>NC_132993.1:51240000-51865000 GCF_048564905.1 Vicugna pacos | reverse complement strand
GAACCTCAACGGGAAAAAGTAACTCTACCAAAGGCTATTACATTAATAAGTGGTGAAGTTCGGATTTTGAAACAGATCATTCCTACCCACAGTTCACATTTGATTTACTTCAGTGACAAGCTAGAAGTGGAAAGTAATTAAACATATTTTTAAAAACCTGTTCTTTTACCCTTAGCCTTATAGGAACAACAGAAAATATCAATGGAAAAGAAATCCTGCTTCATTCATACTTTATTCATTCAGTGAGAATGGTTCGGAGCAGTGCACTGACCAGGGCTGGAGCAAAGAACTAACAAAAGTGCCTGCAGCCTTCGCAGAGCCTCACAGAGGAAAGCCTGATGCTTTTGTGTTTTTTATGTGCTGGTCTGTCAGGTGTGGCCACAAGGGGAGACACAGGACAGACTCGGGAAAAGAAAGTTTATCATATGACAGTAATGAGAGACGGGAGGCAGGCAGGGCCACATGGGAAAGACAGCAGGGTGGCCAGGAGCCAGAAGACGGGAGCAAGAGAAAAGCATTATGCCCGAGCCTTTCCTGCAGTTTCCGAGGGAAAGGCGAGGCAGGGCAGAGGGAAAAGTTTAGAATTGGCTAATTGGATTCATTTCGGTGGGCTTTGTACAGTGATAAAGGTGGTCCTGATGCAGAAAAGCAGATGTGGGCATGAGGAGGGCCGTGTCCCAGGCTTCGGTTGAGCCCCTGGGATGTGCCTCGCCAAGTGTGGGTCCTTGGCTTCGCGCAGGAGAGAATTCAACAGCAAGCCACAGTTGAGTGAAGGTAGATTTATTCAGAGAAATATGTTGAAAGGCAAGAGAAAGGCCATGAGATGTGGGGGTTGGTTGCTCAAATTAAAAGTAGGGCACAGTCCATAGACAGAATGTGGGCCCTCTCCGAAGAGAAAGAGAGAGGGGCGGCCGTGAGGGGAGGCGCCTTGTTGCTGGTTTTTATAGGCTTGGTGGCTTCAAATGCTAATAAGTGGAAGGACCAGTCTAAGTAGCCTGGGGAAGAGGCTGGGATTCCCAGGAAGCTGGCCATTTCCCACTCTTTAACCTTTTGTGGCTAGCCTTGGAACTGCCGTGGTGCCTGTGGGCATGTTATTCACCATGTTAATATATTACAATGAGCATATAATAAAGCTCAAGATCTGCTAGAGTTAAATCTCTCTTCATCTTGAGCCTCAAGGCCTACTGGGGGTTGAATCTTCTACCATTTTGATGTTAATTGCTGTAGCATTCCTTGAATGGCTGTGCCCTGCCCCCTTCCTGTCTCAGTCCTAGTTGTCGGGTACCTGGCCCTGGGATGATTGATGCAGAGGAATAGCTTCTCCTGAGGTGTAAGGCGAGGTAAGGAGTAGTCGCTGGCTAGGTTAGTGTGCATTTCAAAGGCATGTTCCCAGCTGGACTCTTTGCTATCATCTCTAAAAGCTAGCTGACCCTTGGAGGGGCCAGCTCTCCCCAGCTAGAAAGGCTTTCTTAAGATGTCAAAACACCATAATATTCAGAAAATTAAAAATATATACACTACACCTGACTGCCTGTCTCACGTGCCATGGTTATGGCTGTCCCTTGGCTTTCAAGTCACTATCCCTTCCGGTCTTTCATTTGAGAATATAGTGCACATTCTTGACCACCTGATTAGCAGACATTCTTCCTTCCACCATCCAGAGAGGCCTTTGTCTTAGTTCACATTTCTGACTTCTTTCATGTAACGCACATGACTCAAGACAGGTGACCACACACCTTCTGCTTGTGGGTTAGCCTGAATTATCTAAGGGTAACCATCCATCCTTATTAGCAAATGAGTCCAGGATGGGTTGTGTGACTCTCTCTTGACCAAAAAGATATGAATATTTCTGGAGTGTTCTAGAGAAGCTTTCATGGATCTGCTGAAAGGAGTACAGAAAGCCTCTCTCTCGTGTTTAACACTTGCAACCTTAGTGCCACAGGCAGCCACTGCATGAACACAAATGGGAACAACCTTGGGATGAAGTCAGCACTGCATAGGAAAGAGCACAGAGGTGGAACTTGCAAATGAAAGGGATAGTGGGGCTGAGGGCTGGGCAGTCATACCTCTAGATGCCCTCTCGTTGTTCAAGCTAGGTTGCATTGGATTTTCTGTTGCACACAGGGATCCAAAAGCTGCCTCCTGATACAGGAACTTTAGATAAGTGGGAAAAGATTTGAGAAGACCCCCACTACAACACTGGCTCCGGTGCTTATCTGAGACTACTGTTTGGAAGCCTTACTCTTCCACTTTTGCCTTTCAGAAGGTGTTGCATTAAAGGAAATGAGCACAAAAGAAGCCATTTTCAGTGAACTTGTGTCCTAGAATTGGGCTCACACAATGGGAAGTTAGTTGAGCATCTACACTGGGTCAGTTACTCTTCTGGGCTGTAGAGATATAACGGAAAGCAAACAAAATCTTCAATGACAAGTTGCTAACTGTTTTAAAGGAGGAGAAAGACAGTAAACAAAAAAGCAGATGAGTATATAGTATGTCAAGTGGCATGAATATTTTCATGCTAAGGCAAAATAATATTTTAAGTAACTATTAGAAAGTGCTATGAAGAAAAGTAAGAGAGAATAAGGCGATAGAATGGCAGTGTGTGTGGAGGGGTGAGTCCTATTTTATACGAGGCACTAAGAGAAGGATTTCCAAAGAAAGGTTCTCTGGGGTCTCTGTAAGTTTCTCTGGAGGAAAATTCTTCCAGGCAGCAGGAACAGCAAATGCAAAAGCCCTGAGGTGGGGCCATTCCTGGTGTGTTAGAAGAATATCAAAAAGAACAATTTGGCTGTAGTAGAATGAATGATAGGAGTGGGAGAAGGGGAGGACAGAGAGAGAGGACACATGTCTTACAGGCAAACACAGAGGTACAGTCTATGTAGGGCTTCATAGGCCATGAAAAGACTTTGGACTTTCTTCCTTTCAAGAGCTTTTTGTGGAGGTATGATGTTCTCACTGAAGTGATGGTTCAGGCCATGATTTTGGCCTGAATAGGTAGAATCATCTTTTTTCTAAGATTGTAGTAACTGAAAGATGGGCAGCTCGGAGGAGGATGGAGTTACAAGTTAAATTTTGGAGTAAACAATTTTCAAATTCAGAATTAGTGGTGGGGGGGTGGATCAGATTTTGGTAGACATCCATAGAGAAGTGTTAAGTAAGTGGTTGGGTATACAACTCTAAAATTCAGGAAATAAAATTAAGGTTAAAGACCTAAATCTGAAAGTTATCAGAATGGATTGAAAGTTGTGGGACAAAATAAAATCATTTGGGAAATGACTACAGTTAGAACAGAGTTTTAAGACTGATTCTTAGGCACATCAGTGTTTACCAGTTAGGGAATATGAACATAACCCAGAGAAGAAGGGAAGGCCAGCAAGTTAAAAAAAAAGAGAGAGATAGGGATGTTCCAGAAGCCAAGTGAGGAATATTAGTTTTAATGAGGAAGGACTGAGCAAGACCTTTAAACACCCATAATTGGTAGAGTAAGATGAGATCTGGAAAATGACATGATTTTATGAGGAAAAGGCCAAATTCAACTTGCTTGGCTTTTCTTTTCTCAGGTCCTACCTTATATTTCTTCAGCATTTGGAATGCAGATTAATTAGACTATTTGAGATTATATTTGACTTCTTATCCTAGCTTAAAATGAGAGCCAATAACTGGTGTACCCTTAAATATGATTAGCAAACTGAAAATACCTGCCTCTGTGTCCCTACCTAGACTTCAATTTGCTGAGTGGGTTAGAAGTATTCTGAGGGTCATTCTACACAGTTACATGAGATTCTTGGAAATATGCAAATAAACCCCCCAAAGCTTTACATTTCTCATTGGACATTAGCATACACATTTCCAAAGCCACCAGGAAATAGGTTTAAAACCAGTCTGATTAATTTTAGCAATATTCAGAAGACAAGGACAGCATATATTAATGCTGTTTGGCAAATCATTTCAAGATTTCTATTTAACTTCCATTATATATAGATGTTAAATTATCAGAAGACCTCATGCCAATAAGATAGGGTAAGTTTTCCAAACTAAAACATTTGCACATCTGTGAAACAGCTGAATTTATGTTAAGTTTGTGAGTTTATGTAGTTACAAATTTAATTAAATTCCAAATGATATATTAATGAAGAATTCAGGCTTCTAAAATGAGTATTATACTCAGATTTCAGCCTCTCTCCTGTGTATTTCTTAATATTGACAATCAAATATTCAAAGTAAATGCTTTGTATTTTATTTTGTAGTAAAAACAGTCTGTTTAGTCTGAAGGGAACTGGTGGAGTGCAGTAAAATGAAACGGAAGGCTACATTGGTTAAACAGTAGTTAGCAATTAACTTTATGTTCCCTCCTGATTTTTTCTTATGTGATAATAGAAGTTAAAACAAAAAGAAACAGCCACTGTTTTATTAAATTTCAGTTCTTACTGCTATTTTTTGCAAAGAGATTATTGTTGTCTTCTAGTACATGAGTCATAGAAATCTTAGTTTGTGTTATTTTGGCATTAGCGAATTTCTGTGGCTACAGATTTGAGAAATATCTCCACGACACTGAATAAGTTCAATAGGAATATATTGTGGAGAATATATTTATTACTGATTAGGGATAAATATTAGTCACTTTTCAAAGAAAGAGAGAAATCAGTATGTCCACGAGTAATCATAATACCAAACAATAATTTAATAGTTTTCCATGTTCCAGACACTGTACTAAGCTCTTGATACGTAATTAATTACTCAGAAGAACTCTAAGGAATAGAACAATTCTACAGAGGAGCCCAATTTTAAACAACGGAAACTGGGGTCTGGAAATTTTAAGTAATTTGGAAAGTCACAGTAGGTATGTTGGCTTGTCAGGCTCTTAATCAGTACTCTGTACTGCGCTGCTATGTACAAGTCCACGTTTATACATCAAGGCTAATGGTATGAGCAACTAGAAATCTTTTACAACTGCAAATGTCTGTTTCCAAAAGACCTATCATCTTGTCTGACAGTTCCATCATTAGAATAATGTGCAAAGGTGTTCTGGGCTTTTTTAATCAACTAAGACATGATGTTATATGAGATTAACACACCTCCAGCTAACACAGTAGTGCAGATTCATTACTCATTACCAGCCATTACTTCTGTGACAGCTAAAGATTAGAAATAACATAAAGTTCACTGTTTCTTGTTAATATGTTCCTAAAATTTTTTTTCTAAAAATAATTCAATGCCTTAGACACATTTAAGTATACAGTTTTTAAAATATACTCTTCCAATATACCTATTACAAGGCAAATATAATACCCAGTTGACATTCATTATCATCTATCAAAGTATTCATGAACAAGCTCCTCTTTAATATTTGGAAATTTCACTTTGGTTCATTTTTCCCTTTGAAATATTGTTTCCTTTCTCCTTCCCCCAGTTCAAATTCATCTTAATGTAAAATATTTTTGTATTTAAAAGTCTATATTAACCACCCTTTCTTTTCATCCTTAGCTATGACAGCATTGTATATATGTATGTATATATGAATTGAAATTTTTAAAATTTCCTTTGATATGTTCTTAAAAGTTAAGCATTTTCTTCTGGATTTAACTTTTATTATCATGATAATTAATATGCAAATTATAATGTTTAAAATTTTGATAAATAATTATACACCATAAGAACATACAAATTAATTTATATATACATCTCAGTGAAATGGATATTAATGTTCCTTCATTTTATTCCCTAAAATTTTACATATTGAGACAATATATTACAGTAATATTTGGTATGTGAGAGAGCTATACCTCTTATTTGAACAGTGCGTATGATTGGGATAATGGATATAGGGAAGAAGAATCAACTTGACTCTTGACCACATACATGTTCCCAGGTAGATCAGTTTTAGGAAAGAGCAGGTACGGAAAATTCAAGGATACGGCAGTGAATTGCCATAGAACTAATTGTACCATTAACACTGCTTGTGATGAGCACCCCTTGAAAACTCTTTGGTACCACTGGTACTCCACCAGGGAAGAGGCAGGGATGTTTTGCAGGTAGACCCTGGAGGTCAAAGAGCTTGATTATACTGCCAGAGATAGGGAGAGACAAGGACATTGAAAAGAGAAATTAGGCATATGGAAGAAAAAAATAATCTACTATATGCTGTTTTACCATTCTAGTTTGTGCAGGGCTAATAACAGGGTCATTGCTTTTTACAAACTATTAGGTTTTTGTTTGATTAGTATTTTGATCACAAACGTAGTATATACGATTTTAAATTATTATATTTAATTTTATGCACATATATGTGAAGTATAATAATCTAGGCTTACATTTTATTAAATTATTATTCAGATTATTAATTTCATCAAACAATAGCTAGACATATATTACTGATTAATTTCTTAATCCTTTATCTAGATATCAATTGAAATTTTGACTCAGATGTAATTATGTAAAGAAAATTGTAATCCTTTTTCCACGAATGTGGTCATTATGTCAATTCTTCATTCAATAAGCACTTACTGAGCATATCGGATGTGCCAGAGATTATTCTAATTTCTGGAGAAAACAGTACTGAAAAAGACCAAGTCATTGCTCTTGTAATGTTTCCATTCTAGAGGAGGAAGTAAACAATAAAGAAATCAATATATGCAGTTTTTCCACATAGATATCCCAAAGTTTCTTGAGCTTTTGTTTTTTTCTGGATGGTGAATAGATCTAACAGATAACAAATTTTATATCTTGTTCATGTATTTAATATAAGACTCATACATATTTTATTTAACTTATTAATTAGTGAGGAAAACAGTAAGCTATTAGAACACATTCAAAAGAGAATTCAGAGAATTCATATAGGCAGTCAGAATTGCTGAAATGAATGTGTTAATAGATACAAAACTGAGTTCTTGGAGGTGCACTACACAATTCCCTTTTTATGGACAAGAATCATTTTCATTGCTACCAATTTCTACAAATTACAAAGTTACAATTCTATCTCAAAGACAATGAAATGCACAGATAACTCAAGAGTGTGGCAGATAGGATACCAAGTAATCTTTTTGCCTGTTCCAAGTCTTTGGTATCTTTTTCTGACAGTCTATCCATCCTGTGATCATAATGATCTCAAAGATTATTATTGATCATAAAAAAGGGCTATTAGTTTTGACCTGATTATTTTCCCAAGGGCAGCAAGAGAGTTAATTTATCATATAGGCTCCTTGAGTTTGCTTTGCAATTCCTGAGTCATACTTATAGTTCTGAACAGCTACATAGGCCATAAATTAACCTCTGCCTAGATATTTTCATAAGGAATCTCAGATTTTACTTTTTAATAAAAAGTCTCTATTTTTCTATCCCAAGGCAGGAAGCCAAGCCCAGGAATCTTTCTCCACCAGATTTTACTGGCAGTACCTACATATCAAAATGAATTCCTATCTTCTGGAAGTCCCCCAAATTTTTAAAGATTCCTAGCCTGCCAGGAATTTTCTTACTACCCTTTAGGATAAGGATGGGACCCTGTAAGCCAGATATTGGGCCAGTTTTCTTGGGAGAAGTTTGGAGACACTGGCTCCGTAAGTAAAGCCTTTCCCTCCCACCCCTTAAAGGCAGCTTGTCACTCCTGATTCGAAGAGTTTTAGTCACTAATACAACACCCCAGGCAAAATCTTACAGATTCTTATTGTGCTTTTGCAAACATTTCCATGAAAAGTAAGGAGACATACTAAGTTTCTGAATTCTGGGTTGAATTGTGTCCCCGCCCCCAAAGATACCTTGAAGTCCTAACACCTGTGAATGTGTCCTATTTGGAAATAGGCTCTTTGCAAATGTAATTACGTTTTCTTAATCAGTCCCAGGAAATGAATTCTTATTCTCCTGGATCCTGGGTTAGTTGTCTAATTTCACGAAGCAGTCTACTGGTATGGTTTTCAAGTTGTCTATGTGATGTTGGCTCCCAAGCCTCTACCCAAGAGTTTACTCTTTGAAGTGTCAATAATTAAGAATTTCAAGATGAGATCATCCTAGATTTAGGGTGGGCCCCGAATCCAATGACTGGTGTTTTTATGAGAAAGGAAAGGAAGATTTGAGACACACATATACTGAGGGGAAGGCCATGTGAAGGCAAAAACAGAGTTGAAATGATACATTTACAAACTAGGGAATATCAAGGATTCCCAGCTGCCATCAGAAAAGAAGAGACATGGGACAATTATCCCTCAGAGACTTTAGATGGAATCAACCCTGCTGACACTTTGATTTTTAAACCTCTGGCCCTCGGAACTATGAGAGTACAAACTTTTATTGTTTTAAATCACCCAATTTTGTGGTAATTTGTTATGGTAATCTTCAGAAAGTAATACAGGTGGTCAGTAAGAATCAAATAATATTTTTAAATGCTTATTTCTGATTTCAAAGTCAGATTTTTATAAGTTATATGCACCGTAGATAGTTGAAGGAGAACAAGAAAGGGCTTCCTCATATATCCAGGAAATAGAAAGGTAAACCTGTACCAACAGTATTCCAAACAAATAATCACAATAAGATTATTTCCATCAGTTTTCTTATTCAGTCCCAAGAAATGAATTCTTATTCAGCTGGATCTTGGGTTAGCGGTCTGACTGCACAGAGCAGCCCACCAGTATGGTGTGAAGGGTGCCTATGCAACGTCAGCTCTGAAGCCTGAACTCCAGAGTCTGTTCTTTGACGTGTCAGTCATTTAATGTCCCAGAGAACTTCTTTGTCAATGTCACAACTCTGGCCTGTAGCTTATCGCAGAGACTTCAAGCAAGAATGAGAGTAAAACAGAATTAGAGACTTAATGGCTTTTGTTAAATTATCACCACAATCAGTAATATTATCATCATAATTAATAACATAAAACAAAAGAGAGTAAAATTCACTATTCAGGTATAGCATTTAACTATTTCATAGAAATTTTGATCAGTTTTCCCCTTGGGAGTAAAAACATATTATGGATAAAGAGGCAATAACAAATTTCCAGGGAATTCCCATGTTTCTGAAATATTTACATTAACAGCATTTCACCCTCACACACATTGTCTAGGAAAGGCTGAGTATCTCTTCTGAAATGACAACTTTTCTATGCAATCCTCACAGTACTAATAGATCAAATATGCACATAAAGTTGTCTCACATCTCTTTATTTATGATGTGATAGAACAAACCTTTACGATGTCTCAGGAGACCGCTGGGAAATCTCAAAAATAGTTGTAGGTGTAAAATATATACTAAAAATGTTTTTATTCTTTTCTAAATTCAGGGACAGGTTTCAGGAAGGCAAAATCAGAAGAGTAGTCAGCAACAATTTGAGCAGTTTAATAAAATAGAATAATGGGTGACTGAGAAACAATTCCAAGTTTCCTATTTAATCAAAGTGACAAAGGTTTTTAAAACAAATCTAGAAGATGATATCACTGTAAGAACTTTAGCACTTTAATAATTGGGGACAATTTATTCTTTCTTGTTTGCTTTTTAACTAAATAATCAAAGACATAATAAAGTAAACATAAAGCACAAAAAATTGTTTTGATGAGACCTAGTCTCTGCTATCTATGCAACTTATAGAGAAGTAAAGAAAATCCTTTCATAATATAGTTGAAGGCATGAATCAATAAACCATTAAGCCCATCAAAAATGAGCAAATGTTACTCAAATTCTAACATACTTAATAGCTTCTTTTCATATTTAGATACTGGAAACCAAGGCTAATTAATTCCAGCTTTCAAAGTTTTGTTCTATATTATGCTCTTTCCTATTCTGGAACATACTGACCCTTTATTGTAGGACAACATACGGTCTAAGGGCCCCTGGGAAATCCTTTGAAGGTCCAAGAGGTCAAAACTAGTTTCATACTAATATTAAAATGTTTTTTTTTTCATTTTCATTCTCTCACAATGTGCATTTCAGCTTTCCAGTAGCAACATGATGTGTGAAATTGCAACAGATTACATGCAGAAGCAGGTTGAGAATCCAGCTGTCATCTATTATTTCATATATTAAAGACATTTTAAAAATGTGAAGCAATGTCACTCTTCTAAAATAACTTTTTAATAGTTATTTTCATAAAAATATGTTCTTTGTATTAAGAAATGATTGATTTACCCCTTCTATCTTTAAATAAACCAATAAGCCAGAATTTAAAAATTTTCTCAGTTTTAAGCTTTAATATGACAAACATTGATAGTTATAACCCCCAAAATAATGCCCTTTGGGGTTGACAATAATTTCTAACAGTTTAAAGACAGACACAGACCAAAAAGTTTAGCAGAAGCTGCTTTAGGAAAAACTAACTTCTTTTCTTTAAAAAAGAAAAGCGTGGGCAGAGTTGTGTCTTTCTCCCTGTATCGTCTCAAGCACCATATTAATTATAACTTTTAGCCAAAGTAACTAACTTCTATTTCTAAAGTCATGGGAAGAAACACATTTCTTAAAATGCACTTCCAACCTACATGTAGGCCACCCTCTTACAGAATACACAGAAAATCTGAACTACACTGACAGACAAGATAGGAACATCTAGACAAGAAAAAAAAAAAATAGCTCAGGAAGATCAGTGGGACCAGACACAAAAGAGCACATGTTTTAGAGATTAACAAAACTTCATTAAAATCACAAGTTATCACATGGAAGAATTCAATATTCGCCAAGAGACAGACTCCATATTCTATGAATGTAGCCAGAAAAATCTAACAAGAGCACAGGAAGGAGGCCTGTCAGAATCACAGCCAAAGCAAACAAGCTTTAGTCAGAAAGACTAGTGTTAGATTCACTGCATGGCTGTATACTCCTGGCCATCTTACACCTCCCTAAAGGGATGGGAGACCGTGCACTTATCTAGGGATTCACTGAAGATCCAATGACAGAAAGAAGCTACAAGCGACTTTCTTTGTGAAGATTATTTTAGGTATGGTGGATTTTGTTTCTTTGTTGCTTTCCTCTACAAAAGAAGGGGAAAAAATTCATATTATGCTGGGATGTTACTAGGAAATGGTGACACAACAGCTGAGTACAGTGAAAGTGTGGTGAACGGGAAGAAAGTACATATGAACGTGAAAAATCACCTCGATTTGAGGAATTTGTAGGAACTGCCCTGTGCGGTCAAAGAAGGCTCTGCACAACTACTGACAGTCTTCCCTTGCTTGTTGGCTGAGAGAGACTCTCCCATCTAGGCTTGTGAGAAACTTTATTTATCATTTTAAAATTTCCTACTTATAGGTATTTATTTAAGTTGCATGACTGTAAAAATGACACTGAGATGCCAAGTTTTAAGATCATACTGAGAAGCATTCGAGTGAATGATTGTACTCACCACAGCCAATGCATTGGACTGGAGACACTCACATGTACTGCTCAGGAGTGTGACTGCATTTTTTCTGGAGGGCTATTAACCACATAGTTAAAGACTTTAAAACTGTGTCAATCTTGTAATGCAAGCAATTCTACTTCCAGAAACTTACCTTAAAGGAACACCCAGATGCCAGTGTTAATACAGTGTATTAATAATAATAAAGAACTAGAAACAAACTGAACAAGCGTCAGTCAAAAATGGTTGAAAAAAATAACAGTTCATCCATATAATGAAACATTATGAGTAGTTACAAACAATGATGTGACTTCATGTATTTCTTCATTCACTCAACAAATATTTAAGTGACTGTAACATTCTAGGCACTGTTCTATAAACTGGGCATACAGAAATGAACAAAACAGAAAAATCCCTTCCCTTTGGGAGCTTACAGTCTAGCTGGAGAGAGAGGCAAAAACACAATAGTAAGTAAACATATGTAATATATCATGTTAGCACTAAGGAGATAAACAAAGAAGGGGAATGGGAAGGCAGATTTATGACAGGGTGACTGAGGAAGGACCCACTGAGAGGGTGAAATTTGCATCAAGATGTGAAATAGCTGAGAGAATAAACCACATAGACATCTGGAAGAATAGGATCCTACACAGAGGGAACAGCTACCACCAAAGCCCCCTGAAGAACAGTAAGGGGTCAGCATGGGCAGGGGAGAGTGAGCAAAAAGCAAAGTCCTAGGTGATGAGCTCAGGGAGGAAAAGAAGTGCCGGTGAAGGACTTCGGTCATCGGAGAAGAAGGAACAGAGAAGCAAAGTGATCTGTCTTACATGATAATAAGATTATGCTGACTGCTGTAAGGTTTCTACAATAATCTAAGCAAGGGATAAAAGGGCTTGGACCTAAATGTAGTAGTGGACGTGGTAAGTGGTAAGTTTCACAATTTATTTGGAAAGTCAACAGCAGTTATGTCAAATCAGATGTACGATATCAGTAAATAATTAAAAGATGACTTCAAGATTCATTTCTTGAATAATAGTAAGGGTAGAATGATCATTTATTAAGATAGGGAAGAGGAATAGACTTGGCAGATAATATTAAGTAGATTGCAACTTGAACTTTGAAGTTTTGAATCTTAAGTTTGAGATGCCTATGAAACCTCCAAACAGAAATGTCAAATAGTCACTTGTATGTATCAGTCAGGAATTCACACAACTCCAGGCTGGAGATATATATTGTGGAGATGCTATCGTGTAAATGGTATTTACATTGGACTGTATATGAGCATAAAAGGGAGCAGGTGTAGAAAGACAGGAGAAGAGGTGTAAGGACAGAGCCCACTAATGCAAGAAATGTTTAAAGACTGGAACTGAGGATAAGTTAAGGAGACCAACAAAAAGAAGCCGGAAAATTAAGCCAGAAGAATCTCTGGAAGCTGAATGAACACAGTGATTCAAGAAAAGAGAGGGATCCACAGTATCAAGTTAAGGTCGAGTAAAAGAAGGAATGAAGATTGCACGTTGAAGTAGAAGTTAGTGGTGATCTTATTTCAGTTTCAGTGGAATGGGTATAAAAGTCTAATTAAATCTATATTTATAGATAGATAACACTTTTGAAGCCTGTTTAAAAGAACAATTAGGATGTAAAATAATACATATTTGAAAAGCATAGTATGAACTTATTAAATATATGTTCATATCAGTGGGGTTTTTTTCTTAAATTTTATCTCCACACTGTACATTGCTACCCATGACTCTTTTACTTCCTAACTAGAAGTTTGTACCTCTTAATGTCCCTCACCTATTTCTCTAACAGGTGATTGCTAGAGGAACGGGGATGGAGAGATAAGAAAAACATCAGTGGGGTTTTTTTTACATGTATTTGAATACATGTTTGGTATTAAAATACATACATGGGAAAAGTATGAAATAAGGTCCACAAGATATTAATAGGGACTATTTCACCAGGTGATATATTAAATTCTATAAATTTTGTACTTTCTCTGTAGTATTTTTCCTAATGAATATCTATTACTCTGGCCGTGAGGAAAAAAAAAGCCAAAGCAATTTCCTGAAAAATAAGGTATTCTGCATTATGGTAAAAAATATCTATGAGATAAAGAATAAACTAAAATGACCTTTGGTTCTTCTTAAGTTAGGAAATGTTTTAGGAAAAGTTTAGTTGTAAAATACATTTGTATTTAAACACTTGAAGAAGTTGATAGAACTCTTTCCTCTTACACTGTGAATTATTCTTTAGTAAAGAGTGTTCTTTTAGTTGAAAATAAAAATCTGATTTCAATTGTTCTTAATGGTCTAAAAACAAGATGCTGCATTTTAAAAATTCATAACAATATGCATTAGAAGGTTGAAATTTTTTTTTACAAATTTACTTTTTTATTTTTCCTACAGATCAATAAGTGTTTATTTAGTGAGACTTATATTTTGCACATTTTAATAGTGATACTTCAAGAAGGCCTCAGTTTACCAAAAGATCCTCAGACATAATCATGACCCAGGAAGCAGCTGTATCCCATTTCCAAAGAAAAAATTACACCATGCTGAATTGTTTAAAAGAAGTAATATAGTCGTGAATTTTTTTCTTGTGATTTAGTTTGAAATACTGTGCCTAAAATGCTGAGCCTGAAGTCCCATAAAGCTTGGTATGCTTTGCAAAAAGCACTCCCAGCTTAATTTAGGCCAGGCCTCCTTTTGCTTTGAAGGAACAAAGAAGAAACATTAGCTGTTCCTGGCCTTCTCCTTAGGAATTGACTCAACATTTCCTCAATGGTCATGGTGATGTTCATAGCAAAGTGAGCTAATTCTTGAATGAATGAATGAATGAATGAATGGATGAACCACTGAAATAAAAAGAAAACAGTAAGTCACATTTTATTTTAACAGAACATAAATGCAAAGTCTTGAATACAAATGTAAAAGCTTGCTGTCAAATTTTTTTTTCATGTAAGATAGTTATCTTTCAAAGTTATAGTAACTTCAGACATACACTGTGGTATTTACATTGAGCCTCATTGTGCCATATCACTTGTCTAAAATGTAAGATAAATTTTTAAAGTATTTATATATTTACTCCGCAGTCCAAATAATATAAGTGGAGATTCAGTCTTGCTCAGTAGTTGTCATTTCTGTACTTCTTATTTTCTCTTATAAGAACTATGTTCCTCTCTTTTCTTGTAGTAACTCTGAAAATATCTTTTCCACTATCTCCATAATCTGAGCTTAGAACACAAATAACATTAGTGTCAAATAGTCAAATATCTCTTCTATATATCATATATAGAGGAAAATTTCAAGTTCAAAAATAACCATCAGAATGCATATTCTAGTCTATAAAGTAATAACTAAAAATATAAAAGCAATGAAATATAGATAAAAAGTCATTAAAGGGGACAATACAAAATACTTGAAAAAATATTTGATTGTTCCAAAAGATCATGGAAAAGGAAGAACAAAGGAACAAAAACTTGATAGGACAAATAAAAATAGAAGAGAGAGATGGTAGAATTAAATTCAACAGTGCCAACAATCACATTAAATGTAAATGGACTAAACACTCCTATTTGAAGGAAGAAATTTTCAGAATAAGTTTTCAGAAATATCCAAGTACATCCTCCTTACACTGATAAAGTTGAACAAAGTTGAATGACTTAATTCTCTGGCTTTAAGATTTATTATAATGATACAGTATATAAGAGAGTGTGCTATCTGGTACTGGCATAATAGATCAATGGATCAGAATAGAGTCCAGAAATAGACCTAAATATATACAGTCAATTTATTTTTGAAAAGATACTGAAGCTATTTAATGGGAGAAAAAAAAATCTTTTCAACAAATGGCATAGGAAAATTGAGTAACTATAGGGAAACAATAAACCTAAACCTTGACCCACACCTCATACCATACATAGGTGAAGTGAGTTGTCAGTCTAATGTAAAATCTAAAACTATAAATTGTGTAGAAGAAAAAAATAAGGGAAATAGCTTTGCAAACCTTGTTAGACAAAGATTTTTTAAGAAGAAGTACTCATTTTAAAACAAAAAATTGATAAACTGGACCTAATACAAATTTAAAAAATTTTCTTAACAAAAGATATCACAACATGAAAACTCAAGCCATAGAATGCGAGAAAATATTCATAATTAACATCTCACAAGATGCATGTAAGTTATACCTCGATTTTTTAAACGTGATTATATTAAGGTGCTCCGACTGCTAGGATTCCTCTTCTGTGTTCGGGAATATCAAGTAACATACTACCTTTGTTTTGCCCAGAAATCCTAAAGATAACTCTACCCATAGGATATAGTGATAAGAACCCTTTATAATGATCAAGCACATAGAGCTTTAAAACAAACATTACTCCCTTTTTGCCTTAAAATAAAACCTCAAGTAGACAGACATCATTATTCTATGTCATAAATGAGGAGAGTGAAGCTTTTTAGCAGGACATAAGATTAGAAGAAGAATCTCAGTTTTCTGACCATTAACCAGTCCAGCTCTTATTTCACTACATTATACCTGTACAGAACATTGCATTTTACAGTGTTGACTGATTATCCCCATTCAGCAAACACCCACTGATCTCTTGGCTGGGCTGTTGGGTTGTAAAGATGAATAACAGAGGGCCTCCTTCCTTAAGGAGATTGTGGTCTATACTCACTCTGTTGCAGCCCATTACAGGAGGATACCTATTTTGAACACTCTGTTACAGACATTAATATGTGAAGGCATTTCCCACATTTTCTGGTATGCTGGAATTAAATTAGACATCTTGATCAATAATCTACCAAAATGTATTTATTAGGGAAAAAAATCACTTTTGAGCTTTTAATTCAAAATTTGTCCAACTCTTCAAACCCTAAAGAGTAGTTTTTATTGCAACAGACCAACCCACTAAATGTGTGCCTTTATTTCTCAACTGGAAGTGGAGGCCTCAAAACCCCAGAAAGGAAACATTTGTTTTGGCCTTTTTTTAGCTGTTCTCATTGAGAATATATGGACAGCTAGGAGCAGGAGGGATCCTGTTAAGTTTCCATAAAACCACCAGCCCTGACACCACAGAACAGTTTGTTCCTTTTGTTGGTTTTCACATTCCCTGAAACTTGGAGATGGTGACAGGAAGGAGAAAGGCTCATCGGTAAGGAAATGGGAATGTGACTTTAGAATAATTAGAAGCTTGGTTCTCCTACACAGTATTTTTTATCTAATGAAAGAAAAAGTTTCAATTTCACTGTGAAAATTAAAATAATTTTAATTGTTTTGAAATGGTGACTTTACCAAGGATATCCTTCAGCCATAATATTTATTTTCCATCGTATCCTAAAATTTAGAATTATAATGCTTATTTTTGCATTTTAAAATTAACAGAATAGAATAAACATACCTATTATAACCTTTTAACTTATTTGGATATATTAAAATTCATAGCTTTTAATCTGTAAAAAAAGAAATATGTTGACATTTTATATGGCCTTTTTGACAGATTAAAAATATCCTAAATTACTGTATAAATAGTGAGCTGTAGAGTAACTGAAAGCCTCACTTGTAACTTAAATAAATGTCAAGAGTAATTCTTATTTAACATTTTAGAGGAGGTTAATACCATACCTTTTATCCATTTTTCATATAAAATGTGAATTGCAATTAGTCTGCAGAATAAAAAACACTGAAGACTATAATTTTTTCATAAAAATCACAGAAATGAAAATGATAAAGATTTAAACACTATTCAGTTAGAAAAGCAATGGATGTTGTAAGACTTAATCAGAAATGACTATGAATATGTTGAATAACTTGTTAAATCTTGCAGCCAGCCTGGACAAGAAACTCTGATCAAAAGGAGAACTTGTTTCCATTTCTAGTTTCACCACTAATTAAATGTGTGATATTGGGTAAAAACAGAGAAATTTTAGAATAAGATGAAGAGCTAAAGAACTAGGTGGAGGAGTTTTCTCCAATGGCAGAGACCATAACACTGACCTTACGGTCTCTGCCGGACCACTTACATTAACGAGGACTCGTGGCTTCATGAAGGAGATGTTATAATTTCTGTAAATTATCTGTGATTATGTCAGTTTAAATAAAGTGATATAATATGTGTGTTAATTTTAATCTGTGCCCTAGAGGTAATTAGTTAACTTAAAGAATCCTAGTCAAGACTATACAGCCCAGGGGTGGCTAACTGCTGCTTGGAAAATTCTTATTTGAATCCTACACTGCAAAATGATGGTCATAATCAGTTCAGTGATCCCAAGTCTTGACCCCTGCTCAGTGTCAGATGGTATGATAAGTAGACTAAGGAAAGTTAACAGTGATTTTTCTATGATGAAATGAATATTGTATAAGATAACATGGGCTGATGGCTTATGCTCTTGATTGAAAGAAGTTTAAGAATCTTGGGTTAGTGCAGTTGTTCAAAATGGACATGCCTAGGGCTATGTCCCCCATTCTTACTAGCAGACTAACATAATTTTGCTACTGGAATGTTGTCACATTTGCCTCATGGCACCCTTTCATTTAAATCCGTTGCAAGAGTACCCAAAAGAACAAAGAAACTTCATCAAGTTTGTAAGTTGAGTTCCTGACTTCTGTGTGCTTGCTAATGTATGGCAGAATTTGGCCCGTGACTTGCTGTTATTATAACATACCAAATGGTAGTAAGGTGCTGGAGGCTACAGATATCTTCCCCCCAGAATCCAATAATTATTTTTTCCAGCTTTATTGAGATATGATTGACATATAACATTGTGCAAGTTTAAGGTGTACAGTATGATGATTTGATATATGTATTTCTTACCAAATGATTTCTACAATAAGAGGAACCCAATAATTGGGAAAGGCTAAATCAGTTTAGGTAAGTTCACAACAGCAGCTTATTCTTTTTTTATTTTTGTGTTAAGGTCTTAGAATACCATTTATTAATTTGCAAAGAGAATATCAAATTTTAAGTGAACCAAAACATGTACATTAGCTGATGAACACATTACCCCTTCTGGTTTTATAGCTCCCTTAGGAAATATTCTTTATATTTAGCTGACATCGACTTCTGCAAAACTTCCATGTATTTGTCGTGGTTTTTACCTTCCGGGCCACACACATAAGCCTAATCCCTCTAAAGGAGGGCTCATTTTTAAACACAAACTCAAAGCATAACGTAATTTTTGTATCCTGATTGAGCCCCCACTTACCGTAACAGTATCAAATCCAGTCTCAGTCCATTTGAGTGTTTTCCCTTTCCAATTCATGTGAAAATCCCAGTGTATCACAGAAGATAGCCCATTCAGGGAGTCTTTGCTGGTCTTCAGCCCATACTTTTTTCTTAGGAGTTACTCATTACTTAACACCAACTGATTGATCCCTTGATGCAGTCTGCACCTTGCCATGGAGCTTAAGGCAGGGCTTCTCTAGCTGCACTCTGACATTCTGCTGCTTTCCTGGAAAACAGCACCTTGGGAATCCATGCTATTAACAGAATTACACAGCTCGGCCCTCTTCTCAAAATGAGAGAAACAGCGCCAGCTCCAGGAATTTCTACCTCTCCATCTCCAAGAAATCGGCCCTGATGCACAAGCACCCACTTCCCATGACCTTCATCCCGCAATCTCTCATCTCTCCCTTCCCCTTGAGTCTCCGTCACCATCTTCCCAGAGGCAATTCCTGTTACAATTTTTTTTAAACCGTAGATTAGTTTTGCCTGCTCTAAAGTTTGTATAAATAGAATTACACAGTATGTCCTCTTTTTCTTGTGTGTAAGGCTTCTTTCACTCAGCAACATGATTTTGTTTTGTTTGTATCAGAAATTCATTCCTTTTTATACTTGTATAGTAGTATTCCATTATATGAATATACCACTGTTTTAGGCATTCTTCTATTCATGAACATTTGGGTTGTTTCCAGTTTTTAACTACCATGAAAAGTGTATTGGTGAATGTATTTTTAAACATTTTTTTTTTTTGGTTAAATATACTAGAGTAGAATTTCTGGATCATAGGGTAGCTGTATGTTCAGTTTTATAAGAAACTGCCAGACCTTTATTGAAAGTGACTGTACCATTTTACATCTTACTGAAAATGAGTTGTTCCCCATCTTCATTAACATTTGGTGTTTGTTATTCTTTTTATAATAACCATTCTGTTGAGTATATAGTTATATCTTACTATGGTTTAAGTCTATCTTGTCTATACTTCAATGTCTTTCAGTATTATTAAATTCAACTACAAGCCACAGTGAAACCATCACTTGTGTTCAAGTTTCGAATCTTCTTATGTTAAGAAACATCCTAGTTGGAAAAAGATGAATATACAGGCCTATTCCTAACTTGCAGGCTCGGAGGGACAGGGCAGAGTCACAGTTTGCACCTGAATGTGGACGTGGGGATGCCAGCCTGAGGCCTTCTGGCCACTGTTGTGTCCCAGCTTTGGCTTCCTCCCACCCACCACGAGGTTACCCTGTGCCCATTGCATGTGGAATGTCCAGGCCCGGTGTCTGAGCTTTGCTCTTATCCCCATACACAGCTTCCCCTGGGTCTAGGGAAGTACATACTAATGTAGTAATTTGGAAGTGGGCTGAGTGAGGGACTGTGGGTAAGGGATTCTGCAATTGCAGGCACGTGGAGGGTGGGCCAAAGGGGAGAATGTGGACTTTAAGTGTGCACATCCTTTGACCACTACCCAAATCCTTGCTCTTTGGAAGAAATGGAGCCAGAGACAGAGACCCCTCTTGCACACGTCTGAGTATAGGTAGTGTGAGAACACCCATTTAATCTGCTCCTAAAGTTTCATTTTACTACGTGCCTGAGTGACATCAGTTTCTTGCTGACCCGCCACTGTTGCTGCATTGGCAGATCCTAAAGGGACCTCTCATTTCCTCAGCCACCTCTGCCTTTCCCCAGTATTTGGCTGAGACAAGTGTAATGTTTTCACAAGGAAAACAGGCAGAAACAACGAAACCAATCAATAAACCCAGAAAATGCAAAAGCATATAAATATTTGGTTGTTTACCTATCTCAGAGAGCTTTTTATGGCTGATAGCTAGAAACATAATGGTGATATAGCCAAAACGGAGATAACCAGAGAAAAAGAATTCACAACCCCCTCCCACACACACATCATATACATGCATAACCCTGACAAAGTTATACACAGATGGATCATTCAGAAATGCTTCAAAAGCATTTATCAATCATAGTTGACTGAACACTGCCGGTGTATGATAGCCACTGCTCTGAGGACTTCACATGCACTACTTGTTTAATTTCTGCATGCCATTATCATCTTCATTTTACAGATGTGGACACTGAGGCATAGTGAGGTTAAATTGAAAAGATTGCTCAAGTTTCCTTGCTAGGAAGTGGCAAAGGCAGCATTCAAAGCCAGACAGTCTGGCTGCCGAATCCACAGCCTGGCCAGGAGGCTATCCTGGGTAGGTCTATGTGTTAGGCGTTTTATGAGGTGTTTTATATAGATTAGCTAATTCAAACTGTGACATAGGTATAATTATCTCTGCTTGACAGATGAGAAAACAGAGGCTAACTAATTTGCCAAAATTATAAAACTAGTAAATGACTGAGCTGGATTTTACTAACTTGCCAAAATTATATAAATAATTAAGTGGCTGAGCTCAGTTTCAAAGTTGATTAAATTATATTTGGGCCACATAGCATGTGAAGGCAACATGTAATAGTTTTAGGAATATTTTAAAAATTTTTGTGTGTTTTTGTTTTCATTTTACACATAAAAGAGGAAAATTCAGATATCTGGGCATTTCTTTTCCAGGGAGCACCTCATCCTTTAACAATGCCTGATAAATGAGGCATTACTGTACCTCACTGCACACAGGGAAGATTTGATTTGATTTCCAGTCCTGCAGCCTAACCCAAACCTGGGGTTTTGAAAGTTGTGTTATAATTGGCATTAACTGCATTTGATTTTACTCTGGGAGGAAGAAAAAAGTTTTCCTTCTTAGACATAGAAAACAATACATCCATTAAGTATCAAACATGTTATTTCATTTCTATATACATCTATGGATAAGATAACTTAGTAATTTTCTATTTCTCTGTGAATGCAATAATATCTGAAGAAAATTAAAGAAAAAATATCTACACCAAATCATTCAATATGCATTCCTCAGTGCATTCCACAGCTTGGAGCACATACAGAAAAGTATGGAAAAAATGACTGCCTGAGCTCTTCTACTTAGAAAGATTTCATTTTCCTTCTGAGCCCTTAGTGTGAGCATAGGTGCAGCATTTATTGTACATCTGTCACACGTTTTCAAGTTGCCACTGAATTGAGCATGTGCTTCTGGAATGTAAGAGGAATTAAAAATCTAGGAAAGGCTCTTACAGGAAGCAATACACTTTCTATCCCTGAACAGAGAAATATTTGCACACTTAAGCATAAACCAAGACTGTGCTTACCCAATAGCTTACGACTTTACTTCTCAGTGCACTACTTCTATAATAGGTCTTATTTGAAGAAATATTCATTGGAAAAATACTATATGGTATCACTTATATGTGGAATCTGAAAAGAATGACACAACTGAACAAATTTACAAAATATAAACAGACTCACAGGCATAGAAAATAAACTTATGTTTACCAGACGGGAAGGGGGTGAGGAGGGATAAAAGGGAAGTTCAGGATTTGCAGATATTTTATACTGCTATTGTATAAAACAGATAAACACGATCCTACTGTATAACACAGGGAACTATATTCAATATCTTACAGTAGCCTATAATGAAAAAGAATGTATTTATACATATATATAACTGGATCACTGTGCTGTACACCAGAAACTAACACAACATTGCAACTCGACTATACTTCAATTAAAAAAAAAATTCATTGACTAATCATTCTGGTTAGATTACACCTCACAAACTTCACAGTAAAATTCATTCTTTTTCGCAGATCTTAAAAATACTAGAAGGTCTGAGAAGAGTCCCTGTACAAATGGGGAGTCTCCAGTAGCATTCTAGGGCTGATGATTAGAAAAAAGAAAAGCAAACAATTACAGGAAGCTCTTTAAAGGCTCCTTTAAAATCAGTACCTCTGTGGAACATCACTTCTAATGAGAATGTCGTATCAGTATGGATCTAGGTTTACTAAGCCTGGTGATGTTGTGTGTAAATATTAGTGGGTGTGTTTTACTTCCCCTAAACCCTCCACATGACCATGCTATAAAATGTCAATGCGTACTGTTGCAAAATTTGTGCTGTTTGTTTAGCTTTGGAACTTGACTTTCCAAGAATGCTTCAGCAGTGAGTGAGAGACCCGTGGTGAGAATGGACCCCACGCAGCTGCTGGCACTGAAGGTGCCTGGGCACAGCCCGTACCGACTGGGAAATCACTCCCACATATTTGGCAGTCCTGCAGGGGCTCGGAGCCACTGGCAACCTGGCCGCCCCAGATCCTTTCCTCAATGATAGGGTCTCTTTAGGAGGATGGGAGCCAACATCGCCCAAAGCAAGGCTTAGAAATGAGCATTCAGAACAAAGGCAGAAGAGAAGGGGAAAAACAAATAGGTTATGGCTTCTTTGCCAGAACCAACAGTGGATGGAGAAATCCTTTAACTTGCTGGTTTGGAAGAAAGGGCCTTCAAGGTGAAGAGCATTTTTCTTTTGTTCAGCTTTTGAACTTTGCCCTGCTTTGATTTGTGATTTATATTTCACTTTGGTTTTTTATTGTTGTTGTTTGTGGCTTTTTTTTTTTAAGAAAGAGGCTATAGTGAAGGTTGTGTAGAAAGTATCTTTTACTTAACTTTCAAAAAATGAAAGGGAGGTGGAATACACTACCTTAAGGATCTGCTATGTGCTAAAGAACATGCTGGACATTTACTATCCCATTTTGTGCTCATAATAACACTGATAAAATATTTATTTTTAGCTCCTTTTTGCTGATGTAGAATTTAAGGTGCAAAGAGGTAAAGCGACATGCCCAGAAGCATACAACCACAAATGTGACTTAACCTTTGTCCAAGAGAAAAATTTTCTGTCGTCACACTGAAAAGCAAATTATGTGCATCTCTCCTCATTATTAATTATTAAATAAATTTTTTCACATAATAATGTCTTATGCCAAATACGAATTTAGATGTTTTTCAGAAAATTCCATTGTCAATTCTATAATCTGACTTTAACAGGATTTCTGTAGTGATGTAAGTTTCCAGTCTATTTGGTTACATGGCTAGAATTAAACATTCTTATACTGAATCAAAAAAGAATTAGGAGACTCTAGAGATTGTTGAGTCATGCACTGTCCACAGTTGTCACTAGCCACATGAGGCTATTTAAATTTAAATTAATGAAAATTCAATGAAACGAGAAAAATGTATTGCTATGTAAAACTAGCCACATTTCAAGTTCTTGAATAGCCACATGTGGCTGGTGGCTCCTGTTTGGGACAGTACGGATTATGAAGTATTTCCAGAATTTCAGAAAGTTCTTTGGGCAGTGGTTCTCTATTCCTCATCACTTTACACTTGGATGAAGAAGCAGAATTCCAGGGAGTTACTGTTTGTGTGACAGTAACTCCACTGTGCTTTCTCATGCAGCCGTCTTGTTTCCATATTCCATTGACATATAAAGTTTTTTTTTAATATGAGAAAAAAGTAAACAATTATAGGAAGAACTGCAGGAAATTTGTTTCTTCTTTGTGACATGCCAAAGTGAGGGGAAATGATACTTTTTGTTTCCAGATCTTATTGTAAACTATAGGTTTAATGGCAAAGGTAGAACTCATCTACCTAAAATCATGTTTCTTAGGAAATTGCTTTACAACCTTAAGAGGACTTAAAAAAAATGCTATAAACCTTTAATCAATATTTTTTTTCCTAAATGCAAATATCTGTAAGAATTTATCTTATTTTTAAGTGATGGTTATTTAATAAGGAATGTTTTTCAAATGCCCATTTTGTGATAAAACAAAGTAATCCATTCAATTATACTTAAATAATGAAATTTAAAATGGAAACTACCAATATATTTTGTGAAAAGGAAAATAATTTCCAAAATGTTTTACACCTTAATTCTCAGTATTTGGAGGCTGTCATTTCTTCGCTGATTCTTTCATATAATTAATCATATATAGATACTACACCTAAATCTACATTTTTTTCATTTCAGCCTAAAACTTCATGTAAACAATTGCAAACATGTATCAGGACATTTTGATTGAGACCTTTTGATAGGTTTTTCTCTATACGTATTTAACGATAACAGGTGGAGTCACTTTCCTTATAGTAGTTACAGCTGGCTTTAAACAATACTCCACTGAGTCTTCGCATTAATACTTGCACTTCTATGTTACAAAAAGCTATATTTATTTGTTAGGAAGGATTGAAAATAACTTGTTATCTTTCCTCAGAGTATTCTCCCAACGTTGGAAAGCAGCTAGCTAAATTCTGAGGGAAAATGAAGCAGAACGCTATGATTGATTATCTGAGCGCTTGTTCAGTATACCAAAACACGCAGCAACTTGGATGTCATGTAGCCTGGATCCGATCGCCCAGCAATGATCACAAACTACGTAAGTCTCTTAATTTTCACGTGTGTAAAAGCGGTATTAGAGTTAAAGGGCCCTGACCTGAATATGCTCAGTGTATATGCGGATGTGTTTATCATTTGGATATATACAACAGTGAATCATCTCTTCTAGATTCTGTGAAGTAGATTGGGTGTAGGGTTAAGCCCTGACATGATTATAACTTTGGAAGATACAGAATCTTTCACCTTAACCATCCCGCCCGTCCTGCTCCACCATTACGGGTATCTCATGGAAGAGGTTAGACAAACATGAATTTAAACCATAACCCTTCAGTGCAGAAGTTACAGATTTTTTTTAGGGTTTATTTCCCACACTGCTTCTGTTTTGTCCAAGTTCTTACTGTCCCAAGATGGCTGTTCCCTTGCTCTTTACATCCCCCTATTCGACCAGTGCCCTTTTCACCTACACCTTACTCACCTGACCTTATTACCTATTTGCCTCAGGCCCCAACTAATGATTGTTGTAATTTTAGATCAGAATGACTCCACCTGAGTGCTTACCAAAGGAGCGGTGAGGCGCATGCCCCTCGCTGGTTTCCCCGGTAACCAATGAGCCAATCAGACCTCAGTTCCCCCTATAAGTGGCAACCACCGCCCCTCCCTCCTTCCCCCGGAAGCGGAGACCGTCCTTGCGTCCTGCCTGCCTTCTGCTGCACACCGTGGCGTGTTGCTCCAGGACTTCGCTTCAGATATGTAAGTAAGATACCCCATGCATTAAACTGTTGATGTCTCTGTCGGTGCTCCGGCCTGTGTCTTCGGTCTTGAAGCTGCGCCGGTACAGGCCTTATAGGCCTGCAGGGTGCAGGCCGACAATTGGCGGATCCATCCAGGAGAATGAGGAAACTTCCAGGAGTGCCAAGGTAGCAGGGAGTAAGGATGGGGAGTGGAAAGTTTTGGGGGCCACCTACTAGCATGTGGAGCCTGAAAGTTACAGAGGTAATCCCGGGGTGACCTCCACTAACGTGGGGCCAGAAAGGTGTGGGGGAAATGCCCGCGTGGCCATCCCCTAGTACGTGGGGCTCTGTGGGGCTTGTCCTTGATGAATGGGGGCTTATGGAGGACTCATGGACAACCCTAACGCTGTTGCAGACACTGGCTGCCATTGCAGTGGGGAAGAAGCAAGGTAGGTAACAAGGAAGTGGCCACAGCTGTGGGCTGGCCGTTGCTTTCTGTATTAAGAAAGGCTGCAAAGGCTGAGCTAACAGCCGAGTTGACGGTTAACTTGAATGCTGATTCTTATTCCTCTGAAAGTGAGGCATGTGAATGTGATTAAACGATATGTATTATTGTCTATTACTGTTATTTATTTAAACTGAATTAGCTATTTAGAATAAAAAAAAAATAAAAACCCTGAAAATAACCGAGATGGGACTCTTTTGACATTTTCAATTGGTTTTTGGCATATGCCTTTAGAGAAAGTTAGCTTTTGAGAAGTAATTGGTATGTCTCTTCTTGTGCCTTTGGGATGTAGATGATTTGCCTGGGCTCTGGGGGAACTTTAATCCCTGAGAGTAAAGAAAAAAGGGCCTTTTAAAACTCTAGCAGGACAACTGTGAGATCACTGTCTATGTAGATACATGTGTGTACCTTATAAATATGATGTCTCTGCCTCCAAAAGGCATGGCCAAGATTGGTTTGTGGATGAGCTCTGTTTAATTGTCTTAAAAGAAATTAAGCGCTTATATAAATTCTCAGAAATATAAAAGAAAATGGCCAGAATAAATTTCAGGTTGGTGCGATGTGGGAAGTACTCAGTACAGAATCGCTATCTGGTAATGGAGCTACTTTAGCTTGTTGGTTTGATTAAGATAGACATGTCTTTAGAGTCATCAATGTTAAGGACAATACTTCTGTTGTACCTTGGTCTACTAGGGGTCAAATAAGACCTTATTATATCTGTTGCAAATTTGTCAGCAAAGAAAATAACTTGATATGATGAAACTTTAAATATAGATAAGAGCTTTTGGATAAACTATGGGAATAATTATATTTTGGGAATGTCTGTCTAAAATAGCATCTGCAGATTTTGGTAGCTTTAAACTAAATTAAAAGAATGGAATTCATTGACTATCTGGGTCATTTCACATGGAATAAAATATTGGAACATTAATTGCTGGGCAGGTCTAAGTTTACCTACCTTTGCCTTCTTAGGAGATGAAGACTAAAAGGCATAAGTTTTCCAATCAGGAGATGCTGGTGTGACGAACAGTTCACAATTACTTGCTTTTTGGTTTTTGCCAGAGAGTAAAGTTTTTAAGGGTTACGATTAGAATCAGTCATAATTCTAGTTATTGCAACCAAGTTTCTTTATCAGTTGTAGTGTAATAAGTTGTTTGACAGTGTTTTTAAAAAGTCTTCTGTCATTTATAGACAGTTACTATTGTACTCAAATGCTTTTGGAAAAGTATTTCATCTTCAGGAAGACTCACAAGAAGGACCTTTTTGACGAGGTCCCTACAGGTCCCTGATAAATTTCAGATCACACTGCTGAACTGGGTAAGAAATTAAAGTATCCTAAGGGAAAACCTGATGGCTTCATAAAAATTTAACAAAAGGATTGGTTACTGAGTGAACTGGTGAATATGGTTACAATTTTTATGGGTTTTGTGTGAAACATGACTGGTTTTGATCTGTGTTTTCCTGATATTGGGAAGCCTGTCCCCTCAAGTTATGATTTATGGCAATTGGTTAAACACCACCTGTGGGCAGAATTGAAACCTTTTTCTGTGCTCTTTGCCTGGTCCCTTCAGAAACTAGAGACTCTTGGGTTCTGAGCAGCTTTATCAGGTGATGGAGAAAGACTGTCTCCTGGCATGTGCAGAAATCTTTATATTTTGGGAACCTCTAGAAGAGAGAAACTTACTGAGGCGGAGTCTGGCGGCAGGTCTTTGTCATAGCTTTCCCGGCCTTGAGAGGCCTTTTGGGAATTCAGTCTGAGTCTCCTTCTGAGGAATTCCACCACAGCCAGTTTGAAGGAGCCTGTGTGGTCAATTGACCAGAGTTATTTTGCAAATTAGTCTTGATTTGATTGTCTTTGGTGGAGATGAGGGTGAGTTTAGAGAGACAAATAGTATGTTTCAGTGGATATTAAATTCTAGCTCTGCTATTTGAGATCTCTGTTTATGCAAGTTATTGTGTTAGCCATAGCCTTTTGCTCTGATGTTCAGGATGGAAAGAGAATTCTCTATTGAAGTTATCACAGCGTATAACTACTCATAATGTGTGACACTGCTTGCTTTAGGTCAGCTGATAAAAGCACATGCATAATGCTTGTGTAACACTTTGCTATAACTGATAAAATGGATAACCTCTAAAATGTTTCCCCATCAGCATACCTCTAAGCTTGTTTACAATATCCAATCAGTTTTTCCCCAGTTTGGATAACTAGGCAAAAATAAAGGAAGCCTAGCACCTGGGGACACCATCTGGACCCAGGGCAGGCAGCTTTCACCCTGGCTTCCAGGGACGTATACTTTGGTCTATCAAAAGATTTACAATCACGAGAGGATATGATGGAAAAATGTTCACACGTAGGGGTATGAGGAAATCATACTGACCAGAGTGGCCTGTTTTGTGACTTGTTGAACATACATTGTATATCTGTTTTGGCCATTGAGGAGCGGAATGCTTCTGGAAGTCAAAATGGAGTAGCTGTGGTTCAGACAGCCAAGGTAAAACTAGGTGGCCATGGCAGATGTGATTTTAGACACATTCCTGTGTTAATAAAAACTTGAGTTTTCTGAACTGTATTGCAGACCGGGAAAAAACCACAGGCAGGTTTGGTATTATCTAAGAATGCAGTAACTGCTTGTGTATTGCTTAATTATCATGATCTCCTCTTTGTTGTGCCTGTTAGACGTCTTACATTTTGTCTCTAGCCCGAGCAGAGGAAATCTATTCGAGGACTGAGCAGTAACAATCGCCTCACTACAAAATGAGTCAATTGCTGGGTCTCCAGGGAGAAATCATTGCCTTCCTCTGGACTTCATGAAAAATCAGCCCAGCTAATATGACCATGTGGGGGATGACTGACAGTGAGGAAGGGGGATGACTCTTTGCATCATCCTGTCCCGCATGCCAATGTGTCAAAAGGACCCCTGTAGGTAAACAGTCATATGCTTTGCCAGGGTGACTACCCATGAGTCCCCCTGGGCTATGCTGTGTGGAGTGGAATAGGCTGGTTTCTGGACACACAACTCCAACTGGAAATAACTGTTTCTTGTTTAGAAAGACCTAATGGGTCCATCCCTAATGACACTCAACAAAACATGGGTTGGCAGACCTGTGCTGTGACTGCTGACTCCTGGCTCGGCCACCAGAATGTTTTCTTTTAGAACTGGGGCTTTCCCCTCCCCATGAGAGTGGCTCTGGGTTGGTGAAAACCAAGTGTGGCCTTACCTTCCTTACAGCTGGACAGGGCACTGCTGCCATTGACTCTCTCTCCTTTGACCCAGTAAGCACTTGGCTCCAAAATTTGCCCACATCCTGCCTGGCAAATGACCATTCTTGGCATACTGGGTATCTTACTCTTGATACTCCTTGGCTGCTTTTGTCTGTATTGTATGTGTGGTATTGTATATGTGGTATCTGGTTGTGCCCCTCTACATAGCTGACCCCAGAGATAATGAGGAAGAAGGGTAGACCAAGATTTCAAGGGTTGTGCATGGTATGTAGGGGTGGAGTGTATGGTCAGGCCACCCAAATGGCTGTTCTCTTGCTGTCTGAACATCCCCTGCTCTACCAGTGCCTGCTTCACCTGTGCTCTACTCACCTGCCTGACCTTCCTAAATACTTTCCTTAGGCTCCAGCTAATGATTGCTGAAAATTTAGATAAGAACATCTCTACCTGAGAGCTTATCAGAGGGTGATGAAGAGTTTGTGCCTCTGCTGGTTTCCCTGGTACCCAAAGAGCCACCCTGATGTCATTTCCCCCATAACTGGCAACCTTCCTCTGGGAGCAAAGACTGCTGCCAGGTCCTGCCTGCCATCTGCCACACACCATGGGGTGTCACTCCAGGACCTTGCTTCAGACATGTCAGACTCCCCCATCCATTAAGCCACTGGTGTCTCTGCGGCAGACTCTGGGGGCTCTTTGTTCGATCTTGAAGCTGGGAAGGTGCAGGGCTTGCAGGTCTGTGGGGTGCAGCCCAGCAGCTATATTAGGGGCACTTTGGCTAGGCTGTTTGGAGGAACCCCCAAGTGTAACATCTATAGGCCTTTGTCTTGGGATATTCTGTTTCTCCAGAGAGGTGGCCCTCAAGTTATTCCTGGCACAGTTATTTTCTGGAAAAACTGCCCCCACAAGAAAAAAGTCCTCGCTGGAATCCTCTCTTTGCCTGACCCCACACAATGAAGTTTCAGGTAAGGAACAAGTTTCTAGAACTTCTCTAAGCCCACACAGTTAGGAAAGGAAAGAGCTAAGCTTTCAAAGCAATAGCAAACTGATTCCAGGGTGTAAGGTCTTAACCACTACTGCTCCTTATATCTGTTTCATCCCTTCTAATCGTAATGTCATTTTAGTTTTTGAACCCTTATCACCTCTATTATATTTCCCCCTTAATGTATCTCTTTCCCATGCGTTCTTCCCCTCAGTGCAATTTGAAGGATGACCAGAGTAGTGGTTTTCAGACTTGACTTGTAGAGGGTGTGAAAACCTAGACTTCGGGGTCTCGCTTCTAGAGATTCTAATTTAGTAGGTGTGGGATGGAGCCAAAAAGTTGCATTTTAAACAAATTCTCCCCAAGTGACGCTCATGCTGCTGATCCAGAGACCATGCATGGAGAATCATGGCCACCGAGGCTAATGCACCCAAGGTCATCAGGCTTAGAAGCAGCAAAATGACTTCAATCTACAGTCGCTAGTGGCAAAAGAGCTTCTGATGCCATTCAAGACTGGCTAGGGTAACTAGTTGAAAGACTTATTATGACTTCCAGCAACACTCATTTTGATACTTGGAGTGCTGTTTTTTTCATTTCCTTCTTGTGTTTATCTCTTTATTCATTTAGCATGTCTTTTATTAAATGATGAGACAAGAGGTAGGAGTGACCTGTTCAAGCAATTGAAACAGCACCATAAAAGGAAGAAGATGGGAAAAAAAAATGAGGTGTTTTGGAGACCCACAAATACCCAGTTTTGCTGAATTATAAGAACTTCTTGAGTAGTACTCACAATAGTTTTATGTGTCAGCTTGACTGGGCCAGTGTGCTTAGATGTCTGGTCAAAGGTTACTGTGGATGAGATTTACATTTAAATCAGTTGACTGTGTTCCGTAAGGTGAGTAAGCCTCACCCCATCAGTTGAAGGCCTGAATTAAATCTGCAGCCAACTGCCTTTAAACTTCATCTGCACCATCTACTCTACACCCACTTTCTCTTGGGTCTTCATCCCGATAGCCTTTTGGCCTTAACTGAACAATTGGCTCGTCCCTGGGTGTCTAGCCTTCCAGCCCACTATGCAGATATTGGACTTGCCAGACTCCACAACTGCATGAGCCATTTCCTTAAAATAAATCTTTCTGTATATACAAACTCTATAGGTTCAGTTTCTCTGGAGAACCCTGACTAATACAGTAATGGAAGAAAGAGGAAATTTGCAATAAGAAGCCATAAGCAATTTTTAAGTAGAAGAAAGACAAGATTAGAGCCACATTTTAGGAGAACGAATCATGTGGTGAAATGTGAATTGTATTGAGGGGCAAAACACATGGTAGAGAAACACATTAAGGGGGAAATGTAATAGAGGTTAATAAGAGTTCAAGAACAGGAGTGACATGATTAACAGGGATGGAATAGACGTGAGAAAAAAATTGGTGGTGAAGCTTGCAGGTTCTGGACGCAGACTGATCTGTATTTGAAATTCTAGTTCTTTTCTTTCCTATTTGAGCTTAAATAAGTTCCAGAAAAACTGTTGTTATCTGTAAAATGGAAATAATTGTTGCACCTATTTCATCGGGTGATTGGAAGATTAGAATAAATGAAAAATTACTCCTGTAATGTATAACACAGTTTCTGTGTACCTTGTACAGCAACCATCCAACAAAAGCAGCTCTTCATTCTGCCCCCACCACAATAGCTAGCACATATATGGGAAGTTAGCTATGTAAGAGCTAGCACACGTATGTGTATACACGCACATATGCTGGCTCTCCATATATGTGCTACCGTGTGGTATATGTATAAAATGTACATAAAATACATGTCATAAAAACAGCATTTCGATAACATGTTAAAAGGAGGGGAGGGGAATTCAAGCTTAAATGATATGGGAAAAATGGTACATTAACAGGAATAGCAAAATCAAATTCAATAGTTATTTTTGGGTAGGAGACAAGAAAGGATAATGAACTTAATTCATTTTGGAACATGTTAGATTTGATTAGCTAAATAAGAGCCATGGAAGAATATATAGGTGGTTAGATGTGAAAGTTTAATAATGCATAATAAATTAGGGAGAAAAGCAATATCTTAATTCCAAAATAACTGTAATGAAACTCAAGATTTTAATATATGAATATGTGTATTTCTACAAAAACAATATTAAGCAAAGATGAAAATTTTAATGAAATGGGAAAATATTGCAGTCATTCCTTCCAATGTACATACTAGTTAAAATATAATCAATTTTATATATAAAATTATAATTCATTATGTTTTCATCCCTGTAATGCTTCAGATGAACTGCTTTTTTAAAGTGGGCACATTTATCAGATGCCAACTACTATTGAAAATGCCAGGTTCAATGTTAATTATCAAAATGAGAAATCATGGTCAGACATACCTACATGACTAATTAGTCTTGATCACTTATTACATACCAGGTGCTGTGCTGTATTTACTTCTTCCTTAGAACATCCCTATTGGGTAGGAATTTCTTCCCAATCTATAGATGAGGCTCTGTTTCCTTTGAAAATACATAGCTGTAAGAATACAGTTTGATCTGAACCCAAATCTGTGTGTTTTATAGCACTTATATTTGTGGACTGGTTACCAGACAGGATTTTTTTTAACCCAGTGGTTATCAGTGTTAAACAGTGCCTCAAAAGCATTCTGTGGCAGATTTTCTATTCTTTTTGGATTCTGCTCAGTCACAGAGGAAGTTGTAATAAAAGAAGTTCTCAAGATTAGATACTTATTTTACTTGCGCTACTGTCTCCTCCCATTGTCTATAAAAAGTTTATGTACCACAGACCATAAAGAACACAACTGAAGACAGGCTCACAGGGTAGGGCTGAGGTAATCTGTGTTCTGCAGACACCCTTCCTGTACACCATTTGTAGGAAAGCACAATAAGATTTTTCAAGACGTCTGTTTTTGAGGTTATGAAAACTGAAAACATCTACAGACTTCAGATAGCTTTGAAAACTTTTAACACAACCTGCCATATTGGAAACTACCAGTCAAAATCCATTATCTTAAAGCAATCTGTTCTTCTTTCATGTTTAATTGTAAAATTTTTCTACAATCCATTAGTCTGGCACTGAGTCTATTTACTGTATCTAGGGACATTTTTAGAGTTAAAATAACATTGTAAATTGAAGTATATGGTGTATTCATTGTCCCTTCACATTTTCAAGCTTTGACAAAGACCAGGGCAAAAGCCATTTGAAGACAGTCTATGGGGAGCAGCAGGGGATGTTTCAGAAAATTGGCTTCTCGAGGAGGCAAAGTTCCTGGCTTTGTGGCCGAGCCATAAATTGGCTAATGGCGCAAGCAAGTGACCATTTACAAAAGTCACTATAACAGGTGACTATAAGAGGTGACTGGAAGGTGAACCCCAACAAGAACCTACTTTGTTCCTACTTGATGAACACTCACAGGTCAATCCATTTTTTTCCTACAGTGAAATGATGCAAACATCACCTAAATTCCTGAAAACCCTTTACACACCATAAAAAACGCCAAAAAAGTTATAAAAACAAAACACAAGCATATACCTTTTTCTGGTGCATATACTTTTTAAATATGCATTAAGTAATAAACCCAAACAGAATATAAAAGCCACTTTGTAAATGTGCCGTATGGTGGATTTTCCTATGTAAGTAGAAATGGCAGACAGACCTCCTTCAAAGGCCAATACAGTGAAGTTGGAAGTGTTTCTTTTTTTAGTAACAGTGAGCCTTCTTTGGGGAAGCAAACATTTCTCTTTGCACCAGGATCAAAATTAGATTCATCTTAAATTTGTTATTAAACCCTGAAAGCCTTTGAATTGGTAAATGCTAGAGACAGGATTGCCCGTAATATTTGCAGAGCCTGAGGCCTGCATGCTGCATATCTGAATATTTTGAAGTTACAAATCAGACTATAGTCATGGTCCTGCCGGGTTCTCATGTAACCTGCAGCTGAGGTCCATTCCTGTAAACCCAAGTAGCCACATGGATCTGCTGGCACAGGGCAAGGCAGAGGCTGATCCAGCTGTCAGGGCAGTCACTGGAATTTCCGGAGCCCAGGATGGGTCTGATCTGGTCAAGTTCCCTGGGAGCCAGGGGTGAGCAATATCTCCTCTCCTTCTTCTTACCTTTCCAGCTCAGAATTTCCAGGCAGTTTTCTAATTGCTTCCAAAAGCTACATTGCCCCAAGAGTGGCAGGTTGGTGTTGGGTGGGGGAAGGGTAGAGAACAGAATTTAGTTGTATGGAGAATCCAGTCTGGCAAAACACGTAATCTGAGTTAGCTGGTTGAAACAGAAGCGGTCCCTTTCCCTGACTTCCAGGGCAGGAATTGTGATTTTTCTCCACTCCCGTGTCTCACCCTAAACACAGACTGATTTCTCTCAGCTTTGCATCCTTTGTATGTGTGTGTGTGGTGGTGGGGGACGGGGGCGGGGGAGGGACAGGGGGCTGGGGACTGATTTCCAGATTTCTCCCAAATAATTCCGTTTGTTTCTCCAATCAGTTACTCAGCTTTGAAAACGCTTCCTTAAAAGGACAAAAAGAAATAAAAAAGCCTTTGTACTTTGATGTTTTGAGAAATGTATTGGTTCCTCTATAGCGTGGGGCCCAGCTCTGGAGCCTTTGAAGGCAGGACTTAGTCAGAAGAGATTTATCTTGCTCATGCATTTTAATATCATCCTTGTTGCTTTTCTCCAGGGTCTACTAATTCAACCACATTTGTAGGAGAAACTTCTAGTTGTCTATTTGTCATTTCATTACAATTACAGTATTTCTTAAGATGCAGTGTTTGGTATCAAGACTTTGAAATCTTGAAAGGCAGAGTGTCTCATACCTCATTACATTCTTATAGTTAGACTGAGTTTCATTAAGAACAAAATCTGCCACTCAGAACTCCTCTTTCTGCAGAGATGGGCCCTTCTCCACCCCAGAGAGATTGTGGTTCTCTGGGCATGGTCAGCCACGCAGCCTTGCCTGGGACCTGGCCCCCAAGTCCTAGGAATTGATTTAGGATTGGACAATCTGAGTATTTCATGCCTTGGTAACATGATTGGTGCATGACAAACTAAGCTAATCAGAGACCAGAAATTCTGACAGAGATACTAGGAAGAGTATGTTCTCCTCCTCGGGAAACAAGAGCATGTAGGATTAGGGCTATCTGTAGCCATCTTGCTGCCTCATGGACAAAGCCTCTGAAATTGAAGCCCAACAGAAGCAAGGAGAGATGAAAATCCTAGGGACAACGTTTAGATCCCTGAATCCACTTGTGCCCACTTAAAAAAGCCAGTAAATCCCTTGACTTGGCTTGAACTAGTTTGAGTTGAATTTGTGTCACTTGCAACAAAAAGTGAACTGAATAATAGAATTCAATTCTGAAAGCAATGATTCCATCTGATCCCAGGCAGATCCACCCAGATGTCCTACAGGCACATCATTCTAAAAACTAAATTTGTCTTCTTCTTTTCCCCCTCCATGACAAGTCTGCTTTTCGTCCTGTATTCCATACCTCTGGTCAGAAAACCACCAGTTCCCTTAAAGTTCCATTTTCATAAGTGCAGCCAGACTTTGTCCTAAGTATTTTTGAATTCATCTTCTCTTGTTCTACTGTTATTGTTTATTCCATAATCTCAATATTTTGCTGAACTATTGTAATAAAACTTTTTCTAACTGGTTTCCTGTGCCTCCAGTTTTGCCGACTTACAACCTATATTTCATACTGTTGCCAGAGTGAGATTTCTGACAGGTACTTTTAAACATGTGACACCCCCCAGTCCCCTCCACACACACCCTAGCAGCTTCAATTGCTTATTGCCTAAAAGGTAAAGTTCAAATTTCATAGCACAGGTTAGTTAGCTACTTTATAATCTGGCCTCCTGCCACTACCCTACAAATAATCTGTGGTCCATCCATAATAAATTGCTCCAGTTCCTTGGGCCTACTAATTTATTTGCACATGCTGTTTCTCCTTTACCTGGAATGGCCTTTCCAGTATTTGTTCTCAGCAGAAAATTGTTCTTTGCTTTCCTAGACTCAATCAAGCCTTACTTCCTTCTAGTAAATTTAGTCTTTCAAGCTTCTGTATAACCTAGAAACCCCAAACCCTGCTAAAACTCAGCATTTTATTTGTATCCATTATTCTTAAGTTGACTTAGAGGCTCTGCGGGGTGATCGTAGAGGAACGAATAGGAGATAGTAGAACTATGTCTTACAGCTTTGCTGTGAAGAGGCTGTAGTTACTATCTCTTGTTCCAGGAGCCACAGGAGATGCAACATTTTACATCTCTTTTCCTGTACTATTTGGCCAGCTCAGCACATCCACAGATTACACACTTGTGGTCTCATAATGTTAAACCTAAATGTACAGTGATAGATGCTGAAAGCTGGGGACCCTCCAGGTTGTTTGACCTTTCTCCTTCAGTAAGCGTCTCTCCCAGGGCCCAGCTTGTAACTCTGTCTCTGCACCTGTAAATTAGAAAATTTTCTATGTTTTCATCAGTTTGTTACTGTGGACCTTTCCTGGCTTTGGACAGGTCTCTGGCTTGGCTTTCCGCTGCACACTCTCCCTTCTCGAGGTTACTTGATAGAGCATATAATATTGTAACCAGCCCCTTGGAGCCCACCCCTTACACATCCTCCTCACTCTTGGGTATTTGGACACTTTTTAATACTGACCAGAGCCTCCTTTTGAGTCTAGTCATCAGGAAATAAGAATGTTGGCTTAGTCATGAGCACAATTTAAAGACCCAACAGTAATCTTGAAAACCAACTAGATTTCTTTTGCAGTTACATAGCACTCCTTCCTTTGTCTTGCTTTTTCGCCTCTAAGTGGAAGGAAACAAAAGTTCCTGTTTATTTCTCTAAAGTGCCTGCCTGCCTGTAACACTGGTTTGTTCATTTTGCAGTGGAGAATGGTTGAAGCCAGCAGCCATGTGACTTACCATTTGAAATAAGTCTTTCGGTCCATCTCAACAGACTGGCTTGTTGAGGCTCCAAGGCAACAATGCCTGGGTAAAGTGGTTTATCATTAACTCCGGGATCACATAATGCCAAATGCTGGATTTTTAGAGTCATAGGTGTTCTGCGAAACCCTCAGTGCCAGGCGAGACGTGCTGAATACATTCTGTGCATTCTGGTAAATACATCAAGGTAATAATTACTTCCACATTTCCCCTTTTAAATACACGTTTTTACTCAGGGCCACAGTTTGCCCTTACATACACCCAGTGCATTTCAGATTTCTGTGTAATTTAAAGAAAAAGCGTTGCTGAGGTGAGCCAAATTTATACAAAGAACTCATATATAAGTTATTTCGGAGCTGCAAAGTCTGTGTGGACCCACTTCTGCACAGTTTGTTTCCTCACAATGGCTTTCTGCCATCAATTGGAATACCCTTCTTACAGAGCCCTAGATCCCAATATGAAAAAAGTTTACTTATTTTTAATTTTCTAAAGAAAGGCTTCTTATGTATGTTTCTAAGAGGACTGGTTTACATTTGCAGTACCCTCAATCTGGATATAGTAGAAGAGGTGATAGGTTGGAGGGGGCGGGGATGGTGACTTGCAAGGCCAGGCGAAAGAATGGGATAGTTTTCTTGTTCTGGGAGCAGAGGAGAACATACATGATTTTTTTTCCCTCTGTGGAAGCTGAAGACAAAACTATTGTATTGTGTGTATTCAACAGTGCAAATATAATAAAATATTTCTTTAAAAAACAAAGTAAATTTATAATTATTTATAAACAGGATTAGCTTCTGTTGTACTCATCTTCCTTGAAGAATGCATAGCCACTTAGTTTCCTAACACTTTGAAATCTTCCTTACAGTTATAATTCATATTACTATTTACACCGCGCTCTGTACAGTATTGAAAAATGTCATTTCAGAATGACATGATTCATCTCCACAGATTTTGGTTTCATTAATATTTAGGAGTGGCTTTAATAGTTCTTTGATCATAGGGCTTTCATATAGAATTAGTTTTCTTGGTTTCAGTTGCTCCTTCTAGTTGTATTTGACTCGAGAACTATTGAGACTTGATTTGAAGGCTCTCTTTGAGCAGTTTCTACATTTTCCTAAAACAGCTGATAGTTTATGGATGTATTGAGAAGTCACTAGGTTTTACTGTGTTTCTTACTATTGGCCATGCTTTCTATTAAAATGCTTATTGAAAATAGCACAAAATGTTGTCTGTGGCTTTGGGAACATTAAACTTAAGTGCATCTTGTGCATCAAATATGTGTCTGTTCAGAGACAATCAAAAAGGAAAGCAGTTGAAAACTCAACTGCAGTGTTATGTTTTATTGAAAGGAATTTTTTTAAAGCCAGTTATTGTGGTGCCAGATACATTACTTTAATGATTAACTCCTTGATATCCTGTCAATAGATAGAACTTATATCTGGAATAGCTTGATGGGATAAAAATGTCATAGCTTTGATTTTACTGCCTCTGTCTATAGAAAATTATTTTAACTGTGAATGTCATGTAGTCAGCACCTTCCATGGAGCTTTTGTGGAGAAAATTTCCAGGATGTATCATTTTGGGGGTGTCCTTAGATTATTTCAATAAGCTTTAAGTTAAAAATGACTTTTGAATATCTTAACTTGAGATAAATTCCATCCTAGACTTAATTGGTCTGTTATCCAAGTGAGAAGTCCAGAATTCGGTAGAATCTCATGAAAGTATCTTTATTATCTTTACTTGAAGCTTTTGCGTGAGTAAATCAAAAGACAGTAAATGTATTTTGTAGCATATATCCCTTTACGTTTATTTCTCTATTGTAATTCATGCATTCGTATCCGACTTCCCACTTAGGCAGAGGATATTTGGAAAGTAAGAACAATGTATCTTTATATCTTCAATGTGAGAAGTGATACAACTGGATTAATATAAAGAACTCGAATGCCTCCTCTGTAAAAGGGGCCAGTGTGACGTAGTAATAGGTACACGTCATAAGTGAAATACTTAGGCCTGGTGTTCACCAAATGCTAGTTCCTTTCTCTGAGTAGTCAGTGACCCGTTCTCTATGAATTACTGAAACTTACATCTTCCATTATCATTTGCCTTAGTTGATCCTTCAAACAACAATTTAAAGCAAGTTGTACCTGAAGAAGGGGGAGAAAGAGGAGCTGGTGCTACCGAACGCTAACCGCTTACTACATGTCTCTGAGACAGGCCAGGGTGTCTCATTTGGGTTGGTGCTTCCGATTGTTCCTAGTCCCTTTGCTCTTCTTTAAAGAGAGGATAGTCAGGTGGTTAAAAGCTTTGGCTTCAGAATCACACTGAAAATGTTCAAATACCAGATTTTATACTTGATAGTCACATGCATTTGGGTAAATTATTTTGTCCTCTCTGAGCATTCATTTTCCCAGGAAAATTTGAATAAGCTTTAACCTATATCTAGAACAGTTGGGAGGATCAAATGAGATTAATGCAAGCAAAGGATTTATGTTAGACTATGGCACATGGTAAGAGTTGTTCAGTCATTCCCCAAGTAGTAGAGATGAGGCTGAAGTATGGAGTGGGGACTGCACTGATGAATGGCATACAGTATCATTTGCTACCATTCTGGCAACAGCATGAAGTTGAAAAAATTTAATATAGGTCCATCCTTATCTTCCCATCTCTCCTAGTAGTTCACTTGGAAAGATCTAGTAAACTGAGAAGCGAAGCCGGCATTGGGAGCTGCCCAAAGACAGTGGCAAGCTAGAAAATGGCGACTATCTCTGAGCCCAGTGACTTCCCACTTTGTTTATCCTAGAAAGGTGAAGGACTGGGCAGGTGAGCACTTGGTTTACAGTGCCCCCAGGTGAGACCATATCTGTTAAACCAGTTGCTCTTGATCACAGTTAACAATTGGGAAAATTGAAACATGAAAATTATGCGCAGTTTATGTAAATCCACAAAATTTCCAAAAAGAAAATGCAAGTCTTGCCTATGTTTTCTACAAAAGGACGGTATAGTACCTGTAAACCCTTGCTCATGGTTTTGGAGAAATTGCAAAAGAAACATAATTAGCAACACATATATTTACTGAGGTGTTTCCTTCAGGAAAGAATTCATATTATTTAGAGAGCTAATGCCAGTGTAATATAGAAGTGGCTGTCAGTGTTAAAAAATGACCCAGAATATTTTCTTAAACAATTGATGTAACAATTTAGCACACTTGCATGAGGAATGAAACTTGAGAGGGAACATAGTATCACACCTCATTGTTCAGAACAAGTCTGGGCACAGTCTGGCCTGTAATCTCTTGTTTCTGTTTCAGCCTCTGTCTCTCCACCCACATTTTAAGTTCTTTAGATACAATGACCACCATCCTCTTGAATAAGGAACTGGTAAGAACAGTTCCTACTAAATGACACTGGTTTTAAAAATAAGTTGTTCTTCATCTGCCAAAATGTTGCTACCAAGGCATTACACTCAACATACACGCTCGGAGTTAGGTCCCTCCAATGTGGATGGTGGCGCTGAGTCACCCACACCCTGTCACCTGATGCCCTTTCTGATCAACAACAAACATTTGCAGAACAGCTGGCTGGCTGGATGGTTAACTGCAGTATGAGCAGAGTGCTGCTTTTTGTTTTTGTTTTCCTATATGGCTCTAAAGGGATAAATATTACAACTCTGGCATCATTAACAGGTTGTCTTCTTTACAACCACTGAGCTGCACGGTGAAATGTGTATTTGAATTGGGACCAAAGTCACAGTGGCATACTAGAATCATTTTAAACTCTCTTGTATTGAGAAAGCCAAATCAGAATTTCTATGTGTATTTTGTGCCTAGAAGATTGGTGGACCAGAGCAGTGGTTTAGGAGAAAGAGATGTGGGTTCTAGGCCTAAATGAGTTATCTTTTGCTGGATTAACAATTTTACTTTGTCTCAATCTTCATATCTGAAAAACCAGGGATTGGGCTAGTTTGTGATTCTCCAAATTTACTGAATCTTTATAAACTCACCAATTGCTGGATAATCCTAAACATTGCTATTCAGCAGGGATAGATCGTGTGAATTCATGGTTTTATCGAACACTCCAAATAACTAATCAGGTAAGAAAAGATGAGGAAATACTGGATTAGGTGTTGTTTAATTTCCCTGCCCCCAATCTCAAAAAGTCAACAGTATGGAAGGTGGTCATTATCACATTGTTATTAGCACATTCATCTACAAATGGCTGTGTTGAGAAATTTACCTAATTTTAATAACAGAAAACTCCACGAAATAAATTTCTTTTAAGAACCCCTTATTTTCTTTCATTGTGTAACTAAATGACAAGATATACATTGACTAGTACACTGAAACCGACTGATAGGATGTAGTAGTCCCTAAAAGACATGGAGTTGAGTGAAGTCTGTTAACAAGAGGGAAAGCAGTTTTACTTTTGTGCTCTCTAGTCTTGCCTGTAGTCACAGATCCCTTGGCAACACACTAATTTTAGATCTAGAGCATGATGAAGTGTTAGAAAAATCATGGAAATTTAGGCTCAATATGAGCGCAGCTGTGAAGATTCTGAGCAAAGCCCTACTAAAGGAATGCATGATATGAAACAATACCATTTCCTAACACGCACATACCTTTGCTCGTGCATGAATACCCACACACGCCTGCACACTCATGCCCCCACAGATATGAACACGTGTACACCCTCTTCGGAACACATGCTGTGTCACACTCTCAACCCTGGATTGAGTTTTTAGTTGATTAAACACATGAAACTGAAACTATCCAAATAAACTCTTTTGGCAGTTATTGAAAGTCTTTTGAAGTAAGCCAGAATGCGCCTACAGTCAGTGTTTCCATACTGAATCAGTCCCTGTCACAGTGATACTATGTTTATTTTTTATGTTGGAAAGTAAAGTTCTTCTTTCATTGCCCCAGCTCTGCAGAGGTAAAAATGAAAGGTAGTAAGGCCACATTCTGTGGGTTTGAAATCCTCTCTGGGTGAAAGCTGGTGCCCTGATTCTTTGTGTCATCTGTAGTAAGAGTGCGCTGCTACTTCGTGGCAGTAATCTCCGACTTCTTTTATCCCCTCAAGAAGGGAAAATACTTTCTTGCCTCTGCGAACTAGTGAAGCTTCTTCATACTTGACGAGTCCCCCATTCCTTTTATGTTTCCAGGCCATGTGGTCTGTTTGAGCTTGTCATCTGTGACAGGAACTGCCTGGGAGGGACCCATGTGGGAAATTCTCAAGGTAATTTTGAAGATTTCCTCCAAATCTTGTTTCCTTTTTCCAGAGCCCTTTACTGCTCAGAAGCAAAACATTTTGATATACCAAATTTAGAACTCGAGTACAAGATACAACAAAATCAAATATTTCCAAAAGTTAACTCGTGACTTTCTACACCCCACATAAAACCACTCCCTTCCTCCAAAAGTTGCTTCGGATAATGGCATCAACTGAAGACCTAGCCTCTCATCCCTCCCTACTCACCAAATCCAGCTGTTCCTCACCAGCTATCTATTCTACCTCCAAATTTCTGTCCATTCTCCTCTCTGTTCTCACCTCATTGCTGAGTAGAATCTTACTGAATGTAACCTGTTCATTTCCCTGCCATTTCTGCTTCCCAAAGTTCTAACCCTGTTGCCAACAGTCTTACTTCTAAAGTATGAATCTGATCTTGTCTTTAGGAACTTTGTAAATAGGGTGAAGAACAAATGCTCTTCTATTAAGATTGTCGTCACCTTATAACCTGGCCATAGTCTGATGTCTCAAACTCACCAGCTTGCATTCCTTTAGCCCTCATTTAACCCTTCCAGCCCCCCTTTAGGGACACTGACCTTCTTACTATTCCCTAAACATGCATTGTTGTCACCTGGAATATCTCCCCAGAGGTGGCATTCCCCTGCCCCTCACATGATTAAACTTCTGCCCCAGTCTAGCAGACTCCAGTTCAACCTTCAGTATTCATCTCACGTCACATTCCCGATGATCGTTTCACAATTCCCTCCCAGAGGGCTCTGTTCATACTCTGCTATAGTGCAGATCATGTTATGGGTAGTGCAGTGAGTTGAATGGGGGCCCCAGAAGGGTACATCCACCCCCTAATCTTCTGAACCTCTGAATGTCACCTTGTTTTGAAAAAGGATCTTGGCAGATATAAAGAATCTTGAGATGGGATCATTCTGGATTATACGGGTGGACTTTAAATCCAATTCAAGTGTGCTCATAAGACATATAGAGGAGAGAGACACAGAGGGAAAGGGAGACTATATGAAGATGGAGTCAGAGGTTGAATTGACCACAAGCCAAGAAACTCCTAGAGCCACCAGAAGCTGTAAAGAGATGGGAGGGAGCATGGTCCTGTGGACATCTTGATTTCAGACTTTGGGCCTCCAGAACTATGAGAGAATACACACCTTTTGTTTATAGCCACCAGTTTGTGGTAATTTGTTGCAGCAAACCTAGGAAACTAATAAAAAATAGTTTATTCATACATCTGCCCCAAACTAGATCTTGAAATCTCAGAGAAAAAAAGACCATAGATTTTTTTAAATTAATAGCCTTTTTTAAAATTAATAGCTTAAGTTTTATAGAACATTTGAGCAGTAAGCACAGAGTGTTCTCATATACCCGCCTCCTCCAGTTTCTCCTATTATTAACATCTTGTATTAGTGGTATATATTTGTTGCAGTTAATGAGCCAACACTGGTACATGAGTATTGAGTACAGTCCATAGTTACAGGGTTTCACTCTTTGGTATATTCTATGAGTTTGGACAAATGTATAATGACGTGTATCCATAATTACAATGTCTTAATGGTTTCAATGCCCTCAAAAAGCTCTGGTGGTCCATCAATTGACCCCTTCCATCCTCCCAAACCCTGGTAACCAGTGATCTTTGTACTCCCTCCATCTGCCTTTTCCAGATGTTCATATAGTTGGAATTCTATAGTATGTAGCCTTTGCATTTGAGGTTTCCTCATCTTTTTTCATGGCTTGATAGCTCATTTCTTCTTACCATTGAATGATATTTTAATCGTCTGGATATCAGATCATAGATTTTTATTTCACCTTTGTAGCCTAAGCACCTAGCTCAGTGCATGACACACAATCAGTGTTCATTAAATGAGCAGGTACGTAAGTAGGTACATGATAGATGGATGAATGGATAATGAACTGTGAATGAGTTTAAATGATTTACTGAATATAAAGTGAAAGCATGAAATCCTGTAAAATGACCAAAGTGAGTATTATTTTCTCATCACTGAAAGTACCCAATGGCTGTTATTCAGGGATTCTGGATTAGTTCGGGGTTCTGCCTTGCTTTGATGTGATTTGTATAAGACCCGAAAGCCAGAGGACTAAACATGAACTGATTGTGAAAAGGACACCAAAATGTCTGTCACGTGAGAAAAAGTAAACTTAAACCTCCAAAAGGCATGTAATTCATATTCATGTGTTGAATAGGCTTCAAGTTTTATTACTGATAACTTTGATTATTTATTTTTATACAGTTAAAAGGTAACTAATGTGACATTTAAGAATCTCCTTTAGAGCCAGATTTCAGGCCATTACAACTGCTCAGCCCCATAGCTGAATGGCTAGAATCAGATTACCCTCTTATTTTGCCCCCCACCACTTTTTTTTTAAGGAAAAAAGTGTCTCTTAGGAGTGGTCACTATTGGTGAATGAAATGATATAAAGTAGAAATTTTAATACAAAATAATTTGTGTAGGTCTTACAGGAGAAACATTTGAAAGACTGGTCCTGAGATGATACGTGTTGAATGTGAGTGATAGAAATATGAGGGTTTGTTTTATTATTCTCTGTAAATTTATAAGTGTTTGAATTTATTCATTTTATAATAAGAATTTCAACATACTTTAAGGTAACTATATCATAAATGTGAATTGAACTCTATTCTATCTCGAAGCAGAAGTTTTTATATCCCTAAAAAGCTCTAAAAGACCAAAAATTCTGTATTAGTTAAGCAACTTAAGGATCTAAATGCAAACAATATATGTATATACATATATATGTGTGAGTGTGTACTGAATTATTCATAATGAAATATATCCTTAGAAAAATAGATATTCCAGGATAATGATGCTTTTCAAAGTTACCATGTGGCAATGGACAGAAGCAGATTGATCATTTCCTTTTTGAATAGTGAAAAAAATTCTCTTCAAAATGCCCCAAAAATATTGAACAAGAAAAAAAAAACCCTAGTATTTTATGTACAATTTCAAATGATTTTCAGTATATGAAGTCCTACAACATAAACTTGCTTTGATCAAGGTAATGTTACTTAACTTTATTTCTCCTTAGTAAATGTATTTATACTTATATAAGAAAACCTCATTTAAGAAAAGAGCAGAAGTAAAAATCCCAGCCTCTGGTTTTCAGAAAATATATATTGCTCAAACATAGCATCTTGGTCCCCCATAGGTCTCCAACCAGCCCCCTCTCAGCACCTCTAACTGTGGTCTCCTGCTTTTGCATTCTTCTCTTCCTCCACTGTTTATGATAAAAATTTCTGGTACATTTATCATCTTGGGTAAATTGTTGAAATCTGATTTGCTGCCAGTTTTCTAGTGAACATGGAAAAGAACTGAAATCTGTTTTTTTGGAATAACATTTTATTATTTGGTTGATACTTCCTTTGTGCCTGAAGCAATGTTATTTTGGTTTTGCTTGTTTTTAAGTTTCTTTGATTTTGCTGCATACTTTGGCATTTGACTAATAGAAAAATGTTTGCTTCTTTTCTTAGTCATCGTATGTCAAATGATTTATTTTTTTCTGCCTCTTTTTTTTTTTTTTTGGTGGGGGTGGCTAACATCAGGCATGTTTAGTGGTGCCTCTAAATTTATCATGCAACTGTGGAAAAAAAATTTCCTCACCAGAATCCTGTGTACTTTTACACTGAAATGCACCTATTTAAAAAAAATTAACTAATACTTTAATGTACATAGGATACATAACAACATCTCTGAATCCACTGCCTGTCCCAGAAGTCAGAATAGGCTACAGAAAAGACTGTTGAGGTATAATGATTTTTCTAGTGATTGGGGTTATAAGTAGTCACTACTTTCTTAGCCCCATACACCTTCCTAGTCATTAATTCAGTCTTAATTCACTTAGTTATTCAATAAACATTTGTGATCACTGCTTTTTTGCTATACATGAGGTTAAACATTGAAACCATAAGATGAATAAGACATGGTTACTGCATTCAAGTAGTTCACACCTGAGGCACATCCTTGTTTAAAAGGAAGAGAAACCGATGTTAAAGACATGAAAAATGAAACTAATAACGACTTTCTCTGACATAAGCGTAACTGAAAAACTGAAACTGTAATATAGACAACTTTGGAAAGAAAAGGGACTTTCCAAAGAACTTTAGATTGGAAGCAAACATTTGAATTTAAATCCAAGGTTTTCTAGAACCCACTCAAGTTGAATTCCAAGGGTCTCTGGTGACATTCTTGTAACAGTATGCAGCCAAGTAACATATGTTGATAGAGTATGGAGCTCACCAAGTGGAAGTGCAGGGGTTTGAAGTGAACAGAGACAGAGGGGAATTAAGAGACATGAAAGGAAGGTGAAACTGCTAAAGCTTGAATATTTAGAAACTGGGTTCTCTACCCAACTTGACAATATTTTTCATATCTCTTACCTGAGATTTTTTATGTCCCCAATCTACACCTTCTTCATATTTGAGCTCATTCTTCTCCTTGGTTTAAGTATAGTCTTTAACTCCTAAGTTTATTTTTCTGGCCTAGCTTTCTCATTGGAGTTCCATACCCATATATCCAACTGCCTTGACATTACCATTGGGCATCTTATAGGTTCATTAGATCTGCAGTCTCCACCTCCAGTGCCCTTAAATCACAACACCATGCAGTTTTCAAACCAGAATGCTGCTTCATCTGTCTTTCTTGCCACATCTCTGTCCTTCAGTGTTTATATCTAATCCATTATCAAGTCCTGTGGATTTTGACTCTATCATAAATTTTGTAATTTTTTTCACTGTTCTTCATCTCCACAATCACTAAGAGGCCTCTCTGGTTGTGTTCTGGGTACTTTTCCAAACCATTCTCAATATTGTCTCCCAAAGAGATGTCTTTTGTTCTTTTTCTTTCTTAAAAAAAAAAAAAGTGCCTCTTTAAATGCTTGATTGTTTATTCTGCAAGACTTCCCATTATGTTATATTAAAATTCAAACTCCTTAATAGGACCCAAATGATCCTATATGGTCTAGTTGCAGCTTGTATCTCCTGAAATTCCTGAGCAACTCTGTCCTTTGCTCACTCCACTTCACAGTGGACTGACTTCTTTAAGTCCTTTGGAAGGACATTGTCTTTCCTAACATTGGAGCCTTCACACATGGTCGGTCTTCTGCCTGAAATGCTCTCCCACCATTTGTTTTTATATTGCCTTTTATAATCTTAATCTATATATTTCTTCACAAAACAAAAAGCCTTACCTTAAATCCTCCTGTAATCAATAAAGCCTACTTGATCCACATCCCTTTTTCAGAGGTGAAGTAAACTGTCGGGAATATAGGCTGCTGGTTGTTCATAGTTGCATCTTTCACTGGAAATGGTCATCTGCAGAAGGCTATACCATGTCTGAGGAGGGAATAAAAATGGTTGGCCCTTTGCCTTAAGTTGGGACAACTGAGCTCCAGATGTCCATGTAGTGGTGACTGAGGTCTCAGTTGTATGGTGAATCAACATCTCTCTCTGTCCAACCCTGTCTTCCCCACTTCTTCACAGATAGCTCCTTAGAGCTCTTCCCAATAAACTTTTAGGACACAACTTTTTTTTTTCCCCCTCGGAGTTTGTTTCCAGGGAACCCAACCTAAGATAGTATCAAGAGTGGTCCTAGGAAGCCAACTATAAAGTGAAAACCTTAGCACTGAAATGCTTAGTGTATGGGTGGCATAAGGACACTTTCACTGATGTTAAGATGAGCATGGGTCACCTCTGGCTTGCTCTAGTTTAGATAAACACTAACTGGTGATGAACTGGGATGGAATACCGAGGGGAGGTTACAACATCAACTGTAGTGTTTCTGGCACATGGGAGGGATGACCAAATTAGCTACAGTGCCTGTAGGAATAGGTGACTCCTGATGAGTTCCATTGACCCATTGAAAAGAGATGTCAGGCTCGGAGTATTTATCCCCAATTTAATGCAAAGTATAAAACCTACAGGGCCTCATCAGATGCACTTAAAAGAAAAAACCCTCATCCCCTGTGGCTGAGGGAAGACAGAGCAGAGGATCAGATCCGTGACTCCGTCCTAAGAAGAACAGCTGCAGATGAAGCTGCCACCTTAGCGCAGCAGCTCTTCCACGCCAAGGTTAGAGCCCACGCAGGAAGAGAGGGACTCCTCCTCGGGGGCAGAGTGAGGATTCCTAGATGTATGTCGTTGAGAAATTCGAGTTCCCAAATTACCTGACCCTGTTGACCTACAAAATTGACCATATACTCTTTTTATTAGAATTTAGGGGCTCCCCTTACTTGAAGATTGTGTACAGGCCTCAAGTAAGGCAGATGCTTTGCAAGACAATGCTTACCCCTCCAGTGATCTACTGCCACCTACCATCCTAGAAACCATTTCAGTAACCGTATCAGTTTTTAAAAAGTCACATCCCATTGTCGCCTGAACAGGAATGAAAGTGATCTGCTCTGGAAGGAGAGGGACACTGAAGGAACTCCAGGATCTGGCTGATACATACCAGCCAGAGCAGGGAGAGAATGTAGGGAACTGATTCTGAGATGCACTTGGGGAAGCAGACATAAAACCGATAAGAAAGAGTGTATTGATGTGGGTGGGATACGTTTTGTGCTATAAGACGTAAAAGTCTGACCAGAGTCCTAGGAGATAGTACTAATACATGGCTAAGGTGACTCTTGGAAACTGCTAAAAATATTTAGTGCTGGTAACACCACCCGAGCTGTAGGGAAAATAGGCTGCTGAAGCTCACGGTGTATCTCTCAATGTGAATCTCCCTCGGCTGCAGCAGAGAGCACCTTACCGTGGTTATAAACTCTTCCAGCAGAGCAACCTATAGCCAGAGGCTACAATGATGGGAAGATGCAGAGCTCTGTTCCTTTACCTCAATATGAGGCAGCTTTGAAGGGCTATTTTAGCAACCAGATTTCGCATAAGATCAGCTGAGACTTCAGGTGCAACCATGTCGTGGCCCAATGTCTACATTAATCCAATTCTGCTTCTTCAGTGTCTTCACAAGTCACGAAGAGAGCACTTTGCAGTAAGATTTCTTCGTGAAGCTCCCATTCTAAATCTGTTTCCAGGGCATCCAGCGTAAAACATTCCACCCTTTGTGTTCTCAAAATTGTATTTTTCTTTCAGAGTAACTAATACCATTGGTATTTACACATTATATGAGTATTCATTTATTTCTGTCTCAACTGCTAACATAATTGAGGGCATGGTTACATACGTAACTATTTTGTTCACCCCTGTATCTCCTTATACATGATACATAATTGGTACTTATTAAATAGTTCTTAATTTTCTTTCTGCCGCTACTCAAACTAGGTAACATGATCTATTTTTTTCAGCTCCTCTCTTAGTAATACATTTACCTTCTTCTAATGAATTCTTCAGTTAGCAGTATAGAAAAACCCCAAGCAGGCACGAATACAATTGTCTGCCTTCTGCAGGATGCTGAATTCTCCTGGAGAAAATAGTACCAACTCCTAGGTCAGGCCATGAGCTGTAGCCTCAACTTGCTCCCCAATACTGGTTACTGATCCTGTTAGATTCCCCTACTCTGTTTTCCCTTTTCCAACAAACAGCTAATTCAGCCTTCTCTGAGCTCCTTAAGCAACTCCCCCTTCTCTCTGGCTTGCTGTATCTTTGCAGAGGTCTTCAACTTCTTTTTTTTTTTCTTTCTTCAACTTCTTGATTCTATATTCATTTGCAAAATGTAAACACCTATGCCTACTTTTTTGGTGCCAGAATCACGTAGGAGTACTTTTTGTCTAAGCTTATCAGCCCTATTGATGTGTCCCTTCTGGCCAGCACTCATTCTTGCCCCTGCCCTTCACAGATGAGCTTCTTAGACAATTGTTACATTTACTATTTCTGCTTCACCTTCCAGTTTTTTCCCCAGTCAACTTCACCTTGCTTTGTGGAGTCCATCATTCCATTGAAATTACTCATACCAAGTTTGTCAACAATCTCATTGTTAATAAATCCAACAGAATCTTTTCAATCAACAGATTACCAGTCCTTTCTTAAAAATGTACGACACTTGTCCTGTCCCCTGAAATGCCCTCGTTCTTGGCTTTCATGATACAGCGAGCTTTGTATTCCTCTTAACCACTGTTCAAAATTGTGTCAGGCAGCTTTATTGACCATGTCTTCTGGGACTTCCATGAATATTGGAGTTTTCCTGAGTCGTTGGCTCTCTTCTCTCCGTATTTTAGGATAATCCCATTCAGTTCCTTGGCCTCATTGATTCCGTCCATACCCTTGGTGCAAATCTCTTTGTGAGTGTTGCATTCTGCTCCATCCCCACACTCCTTAGTGCAACCCCACATTTCTAAACTCAAGTTTCTCATCTTTCTTTCTCACTTACTCCTTCTCCAGTATCCTTGTATACATATCCCATTCACCCAGCAACACAAACCAGAAACTTAGGAATAATACGTATTTCTCACTTTTTTGCCTCCAGTTCACCATGTGACTACCAGAGAGAGCTTTCTGAAACTGCACTGAATTATGTCAACTCCTCACTTATATCCCCTCAGTGATCTATCTTGTCTTCAAGATGAAGCCCTATTTTGTTTGTAAAACTCACTAGACCTTTCATGAGCTGAACTCCTCTCACCAGAAATATGTTAATCATCCATCTCTATCTTATCTAGAAAGGCAGGATATTTCAGAAGAATCAAGCTGCCTAAATTTAAATTCATTGTGTACTATGTTTGTAACATTTATTTTCTGTGTGGGGCAAGAGAATAAATCTGTCCATGTTTCATTTTCCTTTAATGTTGAAAGGAATTAATAATAGTATCCATATGTGTATGTGTGAAAATTAATTCATATCTGACATGTAAAATTCTACAATGGTGCCTGGCAAGTAGGAAACACTCAACAAATTTTACCTGTATTGATTATTATTACCAGCAGTAGTAGTAATATCTCATTCTAGACATTAAATTTCTTCAGAGAAGGTGCTATGGTAGGCATATAATAGATATTAATTAAATGATTATTGTATGGATAAACAATAGAAGAGCTCTACTTTAGAAAACAAATGAATAATACTACCGAATATTTTACTACTTTAAACTCTGAAATAATGGCAAAAGTAAGCACATCTCAAAGAATTTCAGTAAGTGTAAACTCTGAAATTATGGCAGGAAGAAAACATTCTGGGACATACAAAATGAGAAAGAACAGTAAGACTATCCCACGAAGACTCAAGCACTTCACACGTAGAGGCTTGAGAAGCAAATATTTTCTGAAATAATCAAGAAAATGAAAAGTTCTGCCATAAATTTATCATGCCTATGACATAGGAGAAAGCAAGTTTTGCAAAAGAAAGCTCAACCAAAGATGACTTTCAAACTTTGTTATTTAAATCTTCTGGCAGAGACTGAAAACTCAACAACTTGGCTTATCAAAGACCGCAATCAGTATAGCAAGGCTTAAGAAGGATGGGAATGAGCAAGCTGCTCTGCAGACTGTGAAGGCTGTTAGAGTTTGATAGCATCAGAGCCAGCCCGCCATATGGTTGCTGAAAAATGCACTCATCAGGAAGAGCCATAAAATTGCAGTATATTTCTAAATGCATAAAATGCCTACCTATTAAGGATTAAAAAAAAAATGCAGAGAACTTGCCAGGAAGGAAAGTGAATCAAGATTAGAAGTCTTCTGAAATGCTCTTGGAGTATTTGTGCTGTGTGCAGCTACACACCAGACAACGGAGTGTGTCTTAGTGGCAGCAGAGATAAAGTGATGCATAGAAGTTCCAGGGTGTTTGTGAATTGTCTTTAGGCACGACTGACTCAGTTCTCACCCACTGCTGGCGCGTGCCCCTCTGATGGCCTTTTCACCTGCTGGGTGTCCTCACTCAGCTACTGCCATGCGTTTCCTTTTATTCCACAGACTTTTTAGATTGAAGCAAGTACTATTTTGTTTGAATAAAACCACAACATGTAGGTATCAAAACATATGTATCTCTAAATCAAAATAAATTTGACTCTGAATCACTGGTGAGAAATTCAGTCTTTCATATTGCAGATTCCCAGGTCCCCCAAACTATATAAAATCCATAACATTTAAAGAGGGCCTCCTGTTTTTTTAGATGTCATTTTCTGTTGGTGTGTATTGATCAAGTGGGACTGGTCTCCTGAGGTTGGGAAGCACCACTAGTTCCTCACCAGGCTTGGGAGAAGGCATTTTGCCTAAATTTGTGGCTTCAAAGGCTGCCATCTGGGTCTTCTAGGAATGCCCTGAAGCTAGGATCCTCTGAGGTCCTGCTACCCCCTCAGAAGTAGCAAGAAGCATGCATTGTAACTGATCAAAATGCAACTTTATTTTTGTTTCCTGCTCCATTAAGTCAGTGGTAGAATTTTTCCCCATTTTTGGATGAAATCTTGGATAAAGTCAAGGCCCCTTCATTTATATTCATTCTTTATGTAATTGGTCACTTTGTCACAAGTGCTGTCGTATTTCAGTTAATACCCTGTCCAGACCAGGATTTTTATTAGAACTCTCAGATTGATTAAACATAAACCTCTTCTCTAGCCTAGATCAGCTTTAGGCTGGAGCTTGCAAAAGGGGCCAAAAGAGTCGGAGTGAGATATTTTAAGTCAGCAGTATTCCTGGTCTTGATCCATGGTTAAACCTGACTTTGTCTTGTGAGGCAATTTCACAGGTTCTTCAGGGACCCTCACGTCTGGAGACCTCTACTCTGCAGCCCCATGCTAGTCTCTGTTCTGAGCAGAGACTTTGCATTCTTCTTTCAGCATCCTGTGATAGACGCTATCAGGTCTCTCTCAGCTGAGGTCTCCTCTGTCTTCTAATCACCCTCGTTGGCATCATCTTAGATAACCTCATGCCAGCTCACAGGGCCCATCCTGATCTACAGCACACACCCTTATGTGCTTGGCCCCGAGAAACCGTTTGCAGTCCTGCAGCAGTCTCCTGGCTTGTCACCAAGCAGTTAGTTTGCCCTTCTCCTGCCAACTCATGCTTTCTTTCAGTGTGACCTCCCTCACCCAACTACAGAGACACACACATGTTCACTCTTCAGCCTTCGTGTGAAAGTCCTCCCTCCCAGGCTTGGGTAAATGGTGCAGACCCATGTGCCTTTGGCGGAGGGTAGAGCTCGCAACACTGTCTTCTCAACAGGTACTGTCCTCGGAGATCTCTCTCCGTACTTCAACCTCTTGCATAACTTCATCTGCTGGGAGTTCTTGGAGTGGTGACACTGGAACCCAGTTATTTTATGACTGTGTTGCATATCAAGCCATGTCTCACGTCCATTCTGGTATCTCAGTCTCTCTTATTGGAGCAATTGAGACTGAGTCAGCATGAGTCTTGTTCCAGCATCTTGTCGTGGCAGCACGATCTGCTAACACCATAGCGTTTTCAGTCTGGGGCCATGTTCCCAGGCTTTATACTCCTGCTGCTTTTTTCCTCCTTGTTGCTCTCTTCGTCCTTAGTGCTTTCTAGAAAAACAGACACAATTTCTCCTCAATTTAAATTGGCTTTTAAATCTTCTATTCTTACATTGGAGTGGGTAAACAAGATGCTAAGATCAGTCTTAAATTTTTCTTGTCAACTGACCCCACTATATGAATAATAAAAATGAAAGCAAGAGTTTCACATAAATAATGTAGCCACATAACTATACAGATCAGTAACTACTGGGAAATTACATACACACACACACACACACATACATACATACACACACACACACACACACACACACACTTATATAACTTCCCAATATTAGAAGATACATGTGTATGTGTGTATGCATTTAAAAATTTCACTATACAAATATCCAGTGTATTTGAAAGTGTTAATAATCTTTGCAATGAGTGATAAATCTTTAGTACTATTGAAACATTCCTTGGGCTTAACCATGAGCATTCAAAAGGAAATTTAAAATTTTTATGGAGCACGAATATAGCAAAACCAATAATCACAATTAACAACATGTGGTTCTTCCCGGAGGTACTCTGACAAGTGAGAGCTAAGATCATTTATCTCTAAGATATCTTTCCTCTTCTTTCTCTATTGTCAAGTAAGTATATCTGAGTCTTCGTTTTGGGCAGAAGTATAAACAATGCAATGAAGAATCTTACAGGAGGAGCCATTGATTTTTCAGTTAACAAAAGAGAAAGACAAGGACCAATCTGAAATGCTTGGCTGGGATCCCAGAGCTGAAGCTTGATACCTTCATTTTAATAGAAATTTGAAACTGAACCAAGTATTGGAACAGAAGTATATAAAAAAATGGCAATGCTATCAATTATTTGAGACATCAGATAAAATAATATCAAGTAAAAAGTTCATGTGGAGAACAAACTCTACTACAGATGAGGGTATTACTTTGTTTCTTAAACATGAATTATAATGCAAGGAAAAGGAAAGAGATATTTAAACTGCCAAATAATTAATGCACTTACCTCCCTCAAATACAATGGACATTCATTTAGTTCAATTCAAAATTATGTTTCTTAAGTCTCATTGCTTTAGTTTGTCATTGAATTTGTGTGTCTGTGTGTGAGTGTGTCCTGTGTGTATATATACAGAGAGAGAGTGTGTTGGCTCATTAATGGTAGGGAAGTAATTCAGTTGATGAATCAAATTGGCAATGTGGGAGGAAGGGTGGTTCATTGTAAATATTATACAAAATACGGTATTTTCTGATCACAGATAATTACAAGTCAGGGAGTGATGGTGCTCCTACCCTCTGCATCAATTGGAATGTGTTTGAAGTGTGCTGAATGATACATTTTTAAATGTATTGAGATGAACAATAACTCACTTAACAATGTGTAATTAAGAAGATAAACATGACACCAATTTACATTTTAAAAATGACAGAAAGAGCTGAAAACATTTTCTCCGGAGAATATAGTACTCGGTTGGATACGTAACCCGAGGAGCATGAGTATTCTCTTCACGTGTTTGAAAGTACCATGTGGAACAGGAGGTAGACGTTTCCCTAGATGTCAGAGAAAATGAGCAAAAGGTAAAGGGAGATGATGTTTGGATCAAAGGTAAAATGGGATGTCTTGGAAGGAAGCTCTCTGCCATCTGAGGTGTTTCAGTAGGAGATGTTAATCATGTCTGAGATAGAATTTCGCTTGACTCATGTTTCTAGGCTCATGAATCCTGGTCCATCACCTCCTAACACATTAGACTCATATGGAACGTATTCAAATAGGTTAAAGAGGCAAGTGTGTAGGGATACCCCTTGGCTCCCTACCCCAGGTAGGGACCCCATATTGACTCCTACTGTTGAGCCTGGGGCCGGGAAGATCAAGTATCCAAATCACAAAATTCCTTTGTGTCTTAGACCCTTCAGAATGGATGGCTTCCTCCACTGGGCTCTGAATCAGTTGCAAAGAGTCCTCTGTTTCTTTGTTCAGTTAATCCATACCCTCCTTCTTTTGTTTTCTGTCATGAAGCTATTCTTTATGGATTTCATAACTTAAAAATTCATGTGATACATTGACAGACCGAGAAAGCACTTTCCGTTTTCAACATCTGTAGTATTGTGATTTATGACCTCTCTTTATTTGGTTTTCTGTCCTACGTTTTTTAAGCAGTAGGTAGAAGAATGAGAATCAGTTCTTTGAACTGTATCGTATATAAATATCAGAGCTGAAGTACAATGACGGGTCTGTTGTGCATCACAAAGTAGAACCAGTAAGATAAATAGTGTAGCCACATAAAAAATACCTTATTATTCATATTATAAACACCTCTGATTTTACCTAAACACGGCCAAGTACGGAGTAGCCGTGTTATCTTGGTGCTGTGCATAGCCGCCATGAAGCATATAAACTTGTATGGGTATTTCCAATATTTTCTAATCATTAAATGGAGGTTAGAGTTAGTTCATCTTTAAATTCAGAACATTATTCTATACATATGGTGCTATAACATTTTTTTCCAGATGGTGTTATATTTATTTCTACAAAGGAAAAGTGATGACAGAATTTTTTTTTAAAAAAGATTCCAAAAAATATGTATTAAAACAACAGTAGATTTCCCATTAAGCAAAGAATTCAGTACCTCATTTTTCAGCCAGTTGAAGGAGCGCCGAGAATGTACTGGCTTTGGAAGATACTTCTTTCCAGCCAGAACTCTGCAGAGAAGTTCAGTAAGAATAATTTCCATTCAGGAATTCCATCTTTCATATGCCAGGTGTCACGACTGTCAAATCTTTGGACTGTTTAGTCTTATCAAACCTACTAAAACAATCATACATAACCACTAGGAAACATTTTGTTGCTCTTTTCTTCACAGCATCACTTTTAAGTTCAGCTTAGTTTATGAAAAACCAGTTTTGCATTCTTGAACATCTTGTTCAGATTTCTAAAGAAAATTTTCTTGAAAGCATGTCAATATAAGGAGTTACTCAAATATACACATAATACAAGAGTGATATTCAGATGCTTATATATTGAATGTAAACTATGAGTTGTGAAATCTAAATGGTATTCCTTCTGAGGAAAAAAATTGGTGGTAGAAACCTTTTAGCCTTATCTTATTGACAGTTCATGGGGAGTCAGATGATGCTGGCTGGATATTCCTTTGGGCCAAACTTTTGAAAGCAAAGTGCAGAAAAGGGTGTGCAGATGGCCTCTTTGCACCGTGATTCAGTTTTGTGATATGACGGCTTCCCCTGTGGAGCTTTGAGTTAAAGGGATCCTTGTTTTCCTTATTTCCTAGAACTTGTAGTTCTACAAAAGGAATGGGTGGAGAGAATTTCTCAAATATTTTGTATCGCCTACAACTGATATTGTTGAAATGAGTTCCTTGACTTAATAACATTTAATTAAAATCTTCTAATTTCTCCATCAATATATTGGTGAAGAAGAACTCTATTTCCAGAGGGGGCTGATGCCATTGCTCAGTGTTGCTCCGGCATAGGATAAAGCATGATACAGACTGCATTTTTATAATCTTCTCTGGGTTACACTTTTCTGTACTTAAGAGAGAATACTATAAATCACTCCTTTGCATACCTGTCCTGTAATGGTTGTAGATGATCTTAGCAGTTCTTGGATTGTGCCAGATTATGGGCCAGTTGCTTTTAGGCATATTGTCTCATCTCACAGTCTCAGTTGCCCCTGAGGTTGTCAATCAGTCCTGCCTTGAGTTAAGGGGAAGTCTAACCTGTAACTTGTTTTCAAACCACTGGGTCCAGTAGGATTTTTCTGACCATAAATTATAGTTCTAAATTCAAGAATTCTGCCTTAGGTTTAAGACTGAGTCCTTGACCTCTACATCAGTTATAGTAGGTGAGTACATGGTTTATTCCTTCAATACTGACCTGATACTTGAGTTCACCCAAGAATGGTTGATCCTGTTTGCTTTAACCATGTTTCTCCAGAGACTTGTGTTCAGTTTTAATAGTTGCCGCTGAGTCTTGATATTTTATTGTTGACTTTCAGAATGTCCAGTCATCTATCTGTTGTAGCCTCTGTGATAAGAACCATCGCTTTGAAATTACAACTAGTAGCTAGTGGACTAATAGAAGTATTTGTAAGCCTGTATATTCTCATAGCAGGACGATGCATTTGAACATCAGCTGTCACATTTGTCATGTTAAAAAAAAATTTGAAAATCACCATTTGTAGGTATTTTCAAGGTAATGTCAGAGTAGATTTTGTCATTTTTGTCTCCTGAGTTCATAAAATCTTCAAAGCCAGAGAGCCCTTTTCATCTTTGTATCCTTTGCAACTGAAATGGGGCCTGGCCCCAGATGCCTCTGTCCTTTCTTGAAAAGGCAGGTCTAGTTACTATATCCTAGTCCTTTTCAGCCTGTTTCCAGAGTTTAGTACTAATATATCTAATCACTTCTTTTTAGAGCCTTGGGAGCTTAAATTAAAAAAAAAAAAAGCTTAAATGAGATTAGCAGTTGTGGAAGTTGGTGGCAGAACAGAGCAAACAGTTAAAAAATTGAAGTGCAAGGGAGAAGAAGGTATACCTCTTCCTACCTTTATAAGCATCATAAGTGATTTGGTGATTGTTCATAGAACCACATTTGACAGATAATATTTAGCTTTAAAAAAAAAGTTGAGTTCCAAAGTCTAATTTAAAAAATGGATCTACATCATCTCCTTGAAGGATACTTAATATGCTTTAAGTAGTTTTTTCCATTTTGGTTCCCATGGCAGTTGATGTCCTGTACCTGACACTGTGTGGTCATACCTACGTTCAGACACCAAATCTAGAATTTTCTCCCCAGTGGTGGTCAACAAAGCAAGGGAGTGAGGACAACACAATACAGACAATGTATTCTTGGTTCTTCTCTAATCACTATTTAAAGTAAAACTTACAAATTTTGCACATCCATTCTTGTCAGTAGGAAATGTTTAAGCAAAAATAAACCATTATTAATAATCATTATAAAATAAAACATGGAGTGACTATTAACCAGATGTGAAGGTAAATCTTTATACTGCTAAGTGAGTGCAATTTGAACACAGAAATATGAATTATCGACAAGGACTAATTTAAGAAATGCAGGAGAAATCATTTATTGGGCAAGAGAAACACTGTATATTTTAGAGACTGTATTTAGCCTGCTTTGGTCATGAATAGTACATCCTCTCAAGCTGAATGATCGTGGAGTACAAAAGAAGTATTTTTGGTATATGCTAAAATTTCATAAATTAATATGTGCAAGTTTCATAAAAGAATTTCTAAGTGATAATTTTTACATGGAGATGTACAAACATTCTTGTAGCCGACAGAACTTCACCCTTCTTGAAGAAATATTCTTGAATATCAAGGATTATTTACTGAATTTTATAAGAATATTAAAAGTAAAAGCCAATAATTATATATATACATATATATAAGAGAAAGCATTTTTCAGAAAATGTGCACAAATAATTAATACGAGATTGAAAAAGCATTCCTCCAGAACATAGTATGAAGAGGATGATACCAGTAAATATCTTAGCAAAATGTTTTCATGGAATCTCAGTCACATCTATGTTCTTACCTCTTGTCTAAAATCTCCAGCTTTTCACTGAAAAATTTTAGTTGAAGTTCTAACAGAGATTGAAAAGCTGACTATGTGAGAGTATATGTGTGAGACACCTTCTAAAATGAGTGCTTTTAACATGATGTTTGTTTCTGTGTTTATTTTACTCGTACTTCTACTCTTCTATCTTCTTTTTTTAAACATATTTTCCTTCAAACTGTGACCTGCATGTCCAGAGGTGGTTCTCCCTACTTCCTGACACTTCAAGTACAAAACTCTCTCCCTCCTTACATCTAGTGGGAACCATGGTCTCTTGTTATGAGAAGGTGTGTTGTGAGATTCCATCTCTGGCCACTCAACATAACATCTTTCTAATCCCTGGTGATGGTCAAAGGTCAAGGTGGCATATAATTCTGTCACGTACACCACAGTGAAACACAAAAGATGAATATTCATATTCAAATGCTTCAAAGATGTACACAATGACACAGTTGTTAGTAGTGTTTCTGAGAATCAAATTAAAAAAAAATACTCAGCAAACCTATCTTCAGATTATTTCCCATGTATAATTTTAACATATCTTTATGCTTTAAAAACAGAATCTTGAAGGAAATATCATAAATATGATTCATGAAAGCTCAAATAGTGACCAAAAATATTTTCAGCAAGCTGCAAACTACATTTTATTAATTGCTCACAAAAGGGTAGCAGTTTGATTATCTTCAAACTTAGTGTTGAATTCCTTTAAAGTGTTTGAAATTATTTTCCTATTTCTAAATTTCTCATCATCTATGTAGAATCACACTTAGAGTCAGCAACATTTCATAAATGTATGTTACATGTATATTATATAAAGATATATGTGATACATACACATGTCCATATATACACATACTTTGGAGAATAGAATATTTATTTGTATGTTTCTCTGTTCTGCCTTGACTTTCAATTCAAAACCTGTGTTTTGAATAAGATTGTAAGTGGTTTATTTGTTGAAGTTTGATTAACAGCTCTTCATTTTCTGCATGTACAGTCTCCTTAATGATGATGCCCACTGTTTTTCGCTAGCTTCTCCACTATAAATTGCCATTCCAGATGGCATTCCATTGTTTCAAAATTGATGCCACTTGCCTTCTTTTAGGAAAAGATTGTATTTAATAGGAAGTCTGGGCAGTGTTTTTCTACAAAAAGGGAGAGAGGGTGTAGCTTGAGGAACAATATTAGGCTTTGCAATTGAATTGTTCTTGTATGAATTACTTCCTAAAAACTGATGTAAGCAAATAACTCTTCCAAGTCTCTAAGAACTGCTTTACAATAGGAAGTATCTCAACAATTTGCTCAAAATATTTTCATCTCTTCACTCAGGAAGCAAGGATCAAAAGTGATTATGATTTCTTTTTCCTTAAAGAAATACATCATAGGTGCTGTGTGTCATCCGACACACACCCGAGCTGTGGGTGTGTACCCGTGTTGAGATACGCTAATACACTCTTGAAAAGAAGCATCTCCCTTCCCCCCATGTATGTTTTTAAATAAGTGAAATGTGAAGATCACTGGGAGTAGGAAAAGACGTGTTTGCTGCGTCCATCTCAGTGCCTCTCTCAGGGTTTGACACAGACGCTTCATAAATATTAACCAGATGAACGAGTGAAAGCTGTCCCGAGTCTCAGCTGCTGAGTGGAAATCTCGGAGTAAACCAAAAGAAGCTGTGCCCTCTCCTCCCTCACTACATCCTCCCCATAGTTAAGCGAGGCCTCACAGATCTCTCAGTGTCAGTTTACCCTTTCAGGTAATAAGGAGGTAAGAATTGCCTGTCTTGTGCCTGGGGAACACCAAATATGTAGATAAAGGCTGTGTAGAAAATAAGGAGGGAAAAAAACAAGACTGAGCCAGGCAAGGGACCTTTTGTTGAGAGTCCAGCCAATCACTGGCCTGTTGTTAGGTGAAGGACATGGTCTGGGTGTCTGGTGTCTGTCAGGTTTTATATTCTATCATTCTGTGACCATGTTGCCCACAATACACTCTAAGTTTGCGTATATTCATGGGTGTTCTTGTACTAACAAAAAACAGACCTAGATAAGATACCTTAGGAACTGCCTGTAGTCACTCAGGAATGTAGAACCTGGAGGGTCCTTCCCTAGTTCTGCTGTTGACATTTCTTTCCATGTAGAGTAACTTTTCAGGTTAGTTTAACACTCCCTTTGTAAGTTCTTTCTCAGTTGAGACTCTACAGAGTAATGACTTTAAGTCCTGTAATAATAACTGTTTTTGAGGAAGAGATTTTAAGCTTATAGTTGTTAAAAATCCTGGTTCATCAATAATCATTTCCCATTTCCCCTCTCATCTGGACTTCTCAACTGGCACCTACTCGACCCTTGTCTCACAAAGCCACACTGTTCTTCCTCTTCTAATGTTCCAGTTACCGATACCATTGACCTGAATGTCCCAGTACACTTGGTTTTTAGAGAAAATGGGGATGATAGGTTTAAATTTTTTTTTTCACTTGTATTTGCTGGATTCTAGAGTTTTATGGTTACCATTTACATATGAAATACTATCAAAGAATTCTGAGCACTTCACTCATTTGTCACATTTCTTATATTGAGAAAAGACTAGTGATTGCTTCTACCAGGCCCATGACAAAGCTGGAGCAGTTCAAGTCCCCCTCACTTCCCTTTCAGGTCACTCCATGTGGCTTCACTCTGCTGGGGGTCTTGGCAGGGACAACTAACTCACTGTTTGTAACCAGCCCAGCAGTCTCCCTTCTTCTGATATAAACACCCTGATTTTCCTTAGGGAGCCACCCCTCCCCAAGTCTCAGCCATGTGGTTAGAATGTGCCCGACATTGCTACTAGATGCAGGACTGGCCATGTGCCCCAGGTTTGTCAGATCATTTACATCACACTGACACAGGTTTGTTCAAGGGAGGTTTGCCACTCAAGCCAAATTAATAAAACTCCATTCTAGAACTTTATTTGGAACTATTAGGAAGAGAAACTAGCTTTTACTGGACTTAAATGTGCCATAGATATTTTAGGCACCATAATGTGCACGAGTCTTTCTTGGGACAGAGGATACTCCAGAGTGTTGAAAAGAGATAGACTGAGTTATGACATTATCCAAGTCATGATCCAGCTACATCAAAGCCACAAATCTCTGCAGTTTGCAAGTATATGAGGCAACAAATACCCTTTTTCTTTAATGAGTTTTTTAGGGAGGTAGAGTGGTGCAGTAGTCAGAAAGTAATAGAGAGGGGTAAATTGTCACTTGAAACGGACAGCATCTTAAATAGGTAGTTTTACCTTTTGTTGCTGGAATTTAACAATAACTTTAAATCAGATTCCTTCATCCATGTACAGAATAATAAAAACTTACCTAAGCCTCATACATTATACCAAATCATCTGGAAATGGGCATGGACCTAGGTATAAAAGTAAATCTATGAAACTTCTAGATAGCATAGAAGAAACTGTGAACCTGGGTCAAAGAGTTTTATGACCCGAGTTTGATGAATCAGACACCAAAGCACAATGCATAAGAGAAAAAAAAAGATAAACTGAACTTTATTAAAACTAAAATTTCTCCCTGCAAAATATCCTTTTAAGAGAATGAAAGGACAAACTACAGTGGGGGAAAAAACAAACAAAAAACCTGTGCAAAGTATACATGTGATAAAGCTATTGTATCTAAAATATTTTTTTAAAAAACTAAAAATTCAACAATTAATAAGCTAATAGCCTACATTTTTAAAATAGGTGAAAGATCTGAACAAACACTTCACAAAAGAAAAAGGGCAATTAAGCATATGAAAAGATATTCAAGATCATTAATCATTAGAGAAATAAAATGCAAATTAAAACCAATGAGACATCATTACACATCTATTAGAATGTGTAAAATCAAACAGTTAGCAATACCAAGTAGTGGCGAGCATGCTGAGCAGCTGAAGCTCTCACACACTGCTGGTAGGGTTTTTAAAAAGTCTCAGCCATTTCCAAACTGGAATAAAAGTTTGGCAGGTTTTTTTTTTTTAAATAGTATTCAACATAAACCTTTCATATGACCAAGCACCCCTACTCCTAGGTCTCTACCTAGTATTAAAAAAAAAAAGGTATATTCACACAAAGACATGAGTATTTATATAGCTTTGTTCACAGCTGCTAAGAATGGAAACAGTCTACATGATCTTTAACTGGTGGAGCCATAAACTGCAGTGTGCATGTATCTGCAATGGAGTATTAGCCATGGAAAGCAAACTGTTGGTCCATACAGCAGCATGGCTGAATCTTAAGTATATTTTGCTAAGTGAAAGAAGCCAGTCCCTATGGCAAATGACAAGTCAGTGGCTGTTAGGAGCTGGGGAAGGGGAGACAAGGTCGTCTATGAAAGTCTAGCTTGAGGGCAGTGCTGAGTGATAGAACTGTTCTACATGGAATGGGTGTGGTGAGCAAATGGCTTCATGCATTTGTCAAGACCCATAGAATCGTACACAGTAAAACATAAATTTTACAAAGTGTAAATTTAAAATAAATCAGCTAGGATGTGGATGTAGGGGAGCAAGGAGAAACGATATTACAAAGAAATTATTTAATCATGTTCAAGGGGATGGGGACAGAAGCTGAAACAATGTGTTCTAGTCTGTAAATTTGCTTCTCAGGGATATGGATTAGAAGTCTAAAATTATTTTATTTATATACTAGGGTTGGACAAATAAGTAAGCAGATTATAGATAATAAGAGCTAGATCTCAATATTTTTTTAAAAAATGAAATTTCTTGAACATTTAACCACTAGTAGGTTATCAGTGCTATTTACTCCATGCTGCCAGTTTGAGAATTTTTATTATTTAGAACATTTACTAATTTTCCCCACTGTTCTCTGTGATCATAGAGAAAACATGTTAGTATTTCAAAACATGATGTATATAACTTTTATTAGTTAAGATTGACTAAGCTGTTGTATCAAACAGGCACCAAAGACTCAGTGACTTAAAAACTACAGTTTATTTCTCTATCCAAAACAGTACAGGGTGGGCCTTCCAGGGTATCAGGCAGCTTGGGTCCATTGGGTAATTCAGAGACCTCATATGTTTTCTTCATCATCCTCTAAGATGTCTTCTTCATGTGTTATCACCATGTCCAAGTTAGAACTGGTAGAAAGTGAAAAAAAAAAACAACTCAGGAAGCACTGCCTGGTCTTAAGAAATTATTCTGGAAGGGTAGGGGGTACAGCTCAGTGGTAGAGTATGTGCTTAGCATGCATGAGCTCCTGAGTTCTATCCCAGTACCTCCATTAAAAAAAGAAAAGGAGAAAAAGAAAATGATCCTAGAAGTGGCATATGTCACTTTCACTCACATAAACTGAGACATTTGTAAGGATGTCTAGAAACTGAATCACCTTCAATTCTATTGTTACAAAAGAAGGTAAGAAAAAGTTTGGTGATTGGTTACCAACCTCTAATACAAGAAGAAAGAGCATTTTTTAAAAATTCCCAATTTAACAATTGTTTAAAATAATGAGAATCTTTATACATAGAAAAGAATCTTTAAGAAATATGAATGTTATTAATATTAATGATAATAACTGACATTTGAATAATAGGTTATACTTGAAAAATTGATTTTCCTCTGAAATGTCACATTTAATTCTGTGAAACTCATATATTAATCCCAGTTTACAAAGGGAAAAATTAAAGCAAAGAGAGATTAAATATCTAATGGCATTGCAAGAATACAATTCTAGATTTTCTGACCCAATGTGGGTATTTTCTTTACAGACTATTATACATACCCTCAGTTTAATTGCTAAGAATGGTTTGAAAATTCAAAAATAAAACTCTCACCTCAGTATCATTAAAATCACATTGTTAGAAAATTGTATACTCTGTTTTCAGGGAAATAAGAGTTTAAGAGTGAGTCAAACTGTCCTTCTGAACATGACTTAACCATATTTGTTCAGTGTATAATGACTGAATGTTTTATTTAGACCAAAGAACCACCAATTCCAGACCCTGGTTAAAAGCCAGACCTCGAAGTCTCCTATTATTCCAAGACTACATTTCCAAATATTTTATTTCCTTAATTTGTCTCATGCACTAGTTTTGTCCCAGGCAGTTCTTGTTCAAACAAGAGCCTTCAGTCTCACAGTCTCTCATCTCTACCCCAGTTTGTTTTGGCTGATTGCCTCCCAGTGTGGCCTCACTATTTCTCTCGTTTGCACAGTTGGCACTATATGTCACTGCTGTTTGCAAGGGAGTGCTTGACAGGGTAGGTTGCTTCTTAGAGAATGTGGTGGGAGGACAGGACCCAGAATGGAGGAACTCTTCAATCCATTACGTTCCATTATCAATCCCCTCACTGTGGAGTGATAAAATAAGTGTCACCCCTAGATAACACAAGATTCTAAGTATGTATGCTGGTCCTTTCCTATCCATATAAAATTGATGTCATGACTGTAATGAGGCTGCCCAAAACGCTAATTTGAGTTTGCATTATTGGAAGTTTAGATGTCCGAATGGAGGAGGTGGTATATATTCTTGCTCTGTGATGGACAAAGCATACCAGAAATATTAGGCTAAATTCATAGTCTCATAGCTTAAGAAACCTGTTTAGACCCATATTACTGTTAGAGAGGTGAAAGGACTCAGAGACATTCCAAGAGGAGTAACAAGGGCTCATACTAAGACTGGAGAAGAGTTGACTCCAAATATCTCAAGAGCAGCCCTAAAGCAGCCTTCAATAAGGCATCATTTTGCATTACCTAATAGAGAAGGCAGGCTTTGATAAACATTAGAAATCAGATATTAGTTCAACATAAAGAAAAATAAGAGGTGTCTTTAAAAAAAAATGGTATCTGCAGTGAGCTTTTTCTCATCCCTTGAAGGGCTTCAAGCAGGAGGCAGCACTGTGAGAGTCTGTGGTAAGAGGATAAATGCTGAGTCACACTGTCTGGGTCTGCAAACTTGGACATACGATTCTTCAGTGTCCTTGCAATATACGTGGAATAATAATACCACCTATCTTACATAGGTTTATTAGTTTATACACCAAGCACTGAGATGAATTTTTAGTACATACTAAATGCTCAATAAATATTTTAAATATTTTTGAAAGCCATAACTAGAGAAAAATCTGGTGTAAATGAGAAAAAAAAATGGGAGATTGAGGAGCTGCATTGAAGATAACTATAGATTTGTAAACTCCCTTTAAGACTCTCTAGGTCTGCTTTTCATATTATCTTGATTAAATTGCAAAGTATCAGAGGGCAAAGGGAATGTTCAAAGAGAATGCCAGTTGGAAGCCGGAGTTGAACATGAGATAGTGCAGTTCTACAACCAATGAGCCATAGCTTACTAGTGGGATGTGAATGGGTTACAGCTACAGTTACAAGAGATAACACAATTTAAATCAATTTTATAACCATTTAAAATTTTTATTAATTGAAGTTATTGCATGTAGCCATTTCAGTCATCAACACTTATACAAAAAAAAGTTACGTTCATTTAGCAAGTTTAAGTGGTTCATTAAAGCTTCTGAAAACATGAGACATTTTATTACTGATAAAGTACAGTGTTTCTCATCAAGCCTTACATAGACCATCTCCCTGAAATTATTTCCTGATAATGCCAATGTGCCAACTAAAAATAATTTTCTACATGTCATGATTATCAAAATGTATGAGAAGTACTAGATTCCATGCTTTTTTTTTATATATAGTAGTCCCTGGTATCTGCAGAGGATTGGTTCCAGGACCCTCCCCACAGATACCAAAGTCCAAGAATGCTCAAATCCTTTGTATAAAATGGTATAGTATTTGCATATAACCTATACACATCCTCTTGTATACTTTGTTATCTCTTGATTATTTATAATACCAAATACAATATAAATAGTACGTAAATGGTTGTAAATGCAATGTTAATGCTGTGTGAATCATTGAGAGTACGCAGCAGCAAATTCAAGTTTTGCCTTTTGGAACTTTCTGGAGTTTGCTTTTTTTTATTTGAGTTTTTAAAATATTTTCCATCCATGATTGGTCAAATCTGCAGATGTAGACCTTGGAGATCAGAAGGCTGACTGTAATCATTTTTATTTATTTGTTTATATCTTTTACTAAATCCCAATATAAAAATGACAGTAAAGCCAGGTTATTCTGGCCAAAACAGTGGCATAAGTTTGTCTAGATACTTTCCTTCCAAGGAACATAGTTTAAAAATTATGTAAAACCACACTGCAGTGATTTTTCACGGTATGGGCTGTGATCTGCTGGGCAGGAAGAGTTTACCCGATGGGTGAAAATTGACCTAAAATGCAAGTTTTTTCTTCTATTCTTATGACCAAATGAAGGTCAGCTCCACACAAGTATATATTTGTGTGTAACTTAAAATAACTTTTTAAAGTAAATTAGTATGCTTTACTAAATGTAGCATTTATAAATAAAAATTCATACATCCCTCTTATTTGCTGTGGGCTTTTTCTACTATGAAGTCTGGCTCCCAGACAACATTCAGCAGTGTTGCAAAGCTGCTGTTGAGTGGTACTCATATACGTCGGGTGGAAATTTGGCAGTGTCCAAAAAAGGCATCATTTGTTTTAGTCTTGAGTTGGACATATTTTTCAATTGCTTTCCTTGCTTTCTAATAAATTCTGCTTTTAAACCACCCTGAACAACTTTTCCTTATACTGTAACAATCTATTTTTATTACAATTGCTCCTCCTTTCTCCACCAATAATAAAGTATAAATGAAAAGTTTAAGAGGACTTCATGCATCTAAATATATAATTATCAAAAAGTCTTGGGAGCCAATAGTATAGTGAAAGAACATGGAATCTTGAGTCAGGATGTTTGACTGTTAATTATTAAATTACTTTAGACAATTTATTCAGCTCCACTGGGTCTATTTTCCCAGTAGTAAAAAGAGAAAAACAACATCCCTATTGTAGATCTGTTATAAATAAAGAGAATTAAAGAATGGATACACTGTAGAAGCTTAGTGATGTGAGTTGTATCTGTGTCCAAATATTTTTAATGATCAGTTTAGTCTTAACATTGTAATTCTGGATTCAGAAAGGGGCTACTAAACAGAAGCCATGGTAAACAATCTCCAATAAAAGCAAATGACATGAAACAGGCTCTCCTTAAATTGTTTTCTCCCAGAATGGTGACTGACTAGCTGTGATGCAGGCATTTATTTATAAATACATTCAGGTAAAGAGTATAATGATTTGATGGCTACAACATGGCTGACAAAGTTTGTTTAATCATTTTAACAATCATCTTGGGTCTATTGCTGAATTTATTTGATTACCAGTGCATAAATTTGTTAAAATAAATGTAAATAAATGCTAATGAACCAATTAAAGCCAAAAAGAAAAATTGGGGGTGTGGGGTGTGGAATGAAGAGGTAAATACAGGTTAATTGTGAAATAGCAAGGTGTGCAAATTAATTCCTAGATATATATCTTACACTGTGATTCAGAATTGTATAATATTCAATATGAAACCCCAAGAACAGTCAGAAATTTAAAACAACTTAGCAAGCATTGATGGATGTAAACTTAGATACAGATGTACATTGAATGTAGTTGCAACACTGAAAGTAATACAAGTAAAGTCATGGCATACATGTGGTTATGTTAGATGTTGTCAGGAAACTGCATGGGCTAACAGATGCATTAAATGTTCATGGTCAAAAAGTCAGCAATCTTACTGGTCAAAATATCCGTGGTGCTTAGGGGACAGAGGTCAATGAGTTCTGCGAGAACAGTTAAGATTTAAGGTTGTTTGATTAGACTTAACAAGCAACATAGATAAGATAGTCTTCTACAGCAAACCTTCAGGTTCCATTCCTCATCCAGACCATACCTGTGAACCCTCCCAAATGCAGTAATAAGGAGGGAAAGCAACATCACATGGCTAGCCTCAACTATGCCAAGGAATATTTGTTGTTCTTTCCTACGAGGGCTGATTGCTCTGGAGGGCACCAGCAGAGTCAGATGGGCAGCTCTGTGAGGAAGAGCCTGTAGCCAGAGGAAATTTTCCAAGCACTGCTTGGAGGGGGCTGATTTTCTATTACTAAAGAAAATTGAAAGAAAAGTTTGTATGTTTAAATCTTATGCCCATTAAGTTCAGGTCACCTATCCCCAAGACATAGTCAAGCTGCTCGACTTTTTCTTCAAGAGTAGTTTGGAGTTAATGTATGTACAGCAAGGTTGTACGACATGCAGAGAAGACTACAGCACTAGCAATCACAGAAAAATTACTTTGGCTTTATTATATTCATTGTATGTGCTGTTTGGAAAATATAAAAAGCATCACGTTGTGTTCAAATAAGTAAATAGAATTTGTTAAGACCAAAGGATCCTAAAAAACAGGGATCACACTTTTGTGAGCTTGCTGTGCTTTGAAAAATAAGGTAAACTAGCCTAGTAAGCTGATTAATTAACTATCCTTTGCTGGGTTGATAATTGACCATTTTTGTTGGGTTGACAAAAAAAAAAAAAAAACCCTAAATCTGTAACACTAAAGGGCTTCCAAAATTCTGTTTAAAATATTTTTAAACTTTAAGGAAAAGAAATCCCAGTATTTTGAAGATAAATAGAATAGGTTTCTTATACGGGATGCAATTTGGCAGAGAGTCAGTGTCTCCATTGCTCTGGGGCTGGATGCCTTACTGAGATTTTAACTCCTTTTCTCCTTCCCCCATCAGGCAGGCAAATAGCTCTATAGGTAGTCATTTTAGGAAAGATATCAGGTGGAAAAGAGGAATGAGCCACAAGTCTTTGTGGACTTTTCTCCCAGTTGTTAAGCTCTTAGGAGAACCTAGAGATTTTATGATGAAGCCAAACCTTCCTTGTTTTCATAGGCATAAATTTTTTAACAGAGGGAGAAGGATTATCCTTGACTGAGATGTGCAGAAGAAGAGACAGAGCTGGAGATTCACAGACAGTGGGAACCGCATCTTGTTCTTCAGCAGTTCCCCTGTGGAGCTGACAGGCTAGTAGGTAGGTAGGTAGGTAGGTAGGTAGATGGCTGTGTTATTCAGCTGGACACACAAGATCCATGGAAAGTATGCAGAAGGCTCCTGTCTGCCAAGCAGCAAGGAGCTTCTGAATTCAAAGAGCCTGTCAGCCTTCTACAGTAGTCATCACAAAAGCAAACCATAGGAACCAAAGACCAGGGTCTACATCTAGGATGACTTCATGCCCCAGGTTACCTAGGACTTCCCCAGTTTTAGCACAGAAAGTGCTGTGTCTAGGAAACCCCTAGGTCTCAGACAAATCAAGACATTTGTCATCTTCCCCTTGTATCCCACCCCCCACAATACAATGTTAAATAAAGTACATGGACCTATGGAACAAGTCTAAGATGAGTATTTCAAAAAGGACTGATTTCTACCTGACCTAAGGAATGGGAGTTGAGACTTAGAATTCAAAAGGAATAATGGGAAATAGATAAAGTTCTACTTTTTATAGACCATAGCTTATGTACTGATAGTGACAATAATTGAATACTAAAAGGAAAAGAGTTTTGTAGTGAGAATTACTAATGTTAAATTCTATACTAAGTGAAAACATTGTATAGAGCCACCAAAGAAACTGTGCACATTGCAAAATTCAGAAAATCTAACAGCATTCCTGAAAAAGGTGCTTGAAATACTATTAGTTGATTTATAAATGAATCAGAAGAATAACTTAAGAATTAGAAAACTGTATAATAAGAATTACTTTAATTTACCAAAAAGTCAAAAATTACAACATTTGATTTTATAATATATAGGGTAAAATGTCTAGAAATCATCATTTGTAGATTTTTTTTAATGAAAGAAAAAGCAAATGGCAAGATGAGAGAAATAAGAAGATAGTACGTATGAGATCCATAAAACAATTACTAAAGTAGGTCTAGTCATGTTACTTATGATAATGAAAGTTAGTGAGTAAACTCCTTAAATATAAAACTCCATTTACATTTAGAAAATAATGTATTATATGCTGTTATAAGAGAAATGCCTAACTTCAGAGATATCTTTGTGTCATTGAATACTGCTGTCTCTTGAAAGCCTTCTGTAGTATCACTAAAGAGATTATTTTAAAAGACATAAACCCACAAGAACAGAGAAAGTAGGAGTGGAGACAATAGGGCCAGGACTTTGAAGTCTGGAAAGCGTATGAATGAGTGACCTGGTACCACAGAATCTTCAGAAGTATCAGAAATTGATGTCCATGGCGACTGCAGCAAGTAGGGGAGCTGACTGAGAAAAGGAACATTGGATGGGAGCTATTTGAGAAGCAGCTGTCAGCCTAGATCTCCTCTCCCAGTCTCTGCCTTAACCGCCCCTCTCTTACCGTGTTCATTGTCTGAAAGTTCACTCCCTGGAAACTTGAAAGAGAGGCTCTGTAGATTGAGGGACACAAGGAAAAGTTGAGGGCAGATGTGCTATGACAAAAAATCCCCCAAAACCCAGGGAGATCAAGGGAACACCTGCAAACTGGATAATGAGACTTCCTCCTCAAGACCTCGTGCCTTTTTACCAGAGTGCTGCAGTGAGGACTTAACTTGTGGGCAGGGCTTCAGAGGGTTGTTCAATGGAAGATCTGATCACCCCCCAAGGAGGTGAGGCCTAAGGAGACTGACAGAGGGAAGCACAATAAATGGCCCAGTCAAATTATCTTAGTGTGAACCTCAAGATCAATAGGTCCCATCACAGGTACAGAGTTTATAATCAACTTTTTAGGCCCTTTGTTCTTAAATACAGTAAAGAAGCCAGGATTACCAGGCATTTTAGGAAAGCCTAAATATGAAAGATAAGGGCTCAAAACAGAAAAAGAAAACTATATGGAGGAAAAGAAAATTGTGAAAAGAAAAGGAAAAATAATCAGAGGGAGGTACTGAATCTGAGATTCACGCATATAAAGACTGTATTATGTATGGCATTCTAGTTTTAATCTGTTTAATAAAGGTTAAAAACAGTAATTATTAATGATATAAAAGGTGTGAAATACTTTGCCAAAACTTTGTAGGGAAGAAATCTGGAGTAGTAAACCAAGTGACATGTTTTTATGGATCTTTGCCCAGAAAACCCAATTCTAGAAAATGATCTTAAGTAAATAATTATACATGCACAAACTGATATATAAGGCTAGTCAATCTGAAATTATTTGTAATAGCTAAAAGTGGGAGAAATTCCACATGTGCATCATAAAGTGGTTTGCATATAAAGTGACTCAAATTGTTTTAGTCATTAGAAATCATACCATGTAACAATAATTAAAGACTTTGGAAATTTTTGTTAATAGGATATCAAATTAAAAATTACTTATGTATTGCAATTCCAATTTTGAAGAAATGTTTGGGTATATGTGCACATGTATGTATATATATATATATATAAATAAAACTATCAATAAATGCTAAGAAAGAAAAAGAACTGAAAAATATATCAAAATTTAACTGTTTATTTCTGAGTAATGGGGTTATGCATTAAATTTAATTTTTATCCTTTTTATTCATGTTCTGCTAATTTTTAAACTCAAAAATAGTAAATATTATTTTAAGTAGGAAATTGAAATCCTCTGCAATAGAATTGGCAAGTGACAAACATGGAATGAATGGTTGTCCAAAACATTTGATTTGCTTTTATAGACTTAGTCTTCCTACTGACAGAAGAAACCCAAAGTAATCAATAAAACTTGTTCACACAACTGTGCTGACAATGATATTAATGCCTAGAACAACACAATAGTTAACGAAGAGAGAACCATGCTGAGTTCAACTCAGTGAGAACCAGCGGAAGGTAAAAGCAAATGGAAAAAAGATGAAATTGACAGGGAAAGGCAGCATTCAGTTCAAGCTCCCGGCCTGGGTGGGCAGTTTGGGTGGGAAACTAACCTCTCCAGAGTTTGGGTTCACTGACCACAACTGGAACAAAGGTTTGCAGAGCAGGCCAGATTGAAGTAAGTAGCTATAAAAGTGTTCTGCTTTGTGAGTACCACCCTGCAACATAATTAGCCACCTGAACAAAGGAAAGCGGTGCCCAGGGTTTCTCCATTCAGGAAGCAAATCTGAGGAGCAGGAACAGGAGCCATGTGCCAACACTTCCTCAAGATCAAAGGCCAAGAAAATAGCATAATATCTGAAAAACAAATCTGGTCAACTTCTCATAAGACTTTCTAACTCAACGATTTTAAATTGGCAGCATATTGCTAAGAATCTGGGTATTGGTTCTATCCTAAAACCAGGAGATATTGTGAGGTTATGTTTACATGGTAACAGACTTTGCTAAGTTATATGAACTATCATTTCTGACTTTGGAAAGAGAGCTAGTCTACCTGGATTGTGGGACTATAACTATATATATATAATTAATAGCCTCAATTCTTTTTTTGATTAATTCATTTGAGAATTCGGTCACTGTTATATATACACATATTGATTCTGCCTAGGCATTAATAAGTATATAAAAACTTACAAGTCACATGCATTCTTATTCAAATCTAATGGGGAAGGAATAAGATTAATATGTAAATACCTGATTTATATAATTACGTGTATGTGTATATATAGCATTCTTACTAATTAGGAGAGCTAGGCAATGTTGTAGTAATTGGGAAAAAACCCCTTGATTTATCAGTGACTTCACATAATAAAGGTTTATTTGTCAGTCATAAAAAGTCTAAAGAGGGTAAGATGTTCTCTAGAACAAATCCTACACCAAATGGTGGCTCAAGAATACAGACCAAAACATGGCCTCCAAATTTGCTGCCAAAGAGAAAAGAGATGGAAGAGTCACATTGACTCTTAAATATCACAGATCAGAAATGATACCTGTATTAGAAGTGTGAGTGTATGTGTGTGGGGGTGAGAGGACATAAGTAAGATCTACTCTCAACAGATTTGAAGTATAAAATACAATGTTACTAACTATAGTCACCATGTTGAATATTAGATCCCCAAAATTTACTCATCTCATAGCTGAATGTACCCACTCACCAGCTCTCTCCACTACCTCTAGCCCCCTGCTCCTGGCAACTGCCTTTCTACTTTCTGGTTCTATGAATTGAACTTTTTTAGATTGCATATGTAAGTGAGATCATGCACTATTTATAATTCTGTCTGCCTTATTTCACTTAGCATAATGTCCTCCAGGTGCATCTATGTTGTCTCAGGTGGCAAGATGTCCTGTTTTATGACTAAGTAATATTCTACTGTATGTGTGTTTGTGTGTGTGTATATATATACATATATATATATAATGTACATATAAAATATAATGTATTTTCTTAATCCATTTATTTCTTCATGGACTCATAGGTTGTTGCCATATCTTGACTATTGTGAATAATGCTGCAATGAACATGACAGGATAGATATATTTTCAAGATACTAATTTCATTTCTTTTAGAAAGATGCTCAGAAGTGAGATTGCTTATACTTCATGTTTTTTAATGAAAGATGATGCAAATAAATGTTTTACGCTAGAAACTATATTTACCAATTATATTTTATTTCACTTTTTATTGAACTATAGTTGATTTACAGTGTTGGTTTAGTTTCAGGTTAGCAAAGTGATTCAGTTACATATATATATGTGTGTATGTGTATGTATATATTTGTATTCTTTATTGGATTCTTTTCCATTGTAAGTTATTACAAGATATTGAAAATAGTTTCCTGTGCTATACAGTAGGTCTTTATTGTTCATCTGTTTTATATGCAGTAGTGTTTATAGATTAATCCCAAATCCCTAATTTATTTCTCCCCCCCTTTACCTTTTGGTAACCATAAATTTGTTTTGTATGCCTGTAAGTGTATTTCTGTTTTGTAAATAAGTTCCTTTGTATCTTTTTAGATTCCACATATGAGTGATATCATATGATATTTGTCTTTATTTGACTGACTTCACTTAGTATGACAACATCTAGATCCATCCTTATTGCAAGTGACATTATTTTATCTTTTTCATAGCTGAGTAATATTCCATTGTGTATCTATGTATATATCACATCTTCTTTATCCATTGATCTGTAGATAGATACTTAGGTTGCCTCCATGTTTTGGCTATTGTAAATAGTGCTGTCATGAACATTGGGATGCAAGTGTCCTTTCAAGTTAAGAGTCTTCTCCAGATACATGCACAAGAGTGAGATTGCTGGATCATATGTTAACTCTTACTAGTTTTTTAAGGAACTTCCATGTTGCTCTGCATAGTGACAGTACCAGTTTACATTCCTGCTAGCAGTGAGGGAGGGTTCCCTTTTCTCCACCCTGTCTGCAGCATTTATTATTTGTAGACTTTTTAATGACCGCCATTCTGACCAGTGTGAGGTGATACTTCATTTTAGTTTTGATTTGCATTTCTCTAATAATTATCAGTATTGAGCATATTTTCATGTTTTTGTTGGCCATCTGTATGTTTTCTTTGGAGAAATGCCTTTTTATGTCTTCGGCCCAGTTTTTGATTGGGTTCTTTGTTTTTTAATGTTAAGTTATATGAATTGTTTGTATATTTTGGAAATTAATCCCTTATTGGTCCCATCATTTGCAAATATTTTCTCCCATTCTGTAAGTTGTCTTTTTGTTTTGTTTATTATTTCCTTTGCTGTGCAAAAGCCTTTAAGTTTAATTAGGTCCCATTTGTTTATTTTTATTTTTATTTCCATTACTTGAGAGGACAGATACAAAAAAAGATTGCTGCGATTTATGTCAAAGAGTGCTCTACCTATGTTTTCCTCTAGGAGTTTTATAGTTTGATCTTACATTTAGATCTTTAATCCAGTTTGAGTTTATCTTTGCATATGGTATTAGAGAATGTTCTAATTTTATTCTTTTACATGAAGCTTTCCAGTTTTCCCAGCACCACTTACTGAAGAGGCTGTCTTTCTTTCATTGTATATTCTTGCCACCTTTGTCATAGATTAATTGACTATAAGTGCATGGATTTCTTTCTGGACTTTCTATTCTGTTCCTTTGAGCTATGTGTCTGTTTTGTGCCAATCCCATACTGTTTTGATTACTGTAGCTTTGTAATACAGTTTGAGGTCAGGGAACATGATTCCTCCAGCTCTGTACTTTTCTGTACATTGTTTTGGCTATGTGGGGTCTTTTTTGTTTACATTCAAAGTTAATTTTTTTTTTGTTCTAGTTCTGTGAAAAATGTGATTGGTAATTGGATAGGGACTGCACTGAATCTGTAGATTGCCTTAGGTGGTATGGTCATTTTAATAATGTTGATTCTTCCAATCCAAGAACATGGTATATCTTTCCATGTGTTTGTGTCATCTTTAGTTTCTTTATTAGCATCTGATAGTTGTTGGAGTACAGGTCTTTTGCCTCCTTAGATGGGTTTACTCCTAGGCATTTTATTCTTTTTAAAGCAATGGTAAATGAGATTGTTTCCTTAACTTCTATGTCTGACATTTTGTTGTTAGTGTATAGAAAAGCAACAGATTTCTGTATATTAAATAATTTTGTATCCTTCAACTTTACCAAATTCATCAATGAGATTCTACTAGTTTTCTGGTGGTGTCTTTAGGATTTTCTCTGTATAGTGTCATGTCATCTACAAATAGTAACAGTCTTATTTCTTCCTTTCCAATTGGATTTCTTATATTTCTTTTTTTATCTGATTGCTGTGGCTAGGACTTCCAAAACCACGTTGAATAAAAGTGGTGAGTGGATATTCTTCTCTTGTTCTTGTTCTTAGAGGGAATTCTTTCAGCTTTTTATCCTCAAGTATGATGTTAGCTGTGGGTTTCTCGTATATGGCCTTTATTATGCTGAGGTATATTTCCTCTGTGCCCACTTTCTAAAGAGTTTTTACCAAAAATGGATGTTGAATATCATCAAAACCTTTTCTTCATCTATTGAGATGATCATATGGTTTTTATTCTTCAGTTTGTTAATGTGGTTATCACATTGACTGAGTTGTGTGTATTGAAAAATCCTTGCATCTCTGAGATAAATCCCACTTGATCATGGTATGATTCTTTTAATATATTGTTGGAGTCGGTCTGCTGGTATTTTGTTGAGGATTTTGCACTTATGTTTGTCAGTGATATTGACCTGTAATTTTCTCTTTTTTATTATATCTTTGTCTGACTTTATTATCTGGGTGATTGTTGCCTCACAGAATGAATTTGGAACTATTTCTTCTTCTGCAATTTTTGCAATAGTTTCAGAAGGAGAAGTCTTAATTCTTCTTCGAATGTTTGGTAGAAATCACTTGTGAAGCCGTCTCTTCCTGGACTTTGCTTGTTGGGAGTTTAATTACTGATTCAATTTCAGTACTGGTAATTGGTTTGTTATATTTTCTGTTTCTTCCTGGTTCACTCTTGGGAGTTTGTACCTTTCTAAGAATTTGTCCATTTCTTCTAGGTTGTCCATTTGATTGGTGTATAGTATCTTGTAATAGTCTCTTATGATCCTTTGTGTTTCTGTAGAGTTGGTTGTAACTTCTGCTTCCCTTTCTGATTTTTTTTTTCCCGTTTATATTGTGTATTGAGAAAAACACCAAAGGAAAGAGGGGAGAAAATACGACCATTCGACCATAATAGAGAGAATCACATTTTCGTTACAAACCTCTCCTCTGACACAGCTCCTCCTGCGACACTAACAATATACCTGACCAATCCAGGATGTCAGTTGCTGGTTGGGTTCCAGGTGGAATGTTGGTGTGTTCCCCGGGGCTCGTTGTGGCTGGTGGATCCACGGTAACTGTGCAGAGCCCTGTGGAGGATCAGTGCCATGGAGGGGCTGCCATCCTCTGTGGAACTTGGCTTAGGGCTCTTCTTTGGGAAGCTGAATGAGGTCATGGAGTTGCTGCTGCCCAGTGACCTGAGTTCATGGTTCACTTTCCAGAACCTAGAAGGACAGACAGTGGCATGTCTGCATTTCATAAGCTTATTGGTGGGTATTTTATGTACTTTCAGACTTGTTCAGTCTTGTAGAAGTCAACTTTAGATAAATGATGAGGGTCAACCTGAGCTTGAGGAAGGAATTCAATTCTCTGGACCAAGAACTGAAGAAAGTTTCATTTCTGATTTGATGGATTTGGCCCACTCCCTTTTTTTCTTTGAGTCTGGCTAAAGGTTTATCAATTTTGTTTTTCTTTTCAAAGAACTAGATTTTAGTTTCATTGATTTCTTCTTTTTTTGTTTCTAATTCATTTATTTCTGCTCTGATCTTTATGATTTCTTTCCTTCTGCTAACTGTGAGTTTTGTTTGTTCTTTCTCTAGTTGCTTTAGGTGTAAGGTTAGATTATTTAAATTGTTTCCTGAGGTAAGCTTTATTGCATTAAACTTCCCTCTTAGAACTGCTTTTGCTGCATCCCATAAGTTTTGGACCATTAGTGTTTTCATTTTCATTTGTCTTAAGGTGTTTTTTGATTTCCTCTTTGATTTCTTCAGTGATTTGTTGGTTGTTTAGTAGCATATTGTTTAGCCTCTGTGTGTTTGTGATTTTTACAGTCTTTTTCTTGTTGATTTCTATCCTCATAGCATTGTGATTAGAAAAGATAATTGATAATGATTTCAGTTTTCCTTATTTTACTGAGGTTTGCTTTGTGCCACAGCATGTGATCTATCCTGAAGAATGTTGCATATGCACTTGAAAAGAATGTGTATTTTGCTGCCTTGGATGGAATGCTCTATAAATTGCAATTAAATCCATCTGGTCTAATGTGTAGTTGAAGGCTTGTGTTTCCTTATAGATTCTTGTGTCTGGATGATCTGTCCATTGATGTAAGTGGGGCATTAAAATCCCCCACTATTATTGGGTTACTGTTAATTTTCTCCCTTTATTTCTGTTAACATCTGTCTTACATATTGAGGTGCTCCCTTGTTGGGTGCATATATATTTACAATTGTTACATCTTCTTCTTGGATTGATCCCTTGATTATTATGTATGTAAAGTGACCTTCTTTGTCTCTTGTAACAGTCTTTAAAGTCTTTTTTGTCTAAGTATTGATACTCCAGCTTTCTTTTGATTTCCATTCGCATGAAATAAATTTTCCATCCCCTCACTTTCAGTATATATGTGTCTCTAGATCTGAAGTGAATCTCTTCAGGCAGCATATATATGGGTCTTGTTTTTATATTCAGTCAGTCAATCTTTTTTTGGAGCATTTAGTCCATTTAGATGTAAGGTCATTATTAATATGTACGTTCTTATTGCCATTTTGTTAATTGTTTTGGATTTGTTTTTACAGGTCTTTTTTTTCCAGTTCTTTAGTTTTCTTCTCTTCTGATTCGCTGACCATCTTTATTGTTATGTTTGGATTCCTTTTGCTTTTTTGTGTGTATATCTATTATAGATTTTTGGTTTGTGATTACCATGAGGTTTTTGTATGTTATACAGTCTATACATATATATATATATGTATATATGATTGTTTTAAGTTGCTGATCTATTAATTTCAAATGCATTTTAAATACCCAGCATTTGTACTCTCCTCCCCTTACGGTTACTTGTTTTGATATAGTTTACATCTAATTGTTTTGTGTATCCCTTAACTGCTTATTACTGATACAGATGATTTTACTACTTTTGTCTTTTAGCCTCCCTACTAGCTTTGTGTGTAGATGATTTCCTACCTTTACTCTATATTTGCCTTTACAATTGAACTTTTTCTTTTTGTAATTTCCTTGTTTCTAGTTGTGGCTTTTTCTTTTCTCTCTAGAGACGTTCCTTTAACATTTGTTGTAAGTCTGGTTTGGTAATGCTGAATTCTTTTAGCTTTTGTTTATCTGTAAAGCTTTTGATTCTCCATCAGATCTGAACAAGAGCATTGGATAGAGTATTTTTGGTTGTAGGGTTTTTCCCTTTTATCACTTTAAATATACTGTGCCACTCCCTTCTGACCAGCAGAGTTTCTGCTGAAAAATGAGCTGATAACCTTATGAGATTTCCCTTGCAAGCTATTTTTCACTTTTCCCTTGTTGCTTTTCATATTCTCTCTTTATACTTAATTTTTAAAATTTTTCATTATGATATATCTTGGTATGTTCCTCTTTGGGTTAATCTTGTCTAGAACTCTCTGTGCTTCCTGGAATTGGGTGATGGTTTCCTTTTCCAGGTTAGAGAAGCTTTCAGCTATTATCTCTTCCAGTATTTTCTTAGGCCTTTTCTCTCTCTCTTCTCTTTTGGGACGCCTATAATGGGAAAATTAGTGTACTTGATGTTGTCCGAGAGGTCTCTTAAGCTGTCCTCTTTTCTTTTCATTCTTTGGTGGTTGTTGTCCAGTGGCAGTGATTTCTACTGCTGTCTTCCAGCTCACTAATCCATTCTTCTGCATCATTTAGCCTACTATATATTCCTTCTAGTGTAGTTTGCATTTTAATTACTGTATTCTTCAACTCCATTTAGTTGTTCTTTATATTTCCTAATTCTTTGTTAAGGACTTCTACCTTCTCATTCTATGACTCTATTCTCCTCTTTAGTTCTTTGGTCATCTTTATGATCTTTACTCTAAACTCTTTCTCAGGTATATTGCCTATATCCATGTCAGTTGTTCCTCTGGAGTTTTTCTTGTTTTTCTGTCTGAAACATATTTCTCTTCTACCTCATTTTGTCTTAATTGCTATTTGTACTTTTGTGTATGTGGTAAGTTAGTTATGTTTCTAGACCTTGGAGAAGTGGCCCTTTGTGGGAGACATCCTCTGTGTCCCAGAAGTGCAGTCCCCTCTCACCACACAAGGGCCAGGGGCTAGCTGGTCCCAGGGTAGTGTCTGGCCTGTATTTGCAAACTTGTTCCACAAACTGCAGGATTATACTCTTCTTGCTTCTGATATCTGCACCCTGGTGAGTGAGGCTAATGTAGAGGATTGTGCATGTTTCCTTGTGGAAGGGGCCCATGCTTGCCCACTGGTGGGTGGAGATGTGTCTTGTCCCTCTGGTGGGCAGGGCTATGTTTAAGGGTGTGTCTAGAGGCTGCTGTGGTCTGAGTAAGTCTTTAGACATCCTGTCTGCTTATGAGTGAGGCTGTGTCCCATCCCAGTTAGTTGTTTGGCCTGGAGGCTAACGGGTGGAGCCAAGTTTTGGAACTGATGACCAAATATGTTACCCACCCCACCAGGAGAGCTCACACAGGTGAATGCTTTCCAGTATGTCTGCCACCAAGTGTCTGTGTCCCCAGGGTGAGCCACAGCCGTCCCCCACCTCCCAGGAGACCCTCCAAGACCAGAAAGTATGTCTGACCCAGGCTTCTATCAAATTAATGCTTCTGCCCTTGGTCCTGGTGTGTGTGAGATTTTTTATGTGTCTTTTAAGATTGAATTCTCTATTTGTGCCAATTCTGTCAAGCTCCATCAGTTAAGCCCCACTGGCTTTCACAGCCAAACGTTCTAGGAGCTCTTTTTCCCAGTACCGGACCCCTGGGCTTGGGAGCCTGATGTGGGACTCAAAACTCTCATTCCTGTGGGAGAACTTCTGAAATATAAAATTTATTTTTATAGTAATAAATAATAAATAAATAAATAAATAAAATTTATTTTCCATTTAATGGAACGCCCTCCCCAGGGCTATGGGACTTGATTATATCACGAGCCCTCCCTTTCTACCTGTCTCATCCTGCTTCCTTTATCTCTTAGTTGTATAAAATCTTTTCTGGTAGGTTCCAGTCTTTTTCACCGATGGTTGGTCTGTAGTTAGTTGTGATTTTGGTGTATTCATGAGTAGAACTGAGCTTAGGGTCTTTGTACTCGGCCATCCTGGTCACTTTCCTGGTATTTCTATTTTTAATTTTTTTTGTGGACCCTCCAAACTGGTTTTCATAACGGCTGCACCAATTTACATTTTCACCAACAGTGTAAAAAACGTTTCCTTTACTCTACACTCTCCCCAACACTTGTTATCTCTAATCTTTTTGATAATAGCTATCCTAACAGGTGTGAAATGACCTCTCATTTTGGATTTGGTTTATAATTCCTTCATGATTAGTGATGTTAAGCACTTTTCATTACCTGTTGGCTATCTGTATGTTTTCTTTGGAAAAATGTTTACTGAGGTCCTTTGCCCATTGTTAGATCATGGGGTTTTGTGTGTGTGTATGTGATTCTGAATTTTATGAGTAACATATTTTGGATACTAATCCCTTACTAGATATATGGAATGAAGATATTTTCTCCCATTTCATAGGTTGCATTTTCAATTTGTTTATTGTTTCCTATGCTGTGCAGAAGCCTTTTAGTTTGATGCAGTCCCACTTGTTTAATTTTTAATTTGTTGCCTTTCCTTTTGGTGTGCTATCCAAAAAAAAAAAATCATTGCCAAGCCCATTGTCAAAATCTTTCCCCTATATTTTCTTATAGAAGTTTTATAGTTTCTGGTCTTACATTTAAGTTTTTAATACATTTTAAGTTCATATTTTTGGTGTCTGGTGTAAGATAAGGGTCCAGTTTCATCCTTTTGCATGTGGATTTTGAGTTTTCCAGATAAAATTTATTGAAGAGATTATCCTTTCCCATTGTGTGTTCTTGGCACCCTTGTCACGGATTAGTTGACTGTATATTCATGGGTTTATTTCTGGGATCTCTTTTCTTTCCATTGGTCTACGTGTCTGTTTTTATGCCAGCACTACAGGGCTGCTTCAGGTTCTGCAATTGGATGGAGTTCGGTGGGCCTGCCTCCAACGGCAAAGATGAATGTTTCTCATACCAAGTCTCTGGGTAGGCAGGACAGCTGTCAGACCATAGCTGAGAGGGGCTGAGGCTGAATTACAGAGCCATTTCAGGATCTGCTGTAGACACTGCTCTCAGAGGGAGGGTAGTGGGTCTTCCTCAGAATGGATGGGTAGGGGAAAAGATGGATGTGTCTCCTTCCTGGTCCATAGGTAGGCAGAATTGCCTCCAGATCTCAGTTAAGAGGGGCTAGAGTCAGGTAACAGGATGGCAGCCAGCACCAGTGTCAGAAGGCCTGTTAACCAAGGCACCTCAGGCATGACTTCTGCTGGGTCCCTTGGTGGATGGTGCTGGTGGCAGAACCAAGGCCGAGCGGGGCTTGAGCCAAGTCCACAGGGGAATGGGGCTATTTCTGGGTCTGTATCCAGGACTGTGTTTGGTGAGTCAGCCACCCAGGCATGGGCCTGCTTTCTCAAAATAGCCCCCCTCAGTCTCAGGCTCCACTGGGGTTTTACAGTCTCCTGCATGGGTCCCAAGTTTCCCACAAAGGGACTTTGGTCTGTGGATGGCCACCAAATTATTGTTGCTGAGAGAGTATAGGAGCAGGGGCCCTAATATTTTGCTAGCTTGCTGACGTGACCTCTCTAATTTCTTATTTTTGTATTTGACGTAATAGACTTAGAAAAGATATTGAGACCATTTATTTAAAATTATATGTTTACTAATGTAAATGAAGGAGCCTGCTTAGCAGAATGCCAGCACATAACAAGCTCTTCATGACTATTTATTTTGACACATATTACCTAAAGACCAATATGAAAATGATTTCTTAGCAAGCACAAAGTAATATCCATGTCTGACATGGTTAAGTGTTCAAGAAATTCTCTTTAACAATAACAAACTGATTTGAAAAGAACTGGAGGAGATAAGTAATCAGGTAGAGATTCTAGAAATGTAAGATCAGCCCTCAGGCCCAAATCAACCGAAGTTTCAATCCAAATAAGAAAATAAAGCGATTTTAAAAATTCAAAACCATAATAATTTAAGTGACTTTTTCCACAGATTTTTCTACTCATAACTTTGTAGAAATTTCTCAACAAACCTTTTTTCAATCTTAATGTTTTATCCTTTTTTCTTCTCTGTTGTTAGTTGGCTCCATTTCTGTGTAACTATGCTTCTCTCATATGACAATTTCCCCATTAGATGACGCAGAACTACTGTGCTCTGTGATTACTGTCAAGGTGGGCTATGGCCCAGCGTTCCCACTGCACTTTACTCTTCACTAAGCAGTACCAAGAGAATGGTACCAACTTTAAAATACATAGTACTTGGGTTTAAACAGACATCTCTGTTGCAAAACTATTGCTAATGAATCTGCCAACAAAATAATGTACTAAGATTTAAAGATGAAAATGCAAACAAATACGTATTTAATATTCTACCCGTAACTGTATGCCTTGAAACTTGGACTTCTCTGATTCTGATGTCCTCTCTCATTCTAACAAAGAAAACTTCCAAAGAGGAGTTAAGTTCTAAAGATAATAGCTGATGAGCAAAATCTTAAAACATTGCTCCTAAGCATTTATCTTTAGAGGAGCCAGAACACAGCTCTCCCGGGCTTTAGCTGCCAGAACAAAACCCAAAGAGTTTATCAAAATCCAGGAAATTCAGTTCAACTGTTGAAAGCATATTTTGGAATACCTACTATGTGCTGGGCCCCACTGGCCTCTGGAAACAGATGTGTATGGCATTTTCATGTGGACACTGAAGTAAACACATTTAATCAAACTCTGATACCAAGTCTGGATAAATCATTGTTATCTGAAGAATATTCCCAAGGGCATCTATTAATGTTATGACTCAGTCAACACTTGTGCTTAAATGATAATTAACAATCATTTATTAAGCTCCCACAGCATTCTAGACTCTGAAAACCACCTGAATATACAAAACTCTCGCTTACTCTCATAGTGATATTAGGAATAATGGTCCCATTGTGCTAAGATCTCTCATCCCTAATTACTTCTTTATCTGCCCAAAAAAAAGCACTATGCTCATTTAAATGCTTTATTTTACTATATTAAATGAAAGTGTACACATGGAGACTGCTAAGTATTCTGTACATATGCTACACTATTTGTCCTTAAGTCTGGGGATTTCCTTTACTTGGCATGAATTATAGGAGAGGTGCCTAACACTCAGACTGAGTGAGTTATACTAGCTTATGGTGGTGTCGGAGAGAAAAGCGCATAAACCAGAGGATGTCATTAGACCAGTGACAATGGAGGAGAAAATATCCAGTGCTGACAGCCCCGCTCACTTGCAAGCTGATTGGTGTCAACATGCAGAGCAGTACAGACAGAACGGCTTAGGAAGGGGTTTGCTGCATCTGGCGAGAAAGGAAGTGTAACAGCAAAAAAGAGAACAAAATATTGTATGTCTGTGTTTGCTCCACCTAGGAAAAGCAGACACAATGAATCTACAGTATGTATAGAGAAGGAACTAACCACACGTATTAATACAGTCTTTGTGCCTCAGCCATAAAACAGGTTCTGGGCTTGGAGTTAAAGTGGCTGCGCAGATGGGGCCCTTTCCCCTTTCTTTGCAATATTCCATATTCTAATTATGATTTGCAGTGCTTCTGGCACGAAAGCAAGGCCAGTGATGTGGCCCCAGGAGCAGGCATGATAAAAAGCCAGGCCCATGAACTCGTGTGACTGCTCTTTTCCACTTCCCTTCTCCTCCCTCAGCTAATTCAGTCTGGTTTTTTGGACAGCATTTGGAATTCTTCAAGCTGTCTTTGGTTGCTTTTCACTCAATGAAAAAAAAAAGTCAGATCTTCAGAAGTAACTCTATAGTTACTGGCAGGAGAGGAGGCACAGGCTAGTTAACAATGTGGTATAAAACCCCACAAGCGTATAAAGCGCTAACGATTGATTCCACTAAAAGGATCTTGTGAGAGCTAATGGAATCGTAGCGTTCACAGTAAAATCCAAGTGTAAGATCCACGTCATGGGTGACAGTTTGCCCCACTTTAGCCCTAAATGTTTAGGTCTTCCATTTTAGACCAGAAAAAAATGACATCATAACATTAATGAAAATTACTAAATAAGATGGTCTAAATCATCTTACTCTGTTTCTGTTATCAGTAGTGGAAGCTTGCAAGTTTTCTATTCTATGTAAATTAGTGTTTAATTATTGAATATTGGGAGATGCATTGAACTGCACCTTAATATTCCATCAAACTCTTATGAAGAACCAAGTGTTCTTAACATTAAGTGAGTACCATGTAAGCTTTGCAGCTGTAAATATAGGAAAGTATCCTCTACAATTTTATGTTCTAGCTCTTTGAATATAGTACTAACATACTATAACATAATTCTCAGGTAGAGAATTTAAATGTGATCTTTTTATAAATATTTAAAACTTTTCCTTTCTCTTTTTCTCTTGCAATCATTTTTCCCCTGAGCTCTCAGTGGTTTTGGTCATTTGATAATTATTTGATAATCAGGAACCTTGTTATATTTATTCATTCATTCAGTTACTCATTTGAGAAATATTTATTGAGAGCCTGGAAATACGGAAGTTAACACACCAGAATGAAACCCATACTCTACCAAAAGGAGATGGGTAATAGATAAAATAAACAGGTAAAATGAATGGTAAGTTAGATATTGATAGGTATTATAGAGGAAAAATAAAGAAAATAAGAGGAATAAAGAGTAGAATTTTAAATATGGTGGCCAGAAAATGCTTCAGTGAGAAGGCTATTTATACTTCTGTAGAGACAGACAGAAATCTAGTCATGTACAGTTATGGTAGAAAATTGTTCTGTGGGAGAAACAAGTTCAAACTCTTTGAAGACAGGTTATTCATAGCATGTGAGTGGCCAGTATAACCAGAATGGAGCAACCAGCACAGATGACCAGAGCCATAACCAGGACCAGATTATGTAGACCAATATAAGGACTTTAGCTTATACTCTGAGTGAGATGAGAGGCCATTGGTGGGTTTATGTAGAAGAGTGTCATGTTTGAATTCATGCTTTGTAACTTAGCTATATCGATAATAAACTTTTGGCATTACAGAAGCAGAAATGTGAATACTAGGTAGGAGCTTGTTACAATTATTCATTTAAGAAATGATGATGACTTGGACTAAATTGATAAAGTGAAGGGAGTCCAAAATGATTGGACTACAGGTGTATTTTAAAGGTGAAGTAAGCAGTGCTTGGTGATGGATTGAAAGCAGGTGATGAGAGAAGAAAAATTGACTCCAGAGATTTGGGGCTTGACAAAGGAAGTGTGGAATTGCTGTTTAGTGATTTGGGGAAGACTCTGTGAAGAATAGATTTGGAGGGAAGGGTAAGAGCATGATTTGGGACTTGCTAAATTTGAAATGTCTATTAGATATCTAAGTAGAAAGATCTTGAATTGAGAGAAGAGGTCTAGGATGGGGATATCCATCTAGGAGTTGTCAATGGAGAAGTGATTTCTGAAATTATGTAGATGATAATGCCAAAGTAGTGTAGGCAGAAAAGAGAAGAGTCTGAGGATTCAGCCCCGAGGTACTCCAGTGATTCCTGGTCAGAGGGATTAAGAGAAGCTTTCAAAGGAGACTTAGCTGGAGCAGCCAGTGAGAAAAAAGAAAACCTGAAGAGTGTAGTACCCTGGAATCCACATGTGGAGACTTTTAAGGAGGAGGGAGTGATCAACGACATCAAATTCTGATGATGCGAAGAGTGAGATGATGACAAAGAACTGATTTGGATTTAACAACATGGAAGTCAGTGGTGATTAGGTAAAAGCATTTTCATTAGTCTTGAGTTCAAAAGCCTGACTGGAGAAGGTGTAAGATAGAAAGGTAGGAGGAGAATTGAGGACTGTTAATTTAGACAACATTTTGAAAGTTTGGTTTTTTTTTTTTTTAATGTAAAAGGGAATGAGAAATTCAGTGGTAGCTAAGTGGAATGAGAGTCAAAATCATTTTCCCTTCTTTAGATGGGAGTAATAAGAGCATGTTTGTTATAACTGATCTAGTAGAAAGTAGAGGACAGTAATATAGGAGGGAGAACAATGTTTAGAAGGAGAGTGAACAAGCCGTCTCCTGCTGAGTGGAAGAGTTGTCTTCAGATAGGACCACCCTTAAGTCACCTACTGTCAACGGAACAGAGGCAGGTAGACGATTAGTTATTCTGGTAGGACTTTGTTGACACTCTTTTCTGTTTGTTTCTGTTTTATCTGGAAACAAGGTCATCAGCTGGGAGTTAGGATTTAAGAGGAAGTATTAGAAGTTTGAGGACAGAAGAAAAAGGAAGTATTTTTCAGGGAGAGTGGGAGAATGAATGGACTAGGGAAATATAATATGATTGCCAGGCAACATTAAGAGCCCACCTGAGATTAGAGGTCATAAATTTAAAGGAAGACAATCGTTATGGTTGTGGTTTTCTGCAGCCATAGTCGGCTGTATGGGAGCAGATGTGGAGTAAGCAGCGATGGGTTTAACCATGGGTGAAATTCTGCAAGACAGACAGAATGCAAGGAAAGAGAGAGTGCATAATTCCAGTGATGAGTCATGGGATATAAAGTAGGTGAACAAGAAAGAGCGTTCATAAGTGGGACAATGATAAAGTGGTGTGATCAACTGACCTTAGCCACTGGGAGGTATAAATATGCATGAACTGGAAAGATAAAAGGTTAACAGTCATGGAGAGAAAATCCTGAAATTGCAACTTTTGGGAGTTAGGAGTTCTTAGTGCAGGGAGGGTGATAGCTCAGTGCTGGAGCACGTGTTTAGCACGCATGAGGTCCTGGGTTAAATCCCCAGTAGCTCCATTAAAAAAAAAAAAGTTGTTAGTAAAAGAAACAATTTGGTGTAACCTTGGTACTGATTGTCTTATGTAGACAGAAGGTGATCATTTTAGAGGAAAGTCAAGGTACCCAGAAGCTAGCTAGAAGGAGCATCTACACAGATTTTGAAATCACGAAGAATTAAGACAGAAGCAGTTTAGGAGAGAGTGACTTTTATCTAAGAATTAAAGTCTCATAGGAAAAAAGGGAAAGCGGCCTAGCATTCAGTAAATGAGTGCTAGAAGGAGGGGTAATAAGAGCTGTGACAGCAGGAGCTTTAAAGCTGGGAGGAGAAAGGACTGCGTAGAAGTGACAGCGAGGAACAGGTGCATCTGCTCCATCTGCAGGCCCCGGGGTAGGAGAATGTAGAAAAGAGCCACTAATTAAGGAGACTTCTGGAGAAACACTGTCCTTTAGGGAGGAACCAATTTCAGTTATAGGCATGGTTCTCAACCTTAGCTGCCCATGTCCTAAATAGATTAGGTAGCTGACAGGGAGGATGGATGGATGGATGGATGGATGGATGGATAGATGATAGATAATACCAGATGATAGCTAGCTAGATTTATTTTAGATAAATATTTTTCAGTTTCAAAGTTTCTTCTGAAAATTCTCATAGGAAACCTGCCATATGATTAAAATAAGTAATTTTTCAGTCAATTAAATTTTGTGAATGACCTTACTTACAGTTTCTATTGTGTAGTGAGCAAAGTATCCACACAATCAGTTTTCATTATCCCAGAAGAATTAATCAAACGTAATTAGGCAGGAGATAATTTCACTGAAACATTCCTTTGGTATTAAGGAGGAATTCTCCAACAATAATAAAGACCAATCCTTCTCCATATGTTATACTGAAGCTATGGAATTGCATGTGTCGCTGGGTACAATTCTGAGATGGTGACTGATACAACTGCAGGGAGGCCACGGAGCCACATAGAACTGGACATCCATACTGCATCCGTCTTACAGGCACTGTACCCAAGAAGACCTAGAAATAGGATAGCAGTCTCCTACACTAGTGAGAAAAGGCGAGGTGTGCTGGTATACAGCTCATTGTGAGTTAATGTACAATTAATGCTAGAGGAAAAAGTTCAAATGCTTAACTGTAAAAGAGCCAATTCAAAACCTTTTTAAGGTTGAATATTTTATCATTTTAAAATTTATTGATTTATTCCGTCAGATGGCACGTCTTGCGTGTCTCCTATATGCGAGTTTGGATAATGGGCATAATAGCGGTGAATGAAACTCTTAACTTCCCACAGTTTACATTCTTCTTTACTCTGGCGAAGAGTCTTTTTTATTCACCACCCAAAAAGGCAAGATCTATGAATGTGCCCAGATAAATACAGGGGGCAGGAATTTACTTTCAATTGGATATTTCCTCCTAAAATTATTTCCCCATATCCCTTGTGAAGATATTAGATCTACAGGAGTCTTACAAAACTTGGAATGAGAAATCACAAACTCAGAGAAAACTAGCTTCTTAGTAAATCTCTTGTGATTTTTGTGATTTGAAAAATCAGAAACAAATGTTTCTGTCACCCCTAACAAGTGGATGAGGCAGTTAAAATCAACTCATATGTCTTTGTTTTTTTCTTTTAAAGATGAGTACTAAGAACATAGTGATTAAATAAGAACAAGAGAGATCTGAGGGTTTAAAAATAAAAAATGTGGCCATAATTCCTCTGAGAGGAAGAGCTAAGACAAAACAGAGTGGTGTTGCAGAAAAGAAAAGAAAATCCCCAGGGCAACCCCGCAAAGGAAGAAGTTCTCTTAAAGTATAAATGGGTCTTTGTTAAGTTTAACAAGCCCTCAAAGGACAGATTCCTGGAGATGTCTGAAGTTCTTCATTTAATGTGAAAATACTTTACACTTTCCTTTAAACAAAGAAATCACCCCACTGGCCGGGAGCCAGAGCTTGCACATTTTTTGAGGCACCACAGGAAAAGAGAAAAGAAGAAAGAAGCCGAGCACTTCCACATTCACCCTAGGGGAAGAATGTGCCCCACTTCCCAGTGTTCTCATCAGTGGCAGTTCTCGATCCTGATTAATGAGTCCTTCCGTGATCCTGGCTTTGCTGCCCCCACTGCTGCTCTACAGTTTCAATTTTCACCCCAAAGCTGGAAGTGCCTCCTCAGTGAAGAAAGCCCTGAGATGATGTGGAGGGAATAAAAGGGAAACGCAGATACTAGTGCTACCTGACCAGCAGGAAATTTGAACTGTATCAACTGAGATGGCCCAAAGAGCTGTTGAAATGTAAGATAAAGTTCAGAACGGGATTACTATGCCATGAATTTGGGGGCGGGGGGATGGGGAGCAGAGTTTGAACTGAAAGTTCACGAGTCGATGTGGCGCACCATCACTTTTTCATTGCTGCAGTGGAGCTTTTTACTTAACCCCTTGAAAAGGACTTTCTGTGTCATTTGTGTGGCTGAGCAGGGATAGCTTATCTGTATGTTATGCTTTATTTAAGTATGTGAATATGATATTCATGGATATATATATATATATATAATCGTAATAACACCTACATTTCATACTATCTGGGCTTTATAAATATAAAGTAAATAAATCTCTACAACAAGGCTGTTTGGCATACAAAGGGAAGCACAGGGAATGTCTGCGATTCACTCATGGTCCCCATAGGAGGTGCTGGTCCGGGTTCTAGACTGTGCTTTCAAGCACTCAACCATTTGCATTTCCTTTCCAAGGGAAACTTGGATAGGAGCACGAATCATCATTTTCAAAGATGCACAGATGCTCCTTTTGTCACTGGCAAAGCCCAGCGGGGTCCCCGAAACAGAGGACAGGACCTAGGTAATAAGATAAGGTCTGTGCTCTTGTGCTGAGTCTAGTTTCACCTGCCAGTCGGGGGACGTGTGCAGAGGTCGTGCACCTAGCACGTGGGACTAGAGTTCCCAGGGCAGAACAGTGGCGCCAGAGACCCCAGTTTGGCAGGCTGTGTGCAGAGGTTCCCTGCAGCTCATCAGGCCATGTGCAGAAGCGCTGTGCGCTGCACTGCAATTCAGGATGGATGGGGCAGGCCACATGCAGAGACGCCTCTCGCGGCACTGCCGGCTGGAGCCCTGAGCAGCACAGCTGCGCCTGCCCCACGGGAACTCCGCCTCCCGGCTGACAAAGTCCCTGTAAAGCAGCCCGCCCCCAGCCTGCCGGGGAGAGCATGTGCTCTGCAGCGAGAGCTCTCCCATCTCCACTCTTTGATCAAAGAATAAAGCTTTCCTTTGCTTCTGAACCCAATTAATTCTCATTCTGTTAGCTCAAATGACACTGGGCAGGAGCACCCTTGTTAAGGACCAACTTAGGAGGATAAGTAACACTTTCAAGAGAAACTAACATTTTTGTAAAAGTAGAAAAGAAAGGAATACCTAAGAAAGCAACACAGAACAGTAGTTAGGAGTTAGGGCTGAATTTGGATCCCATCTTCTGCCTGTTTTCCAAGCTGTGCGACCTGGGACAAGTAGCAACCTTCTTAAGACTCAGTTTTCTCATCTGTTGAATGGGGGTGGTAATAGTAGGTTTGCTTTAAAGATTAAATGAGATGATGTACATTAGGTCACAAGTACCCAGGACAGTAACACTATAATAAATTGTGGCAATTAATTTAATGTCTTTAACATACATTGCCCCAAAACAATCTAATAGTGAATTCACCACAACAGAATCGAAAGTTTCCTTTTGTTTTATTCCTAAATACTAGAAGATTTTTTTATAGAGATCAGGGATTTGAAAATGGCAGAGATATTTTTGTTTACAAGAAAGAACTGTGCAAAGTAATTTTAGTACATCCAAATTCTGACAACAAGCTGAAAACAGGAAGCAAATAACAGAAGACACTGAGAAGCAGTTGACTGAGATAAATCAGAACACGTACTGCCTCCTTCTTAGTTCGCTCCCCAAATTGCCCAAGTCTTAGACTTCTTCTGGGCTGTGTAGTTTACAGTCACTGTGTCCCTGGAGCAGAGCTGCTTAGAGCTTAGCATCGTGGCTTCTAGCACCAAAGGAAGCTTTATGACCAGATCACCCTAAGTCACTCTGTTTCAAGCCGCCAAAGCAGTTGCGGTTAAGAGAAATGGTAGAGGACTTCTATTATTTAAGACCAGTTTTTTTTTTTTTTCCATTGGAGTGATTCAGTGTGCATTGTGTGTGCACATGTGTTCCAGTACAGATGGAGACTCAAATGACTATCAGATCCTTTGGTGTGAGTTCAAATTTCCTGAAGGTGTTGGAATGTCTGTAAAACATCAGATGCCCTTCTGCATGAGTTTTTTTTTTCTTTTTTAAGTAAATATATTTTAATTCTCTGCTGATTTGAAGTCTCACTTTACTTAGGGATAGACTGGACAGTCTTTGAAAAATTGTTCACAAAAGAGTTTTTGAGTTTCTGGCAGGTAGCAGACTTTCACATTAAGAAGTTAGATCTGATTTGTCTGTAACCAAAAACCAGTCATTGTGTTTGTGTGTTTCCTCCCCTGAAAAAAATCTAAAATCTTTATTCTTGTTCCAATACTATTAGTCATATTTTACAGAATTATTGGTGAGCTGCTGTCATCACTCTTACAATGCATTTTTCCTGCTTAAGCTTTAGAAAGTGTTTTCAGGGAAGCTTGGACAATGTTATCAATATAAGTGCTGAGGTTTTATTTCTAAGCTTTTCGATCACTGCAGCGTAGCTTCCTCGGACTTCTTCATTTTAAACTGATCTCATTTGTTAGAGAGAGGAAAGAACCCTCCCCCAGCGTTGAGCTGTAGTAAATTCTGCAGTCAATGACTTCCACCCAGCTACATTTGTAGTTGAGAATCTAAATGTTAAAAAAAAAAAAAATGTTGTGAAATGATGGGGGTTTGGGGCAGATAGAAATTTTAGTTCACAGTATTTCCATTCTCAGCCAAAACCTGAAAACACAAAAATATCCATCAATTAAAACACCATCAGCAACCAGCTGCAGGTATGCTGAATCCGTAGCTGCTTACAGCATGCTTTGAGGCGTGTGCATGGCTTCTATTTGCCCAATTATTCATGCATAAGATCTCTTGGTCCCTGTCCCATGACAGAAACTACCGTTACAGTCACTCTCATGGATTACAAACCAAAGATTAAAGCAATGCACTAGGATGCCCCTGTGACAATGGAATGTATGATACTGTATCACTCAGGATATGCTAGCTCACGCTGTGGTAGCCAGTGAACTCCAAGTCACAGTGACTTCAAGTAATAAAAGTTTGGTGAGAGGCTTCATGGTATGGAAGCTAGAGGGAGGGGACCCTGTTTGTTTGGAAGCAAAGAGCAGATGTTAGGAAAGTTAAAAAAAAAAATAGAGGGAAGTCAATTTACTATGCAACTTTGCTCATACCAGTTTTGCTTAAAACTACATTGTTGCAAGTAGTATCAGAGCTTTTTTAAGGTAAATATTAACATACTTTAAAAAATAACACAAGATAGTAAATATTGTATATAAGCAGATTATCATAAAAAAGATTACCTATTTTGTGGACCACTACACATAGCCAAGCCCAGTCATTCATTATTTGGTTAGCATCAAAAGAAAATAGCTGAAATTTGAAATGTACATACACTAAGGTTTATGTGTACAAAGTTCTGTTTGCTTAGGTAAGTGTGTTTTATAAGTATCCTCAGAATTCACTAATGGGGATAACTATTTGCCTGGAAATCAACTTTTTTTTTTTGAATACTATAAGAGGAGGTGGCTACTTAAAGTTTATTTCAACCTTAGATGTCAATGTTTCAGCATTTTCATAATTAGTCATACTTTTACTTATAGTCACTCTCTGGAACCATGAAGCTACTTATGAACGCTAGATTACTTTACTATATTTTTGTTGTGTCTCAGGAGTTGATTCCTTTTTATGTCGAATAGTATTACATCGTACGGATACATAACAATTATTCATCAGTTCATCTGTTGAGGAACCAGTTTTTGGTATTACACATAAAGGTGCTTTGAACATTTTGGCACAAGTTTTATACAGACGCATGCTTTTGGTTCTCTTGGGCATATACTTAGGACTGGAAGGACTGGGCATAGGAAAGAATTTTTAACTTTTTAAGGAATTGCCAAGCTGTCTTCCAAATGTTTGTACAATTTTTGATTCCTTTGTGCGTTGTATGAGAGTTCCAATTGCTCCATATTTTCACAAACGTTTGGTATAGCCAGTCTTCTTAATTTTAACCACTCTTGTAGGTGTGTAGTAGTATCTCGTTGTAGATTTAATTTGAATTTCTCTAATATTCAGACTGTTTGCCTGTATTTATTCATCATTTGAAGTGTTCTGTTAAGTATTTAAGTATCTGTTCACATCTTTTATTCTTTCGGTCATGGTGGTTGTTTGTAATTTACTTGGAAGAGCTCTGCATAGTCTTGATACAAATCTTTGTCTGATATATGTGTTGTGAATAGTTTCCACCAGGCTGTTTTTTTTTTTTTCCATTTTCATTTTCTTAACTGTGGTTTTAGAAGGGCAAAAGATTTTTAAAAGTACATCTTAAGTTAGACAGTAGCTTTTCTAAAGAAAAGGACTGCTCTCAGAGTTGCATCACACTCCTTCTGGGTCTAAGCTATTAGGCATCATTAAGGTATAAACAGTCCAGAACTAAAGATAATCATAACAAAAACCACCACCACAACAATGTCCATTTCCTGAGTGCTGCGGCTGTGCCAGGCAATGTGGTTGGCTGTTCAGATAGGAAGTGACTGAGACAGAAGCCTTCCCAACTACAAAGTTATACAATTTTTATTTCTTCCAAAGCCAGCACATTTCTGGTGGTGCTTCATGGCTACTCTGACAGCTTGAAAAACAGTGGATAAAAAATACGCACTTGCAAATATCCACTTCTGTGACTCTGACTCTTAAATACTGTGATACTGAGACGGAAAAGTTGAATCATGACAGTGATAATCTCAAAATGCAGGATGAAACCTCTTTGCATTCATCTCACTTTTTAAGAATCGATTGGGCCAGTAATATAGCATTACATCAAATGACTAAGAGGGGTTGCTTGTTTTCATTTATTTTTAAATTATTTTTTCTTCAGAGTTACTTAACTTTTTAAGTATTAAAGCAAACAAGTACACTGTGAGGAAAACCATATGAATTTTTAAAGTAAAATACAAAGTTTGTGGAAAATACTATTCTTATATTGGATTATTTCAATTGTACCCTCCTGGCAAAGTGTTCTTTATTCACTGGTATTTGTCATGTGGTTCTCTCTGAAAAAAACAGCTAGTAACTGGGTTGCAAATCAAAGGGAGTCTTGAATGGTGGTGAAAAGTTCCCTATACACATGCTTAGAGTAAGTTCTAACTTCAGTGTAATCAGTTACAATTTTCAAGCAAATGAGCTGAGATTAATAAAAATATTCAAAAGAGCAAATATACAAATGTGGAAAATATTATAAATTATAAAGTATAGATTTAAACAAATAGGTCAATAATTATAGATATAAATATATTAAATTCTTTATTAAAATCAAAGATTTTCATACTGAATTTATCAACAACAGCAACAATGTTATGCTTGTTATAAGAAATACACCTGAAGTTAAGAAAATAAAACTAAAAAATAGAAAAATATGAAAAGCAGAAACTAGACACACAAAAAGCAACTGTAGTGATAGTAATATCGAAGTGTATAAGGCAGAAAGCATTAGTAGAGAGAAAAAGGAAATTTTCATGGTGATAAAAGCTTCAATTCTAAATACCTAATTATATAACTTCAATTTTATGGGACAAAAATTATTTGAAATTCAAGGAAAAGTAGAAAATTAATATGGAATACTATACGAATTATGATCACTGCGCTATAAAGCAAGAAATGAAAATAACATTAACCATAATAATATAAATGGAGCCTCTGAGAGGTAATTAGGTCCAGAGTAGGTCCTGAGGGTGGGGCCCTCATAATGGGATCCATGCCCTTGTAAGAAAAAACCTCAGAGAACTTACTCTTTGCATCATGTGAGGACACAGCCAGGAGGTGTGGCCATAGCTAGCCTAGGAAGAGAGATCTCACCAGAACTCTACCCCGCTGGCATCCTGATCTCCAACTTCCAGGCACCAGAGCTATAAGCAAAGAAACTTCTGTTATTTAACCCATGCTGTCTGTGGTATTTTGTCATGGCAGGTAGGCTAAGACAGTCATTGTTACATTATTCAAAATACAATTCCTTATATGTGAAAAATCACCTCCTCTTTAAAACAAGTTCATTGCCATGAATATCAAGGTCCTGTTGCCAAAGAAGAGTACACTGAAAAGCAGGATATGAGAAAAATGAAGAGCAAGTGAAAGCGTTTTTCAAATTTAAATTAGCACACAGCTACCAGATACTGTAAAGTCCACGCAGGCAGGAACCGCATGAGGATCCCCAGTGCCTAGTGCAGTGCCTGTCGCGTACCAGCGCTTAACGTCTGTTACATCACAGAGTGCAAAAATGAAACACAAATGGTAAAGCTCCACAAACCAGTGTTCTTCTGAAATCCCATAAAAAAGAGATGAGGTTACAACAATAACAAACATTTATCTTTTCAGGGGCTGATTATCATGTAACAAGTTTTCCAAATTTTAACGTTGCTGTAAATAGCATATCTTGGTCTGATAAAACCAGTCTCCTGATACTCTCTTTACACAAATGACTAATTCTGGCTTCTACGAGTGTGATTAAGCCCTCTCCCTTGCTTTCTTTACCGTCTCCTTTCCCTTGTCTTCCTTTCCTAGTCCAAATCCTGGATCCTTTCTTACTAAACGGGGGCATGTAATAGTTTCCTTCTTTGCCTTCTTTCAAGCTAATTGTCCCAAAGAGGGAATCACTTCTATTTTGTATCAGTCCCGAGAGGTGTATTTCAACTTATTCAGGAAAAGTGATCATGTTTTATTAGCCTGCATCACAGAAAGTTCAGAAGATTTTTTTGATTGATATACCAATAAGCTGTCATTATAGAGAACCACATCTAGACTATGGGCCTGGATAGAATTTCTAGAAATGGAACTATCAGGGAGAATCTACAAAAGAAAAGTGTAGCTCCAAGTAAGACTTATATGTATGGTTCTTTTCAACTTCGTATGTGTTTATACTTTCACTAAATTTCCAAACGTGTTAATTCAAATTGGTCTCCTAAGTATTCCCTTCTGTTGGTAGCATTTGGCTGTATCCTGAAACGAGCAGCTGCCACAGAGCATTTGCTCAAGCTTCCTTCCTCACAGGGAGATCAGTACACATTTAAGTTTGTGTTAATCCCCACCTGTAGTGCGATGACCTCTGTTGGTTTTCAGTGAGTTCAAATAATACAACAAAAATAGTTTGCTCTCATTTGCATAATATGGGACTATAGCAACGGTATCTGCACTGTGTTATTAACCTGTTTTGCAGTAAATGATGTTTACGTATGGTCTTGGACATGTGGTATCTATTAAGTAATGTCTCCAAGAATGAAAGCTTGCTTACTTGTTAAGTGGAAACCAAAATGTCAAAAATAATTTGGGGGAAAGTAAAAGTCAGTGGCAAACGTTGACAGTTGTGAGGCTTACTGAAGTTATCAAAAATGCAGATGACTTAGACATTAATAAAAAAAAAGATAACAGGTTTTCAGGCTTGACTGGGACCATGTATGGCAAGATTTCAACATCACTTCACACAACATGACACATTTACTTTTTTCCCAGGGCGGTTAAGATTTCAATTATAATGTAATACACATTTTATTATCTTCTAGTAATACTGTAGAAGAGCAAATGATTTTTAAAACAAGGACATTGATTCTGATTCTATGAGGCCTTCTTGATTTAAGAAGAAAAAAATAATGAAACATTTTTTATATAAGGGGAAAATACTATCCTCCATGGTTTTATTTTTGTTGTAGAATTTTTGCTTTATTTCAGATGTCTTCAAAAATGACTTGTAATGGCCTCGCATAAACATAATGAGCATGCATTAATTACAAAATGTTTTTAAATGTAAATGATCAGGATTCATTTGGGAGAGTCTGGAGTACTTTGGTCTGAGCATAAACGTGGTATCTCACCGAGTGTTTTATGCTTAGTAAGAGAAATGTGATTGCTGGCATCTCGTGTGACTTGAGATCCAATAAAGGAATGTTCAGCTCCTCTAAGGCCAAGCTGCTCAGAGCCTGAGCCTGGATTTCTGATAAACTCTTCTGCACAGTTCAGCTACCCCATTCATAGTGTGAAAGAATGATAAGAACAAACAGAACATCCAAAAATGTTGGTACCATTAAGTAAATCCTTTTGTGTTACGTCACCACTCAGCCCTTAACGTGGTAGAGGGTTGTAACATGAATTCCAGGACAGAAAAAAATTTGAAGTGTATTGTATATATGGATAGGTTGAAGAAAGAACTGAAAAAAACCCTACTATTTTGGATCTTTTATTCTCCAACTTAACTAATTACCATTGGTAAGTCATAAAAAAATAAGAAAGTTGTATTTCTATTTTTTTGTTTAATCAAACTCATTTTAAAACTGAGTTTCTCTTCTATTTTTTTATTTAATCAAACTCATTTCAGAACTGAGTTTGTGTTCTGCGAAGCTGGTGTAAGATGCAATCTCAGTTTTTCTGGGGCTCCGCCTAGACCGGGTAATACAAAGGTCCCAGAGGTAAGAAATGGGAAATCGCTCTGGTCCCCTGTGGACACTTGACGCTGGCTGCTGCAGGGAGGCTTGTGGTCTTGGTGGTCTCAGAAGCCTTGATGCTCCTCTTTGGGAATCTTCAAAAAGGCTGAGAAGCTGAGAATGTCAGCAAAGTTCTAGAGGATTATGTGATCTTTGTCCCTCTCTGGGGTCAGAGAAAAACCCCATATTTTTTCGTTTCTTAAAGGCACACCCCTCTCCCTTGCCCCCACCGGACCCCAACACTCTAACTTCACTGATTTTAGAAGGAGTCTGCTTTATGCAGCTTGTTTTCTGCTCTGCAAAAAACCCCCAAGGAAAGAGATGACAAAGATCAGCTACCTGCCTGGAATGAAGCAACTCGCAAACCTGTATGGAGCACAGCTGCTATTTAGCATTAGAATGAAATATTGCCACAAAAATGAGTAAACAAATGATGAAAAGTTTGCTAGAAGTTTTTAATTTTAATGGTAATTGAACCAATATAGGAAAACATTTTGTCTTCTCCCTTCAGTACAATCCATTCTAAGCAGCCTTAAAGCACATGACTTAATTTTTTCCCAGCCATTTTTGTTTAGTTTCCTTTGGACTCAAACTAAAACGACTTAATCACTCATTAGGTTTTGTTCTCCAACCTCTCCCCAATCCACTCATGTCTCCTCTCTCATCTTGGCTGCACTGGTGACTGCACTGCTAAGGTAATTCCTGAGAAAGATACATCTTGTATTTATTGACTCTCAATGTTTCCAAAAATGTTGGTTGATACAAGCTATATTCTGTCACTGCCATATTCCTTCACCATCAACTGGTGATGTTTTGCTCCCCACACACTCAGTTCCCAGGTCTTCTTGATTTTACTGTTGTCCACTAATTTCTGTGTGTTGGCATTTTACGATGCTCTGGTTACCTTCCAGCACTTCATCCATAGCCTTGTCTTGAGGAGTCTGCCTGACTACGTGCAGATTACCCTTCATTCCACCCTGTACAACATCATAAGTCTTCTGAAAGTACTGGTTTAGTTTTGTATCCTTAGTCCTGCTCAGTAGTGTCCATTCTTTCCCTTGTTCAGAAGGATTAATGCCATGCTATTCAGCATGGCATTCCCAACCTACAAACACATGGACCCACCTTTCTTTTTTCACCTTATTTCTTTTTGTGTCTCTTCAGAAAAATCAATCTAGGCAACCTCTTGGGGTTCCCTCTCTGCAACCCACAGGTCCCTATCCCTGTTTTTATAGAAAATACTTCTCTAGGATACAATATTGCTTTCCTTCTGCATCTGGGAAAATCCCCAATATTCTCTAAGTTTGTATCAAGACCTGCCTTCTCCAAAAAAAGTACTTCCCAGCCTTTAGTAAAGACGGTGGCTTCTCTTGTCTGAAAACTCTCAGGTTTGCTTTCCTGTCACCATTATTTCCTTGAGTGTATACTTGCTTAGACTTGTCATTGCTCTTCTTGTATTTTAAATCATTCACATTATTAATGAAGTTTTACCCGAGTGGCTATATATAGACTGTGGGCTTGAGTCTGAGGCTGTGAGTCCTCTCTGTAGACCCGTGGACAGAGATCTGCACCACCTGGAGCTATTTGATCCTGCTATCAAGGAGCCTGGAGTGAACGTACAGCCATGCCTCAGCCTAATGACTATGGCAGAGTTTAGAGAAGAACATGTTTTTAGTGTAAATTAACATAGAATAAGTGATCTAATGTGTGTGTATATATACATTTATGCACAAATATGAATATATAGATACAGCTTCTGTTAGAAATAAAGTGGCTAAGTATATATCTTGATTTTTGATAGTCAGAGAAAGGGATCCCACATTCCTCTGGAACAAAATAAAAAGAAACTTAACTAGTGTAGGGGATGTCTTTCCTCCGAGAGAGAAGGAAAAATCTTGCCTCCAGCAACTAAAATCCAATAATCCAAAAAAGTGTTGTGCATGCATGTAAAAGTGAATAACATTTGAATTATCCATTCATCAAAGCATTAGAACTCCAAAACTCATTTCTGCTCTGCAGAATGGCGCCATTGCACATTTCTGCTTCAGAATAATTCGTGCGGATGGGTCTGGCAGGCAAACATGAAAGTGTGGGTGCTGCACGGCTGGCAGCTGGCCCAGTATTTAACCCTGCTGTTTTAGAATGCCATAAAATAAGCACAATTTAATCTTTCTAAATCATTGGGTCAGTGGCTGTGATTTCCGTAGAAAATAACTTCAAAGAAGACAGGCACCTTTGTTGATGCTTGTTTAAGCAGCCTTGAGTGCCAATATATTTAGGAATAGGAAACAAAAAAACCTCAAAGTCTGTATGTAATACATTCTTGGGATTATATACCAAGGGGTGTGTAGACGGGCCTATTAAGTTTTCCTGGTGGTAAGGATGTGTTCAGATTGATATAATTAAGAGATGATGTCATCTGCTAAAATGTCATCACAGGTGGATAGATACTGCTTGTTAAAATCTATCAAAGCAGAGACTTTGTGCCATGGATAGAACAGATTGGTGGTTGCCAGAAGTGGGAGTTAGGGGTCAGTGAAATGGGTGAAGAGATGCAAAAGGTACAATCTTCCAGCTGTAAAACACATATGTTATGGGTATGTGATGTCTAGCATGGCATGGCGACTGTAGCTAATACTGTACTGCGCATATGAAAATTGCTAAGAGAATAAATCTTAAAAATTCTCATCTTAGGAAGAGAAAATTCTCTAAGTATAGTGACAGATGTTAACTAGGCTTATTGTGGTGATCATTTTGCAATATATACAAATATCAAATCATGATGTTGTACACCTGAAACTGCTGTAATGTTGTATGTCCATTATACTTCAATTTAAAAAAACAGATTTTGCTATGGGGAACACAAATCAGTATGTAAAATTGTGATGTCCACTTGTAACCTGGAAAAAGCACAGGATACTCCTCACAATAGTCTCGTTTAATGAATGACTTGGATCTGAAATACAGATGGCATCAGTTTATCCGGGAAACTTAGAAGAAACAAGTTTATTTATTTAATGCTGTTATTCTGTTATTTGACAGTTTGGAGAGTATTATGTGTTTTATTTCAATAACTGTGTCTATCATATATGGAGACGAATTCTGTGGAAAGTAACTGATCTTCCTTGATTAAAGCAAAGGATATATCCCAAATTAAGGAAACTAAACTTGAAGTATTCTAGCCTGAAGGACCCTATTGTCATATTTAAACAAATTTTATCATGGTTAGTGAAAATCTGAGACATGGTTCATTATTAAGATTTTCTCACCTTTTCTTGATGAAAAAATAATGTATAGAAGATGAAAAATGCATTATTTTTCCAATGCATTTATCTGAAACTACTTTTTGTCTAAGTCTAAACCAAAATTACTTTTAATATCAAAAACACAAAGCAGTTCGTCTTCTTTACCTTATCATCAAGGGCTACCATAGATAAGTCACATTACGTATTTTATTGAGAACCCTCAGGTACTTTTTCTGTCATTAATTCTGTCCATTTTCTGTTGTGCAAATATTTTACTTTGCCTCCTTTCTTTATATTTTGTGATGACAGCTTGTAATTATCTTGTCAGTAACAGTCCCTTATGTAACTCAACACACTTTGTTGATATTTAGTTCCTTTCTCCTTTTATATGTTCATTGCCAATCTGTATTTTTCTTCCCTACAAAAACTAGCATGTGCAGTTTGTCCTAATACCATCCTCAAATGCCTTGCCTCTTGGATATCCTTGTACTCTTTAGATTGTCAATCTCTATCTCTGGTCTACTCCAACCAATGAATTTTGCTGTTATCTTCCCTTGGCTGTCAATGATTAACCAGAAAAAATTAAATGGTCTAACTCTATTAACAAATGCCATTACCAACATGACAGTGGCTGGAGCAACTTTTATCCTAATTCCCATTTCACCCAGAGATTGTTGGAGGTGTTTACATTCTTACCCAATCTGTAGGGTTCACTCTCTGTTAATGATCTATCCTTCTTAACCACAGGATAAAATTTCCTCCCCTCATATCCCATGGGGATACAGGTTTGGATCCCCCAGGAGACAAACTTGTTAACAGAGCTACTAGTTGGAAGGGATGAGAGTACTAGCTACTTTCCAAAAGACAACCCACCGACTAACCTCATAATAAACTAACACTTTCGGATTCCCTCTTATAGCAAAACTGTACCCATTTTTAAAGACTGAAGTCAGTCAATCACCCCTTCCACTATGGCGACTCATTTACTTTCCTCATAGTCTTTAGCAAAGGAGCCTGAAGTAACGATTAATAGCTACAGCCTAGGTTTCAGTGGGACTATCTTTATGTCCATCGGGGAAGGATTCTCCTTCGGGAACCAGAACTTCTCAATCCACAGACCCTAAATTTGTGGCAATGAGAAGCACAAGTTCCACAAGTATGTCACTGGGAGTGATGGTGAGCAAGATCATTGTGACGTCTACCACTTGGGTTCCAGATCCACGTATTCTACTTGAAGACAAAACAGATAATGGTGTGTGATTCAGAGTGTACACTCAGTCCTGAGGATGGTGCAGTCCTAGAGGAGAGCCTGGCAGGGTATCATTTCCAAACTGTGTCTTGAAGAGGTCAAAGTGCTGTGCTTCCAAGCTAGAGGCTTCTTTGTGGTCTTATATATGGGAAATAACCAGTGGATCCTTTAGTCATGTTTCCACTGCCATGTGTCCTCTACTGTAATTATCAAATTATTTCGTATTATGTGTCGGTGAACAAAACACTCTGTAAACCCTCAGATAGTGGGTCCAGACAAGGCTCTGCTGGCATGAAAGTCAAGGCTGTGGGGCGATTACAGTCGAGATGAATTGCTGCTGCTTTCAGAGTGGAAGGGGCCGATGTAGTCACCCAAGAAGCTGACTGGACCCTTCATGGTACAGTGCTGTACTAGGGTCCAGGACTGGTCCCTTTGCTGACAACTTGCACATTTAACAGGGACAGTCACTAGATGAGCACTGGTGAGTAGCAGCCTGTGTTCCAGAGCCCATCCACAGCCCCCATGTCATCACTCTTCATGCGTCCGCTGTGCCAGCCCTGGAGTGGACAGTGATGGAGCCTGGGTGATGTCTACTGGCAGAAGTCTAACAACTTGGTTGGTTAGTGCCTCTTCTGGGGACAGTGTATGTTCTCTGATGGACATTGACGGGGATTTTGTGTCTTCATACTTTGTGTTTATTCCATAGGTCCACATACCTGTCACTTCTCTAGACCTTCTTGTCCCCAGTTTTCCATTTTTAGTTTTTTCTGCCGGTGACCAGTCAGCTGGGCTACTTATCACTGTCCATTAGTTCATGTGCCCTTGGGCTGTTTCTCTTCCCACGCAAAGTGGGTGCTAAATTCACGACTCTGAGTTCTGCCTATTGTGAGAGTTTTCCTACACCACTTCTTTTCAGGGAAATCCCTGAAATGAGCTGTAGTGGATGAGCCATCCATTTTCACTGAGCATTAACATAAGTTCCACCTTTTAGTGAGCCTGTTACTGCGGGGTATTCTCCTCAGCTGGTTATGGGGGAGTCTTCAGTACTGCCACAGGTGTGACTTGGGGGAGATCTGTCGGTACAACAGTGGCAGATGATGTAAGGGGTGGTTCTGGGCCACCTGCTTACACAGAGTACCTTTTCTCCCTGTCCCTGCTTATGCCTGACTCTGGGTGTACTCCTTCCATTTCTAATGACTGCTGGGTCCACCTGGCCACATTACTTCAGTAATAATATTAGAGGACTCAGTTCATGATGGCCACCTCTGACTGCTTGGTCACTTGATGTCACATGATCAGAAGCTCCATTCTACAAAGGCCCAGTTTGCAGTAAGCACATAGTTCTTTGGAACAAATTCTAGGGCCTACTCCAGAACCCAGGGGTATGTGTTTGAATATTTCCACCATAGGTGCCATAGTCAGTGCTTTGATCCTCCCGTCACAGATACAACTGGTACCACAGTACAGTATGGCTCGTATGGCAGGGTGTTTGTATCCCATTCTGTCCTTTCCTGCTTTGAGCCCCATTAAAAGCTGGGGACCTTTCATGTCACCAAAAAAATATGTTAGAACATTATTCCTAAGTGCTGAAGATGATGGCTGCAGACCTCAGAGTTTGGGTACCAAATACAGAATTTTGTGCTGCTTTTGTAGATTCTCTCTATCCACACTTTTCCTTAAAAAAATATTTAAATTTCCACTATTGCTAAACTTTGTCTTGGGCCAGGGGTATATGAACTTGTATTGGAAAAATTTTACCTCTTTATTAAGCCTTTTCTTTAATTATGTTCCATGGTTGTTACTTTGTCATTAATAGGAATCGAGGTATAGATATTTTCATATCACATTATAGTTATTCAGTGTATCTTGAACTGTTGTTTCTATACTTCATTATATCTCATTAATTTTGTGAGTTATAGACCTTCCTGCGAGCTCCTGATTTTAATAATTTAATTTACAAGTGCATATATTACTACATCAAAAACGCATATTTTTTTACATAACTGATATATTTCAACATAGTTGATTTGCTTTATAGTTCTATTTGTTCATGTTATGTATTTACAAATATTTTCCTGAGAAGGAATCCATAAGTGTCTACAAAAAACCAAAGAGGACTAGTTCATGGTGTAGATTTTCTGAACCTGTGCCTAAACCAGGCTCCTCTCTGCTGCACACTCCTTTATGACATTCAGGCTTCAGCTTAAATGGCAGCCCCTCAGAGGCCTCCCTGACCACCCACTCTAAAGCAGCCTCCTGGGCACTTCTAACCACACTATCCTGTTTTTCTTTCCTTGGAGTATTTATATGCCTGACACTTCATTGTTCACATGGGTGTTTGTTGGCTCAGTCCATCGTACTTGATCTAGTTGTCATTTCCTTCTTAAATGTCCCACTCTAATATTTCAGGCTTATCCCTCTGGATCTCCTTCAATGGATAAATTTCCTTTAAATGATAATTCTCCTTAGTGTCTGTCCACCAACACTTCCTTCTTCTCAAATTCATTTTCCTCCCTCATCCACTCCCAGCATCAAAAGTGTATTGCCTCCCAAGGAGACATACAGGCCCACAGTCGTTTTATCTATCTTGTGTCCTGTGAATATTCATACATTACCAACAGAACTCATACTTCAGCTTATTACATGCTACTGCCCAAGATTCTGCTAAAAGATACTACCTTTTATAGGATGTAAGTAACATACTACTTTTTAAGTCTAAAAAACTTAAATTGGAAGGGGTAAGAGAGCAAGAGGTTATTTCTAGCCTATATCTAGAGAAAGACTCAACTATCTTCTGAGCATCTCATAACTCAGCACGGCTGCCCTGCTCGTCTACTTACGAGCCACATGTCCGCTCCCTTCTCTAAGAACATGCAGTGATTTAGCCACGTCAGACCAGGCACTCCACACACCTGCCCCTGGAAAATAAATCATCCTGTGTTGTTCTTGTAATGCCTACATGTGTCTGAGAATGTTTCCCTTATTTAACAAAGCAGAATTACTAAATGTCATTCAGGAACACTTCTGATTGAATAATTATTGCTGAAAACACTTACCACACTAAATTACAAAAAATATACTTTCTGGTATTTCTTCTGCTCCTACACAAGAAGCTCTATGAGTGATGGAGCCATGTCCTATTCCCACAACGGTGTCTGGCTCTGTTCTCAACATGTATCTGTTGGATAAATTTACCATCTTTCCCAAGCCCCCTCCTCCCGGTGCATTCCCCATTTCTGTTAATTGCACTAACAGGTCTCTAGTCATTCAAGCAGCGTTCCTTCATTCTCCATCTCATTATTCTCTTTAATAACCATAACATTAATCGCTCATGCCTTTGGAATCCATCCTCCCTTCTCTATCTCATCTGCCACTGCTACATTCCCTTATTATCTCTCACCCCGTGTTTGGAGACACAGTCCTGCTTCTCTACCTAAAAATCCCTTCCTATGCAGTCTCTTATTACTCTTCAGTGAATGGTTTAATTGTTACATACTAATTTTAAAAGTTTTAGCATGACCTATATACATTACCTATATAGTGCTTAGAATCATTAGCCTGGCAGAAATGCCCTTCCTAATGTGCTCCAAATCTACTATTCAGGCATCACTTTGTGTTATCTAACCCCAAAGTTTTTACTTCCCAGCAAACCTTCTGTGACTTGAATCTTCTTTCTCTTTTTGGAATACAAGCCTCCATATTGGTCACATGTCAACTTTCAAGTCAGGTCAAACAGCCAGCTTAAATATTTACATTAAAAAAAAATTCTACAAGCACAGATAGTATCTCCCACATTTATCCTGTACTCTATACTAATCATATGTATACTGCATATTCCTTAAAGATAAGCACCCTGCCTTGTTATACTTACAGAGCCTGACTTTATATATTTATTGTATTTAAACAACTTAGTGTTTGCCAGCATACTCCATTCAATGCATATTCCTTTACTTAGATTATAATTCTACCGCTCAAAAATAGGATATCAATAGGAAATGTTATAATCAAATTATAATCATAATTCAGTAGCTTAGTGGTGGAAGCCCCAATTTAAAGACATGGTGAAATAATAATGACAAATTATTACGTAAAAAAATTCAAATCAAAAACAACATAAAGGGGAGAGACCAGCCAGGATGGTGAAGAAGAGGGACTCTGAGTTCGCCTCCTCTCAGGAGCTCACCAAAATCACAACTATCTGCAGAACAACCTCAATGAAAAAGACTGGAACCTACAAGAAAAGATCCGCTACAACTAAAGACAAAGAAGAAACCACAATGAGACAGGCAGGAGGGCAGATTCAAGATATAATCAAATACCCTACCCCCCTGGGTGGGCAACCCACAAAACTGGAAAAGAATTACACTGCAGAGGTTTGCCCAGAGGAGTGAGTTTTGAGCCCCACATCAGGCTTCCCAGCCCAGGGGTCTGGCAGGGGGAAGAAGAGCTCCAGAGCACTTGGCTTTGAAGGTCAGTGGGGCTGACGTGCAGGAGCCACACAGGACTAGGGGAAATAGAAATATCACTCTGAAAGGGCGCACACAAAATCTCATGCATTGAGTCCCAGGCCAAAAGCAGTAATTTGATCGGAGCCTGGGCCAGGCCTACCTGCTGGTTTTGGAGTCTCTTGGAGAGGTGAGGGGTGGCTCCAGCTCACCCTGGGGACACAGACGCTGGTGGCAGTCATACTGAGGAACATTCAGTCTCATGAACATTGCTGCTGTGGCAGCTGACATCTTGGCTCATTAGCTTCAAGATCTGGAACCACCCACAGCCTGCAGGCTGCAGAGGGACACCTTAGGCCAAACAACACTTAGGCCAAACTTTTGTGGGTGGGGACACAGCCCCAGCTATCAACAGACAGCCTAAAGTCTTCCTGAGACCACCACAACCTCTAGACATGCCCCTAGAGATGCCCCTGTCCCCCGGAGGGCCGAGACCCAGCCCCTCCCACCAGCAAGCCTGCACAAGCCTCTAGTCCAGCCTCACCCACCAGAGGGAAGACTCCTGAAGCAAAAAAACTACAATCCTGCAACACAAGGCGGGCCCTAACCTGGGACCAGGTGGGCCCTGGCCCTGCACACTAGAGGGCCAGAGCAACCTTTGGGACACCCTGGAACACATACCAAACTGCTGCTGAACAGAAACAAGAAATGAGAACTTACGAGACCTCTGGAACAACATCGAGCATACTAATATCTGAATTGTAGTGGTCTCAGAAGGAGAAGAGAGAGAGAAAGTGCCTGAGAAAATACTGGAAGAGATGATAGCTGAATTCTTGCCTAATGTGGGAAAGGAAACCATCACCCAAGTCCAGGAAGCGCAGAGGGTCCCGTACGAGATTAAACCAAAGAGGAACACACCACAGTATATTGTAATGAAAATTTTAAAAATTAAGATAAAGAGATTAAAAGCAACAAGGGAAAAGCAAAAAAATAGCATCCAAGAGAAATCTCAAAGTTGTCAGCTGATTTTTCAGCAGAAACTCTGCTGGCCAGAAGGGAGTGGCATGTTATATTCTAAGTGATAAAAGAGAAGAATCTATAACCAAGAATACACTACCCAGCAAGACTTTGATTCAGATTTGATGGAGAAATCAAAAGCTTTACAGGCAAGCCAAAGCTATAGGAATTCAGCACTACCAAACCAGCTTTCCACAAATGTTAGAGGAACTTCTCCAGGGGGAAAAGAAAAGGCCACAACTAGAAACAAGGAAATTACAGAATGAAAAAGCTCACCAGTAAAGGCAAACATACAGTAAAGGTAGGAAATCATCGACATACATAGCTCGTAGGCAGGTTAAAAACAAAAGTAGTAAAATCATTTGTGTCCACAATAAGCAGTTAAGGGATACACAAAACAATGAGGTGTAAAATGTGGAGTCACAACCAGTAATTGTGAGAGGAAGAGAGTACAAATGCAGAATATTTAAAATGTATTTGGAAATTAAAAGAATCAGAAACTTAAAATAATCACACACATAGAGAGAGACCATAGTAAACACAAACCAAAAATCTATAATAAATACACACACAGAAAAGAAAAGGAATCCAAACATAACACTGAAAATAGTCATCAAATCACAAGAGAAGAAAACAAAACAAGGGGAGGGGGGAAAGAGCCACAAAACCAAATCCAAAACAATTTTTTTAAATGGCAATAAGAGCATACAGATCAATAGTTATCTTACACGTACAGGGATTCATGCTCCATCCAAGAGACACAGACTGGCTAAATGAGTACAGAAACAAAACTGATAAACCTTTAGTCAGACTCACCAAGAAAGAAAGGGAGTGAGCCCACATCATTAAAAGCAGAAATGAAAAAGAAGTTACAACTAACACCACAGAAATACAAAGGCTCGTAAGAGACTACTATGAGCAACTATATGCCAATAAAATGGACAAGCTAGAAGAAATGGACAAATAGAAAGTTACAATCTCCCAAGAACAAACCAAGAAGAAATAGAAAATATGAACAAACTAGCTACTGGTACAGAAACTGAATCAGTAATTTAAAAACTCCCAACAAAAAGTCCAGGTCCAGATGGCATCACAGGTGAGTTCTATCAAACATTTAATAAAGGTATATATGACTAGACCCTCACCTAACATTGTACTAGTGGTGAAAAGCTGAAAGCATTCCCCTAAGATCAGGAACAAGACAAGGATGCCCTCTCTTGCCACTTTTATGCAACATAACTTAAATACAATTACGTTTTGTTTTATCCCCACAGCAATCAGAGAAGAAAAAGAACAGGAATCCAACTGAAAATGAAGTAGAACTGTCACTATTTGCAGATGACATGATATTATACATAGAAAATCCTAAGGATACCACCAGAAACTAGAGCTCATTGATGAATTCAGTAGTTTTGCAAGATACAAAATTAGTATACAGAAATTGTTGAATTTCTATACACCAAAACAAAATATCAGAAAAAGCAGTTATGGAAACAATCCAATTTACCATCGCATCACAAAGAATAAACTACCTAGGAGCAAGCCTGCCTAAGGAGACAGAAGACCTGTACTTAGAAAACTGTGCGATGCTGATGAGAGACTGAAGGTGAAATAAACACATGTAAAGATATACCGTGTTATTGGATTAGAGGAAACAGTATTGTTAAAATGACCATACTACTCAAGACAATATACAGATTCAGTGCAACCCCTGTCAAATTACCAGTGGTGGTTTCCACAGAACTAGAACAAAACATTTAAAAATTTTTATGGAAACACAAATGACCCGCACCTAGACTAAACAATCTTCAGAAAGAAGAACACAGCTGACTTCAGGCTATAGCACAGAACTTCCTGACTTCAGACTATGCCACAAAGCTAAGGGATGGCACTGGCACAAAAACAGACACACAGATCAATGGAACAGGACAGAAAGCCCAGAAATAAATTCCTGCACTTACAGTCAGTTCATCTGGGACAAAAGAGGCAAGAATACACACTGGAGAAGAGACAGTCTCCTCAATAAGTGCTGCTGGGAAAACTACATGTAGAAGAATGAAGTTAGAACATTTTCTCACACCACATACAAAAATAAACTCAAAACGGATTAAAGACCTCAAGATAAGACCAAATACTCTAAAGCTCCTAGAGAACATAGGCAGAACACTCTTTGACATAAATCGCAGCAATATTTTTGGGGATCCATCTCCTAGAGTAATGGAAACAAAACAAAAACAAACAAATGGTACCTAATTAACCCTAAAAGATTTTGCACAGCAAAGGAAACCATAAAACAGTAAGACCATTTACAGAATGGGAGAAATTATTTGTAAATGATGCAACCAACAAGGAATAATTTCCAAAACATATAAACTGCTTGCTATTGAGAATTGAGTTATATAAGCTAACAAAACAAAACAAAACACACACAGCCCAATCAACAAATAGAAGACCTAAATACACATTTCTCCAAAGAAAACATACAGATAGCCAACAGGAATGTGAAAAGATGCTCAATGTTGCTAATTATTAGAGTAATGGAAATCAAAACTACAATGAGGTGTCACTTCACACCAGTCAAAATGGTTATCATTAAAAAGTTTAAAGATAATAAATGCTGGAGAGGGTGTGGAGAAAAAGGGGCCCTCCCACACTGTTGGTGGGAATGTAGTTTGGTGCAGCCATTATGGAAAACAGTATGGAGATTCCTTAAAAAAACTAAAAATAGACTTACCCTCTGATCCAGCAATCCTAGTCCTGGGCATATATTCGAAGGGAACTCTAATGAGAAAAGATACATGCACCCCAATATTCATAGCAACACTATTTACAATGGCCGAGACATGGATGCAACCTAAATGTACATTAACAGATGATTGGATAAAGAAGAGGTGGTATATATATCCAAGTGAATATTACCTAGCCATAAAAAAGAATGAAATAATGATATTTGTAGCAACAACGATGGACCTAGAAGATAATCATACTAAGTGAAGTAAGTCATATAGGAAAAAATATATATAACTTCTAAGTAGAATCTTAAAAAATAATTCAAATGAACTTATTTACAGAACAGAAATAGGCTCACAGACATAGAAAACAAACTTATGGTTACCAAAGGGGAAAAGGGTAGAGGGACAAATTAGGAGTTTGGGATTAACATATACACACCACTATATATAAAATAGATAAACAAGGACCTACTGTATAGCACAGGGAACTATTTTGTAATATCTTGTAATGACCTATACTGGAAAAGAATCTGAAAAAGGATATATACATATAACTAGACCACTTTGTTGTCCATCTGAATCATTGTAAATTTACTTTAATTTTAAAAATATGTCTAATACGACTAAATTTGTGATACAGATTACATCACAAATGGTAACATAAATTGTACTTAAGTAGTTGAAGAACCAAATATTTGTTTTTTTGTGTGTTCTTATATATTTTACAAATTTCTATTCATTGCTGGAAGTTATTTTGATAAAATAATTTAAAGAAAAAGTATCTAGAAACAAGTATTACAATGAAATTTTACATAATAATGTATAATAACATAATGCTTATTATGTTATTATATTATATTATTAAATGGTGCCCTTTCCATACTACTTAACCTAGACTACTTGCTTTCCATGGCATTAGCAAATTAAAGTTATAAGATTTTCTAAGGATAAACATATTAGAATTATGTCTTGGTGACATTGGTACTAATGCTTCTATATTTATACTTCAAAGTTTGAGTCTAGGAAAGAGAAATACAGTCTTTCAGCTGAACAACAATGTAGCCACCAGTTAGCTTCATTTACATAAGAATGTATAATGGAAAGCAACTAGAAAATAACAAAAATACATGGATTATGTGTTCAATTAATTTGAAGGGACCTTTAAAATAAAACATAAGAGAAAACAAAGGAATGATTTAAGTTAGAAAAAAGCATAGTTAAATGTTTAGAAAATAGAAAAATAACAGAATTAAAAACAAAATATACTGGCTCTTTTGGGTGGGGAGCACAATAAAATGAGTAAAATAAATAATCAGGAAAAATGGAGGTAGAATAAAAACACATATTAAGAATGAGTAAAAATATTTATGGACATAGAAGAAATTTTTTAAAATTTAATAGAAAACTCAATATAACAAAAATTACTTTGAAAACATGGAAAATATAAATTACCAAACTGAAGATATAAAGAAGTGAATCAGACAATAAATATAAAAGAAGTTCAAAAGTTATTAAAGACTTGGCTCACAAAAAGGCTAGACACAATTTCACTGATAAATTTATAGAATATCTTAGAAACAGTAACAGAGCAAAATTCTTTGCCATGTAAATGTGTCAAAGCACAAAAGAAGCATGTATTTTGATTTTAAATAAACTGTCTGCAAAAAGGTAAATTGTATTCCAGTCTAACTTAGGTTAGCTAATCTAATTAAAGCATACAACAAACATATCACATTCCAATCTAATTACAAGATGAACATAATAAAACAATACATATAAAAACCCAACAGTACTTTTAAATATCTTAAAAGCTTTTTTCATGGAAAGTAAGTATGTTTTCTATTAGGAAATTTGTTAATAAAACTCACTATATTAACATTTAAATGATGAAAATAACACATCCATCTCAATATAAATGGATAATCATCTGAAAAAAAAACAACAACCCAGTATCTACTTCTAAATCAGAAATATGTGACTAGGATCTCTAACAATGTTAAAATATTTCTTTCTATCATAAACCAATAAGACGAGTATACTTTGCAGTGTAATCTTGTTCCATTAGTATTAAAGTAAGTGTATTAATCAGGGTTGTCCAAAGAAACAGAACAAATAGAATACGGAGATACAGATGAGAAGATTATAGGAACTAGCTCACAAGGTTGTAGAAGCCAGGAAGTCCTACAATCTGCTGTCTGCAAGCTGGAGAACCACGAAAGCTGGTGGTATATTTCAGCGTCAGACTTAAGGTCACAGAACCAGGAGAGCCAATGGTGTAAGTCTTCGGTCCAAAGGCCCAAGAACCAGGATCTCTGAAGGCTGAGGGTAAGAAAAGATGGACATCTCAGTTCAAGAATAAAGAGAGACAATTCACCTTTCCTCTGCATTTTTGTTCTGTTCAGGCCTTCAATGGGTTGGATGATGTACAGCCATACTGGTGAGGGTGGATCTTCTTTATTCAGTCTGCTGATTCAGATGCTCATCTCTTCCAGAAACACTGTCAAGAACACACCCAGAAATAATGTTTTACCAGCCATCTGGGCATCCCTTATGGAAGGCAAACTGACACTTAGAATTAACCATCACAGTTAGAATTAAGGTAAGGGTATCTATTATCACCAGTATTATTTAAATACTCCATAAAGTAGTCAACAAATTGTCAGTATGTCAGAAAACAATAGCAACGATAAGAAGAATGAAACAAAATTTTAATTATTTGTGGATTATATGACAGTTTCTTTAGAAAAGCAAAATAGCTATTGCATAAATTATTAGAAATTATAACAAATTTCAGTAAGATAGTCATTGGCAAAATAAAGTCTTCTTCTATGAACAGTATCACATATAAAATACATAGTCCATTTGGAAAATCACTTAAAATAACTTACCTATAAGTAAACTTTAAAAGAAATAGTTAATATTCACATGAATACGATTATAAAACTCTATTGAGGGACATTAAAAAGATCTTTAATGGATTGAAATCATCCAATATTGTATTTACTGGACAGTAAAATTTCAAAATATTTACAAATATCAATCCTTCTTAAATTAATGTGAAAATTCAAGGCATCCCCAATGAAAATAGACATTTGTTTCTTTTTGGTCTTAAATTGGACATGAATAAAGCAGAGAAAGTTCTTAGAAATAGAAGCAATGGAGTGTGACCTACTCTTACATAGCAGTAAATTTCATTATAAAGTTAAAATGATTGGAAACATTCAATACTGAGGCAGAAACAAACATCAATGGCACAAAATAGAAAATCTAAAAATAGATGTAAATATGCATGGGAAAATAATATATGTAAAAGCTGGCATTTCTACACAGTCTAGATCATTCATCATGTGGTATTGGGCCAACTGGCTTATAATTTGGAAAAGAAAATAAACTTGGAAAATAAACCTGGGCAACTTATTCACTTCTATGAGAATAAATCCCAAATGGGCTTCAAAGTATTATACGTGTAAAATTACAATAGAGAAAAAAGTCCTATAAATCGTAAGGTAAATGAGGAATAACACAAAAGAAAATTTAGTGCTCGCTTCGGCAGCACATACACAAAAGAAAGTTTAGCAAATTGTCTGAACTGATATTTCAAACATATTCAATGACCTAAAAACATGGTTAGCTTTTTCATCTCAACAATACAAAAAAATTACAAATAAAAACGAATTATTATTGCCATATGGATGGCAAAGATTTTTGAAAGATTAGTAAGGCAAATTGGCAGTATTTATCAAAATTTCTGTTGTGTATATTCTTTGATTCCGTAATTCCAATTCGAAATACCTATTCACAAACACACTAGTGGGAAAGATTTCTGTATGAAGTTAATACAAAGTAAATTTGTAATAGGGAAAACCTGAAAATAACCTAAGTATTATTCAATAGAAGATTAAATAAATTAACATACAAAGTATATAATCATATGCAGCCATTAAAAATAAAACAGCTAAACTTGATATATTTACAAGTGAAGAAAAGGATATTGTAGAATAAAATATAGAATAAGACCCTACTTCTGACTAAGAAGTAGTATTAAGAACATATGCCAAAACAGAGATTTCTGAAAATGCACAGAGATAACTGGGAGTGACAGTGGTTGTGTGATTGGCGGGAAGGGGACAGTGAAAGAGATCAAAAAGAAGATAAAATTTGCCTTTTAACCTTATTATATATAGTTCTGTATTGCTAGACATTTTTAATATTAGCATATACACTTTGTATTATTTTAAAAAGAAAAAGGAAAAAGAGAAATTGTGATAAAACTCATGTTTGTAGAGGAGTAATAAAACAAACATCCTCTGTCAATTTTGTTGGCAATTTATCACTGTTTTTTAGAAAGCATTTGTTAGCATCAATAAATTGAATAATATGCATATACAGTGAGTCAGTAATACTTTCAAAAATTACACAGTAATTATATGAGCTCAAGAATGCAAAATAGTTTGAGAGACTGCTCAGTGAAGAATTGTTTCTAATAGCTGATATATTGAAACAAATATTTTATCAATAAGGAAATGGTTAATAACTTATGATATATTTGTTAAGGGAGTATAGTACAATATTAAAAACATTGGAGCATATCTTTATATAGTGGCAGAGGAAGTGGTCCATGTAAAATGTTGCAGGACAGGACCTAAAACTAATATCTACAAATGATAATATTATGATTTACACAGTAAGTTGGTGTATACATGTGCAAAATCAGAAATATACATGACTCTGTTAACACATGTATGTTATACATAAACACACATACATAAACTTTGTTATCTTTGAAGAGGAAGATTTGTTATTGTTGAAGATGAAGCAGATTTTCTAAATGTCTGCTCTCACATTGGTAAGTGCTTTCAAATGATGATTTATGACTCAAATCAGAAAACTAAGAACATACTATTAATTCAAAACCACCTAAGTTTTTAGATGTCCACACAAAGTATTAACATAAGCATAACTTAGTGAAATTAAATAAATTGCCTTCTTTGCAAAAAAGCAAATTTAATCTATTGAATGTAAATACCTATCAATTTGATGTCACTCTTGTTAAAATATAAATATCTAAGAGCTCAAATATTGCCTGTCTGCACACCTCACATGACTCCATCAGGTGATGTTCAAGGGTAGAAAGACCTGCAAGTCACTCTCACAGAAAATAGTTCATTTCTCCGTAAATCCATGCACTACCAACACTTCCGTCAATGCCCGTATCTTAAAATTGGTATTGTTTTTTCATTCAGTAACATTAAAAATCATTCTCAAAGAAAGGTTTTGCAGCCTTACCTCTGTGGGTTATAGTTGAGAATTTTTTCTTTCCTGAAACTCCGAATGTAGAAGTGGATTAACCACATCATTATTTACCCAACTACCTTCTGCATTATTTGTATACTCTTGAACAATTAGTGCCTATATTCTCTGGTAAAAAAAAAAAACAAAAAACTATTCCCATGAGATACAACACTGAAATTGAAATTCACAAAGATAATATTAAAAAAGAATTAATTATGAAATAAGAAACAGATGTTAAATACCTAATTTACACTGAATTATAAAAGGACAGTCAGCCTGATTAACATAATTTCCTTAAATGTGTGTGGAGTTAAAGACTACCTTAATGCCAGTATTAACCTTTTATGGATTGACTTGAAGTTAATTGTGGAAAGCAAACTCTAATTTTTAGTTTATGTAAAGTCACAGAAAGGCAGAACTCTCAAAACTTCAAAACTCTAAAACTAAAATCCAAGCTAATAAGGAAAATACCAGGAGGTTCTCTCATGAAGTCAGAGATTGCATATATGAATTTCCATTTCTTTTGCACTTATTATATATACATGTGATATACATATGCTTACTTCATTATATGCCTGCATATACATATACAACATATACACATACGCGCCTAATCTGGACTCTAGAAGCAGAATGGCACCTCTCAACCACAGTTGCCCTCACTTAGCAGTTTAAAGGCAAAGTTACTTCATCCTTTAATAAGGCTGTTTTTAAATTTTGAATCATTTCCTCTAGCTTTCCATGGTAAAGTATATTTTTTAATATTTTCTATATATAAAAAATACTGAATGGCCTTATTAGCTGCAAGCAATACATGCCACAAAACAGATTTGGAAATTGGAACATACCCAACATAAATGGTTACCAACGGTGAATGAGAAGGCATACGGAACAGGGCAGTAAAGCCACCAACACAATATGAGGAAAATCATTAAACGATCTGGAAAAGCATCAAGATGGCTGGCCTCTTTGTAGTTCCAGCACAAAGACTGAACCTTATTTCTCAATATTTTCCCTGGTGGGGGATAACAGCTTGAAAATAATCCCAGATGTATTCATTTGTGTAACCATTTGCTGCTTGTAGCATATAGGCATGGAAAAATTATTGAAGGCTTCAATTCTGGACTTGTATTTTTTTAAATGTCAGGCTTTTGAAAAATAGCACCATTTTTCTTTAAAACCCATTCATTTACCTGGAATGTTGGCCACCAGGCCTATAATATGGACTTGGTTTTGTTAAGATTGAAAAAATGCCCAATGGCAAAAGAGGAATGGGCAATTTTAGTGGATTTAACTAAAAACGAACCCAAACTCAAATGAGCAAATGTCCAAGCAGGGTAAAAACCAATGCTTTTATGATTCTAAGCTAGCCAAGGAATCCTAGATCCTGCTAAAGAAACATCAATTTAGAGAAAGAAAGTAATCTAGAAGGTTTTCTTTAGAGATACTGAAAGCAGAAACTTTGAAATCAAGTTTAGACTGCCAACTTCACACGTGTGCATTTTTTTCCTGAAAGCATCTTCTTGTTTTGAGATGATTCTAGATGTTGAGAAGAGTTTTAAAAGCTAAAAGTCATTTTTAAAAATCAATTTTAAAACATCTCATAGATAGTTGAGACAATTTATAGTTCTTAATTGTTGACAAATTCATTTAAACTCAACTTTTCAAAGTTCTAAGTATTCTGCTTTCTACATTTGAGTATACATTTTTTTTAAAGTAGAATCTGCTGGTAAGTGTGATGTATGTATGTGTCTGTGTGACTGTGCACAGAGAGATTTTAATGTCTTTTTTTCTTCACTTGATCAGATTTTGTTGTTGTTTTAAAGATCACTAGGAAATATAGAACTTTTTGGTAGCCGTTCTAGTGCTGAAATGAATGTTGAGTTTTATCATTATTATAAACCAGCTTCTTGTGTAGAATGTGAAGGGTTGTGTTTGAATCCATCATCCATTTTACAAATATTTAATGAGCACCTGTGTTTTTCCAGGCACAGTTTAGCAACTAGGATTTCAACAGTGGCAATGACACCTCAGTATATCTTTCCTCCAGAAGGCTTCTTCAGGAAAACTAGACTCATATTTCTGATTATCTAAAGAAGACAACCTGGGACAAGAAATAAGTAGGGAAATATTCTTTCATTTACAGAACTCTATTTTGTAAACATTACATCAGTTTCTCCATAATTCATGTAAATGATTTATCACCTGAGCACATGTAACTGATATCCTGTACCTTAGGAAAAAGATCTCTGACTCAAGTGACGTCTTACTTTGAGACACACTATCAGCCACATAATGATGACACTGGAAGGAATGGATTGGATTCATTTCAAGCGAAAATAAGGAACTCAATCTAAACTATGTAAAACTCACCTCACTAAGATTTATTGCTTTTTTCAGACCATTGAAGCTGCAAATAAAATTTATGAGGGAAGAACAATAAATTAGGACTGGATAAAGGCACAATTTTAGGCCTCAAGTTGCTTGTACAGTTAGATTTTAACACATAAAATTGGGAGCATAATGCTAACAAGTTAATAAAATCAGCCAAGTGCTGACATGTAAAAACATATTTTTTTAACAATTGATTGGTCCAATCAGTTAGCCTTGTTGACAACTCGAAATTTCGGAAACCTACATTACTTAGATTCAATGAACATTAAAAACGTGGAAAAGTTCATAAATGCAAGCAACAGAAGTTCACTGCTCTTCGAATATATTTGGGGGGCGGGGTGGGTATGTTGCCTTTAAAGTTAAAACTGTAAAATTACCACATAATAAAAGCCTGTGCTTTGAACACTAATTGCCGTTTAGTTAAAAAAAAAAAAAAAAAGCTCTTTCCTACAATTATGAAGGTGTGATGTATAAACTTTCTTTGGTTTTACTGAGGTGTGTTTTCTATCTTTTTAGTTCTATTGCTTTTTTTCATTTATTCTTGATCTGAATTGTACTAATATGTATAGTATCAAGAAGGCATTACCTCTGAAGATTCCCACAGCGTTTTAATTGAGAGTAAATTGCCTTCAATAAATGGGGCTTCCTACTGGCCTGGAAGGCTGGCCCACCCTAGTGGCCGGGCACAACGCTCGTTTGAAGAGTTAAACCCGAGGCACGATAGCCCACTTTGTCAGCTGCCTAGAGGGAAGTTGTCAAGTCTGGGACCCTGCTGCTTTATTCCTATAACTGTGTTTTAGAAACACCTCACAAGTGGAATTGTGGTTGCCTCATCCAGAAAATGTGGAAAGGATTAATGTGGCATGTAAAACAAATCACTCCTGAGCTCAGCTGAGAAAGTGGGTATTAAAAGCACTCCAGTCAAAAGAGCTTTAGTGAGAGGGTCACGGTGATATACAGTCAGCATATGTTGGACTGGTAATGCTGCAGGGTGTTTGGAAATGGTAATGGTCCATGGGTGTAAAGTCTTTCAAGACCTCTTAAAGGCACATGTGTTTCTTGAGCATGTTCTCCAAACAAGGACCTGTTATGGGTTAGATTCACTGAAGCTTTTAAACTTTATTGATTGGTTTGTGGGATTCCAGGTTCACTTGCTGCTTTAAAAAAGAGAAGGAAAAAAAAAAACCCTGTTGATAAACATAGGCAAGAATCCCACTTTAATCTTAACCTTATGAATCAATAAACAGTGTGGGATGCTGCCTCCTCATCGATTACAGTACACACTGTTTATTTTTATTATGGAAGTGCTCGCTGGTTTTCAGAGTTAATGGCACTGTATCTATGTTGTCCTTCTAAATCCAGGTGCTTTGTAGATTTATTTTGAGGGGGAAGAAAAGGGAGACGTGAAGATTTCTTGCTATTTGAAATATGACCCATGGCCTTAATAAAAACTTGTGGGTTTCAAGTTGAGAGAGAACAAATAAACGTGCTAAGTGTAATTTCATAAACTGAAACGATTTTCCTTGGAATTCCCACGTTAGGGATGAATTCATTCAGAGCTCGTATTATAATGCAAATGGGTAATTGTAGCCACAGCTGAATGAACTCTCAAAGAAATAACCCGCACTAGTTTTCCACATACGAGTACACTGGTTTCGGGTACTCTCCTCTGGTTCCTATTTGCACTTTTTATGGTATGCTTATGTATTTTCCCTGGAAGGTTAGACCTCATCAATTCATTCATTTTCCTAAAAAACCTACACCAAAGGATCATGCAAAATCTTTGAAAAGATGAAAGCACAGGCAAAGGTTGCAATAAATAAGGAGTGATGCATTTAAGTAGTTGTCAGCACATGGACTCAAAACAAGCATGTGTTTTTGGGTAAGACCTGATAAAATATCAAGACAGGTTAGCAGGAAGTACTAGTTAACTAGCCTAAAAATCTCATCAGTGAAACTAAACAAATAAAAATATTACGTGAGACTGGAAAAAGTCAGGGTGCTTTTGGGTTTGGGTTCAGTGCTCCCGAGTTTGGCCCCAACTTACAACCATGACTGCAAATATTTTTTCACCAACTTCAAGCATGACATTATTTGTTACCTTTGCTTTACTGCAGGCCTGCTAAAAGTCAAGATCAATAATTTCTCAGGACCATTTCCACTCTACGCTGAAATTACAACCAGCCTGAGGGACACAGCAGATATAAAATTTCTTGCCATCTCTGTAAAACTCATAAAGCATCAGCACTGCTTTGTTTTTTAATTGCACTTCCCGTCTTCGTCCCATTCACGTCACTAGTCTCTAACTAGCACATTTGGCTGGGAGGACGGTGTATGGTGAGCGCTCATGGTCGTTGTATCGAGTATGAAATGGACATGTAACAGAAGATGAAAATGTTACAATAAAATAGCTAGATGGTAAGGATATGGGAGGCTGTCAGTCATCACTGTGTTTTGCTAAGCAGGCGTGGGGTATTATGACTGTGACTACTTTATATTCAAAGAAGCAACTGATGCTGCTGCTTTCCACGTGCCCAGCTGTGGCTGGAAAGGACACTCAATTTTCCGTGCACAGTGCTCTGTGTATATGAGTCACCGTTCATGCACGGATGGCTCTTTGCCTTTTGATCTTCAAGTGCATTTACTCTACATGACAAGTCCTCATCAGCCACAAGTAAGAATGTGTCTGCAGCCATATCTTCTCAGTTTGCATATAATTACTCTTCTAGGGGCTTCCAGGGCAATAAGGTATTTCTGCCTTCTATATAAATGGATGTAACCTTTATGCTCTATTAGAAGTCACCACTTACGAATGTAAAACTACTCAAAACTTTCTATCCTATCCTTAGAATTTCTCAAACGATCTCCTAAATATGGTAAGCATCCAGAAGACTGATGTGCAACACTTGTCTGTTCCATATTATTGGGAAAAAAAGTATTTTCTTTTCACACTGGAATGATGATAGAAAGTGGATGATCTTGACAACAGTCTTTCTTTGTTAGGTATCTGTGAGTCTGGATGCCCAAGTGACATTTTTGCCACTTTAAACTGAAAATGGCGTTGGACCTGAACGATGATAGATTCTGAGCTGTCTAACCTGTCCTGAAATCATTGACCAGTCATTCCCTCTGCTCAGGCGTCCCGACTTTGAACACCTCCCCAAACACACTAATTGGGGACCTGGACTGTGTTGAGTTTTGCAGGCTTCACATCTCCCAGACAAACTGCACGTGAAGCCAGACTAACCCACACCAAGATGTGCCGCACACCTGTACAACAGATGACCAATTTTAAATGCGCAAAGAAAAACCTCCACAGAATAATGTGATGTTTCCTTCACGTGGTATACGTACAATTCAGACAGCTCAGGGGCCAAAGCATGCCATTTAGCTGTAAGTTTTCATTGCTAAAGACATTTTATAGGGCTTAAATTTTATATAGTCCAGTATCAAGTAGTACTCCTAATTGCATGACTTCAAAGTAGACATGTGAGCTGTACTTTTGTATTATTTTAGTGGCAAGCAGTCACTGCCCTTCCAATTGTTCCTACGAGGTCCCATTTTAACATTATTACTGGGAATTTTATTTAACTTCAAATTTAGTGAAAACTTTGCCTCCTTCTTTGAATGGGAGTTTGAACACTGAGATTAAATTGATAGAGAAAATCAAGTCTGAATCAGTTTATAGCCCAGGGGTACACTGTGAATCCCATAAAGCATTGTTGCAGGAACCTGGTTAGTGTTCTGTACACCTGCTTAATGTTTTTTTCATCATCACAAATGTCAAAGTGCTCAGTAAGTCACTGGGGTTTGAATGACAGCCGTGCACTAAGCAAGCAGTTACGTTTTTTCACTACCAAATTGGACCATAAATGATGAAAAAGAGGTCAAAAAGGAAGTATGGAACCATACAAATTTGAAAGGGGAAACTGCTAATAGCCATAAACCCGGTGCAATCAAAGGCTTGGCAAGTCATTGCAAATTACCTGCTCTGTGAATTACTGATCGCACTGCATTATGATATAGAACTTTCTAACTCCTTTCATCTGTAGTAACAGGGCTTCTAATAGCTCACAGATCAAAAGCAAAACACTGCCAGTGGAACTTTGATACAAATACGCCAAGGTTGCACCAGTATAATGCATGTGAACAAAATGTTAATATGCATCCAATATTGCTTTTGGTCAAACGATTATTTACTATATGTGTTTTACGAACCAAACTTACCAATATAATACTTACAGAAAGGGAAGATTAGTAAGGCATGCCTGACTAATATAAAAGGAAGAGTGAAATCTTGCGTGATACTTTCATTAGGATTAGTGTAGGGTGGTGTCTTTAAGCAAGCAAGATCTTGGCAGTCTTTTAGATATAAGATGTCAAGTTCATGAATCCTTTTCTAGCCCAAGACTCAGACATGTGGGAGTCAGGGGTGCTCAAAATTACGCCTCCAAATGTTTTTCCTATTACGGAAAATATCTGTATCAATACGTTTTCATTTGAAAAATGTGAAGTACCCATGAAGGAGGAAGTCTGGCGCGTATTTGCATGCCGCTGCAGTTAGACTGCTTTCCTCTTGCCCCCTTGTTGGAGATCATGGGTACTGATCAAATGGACAATTTTATTCTATGTAAACAAGTCCCAAAGAAGAAAACAAAAAATCCTCGGTCCATCAGACATTTTATAGCAAAGATTCGGCTGAAGTGCTGCCAAGCTAGATTGTGTACCGATGCCGTCATACCCTGGTTTCCGGGAGGTGGAGAAGAGGAAGAAGGAGATAGTTGCCAATATACGTGGCTCCTTTATACTTGACCATAACTGATATGCTTGAAATTGAAAACCATTTTCTTATTAGTTCTTGGATCTAAGTTCTTAGGTAACTCACTATAGCTCTTTTGTAAGAATTTTTCATTTGTCATAATTATTCATCACTTAGTGTTACTCCTCACTCTAATGGTGAACATACAGTGATGAAATGAGAAAGACAGCATTCCCGGCCTTATAGGAAATGCACCAGAGTAGACACATTGATATAAACAAAGAAATTCAGACTTTGATAGTGCTATAAAGAATATAAACAGAAGGCTGAGAAGGTTTTTGCATATGGGTGCTATTTGAGGTGACATGGTCAGGAAACGCTGATGGATGGAATGATGTTTAAGCTGGGATATGATCAATATGAAGAAGCTAGACTTGTAAAGAGCAGGGAAGATGAGAAATGATAGAAGTGAAGAACAGTAAGTATGAAGGTCTAAAGTATGTGAAGGACTAAGAGTGATGGAGAGCAAGAAACACAATGTGACTGGACCACAGTGAGCAGGGAAGAGAAGATGAGGAGGGCAGACGACGTAAGGCTGTGAGTCAGAGTAAGGGAAAGAGCAATTGTAACTAGCTCTTCTGGGGAGAACAAATGATCCGTGAGAAAGCACTGAAGCAAAACCAGCTAGGTCAACAGTGAGTTGCCCAAGTGAGAGACGAGAGTGGTTTGGATGAGGGTGGTGGCAGTGGAAGAGGACAGAAATGAAAGCAGTCTGACTCTGTACCCATCACGTAGTCAGAAAAATTCTGAAAGGTTTACAGCCTTCCAGTTCTTGTGACTCCCGGTTAAAGTGTTCCAGTGAATTATACTCTACCTCAAATCTCCAGTCAGAAAATTTGTCTCTCCCACCAATATCCCCTTGAATTTGGCAAAGTATAGTATAAAAAAAAATTACTTAATGAACTCAATATAGAACACACTGCAACACATGAATTACTCCTGCAGTGTCTCTTTTAAAAGTGGTTTCAAATCTCTGTGGCACCAGGTGGGGTTATATATCCACTGGTCAACAAACTGTAGCTGACGAAGTCTGAGCAGCTGATGTGAAGTTCTGTATATTGAGTGAGTGAGTGAGTGAGTGTGTGTGTGTGTGTGTGTGTGTGTGTGTGTGTGAGAGAGAGAGAGAGAGAGAGAGAGAGAGAGAGAGGGAAAGAGAAAGGTTGCTGGGGCCAGGGGTGTGAGATTGGGGAGGGCTTTAGAAAGAATGACTGAGTTCTTTTATTATTTTTAAAAATAGCCTGCATTCATGGTTCTGTATTTTGTATACATGGAGAAAGTTTATTTGAAAATTATCTTAAAGCATTTGAAAAGAGTGTCTGGAGGCTTTCTGCACTCAGTCCCAGATCCAAGAGGGGAGGCAGAGTAGGGAACAGAAGAGCAGAGGAGACAAATCTGAGGCTGTTGAAGGACTACACGTAACAGAAATGCAGAAGTCTGCTCTGGCAGCCGTGCCCAGGGCCAGGGTCCTGGGAGGAGCAGTTGGTCACTCACGCCACAGAGTAATGCCTGCATGTCACTCATAGACGCTGTTGCTGTGTAATTATTTTGTGAACCACATAGATTTCATTATTGAGTCCAGGTCAGTGTTCATCGATTTCTTTGTGTTTTATAATTTCTCATGAGAGGAGGAAACTTTAATTCATTAGCAAAGAGAGGAAGGTGAACAACACTGGTCCTTAAGTTCCCAGTAACTGACACCTATAGAAGGAAGACCAGTGACCAGTACGCCTTGCTTCGGGGCCTCCCCCTGCTGTCCTTGTCACGGCACACAGAGAAAATGACAGGATTTGTATGGCTCACTGGAGGAAACTGGAAAGGAGTTAGGAGAGTCTTACTCATATCTTTTTGGGAAAAAATATTAAATTTTCTTGACATTATATAATTACGAAGACAGAGCGTTAAGAGAAAATATTACACGTTGAATTTTTATCATACTGGCAAACAAAATCTTTTGAAATTTCCCACGAGAAACTTAACTTTCATGTTTAAACTGCTTACATTTGAAGAACTCCTCCATGTCTTTCCCTGACAAATATAATTAACATGGGCATTTCTGAAGACAAAATAATTTTGAATCCAATTGAACTTTTTCATATGAGATATTTCAAACTAGGGGACAGAATGCATATGCATGGCTAGAACATCCAACAAGCTTAAATGTCCCTGAGAGCACAAGGGTCAAAAACAGATAGAAGCATCCCACGTATGCAAAGACAGAGACTACGGCTGCCACTCACAACGAGACCTTACGCCATCAGGCTGCATGCCACTCAGCTACCATATTTTGCAGTCCCACATCTAGTGAGCCCTCAACAGATGTCCACGTACATACAGAACACTCCTTAGCTATGGAGAAAGACTCTTTAGATGGTCAGATAGCTTAAGGTATCACGCGGCCTTCCTTCAGACCCAGTGGTTTGTGGTCATCACCCATGGGTCATTTCAGTGTTGCTCATAGCAGCAGGCTACTGAACCAGGATACCAGCTACCCCTAGCCCTGCCTGAACCTCCCAGAGCCCAGAGAATATGTGGCTATATATCCACAACTCATCGCTGACACCATGCACAGGGAAGTTCTACTTTCCAGAACAGTCACTGACCCAGGAACGCACCTCTCTACACGCACACACACCACACTTCAGACCAGACAGGCCCAGTCAGGCTCCAGAAGACGTGTAAGCTGGAAGTTCTCTTTGATACACTCATCCTGATAGGCACAGGGAAATGGGGGAGAAATGGAAGCAAGGAGAAAGAATAAACAACCGGTTTCCCATGAGGATAGTTGAATTTTTATCATTAGCATATATTTCTGCCTAATATTTACAATATGGCATGTGCTGGCCTCTTTTTGGAAAAAAAAATACAGAAATGCTCCAAATTATTTCATTCCTACCCAGCAGAAATAAAAAATTAAATAAACTCAGACAGCATAAGTTCACCACCTACCTTAGGTGACAGTATTAAATTTACAGTGACAAAGAAGCAGGTATACTAAATAGTAAGGAAAGAAAAACTACCACTCCTCAATTTTGATTAAAACACCTTAATATTTCTGTTTGAAACACTAACAGCTAATGTTCCTCAGATAACCAATTTACATATTTAAAAATACTTTTGCAACCATTTCATTATGGTATAACACGTCCAATTACTGAGTTGGAATTTGGGTTCCTCTGATTTTCAGTCTCTGCTTTGTTTGCTATTTGTGCTCATTGCTAAGTTTCCTGTTTCATATTCGTGGTAATGTCTTTATATGAAATATGAAATTACCTTATAGCTGAGATAAATTTATTTAAATGTTTCTCTTACATGGGTCCAATGCACATCCAGAGGTGTCACAAAAAATTAACGTATCAAAACCAAAGTGCATTTTTGTATATATGTGTGTGTAGTGCACTATTTTTGAGTCACAATCTATATGTTTCCAGTGTTTTTCCACAATATGTGTTTTCCTCTGAAAAAGAGAATTTGAAAAGAACTGCCAAATCTGTCTTGGAACTTCCACTTTAAATTCAAAACAGATTCCCAAATGTCTACTGGGATATATCTCGAGTATGACTAAGAATGTGCACCTGCGATTACCTAAACCAGCCAAAGAATGGCACCATTGCTTCACATAAATGTAGTCACAGATATTTTTTATTTGGTTCTAGAATTTTATCATAAATCCCATGGCTCAGTGTAGAATTCTATCTTTCCTACAGGTCCACTTCTTGCCTTTAGATAATATTTTACAGCAAAACCCTGATATATTGCTTGTCACCCTTTGGCCACTAAAGGAACCTAGAACGGTACAATGGGTGAATAATAAGGAGACAAAGGGAACTCTGCCCTTCTAGCTTACCCCATGCAGATGGTCATCATTTTCCAACTTTACGACAGTAAGGGGAACGCATTTATCACTCCTCTGCTCCTTCTCACATTGATCCTCCATTGTTGAGTTTAGCAGTTGGCCACATATATTATAGAATCATTAAATAATGAGGAGGGTAAAAAGGGAGATGGCCACTCAAGTTTCACAAGGAAATAATGAATGTTGGAGAAAGAGTGGCAGGTTTGAAGGACAGGCTCAGAGAAGCATTAATCAGATAATTATCTTACAATTTCCAAGAGTTAACCAGAAAATTGAAGATAGCCTGATGGGCCCCGGGCTCACCTGTCCTGCCATGCTCCTTTCCAGACAGGATAGGCCCATGTCAGCCCTGGAGTAACTGCAGTAAAAATCGTGTCTTATTTTCTTCTTTATAGTTACAGACCACACCTAATAGTCCTTTCCCTGATTTATCTAGAATTACTCATACAATTTGGATGGTTTTATAAGACTGACTTTTCAGACAACTAATTAAAAACACAGTGATTTTACTTGTATCCAGTATTGCTCAGTTTTGAAAATCAGGCAAAGAAAACAAGAAACAACCCAATTTTTTAGAAAAGGCAAAAATACTGAACAGTTTACAAAAGAAGACAATTGTAGGGTTGATAAACACATGAAAAAGTGCTCAATGTCTTGACTCATTAGAAAAATGCAAAATCAAATGAGACACCACTGTCTACTCACCAGAAAATCCAAAATTTAAAGGACAGAAAATACCAAATATTGGTAAGCTTGTGGAGCCACCAGAATATTCCTGTATTTGCTGGTGAGAATGTCATATGGTGTATCTGCTTTGGGGAACAATCTGGCAGTTCGTATATAAAACCACACAAATGCCCACCCCCTAATCCAGCAGTTCTACTCTCAGGTATTTACCTAAGAAAAATGAAGACACGTGTACACCAGAAAAAGAAACCCTGCACCAGAATACTTGCTAAAAGCCTAAACCGAAAAACTAGCTCAAGTTTTCATCAACAGAAGAGTGGATAACAAACGGGGGTATGTTTACACACTGGGATATCACTCAGAAATAGAGGAATAAATCACTACCCGAAAGTGGGTAAATCTCACAAACATACTAAGAAGTCTTACACAAATGAGTAATTACCGTGTGATTTGTTTGAATGATCATGGCGACTAAAATGGGTAAACCTAATCTATGATGTAAAACGTGGGACAGTGATTGTCTCTGTGGGCAGAGGGCTGGGAGGTGAGGATTATCTTGGATTTGGCATAGTAACATTCTGTACCCTGAAAGGTGTTTTAGTTACATGGATGTATATACACATTAAAAATCATCAAATGATACACAAGGTTTCTGCATTTCACTTTACATACAATTTACATTAACAAAAAAAAGTCAGCGAGTACTGAACTCTTGTTGATGATATGCATACTAAGTGTTTTGAAGTAAAGGGCACTGGTATCTGCAGTTAACTTTAAAATGTATCAGAAAAACAAGATAAACTGGTAGACAGACAAATTAATGGATAGAGAGGTGAAAAGTGAAGCCAACAAAATTTTAGAATCCAAGTGCTAAAGATAGGGGTACTCACTGTGTAAAACTTTCAAACTTGATGTTTGGAAACTGCCGTAAAAAAGTATCAGAAAAAAACTCGGGCTGATGATTTCTCCTTTCTTCCTTGGCATGGTTCTTGAAAACTAAAAGTTGAAATGAAAAAAGCAAAAGGAACATGTAATGTAGCTGTCTAATTTAAATAAGGCTCTGATGTTCTGCTTGCTATTCTGTTAAACTCGCCTCTCCATGATTATTTAACAAGGAAGTGATTTCCTTACCCGGAGGGACTCTGTTCTCACAATACAGAGCAAGCATGGAAGCCAATGAAGAGAGCGTGCTGGCCAGGGAAGGCATGATGAGCCTGGCATGGGAGATGCCTGCTCTCAGACCTGCACCCCACCAGTGAGCAAACAGAAGTTCTTCCCTTATATGTAGGAGCAAGGGACACAGTGATTAAAAGGCTTTGAAGTCAGGGGCATCTAAGTTTGAATTTGGGCTCTCCCCCGAGAGTAGCTTTCTTTCCCTATTAACATTTTTGAGCCTTTCTGAGTTTTGGTTTCATCATTTACCAAATGGGCAAATTATTAGCATGTACCTGAGGAATAATGAGGACTAAAAAAGTACTGTGGGTATTAACAATTAGTATCACAGACGCACTCACTCATATACACACACACAACTGGAGAAGAGAGTACAGAAAAGAAGAAATTAAGTTTGATGGAATTTAAAGAAAAGTAAAGTTTTTTGAGCAAGGGGTGTAATGATAAAATGAGAAGCTAGAAAGAAAGTACTAAACTACACAACTCCTGGTTTTTCCTTTATTGCTTTTTTTTTTTTCTGTTCACTACATGGGTTGCAGAAGTGTTTTTTTTTTCTTTCCTTTTGAAAATTAAAGCGGTGACAGCAATGATTATTCCTAAGCACAGATCTGAATAAAAAGCCACACTATGGAATATTTTACTTTCTCTGCAAAGCTCTCACAACCTTCTCATAAATAAATGGGGCTAGACTCAAGGAAACTGGGCTAAATCCCTCCCTTACTGTTTGGACTGTTCCCAAATCATTCATCATGGACACAGGACGATGCGAGCTCCTCTTTGGCATATATCTTAGGGGGGGGGTCTGGCAGGGTTAAGGAAAAGAGACAAAGAAGCCTATGCTCAAATATCTGGGGTATTTTTGCCAATCTAATGCTTTAAAAAAAAATACACAGGATACTTTTGTCAATAAATCCTTTATGTGCTTACGTTGAAGGTGCTGAAAATTGCTTGGTTAGTTCAAAATTGTATCTGGATCTTTTTTGCAGAACAGTGTTCTGACAAGTGACGATGAGAATTTGTATCTCTAGATCCTACAGTCTGTGACCTCTGAGAATTGCCAATGGCTTTTTTATTGGATTAGAATTGACTGACTCTTCCAATTTGGGTGGTATCTACTTCAATTCTACCATTATTTCTGGGCAAGGATGATGATCCTGTGCAGGGGTACTGGGCCAGTTCAAGGGCAAAAATATCCTGGTCCCAGGGAACATGTGCATGTTGTATGACAGTCACAAAATCCATGATAGATTGCTCTGTGCAGTTGCTCTTAAGTAGGCCAAGGATTCCATGTCTTTGAGATGAAACTATGTCATAGGATCCTCAATGAGAGGAAAACGTAAAGGAAAAAATAAAGAATAAAGCTGAAGCAAGACAGAACATCTGTTATGGTATGAATGGCTCTTACAATTCCCTTCTGTTGACTCAAAAAAAGTCTTATTGTTAACTGTTTCATTTGGGAGGTATAAAATTATTTATGAGGTTTAGAGTAGAAAACCACCACATTTTATCTTTTTTTCTGGCTCCTATGGTTAAAAAAAAATTGCCAAACTGTGGTTGTGGCAAGGAGACTTAAGTGAGAAGTGCATTTTATAATTTCTTTAATTAAACATGATCAAAGGTGCCCTTAGAGCATTTGAAGGAGCATTTTCCTAGTTATGTGGCACTGTCTATATTCTTTTAACATAGCCATTGGCTCAGGGTCCCTGTTGTTGGTTCAAGGGTTCCTTCTGCTGTGAACGACCAAATTTTTCCATTCTTTGAAACCTAATGTTTTACTATACACAGATGAAACACACCTGTTTCTGATATACAACTGCTTTCAGTTCTTGTTAACTGTGAGAATTCATGAAATGGAAAAAAAAATGTGTTCCCTATTCTGGTGTAAAATATAATTTGGAGCTTCACATTGTTGACTAAAAACATAGTGAGTACCTACTATGTGCAAGGAAGGCACAATGGGATTCAACAGATCTGAAAATGTTGATTGAGCACCCACTCTGGGTCAGGCTTTCTTGTACAATCTAAAAGATGGGCTATGACTACAGAGGAAACAAACACCAATATCAGGCAGGGAAGGAATGGGGCTAAAGAGTGCTGGGGGTAGGTTTAATTTTAAATAGGATGGCCAGGGAACTTAGTATTGGGGAAAGTAAGAGTATAATGGGGAAATCTGAAGACTGAGAAAAAACAATGAGAGTGCAAGCAATGTAGGTCTTTGGGAAAGACCTATCCCAGCAGAGGGAGCAATAAAGCCCTTGAAGTACAGGAACACTGAACACTCCTGAAGTAAAGAAAAACGCCCAGTGATGCTATAACTGAATGCCTGGGTTGGGAAATAGCACAGTAAGAGTTCATCGATGTAACAGGGAGCCAATTATACAGGGCTTGTAAGCCATTATAAGGACTTTGGTTTTTACCATGAGTGAAATGGGAGCTTTTGGAGGGGTGAATAACAGAAGACATTATCTAAGTTTTAATAATACCTGAATCAGTATGGTTGCTCTCTCTCTCTCTCTCTGTCTACATATATATACACATATACATATATATGTACTCTGTATATATATGTACACACACACACACACACACACCATGGGATGTGAGTGCAGAAATAGAGAAACCAGTTAGCAAGCCATTGAGTACCCAACATAAGAGATACTTTTGACTTGGATTGGGGTCATAGGTATGAAATGATGAGAAGTGTTCAGATTCTGAATATATTTTGAAGACAGAACCAGTGAGATCTGTTGAAAGACTGTATTGAATGAATTAAGAGAAAGAGATCAATCAATGATGCTTCTAAAATGTTGGTTGCCATTGACTAGAGAGGGGAAGCTAGGAGGGAAAGCAGATTTTGTGGGGGGAAATTGGGATTTCATTTTTGGACACATTTCATTAAGAGGCCAAGTGAAGGGTCAAGTGAAGATGATTCAGCATGCGGGTGGGGATAACCATCTGATGGTGAGGTAGAGAGCCAGGCCTGACATGGATATTTGGGAGTCGTCAGCATTTAAATGATATTTGAGATCATCTTGGGAGGGAGTAGATATCGATCAAGTTCAAAATACATAGTTAAGAGTCCAGATGATGAGCCCAAACCAAGAGAGGGAGAGAGGGAGAGACAGACACCAAGAGGAAATGGCCAATGAGGGAGGAAGAAAACTGAGAAAGCATGATGCCCTAGAAGCCAAGTGAAAAAATAAAATGAATAAAATGAGGATTGTACTTCTTGATGTATAGAAATAATTCGTTACCCTATTGTAGAGATTTGGTAATATAAAAGTATTCCAAGTTTAGTACGTAAGTGGTAAGTGCTACAGAGGTCTGTTTCCAGCTGCTACAGTCACACACGGAAGACTTCCTGACACTCGGCATATGAGAGGGCCCCATGAAGTAGGCAGCATCTCAACCCAGCGTTGACAGGCGTGTAGAAACTAGTAGAAGGGGTAGGAGAGAGGACAGTTATGTGAGAGGGAACATCTTACAAAGAAGCTCAGAGAAGGAAAAGAACAAAGTATATCTGAGGAACAGGCTGGCCTGAGTACAGGATGTATCGCCCACTTTCTACACACCTGTAAGGCAGGTTTTCAGGGGCCGAAAGAGATGTTCACATTTTGCTGTGTGGTTTTTGGTTTTCTTTTTCTTTTTTTTTTAACAACTCCAAAATCAATGGGTATAAGAAACAATGAAGTTTACTTTCTTTTCAGTCCTTCCCCCCAGTCTAACTCTCACCTACCAAATCTTGTATTTTCACCCACAAATACCATAACAGCCATGCACAACATCTCTATCAATTTAGAGTTTGGAGATTTTGTTCTATGTAAGCTCCGGTGGGAGGAAAACAGGGCTAACATAAATATGCACAAATATTCATTGTAATATGAGTCTGTACTGTGTTTCATTTCTGAAATTGGGAGAAAGGAGGTAGGGAGAGAAATAGGAATAAGGTAAGTCTCACTCTTTGAACAGTTGCACAAATTTATGAGAAGAGTCTGCCTTAATAGCTGGGAAGTAGAAAATTCATTCTATAGATTTGGAGTTAGGCCCAGCATATCTGACCTTTGCTCCAGTTCCCTGGAGACAGAGAAAGTTATGTTGCCTGCAACCATATACAAAATTCCTTAAAAATAACAGTCATCATCTCCGGGGTCTGATCAACCCATGGCATTGGGATCACATGAGATTTTCTTTTCAGTAACAGACAGGAAATATCTTAATAGATTCCATTCCTCAAAAAAATAAACATGGTAAATTTTTTTTTGCAGATTTTTTAAATGTGATTTTAATCTTAGGGCCAATTTCACAAGTCCCCCCCCCCCATCTTTGTATTCCCAATGGCATACTGGGACGAAGTGAGTCAGAGGACCTATTATCCAATTCCAACTCAGACACCAATTTAAGTCCCTTAGCCTCTTTGCACCTCATGGGTCTCATTTGCAAATTAAGAGAGAGGACACTGATGTAAAGTAAAGTAGGAAAGACTCAACACTTCGTAGTCAGTCAATAGACTTAGTAGCTGTGTGGCGCTAGGCAAGCTACTGAATGTCTGGATTTCAGCTGTCACACTGCAAATTAGAGAGAATCACAGCTCTCACATAGGGCTGTGAGGAGGACTGAAAGAAATCATGCACAGAAAATTTCTGGCACATAGTAGACCCTCAATAAACAGTCATTTCCTTCCTTCTTTTAACAACTTGCACATTTCGGTTTCAATATAACATCAAGCCTTAATCCGAGGGGGGGAAAAAAAACCTGTGAGAGAAATTCTAGAGTTTCTCACTATTAGTTGTTTTGATTTTTTTTTTAATTGGCATCCAGTTTGTTACAGAGAGTAAGAAAGCCTCTATCTTTAGGGTAAAAATAAAGAATTCGTGTGTACCACATGAACAGCAGAAAAGCGGTATTCCCCTGGGGAGAAATTTTTAGATTATTTGGGGACAAAAGAGGAAGGAAGGAAGGGAGGGAGGAAGTTAGTTGATAAATAGTCTTACAGCCTATAAATTAAAAATGAACTAAGTAGGAGAAAGAAAGGTATTTGCTCTGTTGCCCTTCCCATTAGGACGGGTTAGGTATTACGGCTGGCATGACACAGTTGTCTTTCTTTTTCCTCACATGGAAAAAAAATTTTTTATGAAAGTGAGTTTACAGCAGGAATGTCAGCTCAGTGTATGATTCAATGCTCTATGTAAGAGGAAGTGTATACTTTACTACTTTGACCTTTCTGTATTTTTCATATTTTGCCTGGCTATGTATTGCAACCATTCCTTTCAGTTAGCAAATAAAGTCTAATTTGCAGCTGCCTTTATAAAACTAAAGCTTCCCTCCTACAAATGAAAATGTTGAAGTCCTTCCATTTGATCTCTAGTATCATACAATTCAGTGTTTGAGACACAGAAAATGTCCCAAGCATGAAAAACACACAGTAAATAGTCACCATCCCTTAGCGCCATCCATTACTCAATGTTTCAGTTTGTCCTATAGTGTGAAATGTAAATGAAGAGAAAGAGGAAGGGAGACAGAGCAGTAATTCATGCCTGTCCAGAAAGTTTGGCGCTGTTGCTCCAAGTAGAGGAAGCCATTTACAGGAGAAAAACGTAACCAGAGCTGATGGAAGTATGGAAGATGAGATCATCCACCAGCAGCAATCTTTCAAGTTCATGGACACTTTCGGATTCATGAGGTGAGAATGAGCAGCGCGGAGGACTGTGAAATTCATTTGTAGGGTTTGAATTTGTTAACACGCATTCTCAAGCTGTCTTTGTTATGAGATAGTGCTCAAATTGTAAGTGAAAAAAAAATCAGTATGGAAAATATCCCTGTTAATTGAAATCATAATAGTGTGAAACGTAAGACAAAGGCTGTATGTAACTCTAAAGTGTTGTTTAAAAGAGGAAAAAAATACGTCAATTTAGAACTTTGGAATCATCCTTTTGGGGGGAAATATTTATCTGATCTTTTAAATGGTTAATTTAAATTAATTAATCCAAATTTATTCAAATATATTTGTCTTCTATTAAGGATGATCAAAATTTGTCTTGAAATTTTTAAAACTGAACTTTTGCTTCAAGGCAGAATTAAACATCAGTGATTTAAGATTTAAAAAAGTAATTTATGGAATGAAGCAATAATCCATACTTCTCTTACATTTCTCCCACAATACCTCACATAGATATTATTTCAATTTTAAAATCAGAAGGGAATGCACCTGAGATTCTGCATTTCTCCTAAGCTCCCAGGCCATGCTGATGTCACTGGTCCACGGACCACACGTGGAGTAACAAAGCCCCAGATCATGACAAAGGAGGAAAGTTTACCCTAGAAATTGCATCTAGAGAAGTCTGAATATCAAATGATCTTTCTCACCAACCCCTGTTCCCACTGTGTTATTTTCAAAGGAATCTACTCTACAAAACATCAATAAAAGTAACTAACATATTCAGATAATCACAATGTGATATTTTACTAGGGTAAATACATGAATTATTTAATTCAATTCCTGAAACAGCCTGTGAAGTAAATGCTTTTATTAGCTTCACTTTTTGGAAAAATAAGTAGGCTTGGGGAATTTAATTAATCAAGTCAAAGCCATATATGCATGATTTAGAGACAGTTCTGAATTTGGCAAATCTGACTCCAGAACCTAAATATTTTAGTCAGTTTTGCTACTATTATCCATATTGCTCTATTGCATTCTTAGTTATCTTGCAAACAAAGCACTAGACACAAAATACACAGTAGGGATACAATTATGTATGAACTTTAGGGCATACCATCTTCATTGACAGCTTCCAGAACAGGAGTCACTCAGGAATAACTGCCCTTGACATTAGTATCTAAAATGCTTGGTGAATAGCAGCCTTGATGCACTAAATCATCACTTTCAAGAGCCAGAATGAATACAAGATGAAGATAAAATACTCACTGGATTCAGCTCCTTTAGACTCAGGAAAGGCCAGATAGATTTTAGATAAGGACGTATTGGAGGCTACATAGCCCTGAACACATGGGATAGCCCCTAAAGTTCCACACCTGAAAAAATAGCCCTTAAAGTTTAGGATCCCTGAAAGATTTTTACTACATGAAGGGTACACTGTGAAATATTTTCTGCATTCTGTTACTTTTAAAGAGTATAATCCCTCCTAAGGTGTACTGGCCCAGGGTCTTTGAACTAGTCTAGACCAGAATTAACTAGGAGCCATCATTTGCATCCTGTGTTATAATTATGTTTGCTTATTTCACACTGTTTAACACACTCCCTGCTGTTAAACTACATCACAAGCCCTTCAGCACCTGTTGCTTATTTCTGCCAGACCGAAAATATTCCTTTCTCCTTATTATTCGTGTGCAAAGATAAGATGAACTTGCCAAGTGCTGTCATTCTTGAATGTACCTGGCAAGTGTCAGACACTTTAATAACTGAAATGCTTATAGCATATGCCGTGGTTGCTGCCGCTACCAACTTCCAGTGCCCAGTATTTCACAAGAGATTGAATATATGCAGGATGACAGATTCATTCCCTGATATATGCATATGTGACCATGTGCCCATGGGTTACACCATGCTTATATAACACACCCCCAGGTTAGCTCTGGCTGAGAATGTATCTTACAGTAATTTACTACCTTACCTCTTCAGCTTTTAAAACCAAGAATAAATCTCTTGGACTGTATTTACTGATTTGTTGGCAGTCGCTTTCATGTCATCAGGCCGTGTCCTAAAAATAAAATAAAATACAATTGGGTTTATGGCTACAACGTTGCAGCACCTACTACCTTTTCTTCGCTTTCCTTTTCTAAGGATGCCTGATAACTTTCCCCCTCTTCTGTGAGGTCTTTAATCCACCCAGATGAAAGTGAGTACTGCCAAGTTACAGTATCCAGAGTTGAACTAAGCTTAAAGAGCCGGGGTGAAGCTACCAGTTACTGGGGCTGGGTCAATGGACACTAGTCCATTCTCACGTATGGGACAGCAACCAGCGTCCTACATAAAGGCTTTCCCTTAGATCGAACTGGGGAACGGGGCCTGGAACAGAGGTGTCCATCCTTGATTCTTACTGAGGAACGCATCAGGGCAAAGACAGAAAGGAATGTGTCCCTTTCCCATGAGTTACTCATCTCTATCCTGCCTGTCTTGTCGGATCTTATCAGAGGTGTGGAATAGAAGGGAAAAGGGGAAGGGATGGTTCTTCAGAATGCTGACATGGGACTAATAATGCCAAGAAAGATGGAGTGATGGAGATACCTTTCTGCTTTCATTGCTTTCAGTGTGCTTGGCCCTCCCTGACCATGTGTATATACAGTCAGCAGAACATTAACCCCTTTTCCTTGACAGATAGCAAAAATCAACCTACAACTTTCCTGCAACCCACAGTAAAACTGACCTCTGCAGGAGGCAGCAGTCTTATTTTATGAGCACCATGCTTCATGCAACCTTAAGAGAGGACGATTTAGGACAATTAATTTTCCCTTGTGAAACAGTAGAGCAAAATATTCCTAGATAATCTCTCTCTCTTCCCCCCTTCTTTCTCTCCCTCCCTCACCGCCCCCGACTCCCCATCATGTTTATAAACACCACTCAGAGCCAAGGTTCTTGATAATTATAGAATGAATTACACATCTTAAGACCTCTGCTATTAGAATATATGTGAGTTTCTTTCATTAGCAGCAAGCTGTCATGAACCAGGTGGTCAGAAGGTTGTTGGCGCAGCACCAGAATGAAACCAAAGGACCTTTCTTAGAGGAAGAATTTCCAGTGATGTTATTCTAAGTCAGTCTACCAAGTTCTGCACTGACAATTCATTATACCTTCTGGAATGGGAGGTCTTGCTGTACAGGGCTATAGTCGAACTGGATTTTCTTTATCCCAAGTTAACTTACGATGCTTCGGGAACTAAACCTCCTTGGATGTGATATACAAGTCACAAGTAAGATTTTTTCCTCAGAGTTTCTTGGCACATCTAATTTCTAACTGACGCCAGTGATGACATAAAAACTGGACTGGGATATACTTGAAGAAAAAAAGTCTCTTCAGGTATACTCAGAATGAGCTCATTTTATCCAGCAAAGGAACAGAGCACCTGTAGGTAAGTTGTCTTTGTTCCTAAAAGTCTACCTCCTGCTGACAGTATTATTGGATCATCATCTAGGAAAACAACTGTAGATAAAGGTCAGAGCTGGTGGCTCTCAGCACACTCAGAAACTAACACATACAGGACAGAGTTAGAACTCTTTTAGAGCCTAGGCCACTGATCAAATTCCAAAGAGAATTCTGTGCACAGTTACTGCAAAAAATTAAAAAGGAGATTAGAGACCTATATCCAGCCAGAATAATTGGAAAGCTCTGACATATACCATTATATTGTTTGATGAACATTTCCAGAAGAAGATGTCTGTTTTGACCTTTGCAGTGTGAGTAACACATGTGGAAAAGGAGGACAGAAGGCTTATTTTTATATAGATAGCAGAAAGCTGCTCGCCTTGTTAAGCAAGTATGGCAGGCTGATTTTGTCTTTCATTTTCCTTTGTAATTTGAAAGTCCTCCCAGATAAACCTTTGAGGTATACAACTTGGTTTTGACATCCTGGCTTTATGCCTCTAAATGTTTATAAGTCATGCAAGGAAGTCATCTATCTTGACCAATACGGCTCAGACATATTTTCCATGTTAATTACACATGTTTGGACTGACACTGCAGTGATACAGTTTCATTTGTTTAAAACAACAGAATGGATGGCTCTTTAACTCAACAAATGTAGGTAAAAATTCTTCCCTGAGTAAATGCAACAAGTCTGGAAATTATAAAGGCACAGGCACTAGCGGCTGAAACCCCAGAGACTAAGAAGCGGATATTCTGCAAGGATCTCTTATTTGGATTAAGAGTATGTTGGAAAAGTACGACATAATTATCCAAAAAATTGTAATTATAATAATCTATATGTTAGACACTACAACAAGATTGGTGCCCTGAAAATAATTGCCAGTTTAAAAGGAAACAGAGGCATTTTTAACTTGGACCCAATGGAAATGTTCAGATTTTGGCTGTGTGTTTGAGCAGGACCTCAACAATTTTTTACACTCGCCAGAACACCAGCAGTTAACCCCGTAATGGCCAAGTGCTGGTTATTACCTTACATTTGGTCCACAGCTGCATGGTTCTGCTCGCTTTATTGTCATTTCAGCTCTCAACCCATTAGATGCCTGGTGACTGCTTGCATGCAGAGGGGCCTTTGGTTCACTAAACCCCCACCAGGATCACAGCTGTTGTAAAATATCCAGTGACAAAAATATCCATGTGCCATGCGTGGTAGATAAATCCGAAAGCCAATTCAAGCAAAACTTGAAAAACAAATGAGGGCACCAGTCAAATTCTCTGGCTTCTGAACATTACAAACTACATTTGCTTTACTTTTAGGAATCTGCTTTGTAAAATTCCAGCATTCCCCTCTCAGTGCAATGGGTGATTGGGGCTAAATTTCAAAGTGATAGGCTCAGTTCAGCAAAAATACACCTTTCCATCTTCCCTCACTCAGCAGTTAGAGAATGAATGTCGTGTTCAATAGTTCAGACAGATTCCTGATTTTTGGCACAATACTAACCTCAGCATTGGGTATTTATTCACAGCGCGTATTAACTTAAACATCAAACCCTTGTCCAGTTTCTCCCAGCCTAGAGGCTTACCACAGTGGTTATATATGCGCAAGTACATCTTACCACAACTGCTTGTAACAGCCAGAGCTGTCAGGGCCAGTTCACGGCACTGAGTCCCCTGTAGGTAATTATACTTGGGGTTCACATGGTCAACCTTATGTCCAGTTATGACATTGAGAGATTGTGCTCATTGTTCTTCCTCTTGCTATCTGTAAGCATTTAAAAACAAAAAGGAGACAAGGAAGTAAATGACCTATAACAACAACAATAACAAAAATAGGATGAAGAGTTCTGTTTTGCAGTTTATCACCAATGCCACTCCTTTGTCATTTTGTCAAGATCCAAAATTAAGTACCAGATGTGATCTGAAACTCTCTTAGATCTAACTAAATTTATACTCACAAAGGGGGAGTTGTTTCTGGTTCTGACTCATCTAAAATTTAGTTTGTACCTACCTGTGTTGATTGATTTGGATTCCTACTCCACACAGGTTCTGTTCTTTCCATTAGATTGTTGAGATGTTCCTTAGGAGTCAGTGACCTAGATTTGTCTTCTTCATTAACTCATTCAAACATGTCTTAAGTACCTACTAGGTGCCAGGCACTGGGATAGAATATTAATAAGCCACGGTCCCTGCATGCAAGGGATCTAGGGTTCAGAGACACATAGTCTCTCAAATAGAAGATTCTTTTTCCCCCTCTTCCATTCATTCTCCATCCTGACCCATATCAGGTAAGCCCTCAAGAAGAAGGTAAATTAACTCTTGAAAGAAAAGCAAAATTTAGGAAATCAAAGAAAACGGAAAGACCTGGACTCTAATGAGGAAACACTTTCTGAAAAGAAGAGAGACAAAATATGCTGAATTTTAGGGAACAACAGATAACTCAATACAAAATGCTAGAGATGGAGAGAAAGAAGAGACTAGAAGAGAAGGTAGGGCTGATCAAGGAGGGCTTTACATGCCAGACTATAGCGTCTGGAATCTATTAGATGATGAAGGTACATTTTAAAATGTTATAAGACAGAACATCATGATGAGCTCATAAGGGCCTGTGCTGAGCACTACTTGTCGTAAGCAGGGAAAATAAACATACTGAATATATTTAGGAAATAAAATGGATAAGGTTTCTTGTGGGAAAGGTAGAGGAAAAGCTGGTGTCAAATATGACACCCAAGTTTTGTCTTGAGTTCGCCGATAGATTTTACTACTTGAAATAAGACACAGAAAAGGTAATGGGACCAAGAGCGTAGGAGAAGGCTTAAGACGTGAACTGGAGGTAGGGAATTTTAAATCTGAAACTACAGAAGAGATAAAAAGTAAAAATATAAATGAGCTTGTCTAATCATCAATTTTCTCTGAAACTAGAGTTTTAGAGTCTGTCAGACAACATCTATCTAAAAAAGGTTTTTTCAAGATTATGCTTAAGAAGATTGAATCTGAAAGTCAACCCTTCCAACTGGGAAAGAATGGTAACTAAGAACAACACTATTTCCTGAACACTCTAACTACAAAACTTAGTAGTTTTAGAGAACATTACAATTGCACTGTTATCTGAACCTAGAATTTATGTAACGTATAGGCTTTGCATTTCACTTACATGAAAATACTGTGCTATAAACCTTTTAAAGCCAATGTTGGAAACTATACATTTCATTAGATATTATTCAATCTTTAATAAAAAATAAAATGTATAGACCAGCCATTTACGAGAAAGGTAATAATACGTGTGTGTGTGTGTGAGTGAGTGAGAGAGACAGAGAAAGAGGTAATATGAGAAAATATCCACATTTAATAAAAATGCAAGTTAAAATAACAATTTGATGTCATTGTTGATCTGATTGGCAAAGTTGAAGAAATGGTAAGAAAACAAGAAATAAGTACTTTGAAATAGTGTTAAAAGATATAAAAAGATAATTTCTTACATAGTTTGAAACTATAGATGAAAACCTTTAAATTTTGCACATCCTTTTTTATCAAGTATGTTATTCATAAATTATGGGTGTACTGAAAATTAAGCTGCAAATATACGCATCCCGGTTGTGTATATGCTACAAATGAAGTGCTAGTCCTTTTTATCACTGTGGGGTTTTTTATTTTAAAGGGACCATCATCCAATATTCAAAAAACACTTAAAAATGAAAATGTTAATATTTCTCAGAAGTACTTTTGAATGGGTCATTTTAGTCATTCTACACAGTACAAAATTCTATACCCCCCAAAGTCCTCTTCTACCATTTCTCTCTCTAAAATCCTCCTCATTACAGTTTGGTGGCTGCTCCCAGTGTCTCTGATTCTCTACTAAAACTCTCCAAAACTTTTTTCTACAATTGAGCTCTGACCATTTCTTCTCACTCACCTCTTTTCTCCATCTTTTCAGCTCAGGTTTTTTTTTTTCTTTTCTTGCATGTGTCTTCGTCACATGAATTAATACAGCGTCTCAGACTTACACAGAGCTCTAATTCATCCATTTCCTGGATCAACACAGCAAAACCCCATGCCTGAAACTGCTTAGACAATAAAGTATCCTCCTTCTTTAGAAGGTAGATGAGAAGGCTTTAGAAGAGCGACAGCTGAAAATATGTAGATGTTAATTTTTGGAATTTCCTGTCATGGAGAATTTATCATATTTATCATGTTTATCACTGAGATAATTTGAAAATCTATTCAGCAATAGTAAATTGGTTTAATTATGCTAAAATAATGCAATAGAATTTGAAGACATAGTTTTCAAAATGTGTGTATGTACATATGAAATATATTTAACACAGTAATATTCATATATTAAATTTGAAATCCAAGAAATAAATTAGTATGTATAGTTAATCATTTCACCTTTTATTTCTGGCTACGTTCATATACTTATATCAAAATATTCTCAGTAGGATTAGAAATTACGCTTTCTTTTTCTTATGTCCTATATTTTCTAAATATTTTATCATGAGCATTTATGATAAGATTAAATTATTTGTGAAGGTGAAAATCTTTACTGCTCTAATAAAAATAATGTTAAACTCAGAGAAAGGAAAAGGCCTCTAATGTCATCCAAACTGAATTTTTTCTTTTACAGTCATGTATGCTGGTACTTCTAAAAGACAGATGGATGCGAGTTATTTTTAGCCACAAATTTAAAAAGATACAACAGTTTCCAACTATATTACTTTGCTAGGGCTGCCATAACATGCAGACAGGTTGCTTAAATAGCATTAATTAACTTTCTTACAGTTCTGAAGGCTGGAAGTCCGAGATCAAGGTGCTGGCAGAGTTCATGTCTCCCGAGGCCTCTCTGCGTGGCTTGCTCGTGGCCACCTTCTTGCTATGTTCTCACGTGGCCTTTCCTCTGTGCATGTGCATCCCTGTAATCTCTTCCTCTTCGCATAAAGAAATCCTCCTATTGGATTAGGACCCCGCCATTTTGACCTTACTTAACCTAATTACCTCTTTAAAGGCCCAGTCTCCAAATACAGTCACACTGGGGCTTAGGACTCCAACATATGAATTTTGAGGAGACATAATTCAGTCCATAATACCAACTAAAATATACTCTATTAGTTAAAATAAAATTTAAAAGTTCCATAAGGTGGATAGCAAAATAATAAAAGATAAAGCTTATATAGTAGCGCTACTGTGTATCTTATTATATTCAAATTCTTTGAAAATGTGTTATCTACAGAATAACCATTAACTAAGAAGTATAATTAATTGAATATTCCTTTTTTCCGTAATGCCGAAAATGGAAAGAGGCTGAATGTATTTCCTCCATTTGTAATCTGGCTGTGCCATTACAAGGTGTCACATACACAACTGTGCTAACAGATACAGTCATCCAGAATGCAAAGCTGGAAAGGAAATGGTTTACCCCAGGGCATGCCTGAAAGAGATCAGGAGGCTTACTCATTAGTTGTTCTTTGTTTTCTACTTTGGATTACATCAAACTGACCAAAACTCTTATTTATTACTAGTCCACTAAAACAAAAGCAGAGTTTAGACAGAGAACATTAATCAATTCATATTTCAATAAGCACAAAGATTACATAGGCTAATAAATCATGCAACCAGCTGTGTCTTTTTTAAAAAGCATTGGTAAATAATCACTTCAACTGAAATTAATTGCATCTTTTTTACCCCCAGTCCCTCACACACACAGCAGTGTTGAAAGTATCTGCAGACAAAGAATAAGCTGAGATTCAGTCATAAATAAGATAAACAATTCAGCATACAAACCAGGTAGTACGTGGTCAGATCACTGCGTTCTTACGTATAGAGCCAAAGCAAAACAGAGTGCTAAGAAATTAGGTCACAAATTTTTTCAAGGGACGTAGAGAGTTTTTTAACGTGTAAAAATTCATCCATATATGAAGACTTCTTTTTGTGGTATCTCCATCGGTAATGATTTTATTTACCCAATTTTCTTTACCTTTCATCAAATAATTTAGTCAAATTATTCCTGATTGTAACACTTTTTTTGAAATGTGGATTTCTAGGATTAGCTATGGGAAATAAATCATCTCATGCCCCGAGGCCCATACTTTATCCACTACATGCATCAACATAGCAAAAATCCACACCCAGAACCTTACTAAAAATTGAAGTCTTTTTCCTCTTTAGAAAAGAGCACATGAGAGATGACTGGGAATACTTTTATGTTAAGTATTCCAAACTGTTCTGACAGTGTTAACTGCAGTCACCATGTTTTACATTAGATCTTCAGACTTAGTCATCTTATCACTGCAAATTTATACTCTTTTATCAGCCTCTCCCTATTTCCCCCATCCTCCAGCCCTTAGCTAACCCTTTACTCCTCTGTTTGCATGAGTTTAACTTTTTTTTTTTTTTTAAAGATTTTCCCCCATCCTCCAGCCCTTGGCTAACCCTTTACTCCTCTGTTTGCATGAGTTCAACTTTTTTTTTTTTTTAAAGATTCCATATACATGTCATGCAGTATTTGCCTCTCTCTGGCTGTTTCACCTAGCCTAATACCATAAGGTCCATCCATGCTGTCACAAATAGGAGGGTTTCCTTCCTTCTCATGGCTGAATAATATTCCATTTTATATATACATTCATATATATACTTAAGATACATAGCATGTCTTCCTTATTAATGCATCCATTGTCTGTCTGACACTTAGATCGTTTCTTTATCTTGGCTATTGCAAATCATGCTGTAATAAACATGGGGGTGCATCTCTCTTTGATATCCTGTTCTAATTTTCTTTGGATATGTGCAGTCAGGATCTAACATAAAATACATAACTATATTTGATAACACTGCATTGTGTAACAGATTTGCTAAGAGTAGAACTTCAGTGTTTTCACCATAGAAAAACAAACAAGAAATATAAATTTGTGAGGGAATGAATGTGCTAACTAGTGGGGGGGAATCTTTTCACAGTGTCTAGGTATATCATCACGATGTACAAAGTATCTCATAATTTTATGTCAACTGTACTTCAATAAAGCTGAAATAAAAAACGAATATAAAACTGTACCTTGGCAGCTGATTCTTCTTCTTCTTCTAGGGACTTAATGAAGTCTAATTCTGTCACATCTCACACTTCTGTTTACTTTGGTCAACACTAAATCTGAGGCTCCCAAGCCATCAATTTAACATGAGGACTGCTGACAGGCAACATAACCTGTCTAGAATCAGGCTGCAACTTACTGTGACCTTGGGCAAATCACTTAAGTTTCCAGCATTTTAGGTTCCTCATCTGTAAAATGGGGAAATAATAATACCTACCTCACGTTAGGAGGAGTAAATGATAATATTGGTTAAGCATTTAAACAGTGGCTAGCACATAGCAGTTTCAAACAAAGAAATACAGTGTATCTCTTCATCTGACCAAATGCTGCTCTTTTCCGAATCTTTCTCCCAGGCCTTGGAAACCCCAGCACAGGTTGGGCCAGCTTCATGGGCTTGCTACCTGTGCAGTTATGCAGGACACCACACTTAGACGGGCCCACGTTTGATGTAGTGCTCTTCTTTCCATCTTGAAATCCTCAGTGATTCTTGAACATGTTGTCCTGCATTTCCGTTTTACGCTTGGCCCTGAAAATTATGTAGCCAGTCCTAACAGTATGTTATTCTGAGATTCCCCTATCACTTCAAACTCTTCTCTGTTGTATTTAACTTCTTAACTTAAGCCTTGGTATAGCATTTTCCTTGTCTGATGCAGTGGATTTTTTTTTTTTTCCCACTATAGCGCACCATCTACCACAGGAAGGTCTAGAATCAGGCTGCAGCTTACTGTGACCTTGGGCAAATCACTTAAGTTTCCAGCATCACCTTACTCCAGAAGGTTAAGGAGATGGGTGTGTATCACTCCCTCCCATTTGAAGCTTGCACCATCAGATTAAACCACCCACCATGTCTCCTCCTTAGTCTCATATTTTGACCCAATCACTCCCTTAAATCTCCTCTTGGCTCATTCTCTTCTTCTCCATCCCAAGTCATGCCATCGTTCTTGACAACTCCAGAATTCATACGGATGAACCATTTAGCCTGCCCCTCATATCCTTCCCTTCCTCTCCTCCAATCACCTGTTCCTCCACTCTCTCCCAACCAGTGATACTGACTGCGTCCGCAGAAACTCACCAAACCTGAAATCTTAAAATTAGCCCCTCCTTTCTCTGGCGTGGCACCTGCTGTTCTTTCCACCTACATTCTCAGCTACTCATTTTGCAAGGATTCTTCAACTTCAGTCAGACATCTAAACCACTGACTTCACTTCTCTCTCTCTTTCAACCTACTTCTGTTTCCTTTTCCCCCTTTAACCTGGCTTTTAGTCCATGTTTCCTAACAGAAATAATTCCATTTTTATTATTTTACCTTGCATCCTTTTTTTCTCTAGCATCTTCCCTGGAAAAACTCGAACATTGGCTGAAACCATTTTAAAACTTTTTTCATGCCAACATCTGAGAAGCTAAATGTAACTGTAGATAAACAACTAGGAAGCTAAAACCACTTTAAATTTCTGCTAAATTTTTCACACAGGGATTTAACACTTCCTGGTAAACCCACTGTCCTCATGCAGTAGTTCCAGTAGTAGCTTCACTTCCCCAAACAAAAACATAAATAATCTTTTTTACACTCTCTCTAGTCTCTTCATACTACTGCTCGTTTCTCTGCTCTCCTTCATCTCAAAGGTGCTAGAATGATTGTTGTAATACTGATCGTATTTCCTACCATTCACTCCTCAACATATGATTTTGTAGGGGTTTCTTCCCAACAAACTCAAGAGTCTTTTCTTCTTAAGGTCACTGATGGCCATAATCTCGCCAAATCTGCTGTTCTGTCCTCTTCTTATTTGACACTCACCAACATTCTGTGATTGACATTCTCTCTGCTTAGTTTCCCAATGTTTGACAATTTTCTGTCTTGACCTTACCTACCCCACTGGCTATCCCTTCCAAGATTCTTTTTCCTCAGTATTTGCTTGATTCAATCCTTGTGTGATCTCTTTGGTTCCTCTTATCCAATCCTATGGTGTAAATATCATCTGCAGAGGGTGAACAACTCTCCCGGTTTGCCAAGAATTAAGAGGATTCTCAAGTCTTAGAACTTTCAGTGCTAAAATAGGGACAGTCCTGGGCAAGCCAGGATGGTTGTTCACACTATATCTATATGCTAATAAATCCCAAAATTATACCTCTAGCCCAGACCTTTCTGGTGGGCTTTATTTCCATTTTGGTTTGTAAGATACATTTCAAACTTAAATTTGCCCGAGACAGAACTCTTAATTTTTGCCTTCAGTTTTTTCCCTCACTCATTATCCCTTATCTCTACAGATGTCATAATATACCAGTTCTTACCAGTTCTCTCAAAAAAAAAAATGGAAAATAGAGAAAAGGAGGGGGAAAAGGAGGAGAGGAAAAGAAAAGAAAGGAAAGGAAACAAAACATCATCGATGGTTCCTCATGACCCTTCCTTTTCCATCCTCCAGTCCAGCCACCACCACCTGATCTAAGTCATCACCATCTCCTACCAGCATCACCCCAACAGTCTTCTAACTACTCCCTATTTAACCCTTGGTCCTTTCCAATCCATTCTGCTCAATGAAAGCTGGAATAACTCTAGTTTTAAACTAAAGAATTCTTTTTTAAAATATATAAAGACTCATTTCTTCTTAAAACATTTCAGTGGCTTCCTACCACTTTGAGAATAGCAAGGAAATACCTCTCCAGGGCTTGTAACAGTGCTTCTCTGCCAACCTGTGGAGGGGATGGGTTTCAGTTTATGCTTTTGTTTATTTATGTTTCACCTTGGACTGACATGTGGGCCTACTGCACATGAGAGGAAGCAATTTGCAAAATGGGTGCACAATGCAAGTTCAGAAACACCTGAACTGAGACCATTGATCCAGTACCGGAGTCTCAGCAATGTGAAGCTGCTATAAAGGTTTTAAAAAATTTAAGCGCTTATCTTGTTTGCTGACTGGAAGTGGTCCAGCTCAAACTTTTATTAGCAGTGGCCTGCAAGTCCCTGCCTCTCTGACCTTAATTCACACAACCAATCCATTCACTCCTGATGCTGTAGGTAGCCTGGCTTCCTTTCTGCCCTTCAAAGGAGCTGTTGGGCCCGTGGACTCAGCTAAGAATGGTCTTTGTCTGGCTCTTCACAGTAAAGCATACTGTCGTCCTTCAGGTCTCAGCTCGGACCTCTCCTCAGTGTCCCCAACGCCCTCTCTCAATGGATGGTCCCCAGTTATTCTCTGAATTATAATACAGCTTATTGCCTTTACAATACATTCCAGAATGTTAACATATATTTTAATTTCTCTTTCTATACTTTTTAAATTTTGAAATTAATTAGCATGAGTTTAATAAGTAAAACCACCTTTTGCTTTCTAATTCTACTCTTTCTGAGGAAAGCAGAATAAATATATTCAATATCTTGCAGTAACTTATGGTGAAAAAGAATATGAAAACAAATATATGTATGTTCCTATATGACTGAAGTATTGTGCTGTACACCAGAAACTGACACAATATTGTAAACTGACTGTACTTCAGTCAAAATATATTTAAAAAAATAAACAGATACATATCATCTTGGTGGTAGAAATATGTACACACAGACACACATACCCCTTTGTTTTTTAATGCAATCATTCTCTACATATTACTCTGTAAAATAATTTTTTACCTAAGAATATACTTTAGGTATTCCTAGAGACCAAGACTAAACTTTTCTAGTTTCTCTTGAGGCAGGTACACATAACTCAGGGAGGCAGTTTCCCATAAATGAGATTTTGGATATGTTTTTAATTTGCAAGTCTTGTTTTCTTTTTTCTGTTTGCTTCCCTACTCCTCCTCTCTTCCCCTTCTTCCCCTGCATTCATTCACCCTCTCCCATTGTGATTCTTGTTAAAAACTCTGTCCTCAGTTTCTTATAGTGTGTGTTGTGTGTTGTTCTATTGGTTTCTCTGTATCTTGCTTTTCTCACTCAACAACTTATTGTCAGAGTCACTCCAAGACAAATGACATAGGTCTTACGCACTGTTTGTAATTGCTTTTTAATAGCCCACAGTGTGAGTGTATCACAATTTTTTTTCCAATTGAAGCCTTTCACTTTTTCAGATTCTTGCCTCTACAACAAAAAAGTACAATAATCATCCTCATGTGTATGTTTTTATATAGTGGTGATTTTACCCCTGAGGAACAGAGTTACTTCTAAGGCTATGGTTATTTCAAATTTTAGAAACACTGTTAAATTGTTTTTCAAAAAGGAGGGAATAATTCATAATTCCAGTAGCAAAGAATATACTGTTTCCTTCATACGCACCAGCAGTAGACTTATTGAAATTTTAAAATTTTAAATGTCTGGTAAAGTAACATCTCTAAGTAGGGGAAATTTGAGTTTACTCTTTTGTGAATGCCTTATTCATATCCTTGATGTAGTTTTCTATTGGGTAGTTTGTCTTCTTTACAATTTGTAAGGACTCTTTCTATATTATGGACATTCAACATTCATCATCATCTGGGTTGCAAATCTTTTCGTTTTTCCCCTCAAGTCTATCATTTGTCTGCTGACTTATGTAATGGATATTTGTCATGTTTCTGGCTGTTCCAGGATCTGCTGAACACTTTTTCTATATATGAAGAATTTTTCACTTACGCGTTCTGTCCTCTAAACTAGAAAGTAGAAGCTCACTTTCTTTCCCAGGTTCCCTTGCAGCTAGGGCATAAGAATATACCCCAGCCTCTTCCTATCAGATTCACCTGCACATAACTTTGAGGTGGAAATGATCAAGGCAAGACAATGAGCTGTGGAATCAAAGTCCTACAGAGGCAGCGGTGATCTCTTTCCAAAAGTAGTCCTTTACTGTGGTTTGGGCATTTTCCTTTCCAAACTGCTTTTCTGAACATGTAACTCAAATATACATTGTTTTCAACCAAGAACACTGATATTGGGATCAATGTATATACAATAGTTATAATTTTTATGTCAAATATATCTCTTAATTTTTTCTGGGTTTCTGATAATGTTATGAAGTTCCCCCTCGATCCCTGTATTGTATATGCAGCCTTGATGGTCTTCTAAGTATTTTATTTTTAAATTTTAAATCAGTAGGAAACAATTAAATAGAGATGTATATTTCAATTAAACACACACACACACACACACACACACACACACACACAAACCCTCCACCTAGAATTCTAGCTATGGAGGACATGTCCTTCCAAAATGAAGGTAAAATAAAGGAGCTTTTCAGCCAAAAAAGAAAAACAAACATTAAAAAAAAAAAAAGGACATGTACATATATATTTATATTCATTTTTATATTTATGTTTATAGTAATATATACATGTGAATATTACATATATGAAGAGAGAGAGAGATCAGTGCTGTCCAATAAAACATTTTGCAAAGATGGAAACCTTCTATAATCTGCACTCCCTGTTAAACACTAGCCACACTTTAAAATGTGGCTAATGAAGCTGAGAAACAAAATTTTTGCATTTAAATTAATTTTCATTTAAATTTAAATAGCACTTGTGGCTAGTGGCTACAGCATTGAACAGCACATACAGTAAGAGTGAACCCAACTGAATTTCCTCCTGGATAAATAATTGTCATCCCCACTTATTAAATAAGTCATTCTTTTCCCACTGAACAGAAATACTAACGTTGCCATATATGAAATTTTCTTATACAGTCATTCATTTTCTAGATTCTCTGTGTTTTATGATTCCATATGGCTAATACCATATTGATTCGATTATAGGGATTTTACAGTCTGATGAATAATATGTAAAGCGTATTTCGCAGCTTTTCATTCTCCTATATCAAGCTTTTCTTGGCTGTTCTGAAACATACATTCTTCCAAGTGAACTTTCATGTCATTGTATCCAATTCTAAAATCAGCCTTGATGAAGTTCTATTTATTAGTGCCTCAAATTTATAGAATAATTTTGAAGAACTGACATTTTTACTGTATTAATTCTTCCCATCCGAGAACACAGCATCTTTTTCCACAGGTCAAATATTGTTCTGTGTCCTTCAATAAGATTTATAGATATTTTTACACACAACCTGTGTTTTCTTTTTAAAATTTTCAGTAAGAATATTACATTGTTTATTGTAAATAGATATCTTCCAATTTTTACTGCCATTTGCTTATAGATAATGTAGACAACAGCTCTTGATCTTCACATACTTATCTATTTTTAACTTAAATTCCCTTATCCATTTTTCTATTCATTCAGATTTTAACTAGAATCATGGTATTTCTAGGCATGTAGTATTTTTTTATTGAAGTATATAGTCAGTTTACACTGTTGTTGCAATTTCTGGCATACAGCATAATGTTTCAGTCACACATAAACATACATATATTCGTTTTCATATTTTTAATGATGGCCATTCTGACTGGTGTGAGGTGATACCTCACTGTAGTTTTGATTTGCATTTCTCTGATAATTAGTGATACTGAGGATTTTTTCATGTGCCTATTGGCCATTTGTATGTCTTCATTGGAGAATTGCTTGTTTAGGTCTTCTGCCCATTTTTGGATTGGATTGTATTGTTTTTTGTTATTAAGTTGTATAAGCTGTTTATATATTCTGGAAATTAAGCCCTTTTCAGTCTCATGTTTTGCAAATATTTTCTCTCACTCTGTAAGTTGTCTTTTTATTTTGCTTATGGTTTCCTTTGCTAATAAGTTTAATTAGGTCCCATTTGTTTATCTTTGCTTTATTTCTATTGCCCGGGTAGACTGCCCTAGGAGAACATTGCTAAGGTTTATGTCAGAAAATGTTTTGCCTGTGTTTTCTTCTAAGAGGTTTATAGTGTCTTATCTTATGTTTAATAGACAAAGAGTTTTTTTTTCTAATGCCAATACTATATGTCTAATTTTCCAATGTTTATACTAATTTTTTTAACTTACCATTCCAAAGCAATGGCAGCAGTAGAAATTTTCATGTAATTTTTCATATTAATTGCAATGAGCATTTTCTAATTTAAAATGATAATTAGCTCTGGTTTGAGGTCAATTATTTTGTCACATTTTATTCCTATTAATTTATATATTTTTCATAATGTATTGATAGTGCCATGATTTTGATTTTTTATAGATTGATATAAATAATTATGCTGATAGATTTCTGGATATTAAAACTTTCTTCTTTTACAAAGATCTTTGCATCTGTATTTACACAGGAGGTTGGGCTACATTTTTGTTTTTTATGCTAACTTCATAAGGTTTTGTATTAAAAAATTTTTCCCATCAGTTGTAGTAGCTTAAATAACACAGGAAATATCTATTTTTTATAAAACTTTGATACAGTCCAGCTGCGAAAATCTGTGGTCTCAGTGGTTTTTATTAATGGCAGATTTTTAACCTTCTCAATCACTTTTTTGATTATTGGCTTTTGTACGTTTTCTACCTTCTCTTGGGATCATTTTAGAAACTTAGATTTTGTTAGAGAAGTATATATGTCATCTATGTCTAAGGTTTTCAGATTTGTTGCCACAGAATTGTCTGCAGAAATGATTTTAATCACATATCTAGTTATGTCTCATGTCTCATTCCCACTCCTGCACACGTCCCTCCTTTCTGTTCTCTTAACCAGGCTTCTTGCTCCTCATATTTCATTTGACTTTCAGTCTAGTCCAATGGTTATAGAAAATGTGATCTCTAATGTCTAAATAGTTATAATTTTATGGCAAACTTTTATAGAATATTTCTAATTAAATTATTATAAAACTTTTTGTCAGTTATGAATAGTGAGAAATTCTGTTGTTACCTTGAATCTTCGAATATAGCTGAGTCAGAAGATCTACCTCTATCCAGTGATCGAAACACACTCCCCCAGTTCGGGTCTATTGTGGGGCAGAGAGTGAGACGGCACGAACTCTATTTAATAAAGGGGTGAGGGCAACTATTCGCTGGCAGTGATCAGGAGTGGAAGAGAGCAAGAAAATTCTTGTTTTACTGGCACTGTTATGAGCTGGTGTGGTAATCCTGGAGTCCTGCAGACATAAAGCTGACCCTCAGAGTTTATTTCTTCGGTTCTTCACAAACGTCCATTTCCAGGGAAGAGGCTCTGTTTTGGCTGGTTGATTACTCCTCCTATATCCATTGAGAACCCTTCAGGTCTGGGCCTCGTCAGTGTCTCTCCGTTGAGATCACATTCCTCCTTCAGAGAGTCCTGAGCCTGGCAGGACCTGAGATGATCTTATGCAGGCTCCTTCTCATGCATGGCCCAGGTGTGACATATGTCGAGTGACTCAGGTGTGTTTGCTTTCATAACTTCTAAGGGCAAAAGTTACTCTCTCCCTTCTCTGTCCTTGGCTTCTCTATCAGTTGCTGGCCAGTGACTCATTTTGTGATCTTTAGATTTAACAAGCTGAAGTCAGACATTAGGCTACCATCTCCCCAGTCTGCTGTGGACTTACATTAGATTCTCAATGTTCTCTTCAAAGCCTTTCTCTTTAGATTTGAAGCGAAGAACCAAGCAATCCCCATCCCCTGCCTTTATAGGGTCAACTCACAGAACTGCTATGTCTAAACAATTCCTCTTCTAAATTATAACAATGGTTCAGCCTCAGAAAAATGACCTTACTTAAGCAATTCTGAGCAGAAAGGGGATTAAGTTATCTAATTAGTGCTTAGCAAATTTTGGCAAGGCGGCAGTAGCGGGCCGGAAGGACTGACTTGCAGAACATCACTACAGAAAGGACCCATCAGGCACTGGCCGCTTCCGCCACAATCAGGAAATTTTCAACCAACGCTACCTGCCAGATCATATTCCAGTTCCTGAGGATGCAATGGGGAACAGATCAGACAATAAATTCCTACAACAATTAAATTTTACTTTGGGGAGTAAGGTGTGGATGGGAAGCAGGGACCAAGCAAGGTAAATATATAAAATATGTTAGATGGTGATGATTGCTATGGGGACACAAAGCAAAGGCAGTCTGCAATTTTAAATAGGTTTTTGCAATTGAAATGTTGTTACTTTTCTTAAAATATGGACACATACAAATATATCTGAACACTTTTTGAGTGATTCTTGATATTTTCTGCATGATATTTTACTACCTCCCTGGATGATGCCCACCTTTCTCAGCCAGTCGCTCTGCCAGTAAATGGTGGAGTGAGCACTGGAACTCAGGTTTGGCTATCTCCAAAGCTCACGCACTTCCCACTACATACTATTTTTGTAGTAAAATATAAGTGACTTTTATGTTTGCCACACTTCAGTCCTTCTGTGTTTGTGTGTATATAATTAGGAATTGATATTATTTAGAGAAGTCATTGGGCTTAGCTAGATGGAAGCAAGTATCTGTGTGGCTTCCTAGTCATAAGGCCATTCCTGGAAAGTTCTGACCACCTGCCTTAATGCCTAGTTACTGCTCAGTCTGAGAACATGGGGCCTTGAGTTGGGCCTTGGAAGATACTAACCAAGATTAGCTGCAGATTTGATGAGGTATGTTCAGTGTTATCTGTACTTTCTCCCAGAATTTCTCTAGTTCTGCCAATTTGTATACTGAAATTCTCAGGAGTAACCACCATCCTCAAGAGACTGGATCTTGTCCAGGCCCAGATTCTTGGACTTCTCTGAGTATCTTATGATGGTCCCAGAACCAAACTCTTTTAGCTGCTAAGGACCACCCAGGAGTAGCCCTTAAACTGGAAGTAGACAGATCAAATTTCCCAGAGCTCCTTCAAGCTAAAGTGGGTCACCCAGGACCACACAGAGGCAGGACGGGAGATCTAGTGGAGTTTCCGTTTGGACTCAACTTCCAAAGAATGAGCGATGTCTTCTCCAGCATTGAGAAAACAGGCCAGAAAGGCTAAAGCCTATTCACTCATGGGAAGAGCTTGGATGCAGTGTATCATCCCACCACTTGGCTTCAGTAATGTGCTTGAGTATCAACTGTCCTCATCTGAGGATCACAGCCTACGAATCCTCAATCGTGAATTTTCCCAAGAATGTTGTAAAAGCCATCTCTCCAATCTAGTCTACTCAAAAGATTAAAGAAACCTTAGCTTTGTTTCCTCTCAATTGTCTTTGATTCCTGGTAAATTGAGACTATTTTAATCAAGATTTTTCTGTAAAATTATTAACTAGCTAATTATATAATGCATTACCATTTTTAGAAGAAATGTGTTACATACATGAAAGATATTGACACTGCTTAGAGTTATTTCTGCCCGTAAGTTTTGGGAACACCACAATCAGAAATATCTACAGCATAAAGATTATGAGAGTCAATGCTGTGAACTGACAGTAGTAAATTGGGATTTGCTACACATTTTTTTCCCAAAACCTGATTTTGCTGTCACAGTAGTATAACCTACACTTAGTTGAATGTCTTTGCTTTATGTGAGCAAAAGTAGACAGTGACGAATGAGCATACTGAACCATTCTCTAGCTGAGAATTTTTGACCTTCTGAGTACATATTAGCACTGCCATGTTCTAAGCCTTTCTATTAAATCCCTTGAGCAACCCCAAATTGATACTGTTATTTAAAATAAATTTTTCTTGTGTAAAGAGATACTAGTATAGTTACACTGCAAGTCACCATATGACGTGATCTAAGCACAGGCGTACCTCAGAAAAACCCAGAATTCTGCTTTTTCTTCAACCATCCATCAACCTAATGACTGAGAACATAACACAATTCTATTTACGACATTCCACTTTCCCCCAAAACCAAGGACAAGAGATTTCATCTGAGATAGATAAATTGATGTGCAAGTGATAGTTCTATTGAGAAAAGAGAACATTCGGCTAATTTGTCTATTTCTTGAATAAGAGGAGGGGCTAACCCAAGAGTCATTTGTCAGCCACCATGTGGAATCACTTATGCCAGACTGGGCCATCAATTACATTTGAAAGCATCGCCCTGTACTTTCTAGATTGTAGAAATGAGAAAGAGGGAACAGGGAGACTGTACCTGCTTGATCCAATCCCCTGAGTTCCTCCAACTCTGTTACCACAGATTGTCTGTCATCACCTCCTGGACGTCCACCTACAACTGCACTGCAGCACCAGCATCCAGTTACACATCCACACCAGTGGTTAGCAGATAGACTAAGAAATCCCTCCAATTCAGTCATTCATGTGTCAGCAAGCAGGGAGCCCCACTGCCCTCATTCCCAGAAAACTTCCTTTTGCAGCACTGGAGTGATGGCCAGGCATTTACAAGCCCTTTTCTTTGGCTGACAGTTTTGTGTTTAAACCCTTAATGGAGCATCTGCAACTACTGTTTTATTGAACTAATTTCAAATACAGTCGTGTTTCCAGTAAGCTATGACAGTTTTAAAAGTTTGAAGAGACCAGGAGTTGGAGACAACAGTAGAGCAGATGTGTTTCATTGGGATTTGTTAACATCTTACTAAACTATGTTATAGAGACATTTCAGGAAGCAAGCAGCAGCTCAAGCAACAGCTCCTCTTTAAGCACAAGTAATTACATGTCAAGTGATAAAACAGGAACACGTAAGCCACCAAACCCCCAGTCCAATACGCACTGTCACAGATATATATATAAAATACAAGGTGAATGGGCAAAACACAGTCCTGTGCATGCCACAGATTATTAACTTTAAAGACGATACACTTACTCATTAAAAAAATGAAATACCTACTGAACACCTAGTATATGCCAGACACCACCTTAGGTTCACGGGATTCATCAGTCACTAAGTTTTGTGAGTCCAGGGAGCTTCTGCTCTGGGGGTTGGTGAAACAGACTAAAATTAAGATAACAAATAAGTAAATATCCAACCTAGAGGTAAAAAGTGCAATGAAAAGATGACAAGGTGGAGCAGGGTCAGGGAGCCCCAAAGTCCAGGAACTGGGGAGGCGTGTCAGGTCACAGAATTTGGGTAGTCAGTATACTATTTGACAAAGTGATATTTGAGCAAACACTTGAAGGCTGCAAGGGGATTAGCAATTATTTTTTAAATAATAAATTACCAATATGAAAGTCTAAAAAAATTAATCTTATAAGTTGCACAATCTGATAAACAGAGCTGAAGACTAAAGTCAATTGTCAGAGAACAAGAATGATGGTAAAAATCCACTGCCCTCAAGTACTTCTCAGTTTGCTCCTCCCAGCTGCTGCTTCTCTGTAACTTCCTTCTACCTCACTTCCTGCTTTGCTCTTCTTTTCTTTCCCTGACAAATTCACACGGTTCCTCTGCCTTTATACATGTATTTTTTAAAGCTATATGAATAATTAGGTATATTTCCAATAATACAGTACCATTTTCCCAGGAAAACAACGCACTCACTTACCTTATTCTTGCTAGAGACACTTTTTTCTCCACTCATCTTGTGACCATCAGAATTATAGTAAAGTTGATGTCTCATTTAACCATTTTAATTTTGTTCCTGACACCTTGCCCTAAAGTGAAAAGCCATAAATTGACAACAAAATCCATTCATTTTAAAGGAAAATTATGGGGTATGTTATCCCAATCCAAAATACTTAATTTTTATAGATTGCAATATATGTGTATATTCAAATGAACAATGAAAACATGTTTATATAAATAGCGTGAATAAATATAAACAATAGTGTGGAAGTAAAACAAAGCTGGGACATAATTTGTAAAAAAGTTTATTTTACTCACCAAGGAAGGAAGAGAGTGAATAAGAGTGGCAGTTGGTCCTTATCTTCAGACAGGAATTTGATGTCAAAGTTGGATATGCTGGATATATTAGTTTCTTAGAGCTGCCATAACAAATTATCACAAGCTGGGTGGCTTGAAAGAACAGAAATTTACTCTCTCATCATTCTGAAAGCCAAAAGTCCAAAATCAAGTCCAAAAGCCTTGGCAAGCTTTCTGGAGTCGCTGAGGGAGCATCTGTTCCACGCCTCTCTCTTAGTTCCTGGTGATGGCTGGTAATCCTTGGTGTTCTTTGGCTTTGTGGATGCATCATCTCCGTCTCTGTCTTCACATGGTGTTCTCCCCCTGTGTCTGTGTGTCCAAATGTCCCTCTACTTATGAAGACATCAGTCTCGTGATGAGCACCCAATCTCCATGGTGGTATCGTAATTCAGTTACATCTGCAAAGACCGTATTTCCAAATAAACTCATATTTACAGGTTCCAGAGTTGAAGACTTGACCTTATCTTTTTTGGTGGACAAATTCAACTCACTGGAAAATGATTTCTTTCCCTTAGGACTATGACAAAATGCAAAACTTGAGAGCAGTGAACCATGTGGGAACACATGGAAACATGTACTAAAGAGAATAAAGATTCAGAAAACACTACATCTTCTTTCCTCTCACCCGCATCCTAACACAGGGCAAAAATGTTGTGTTTCATCCAAACGTGATGCTCAGTTTGAATTGATTTCAAATGATATTCTCACTAGAAATTATTGTGTTAAATAAATGGTGTGTCTTTTCCTGGAAATACATTGCTGATTTAAGTGTGTAGTTTTCAGTACATTTTAAGATTAAAAAATGTTGTGACTCCAAAAAAAAGTATTATTTTGAGAAAAGTGAGCTGTTATGGTGAAAACTGGTCAACAGTCATAATGTGCAATTAATCTGTCTTGAGATTCAAGAGTAATTAAGCTGTAATCCAAATGCATCATACATTTTCATGATGATGTACTAAAAGCAGTACTTCCAGTGTACGGCACTGAGTAGGCCCTTAAACATTCTTAAATATTCCTATAGTGTAAATTTTTCTGTAAAAATGGAGGTAAAGAAAAAAAAAAAAAGACTGTTGCAGTGTGGAGGCTGCAGGTTCATTTTCTAAGTAAGTCGCATACTAGCTGTGATGGGTTGAATTGTGTTCCCTCACAGTGTATGCTGAGGTTCTAGCCTCCAGTACCTCTGAATGTGATCTTATTTGGAAATAGAGCCTCTGCAGATGTAGTTGTCTAATTCAAGATGAAGTCACTAGGGCCTTAATCCAGTATGACTGGTTTTCTTATAAACAGAGAAAATTTGCATAGAGTCAGACATTACGTGACGATAAAGGCAAAACACCACGTGTGGATGAAGGCTGAGATCAGGCTGAGGCATCTATAAACTAAGGAACACCAAAGCTTGGCAGAAAACCACCAGAGTCTAGGAGAGACGCATGGAACAGACTGTCTCTCACAGCCAATTCTGTCAATACCTTGATCTTGGACTTCCGGATGCCAGATCTGTGAGACAATAAATTTCTATTGTTTAAGCTACCTAGTGTGTGGTCCTTTGCTATGATATCCCTAGATAATGAATACACTTCTCTGTGTAAGAAAACTTTATGCCTCTGGGTGTGAAGGGGGCTAAAACTGACATAACGTGAAAATTTACAGTTATTTGTTACATGCCATGGGCCTTCAAGGCTAGTCTTGAACAATGGAAACCTCAAACATTGAATGCCAGGGCTCTGTATCCTATCCCGGAGCTTCCCAGTACAGCTGTGTCTGGACTTCTCCAGTAGAGTGAGGTCTAAATACTGCTCCATCAACAGTGAGAGATAAACTCAGGCTCCTATAACAAGCGTGGTCAGTGAGTGACGTTTTGTTTCTTCTCTTTCACTCTGGGTGACGAACTCCAAAGAAGAGTCTGAGAGGGCACTGAAATGTAACACAGATGTGGCAGTAGCTCTTCGCTACCAGTATCATACCCATTTTTCACTCCTCCTTTTGTAAGAGAGGATGGGGGAGGCAGTATACCCAGCTAAAACGTATTTCTCAGCCTCACTTGCTCAAAGGATGGTCAGTAAGATGTAAGCATATCCCGTAAACAAAATGTAATAAACAGTTGGATGAGACCTCTGGAAAAGTTTATTGAGCTGACAAGTGCCCTTTCTTTTCTTCTTTCCCAAAACCTTCCTGTGAGGTCTTGTGGTCCAGAAGCTATTTTGGACCATGAATAGAAGTCTAAGAAATTCACCCCAGAATCCTTGGCACTCTTGTGCTATTGAACAGCTATCAATAACTGCCTATCTCTATACTTTTTATTGGTTGACAAAAATAAAATCATATATATTTAAATCACTCGAGTCAGCACTGGTACCCAAGTGCTATTCGTACCTGACATAAAAACTTACCCACGTAGTAGGCACTCCTTTGGCTTCCAAGTTTCCAGGTAGCTTAATCTGAACTTGTCGTACTTTACAATGCAGATTAACACACTCACATTCTTCATTTTTGTCCTTGAAATAAAATGTTTGCCCATGAGAACATTACTGTACATTTTAGGGAACATAATTCTAATGAAATCCCAATGAATATTTTTATTTTGAGGATTATTCTTATTTTATCAGGCAACAACTTGAGAAATAAAGACAGTAACACCCTCCAATAACTTTTGAATTACTTTAAATATTTTTTATTATTCAGAACAAGTAATAATTTTTCAACATCCAAAAAAGGGTGAAATCTGTTTGATGTGAGTTTAAGAGAGTTTTAAATTTATATGAAGGTGATGATGCTTATTTACTGATTCACTGAAACCTCTCAAAGTAGCTTCATTAGCAGAGGAGTAGAAAAAAGTGGAAACTTAAAAAGGCTGAACTTGTCGGACCCTTTATTTTCTGGGTGTATTAGCCAAGGAATGTCTAGAGCATGATTCTAAGAAGAGCACAGGTAGTTGTAATGTGGAAAATACTTAAAAAATATACGACAGAACCACTTACCTGGGGACCTACCAGGTGGGTTTGTTTTGTTCATGTTCTAAGAATAAAAGAATAAATGGAAGCCATTCTTTGCTTCTAATAATTTGTCTCCTTTCTCCGTTCAAAGAAAATAGAGGACAAAGAAGGCTATCACCTGAATTCCTTCTAAATTAGGCTATAGCATTGCCCAAGGTTAAGCTTATATAATCTTTAACACCATAAAGTTAAAAGTATACCTTTTAAAAGATAAGATACCTTTTAAAAAAATAAGAAAGTGAGGTTTTAAGAGACTCCCCCATGCTTTCGTAGTTACATAAGCTTATAAAAAATCTATACTTTTTTTTAAAAGCAACTTCCTTCTTAAAATTGTATTATTTCACTTAAGAAGTCTTGGCTCAATTCAGTTACTTGGCATCCTTTGAGGGGCTCATCTTCCATGTGAAAAAACATAAGCTGCCCATGACGACCAAGTACCTGAGATGCTTCAGATGGTTTGCTTTTTCCTGGTTACAATAGACTCAGCCAAACTGTGTTAGTCAAGGGCACAAGTCAAAGTATTTTTAATTGATAATCATTCCAGAAACGTCAGCCACCAAAACCTTTTAGGATAGGTCTTCCCAGGCCTGTAAGTCACTGACAATTTTAAGCAACAACAGACTTCACTTAAGAAATATCCTATAGTTCTTAGCTAAAGGAGCACAAGCCCTAAGTGATCCCAGCATTCTCATCTTTCTTCCTCCCAGCTGTAGACTTTCAGTTCAGGACTTCTGACTCTGCTGCTGTTGTGAGTGCTTTTTCTTCCCTTCCGGTCACTACTCTCTTTATCTTTTTTATTTTCATAGCTATTATCCTTCCAAATCCTGTTTCTGAATGAAAACATTTTTGAGTTCTCTGACATTTACCTTGATACTTAAGTGTAGTATCTCAAATGTGGATTGGTATCTGAGAGTATAAAGGAATTCCATGATGATTATCTTATTTCTGTTAAGGGAAGTCAGGTAGGGAGAATTGTAAATACAAATTCAGGCACTGAGGCTCAGAAGAGCTATTTATAACTCAGCCAGAATCACATTCATACTAAGTGACAGAGCCAAGACTAGAATCAAGTCTTCGGTTTCCTAGCCCACTTCTTCATTCGCTTTGCTGTATTTCTACACTTGCTTTTGAAATGGGTACTTTTGTCTCGTAGACTAGGAAGGTGACTGAAGTGACTCACGGGAGACAGAATTCTCTCCCGGTCAGACATGTCTCCAAACTAAATTATTAATCGTGGTGAAAATTTAAGAAGCTACTAAGGTATAGAAAATGTCAGTATGAAATAAACAGTTTACATTATGTTACTCTTGACAATTAGGTCATTTACCAAAACTATAATATTAAGTGCTATTTAGTGTGAATCTAACACAAAGCCATTCTTAAAACCTTAACGACAAATGTTTCCAGAGGTATCCTTTGCCTGAACTATGTGGCTACCGTAGGGAATCTTCTGAATCCAGGTACAGGATGTCATAACAATGTCTGCTTGGATCAGAGGGCTTTTGCTGCTAGATTTACAGGACATTTGGCTTGAATCCTTTGTTCCTCTATCTCATCGGCTATTTCTAAGGAGACCTGTATTGCCACAGTCTTGGAAAATGGTCTTCAGGGTTAGCAAAGGATGAAGAATGGTGGCAAAAATCCAGTTTTTCTCTTCTGTTCTTCCAGTCCTTTTTAATTTTAGCTCAATCTGTAGCCACAAGAATCAGCCGAGCACAACTATAAAAATAAGAAGCATACCCAGAGCCTAAAGAAAATAAAACAAACTTTGTAGGTGAGGGTATGAGTAGCTGCAAGCTTAAAAATCATGTATATCTGTATTTTATCTTAATTATTTTTCTATTTTTCTTAGCCATCTTTGTGGGAGGAATATTCTAAATTTATATAGTAGAGAAAAAAATGTTAAATCTTCTCCCACATTAAGAAGTAGTTTGCTAAATCAATATCCATTCAATAAGTACTTATTGAGAACTTGTTCTGAGAGACACTGTGATATGTACTGGGAATATAATACGAACCAGGGAAGTGTTTTCTTGCCTTCAGGAAGCTTACAGTCTGATGAAAATGGACAAAAGGAAAAATAAAAATTAAAGGTAAGTGCTACAACCATGAGAATGTAGAATCTATGAGAAAATTTAGAACATTCCCATGAGCATATTAAGATTAAATATAATCCACTCTGTATCTGGTTTAACTCAATTCAAACTTTGTTCTGCTTTTAAGGAATGATAAAGAAATTTTTAAAAAGGTGATATTATTATAAGAATAACCTTGAGCTTGCTGTAATGTAGAAGAAAATGAGGATCATTCTTACACTTTAATTCATTAAGAAGTTTTTGTATTATATTAATTGCAATACAATGTATAGTAATACTGTGTTTGTGATGTCATCTTCCTAAATATGAAGAGATTATTTTGAACATTAGTTTAGACTAAAATCAAAAGACATGCTTTTCAATGCTAATAAATTTTATTTTATGATAGAAGACTCTATCTTCCTTGGTTTGTTGGGTGCACTGAAGGGTGTAATTCCGTGAGAAAATAAAACCAACCAAAATCCATTAATATGGTAGGAGATAGGAAGCTACAGCTAATGTCCATCTGTATTAAAAGTAATAAAGAAATGATATTATCCTATAAGGTGGTCATTGGTTTAGTGTGGTCATATAATATATATCACATTTCCAAATTGCTCACCTAAATTCACTGCTATGAAGCTACATGTGATAGCCTGATACTGATTTTAACAATCAAAAGTAATAATGAAATAGAGCACACTACAAATTACTTTTCATAACTCTTCAAATTTACATAGTGTTTCTGTGGGATGTAACCAAGAAACCTTGCCTAGATTCTGTACTGATTCCACAGTGTCATTCCAGGGAAACAATTTCTTGTTATGGTAGAATCCCTAAACCTCCACTGCGAAAATCTTAGCTCTGAGCTGATGACTTGAAAAACCACCACCACCACCACCAAACTGAATGAACAGGAACATTTATTTCTGTTTATGTATCTGATCTGTACTCCTAACATATCGTTTAGAAAATACATCCCATGGGAATTTTATTTCAGTCATCCAGACAGCCCAGTGGGGCCAGATGATAATAGACGCTCAAAGATTAGCTACTTGGATTTTGAAGGTTTATCACAATTTGAAGTATCTTTAAATTTCAATGGTAAGGGTTAAGTCTATTCAACTTTAATCTTTGAGTCAGACCAGAGTTATCGTGATACCAATTTAATAAATAAACAACTTACTGAAGGCGTATTTCTTGTCTTTCTAACATAGTACCTATCCACTAGATCATTAATGCAAATTTAACTACAGAGGATCCATAGAACTGACAGGGATCACCACGGTCCTCTAGATCATAGAAATGTTTTACATCATGTACATCAAACCAGAATAAATACCTTCTAACTTCTCCATGTAGTCATGTCTCCTCAAGGGCCGCCAGTCCTGACTACTGCTACAGCGATAGCCAAGCCTTTTCTAGAACAGACAGTACACACACACACACACACACACACACACACACACACACACAGTTTTTTTAATGTTGACAGTTCCCAAGAGAGTAGTTGTCAACTGTCCAGGGAGTGTATCAATGTGGGCCAAACCACAGAGAAATATTCTTATCTACTGTATATTTATTTTACTATTTGCCGTATCATAAATATAATCCAAATTTCCCTTTCTTCATGAAATGTTAATATATGTGTTCTGATCTAAAGCCAGAATTTTTGTCATATCAGTGCTTTTAAAAGAATAGCAGCATTTTAAAATTTTGTATTATATCCTGATGTTTTGTCTCAATACATTTGGAAAATCTACATTTATATAACTGGCTTCAAATAATATTTAAATTATACATAATATTCCAGAATAGAAAAACATTCTTATTCTTTGAATACATTTTAAAAGAAAATATTCTAATTCTTCAATTAAGTAATATACTTTCTGTGAATATTTTCATTTGGTATATGGTATATAGAAAATGCTTGAAAAATATTTTTGCATTTATTGAAAGAACAAATGAAGTATATAATTATGTATATATACTTCTAATCATATTAGCATATTGTTAACTGTGATATTCCAAACATTCATATATCCAGTCCAATATAAAACCCTTCTCCACTAATCCACTTAAAACATCCACTTTCAAAATAATAAAAAACAAAGAATATTTATTTTTAAAAATATCTTGCTGTCTTCCATTATGAAAAGTAATAGTTGCTAATTAAAATGTAACTTTCTAAATAATTCGTAGCTCAAGTGATTTGAGCACACATACTTGCTTTCCTTTCCTGTGGCACCCCACTTAAAATGACAGTAACAGCCACATAACAACAATGAAGAAGACACTCATAAACAGTGAAAGAAATGGAAGGCAGATTACCAAGAACAACAAAAAGCAGATAAGGAGAATTTTTTCTGGCAGTTGGGTAGCCGAGATAACCTAACATCACTTGCCCTGAAAACAAGAAAAAATGCTGGATACAATGTATACAGCATCAGTTGTATTTGTGGGTGTGTTATAAAGAAATTAGGATTATTTGAGGCAAAAATGTATGCCTTCTACAATCTCCTCCTCTCCCACCTCCACACCACCCCTCAACTTCTACCACTACTTACACCCTTTCTGCTAATGGTAAAAAGAAAAATTATCTGTCTTGAAACTCAGTGCTAGCAGAGAAAAAAAATTAACTCTCCTAAGAATTCATAAATACAAACAGTTTCTCAATGAGTTTTACACATCAATGCTATGCTAGCTGGAATGCCTAAAGAATTTTAAGTCATGAGTTTATTTCTAAGTGTTCCCAGGTTAGTAGTAAATATAGGCACTGGGAGAAACAACTCCATATCTTGTCTGAGGGTCACCAATCTTAAGCCAAGGCCTTAGGGAAGTAGCAGATAAACTTTCAAGAAATAAGAACTCATCCTCAAAAATCATCAGACATGTAGGAAATCAAGCACCATGAAGGAGAACCAGCAGAATTAACAAACAGCAGAGCCAGACAAAAATAGGAATAAAGAAGGGCAACAAATAGAAAACAGTAATGAACATGGTAGATATTAATCCAGTTACATCAATAATCACTTTGAATGCAACAATTAAAGACAGATTTTCAGAGTGGATCAAAAAGCAAGATCCAACTATATGCTGCCTACAAGAAAACCCTTTTAATATGAATATGAATATAGATGAAAAGTAAACATATGGAGAAAAGTATATCATACTAACATTAATCAAAGGAAAGCAAGAGTAGCTATACTAATTTCAGACAGCAGAACTCAACAATGCCATCAATCAACTGGATATAATTGACATCTATAGACTATTTCATCCAACAACAGAATACACATTCTTCTCAAGCTCATATGGAACATTCAGCAAGATAGATGACATTCTGGGCCATAGAGTAAACCTTAACAAATTAAAAAAGACAAAAATCATACAATGTCTGCTCCTAGACCACAATGGAGTTAAGCTAGAAATCAGTAACAGATATTTGGGAGACAGATTGTATTTGAGAAATACCCAAAATACATGGAGATTACACAACACAGTTCTGAATAACACAGGGGTCAAAGAATAAATCTCAGGAGAAATTTTAAAATATTTTGAACAAAATGAAATAAAAATACAACTTCTCAAAATGTGTGGGTTGAAGGAAAAAGTAGTGCTTGGAGGAAAATTTATAGCATCAAATGCCTGCATTAGAAAAGGAGATCATCTAAAGTTTCCAAATTAGAAGACCAGAAAAAAAAAAGAGCAAAATAAATCCAAAGTAAGCAGAAGAAATAATAAGAATTAGAGCAGAAATCAATAATTTAGAAATAGGAAATCAGTAGAGAATACTCATGAAACTAAAAGCTGTTTCCTTGAAAACATTAATAAAATTGATAAGCCTCTATCCAGACTAAGAATAAAAGAGAGAGGACACATTTTACCATTATCAGAAATCAAAGAGGGAGCATTACAGATTCCATGGACATTAAAAGGATAGTAAAGGAATACTACGGCCAACCCTATTCCCACAAAATTTGAAAAACTGGATGAAATGCACCAATATTTGAAAGACACAATTTGCCAAAATTCACACAGGGAGAAATAGACAATCCGAATAGATTTCCATCTGTTAAAAAAAATTGAATCAATAATTAATGACCCTCAAAAACAAAGCACTTGTCCCAGATGGGTTCACTGGCAAATTCTACCAAATACTGAAAGAGGAAATTATACCAATTCTCCACAATGTCTTTCAGAGGATAAAAGCAAAGGAAACACTTGCTAACTCGTTTTATGAGGCTAGCATTACCTTAATACCAAAATGAGACAAAATTACTGTAAGAGACAAAAACTGAAGACCAATATTTCTCATGAACAAAAATCCTCAACAAAATTTATCAATTTGAATCCAAAAATTTATAAAACGAATTATATACCACAACCAGATGGGATTTATCCCAGGTATGCAAGGCTGGTTCAACATCTGAAAATCAATTAATATAATCCATCACAGCAACAGACCAAAAAAGAAAAATCACATGATCGTATCAATACATGAGTGAAAGTCATTTCACAAACATTATTAACACCCACTCATGATAAAAACTCTCAGTAAGCTAGAAATAAAGGGTGTGGACATCCTCATCATCAAGTTATCTACAAAAAAACAAAACAAAAAAAACCTACAGCTAGTATCATACTTAATGGTGAGAAACTCCAGGTCTTCCCACTAAGACCGGGAAAGGATGTCCCATCTCACTACTCCTTTTCAACATTGTACTGAAATTTCTAGGTGATTCACAAGACAAGAAAACAAACAAACAAACAAAAAACGTATAGAGATTGGGGAGGAAGAACTAACACTGTCTTTGTTTGTAGATAACATGATCATCTATACAATTATAGCCAGGCTGCAGGATACAAGGTTAATATACAAGTCAGTCATTTTCATACACCAGCAGTTAACAAGTGGAATCTAAAATTAAAAATGCAATACCAATTACAGTCGCACCCAAAATATGACATATATGGGTATAAATCTAACAAGAGATATACAGGATCCATGTGAGGAAAACAATAAAACTCTGGTGAATAAAATTAAACAATAGCTACGGAAATGGAGTGATTTTCCATATTCATGGATAGGAAGACTCAACATTATCAACAAGTCAGTTCTTCCCAACTTGATCTATAAGTTCAATGTAATCCCAATCAAAATCCCAGCAAGTTATTTTATAGGTATCAACAAACTTAAAGTTTATATGGAAAGATCCAGGATAGCGAACACAATATTGAAGAACAAAGCTGGAAGATTGACGCCACTCAATTTCAAGACTTACTAAAAAGCTACAGTATTCAAGACAGTGTGGTGTTGGTGAAAAAGTAAAGAAATAGATCAATGAAACAGATGAGAAAGCCCAGAAACAGACCCAGACAAATCTGATCTTTGACAAAGGAGCAGGAGAAAAGATAGTGCCTCTTCAGTAAATAGTGCAGGAACAACTGGACATCTGCATGCAAAAAAAAAAAATCTAAACACAGATGTTACATGGAAGAAGATATTTGCAGACACATCTGATAAAGGACAGCTATCCAAAATAGAAAAATAACTCTTTAAAACTCAACAGTAAAATAATGAACGATCTGACTAAAAAATAGGCCAAAAATCTGAAGACACACTTCACCAAATAGAGTATAGAGATACCAGTCAAATAAGCATATAAATGCTCCACATTAGGTGCCATGAAAGAAATGCAAATTAAAATAATGAGATACCACTTCACACCTATTAGAATGGCTCAAATGGTCAGTGCTCAAATCTAGAACACTGACAACACTAAATTCTGGCAAGGACATGGAACAACAGGAACTCATACATTGTTGGTGAGAATGCAAAATACAGCCACTTTGGAAGACAGTTAGGCAGTTTCTTACAAAACTAAACATATTTCCACCATATGACCCACCGATCACTCTTCTTGGTATTTACCCCTAAAAGTTGAAAACTTATAACCACATAAATACCTGCACACATATGTATACAGCAGTTTATTCATAGTTTTTAATACCTGGAAGTAACCAAGATGTCCTCAGTAGGTAAATGGGCACATAAACTGTGGTACATCCAGACAACGGAGTATTATTTAGCACTAAATAGAAATGAGCTATCAAGCCATGAAAAGACTTGAAGGAAACTTAAATGCATATTACTAAGTGAAAGAAGCCCATCTGGAAAGGCTACATACTATATAGCATTTCGATTATATTACATTCTGGAAAAGGTGAAACTATGGAGACATAAAAGATCAGTGGTTGCCATGGACTCTGGGAGGAAGAAGGATGAACAGCCGGAAAACACAGGGCTCTTGGAGTACCACAGGTATTCTGTAGGATAACATAATGATAGATACATTTGTCCAAACCCATAGAATGTACACCACCAATAGTGAACCATAATGTAAACTAGAGACTTTGGGTCGTCATGATGTTAATGGAGATTCATCAGTTATAACAGATGTGCTCGTCTGGTGGGGGTTGTTGACGATGGGGGTGGCTATGTGGCGGGGGCAGGGGTGTATGGCAAATCTCTGTAACTTCCCCTCAACTTTCCCCTGGGAACCTAAACTGTTCTTTAAAAAAAAAACTAGGAAAATAGATGTTTTAGATAAAAAACAAGTAGCAGAACACAAAATTAAAACTTACAAGTATCTGCCTCTTCAGAGCAGAACTGTGGGGAGAAAGACATGTGGGTTAGAGAACTGCTGGTTTTCATTATAAGCCCTCCTGTACAGGTGATCTTTCTTTTCTATTAAAATGAACCACTTTCATCTAAATCGATGAATGGCTAAGTAAATAACACAAAACCAATAAAATTCTGCACAAGAGTCAGTTTATGTCATTCATGTAACCAGCGGCTGCCCAGCCTTATCTTACATCGGCCACTCAATACTGTTTTCACTTCTGTGTCAATATATGCTATCCCATATCATGAGGTATAATGATGTCTATTCTCCTTTACCTGGAGAGAGCCTAAATAAATCCCAGATCTGAGTTGCAGGAACTTTCTTCAACAGTCTGTAAGATATTTCCTAATCATCACTGTAAGTCAGCTGAGTCGCATGTCAATCATGGAGGAAGAACAGAAAGAGGCAACTGAAAGTCCCTGGGATCATTCAAGCTAATTTATAGCCAGAGCACAACTAGAATTGAGAGACCCCTCAGGGATGCATGGATAGCAGCTCAGCCCTCTGAACAGCAGCGCACCTTAACTGGAACACATCCAAAGAGAGACAACAATGCTCCTGGTCTGAGGCTCACTCCGTGAACCTGGCAGTGACCCAGGGACAGCTAGCCTGACTCACCCCTGAGTCAGTCCCGTTTTGTCCCTAGTTAATCTTGCACCAAATTCCCTTGTTGTTTTCTTTTTTAACTTTAATTTTTAAAATTTATTTATTTTTAAACAGGATTCACAAGTTGAGAAAATAACCTCTTTTCTTCCCTCTCTTCATGTAGGATCCAGAATGACAAGCTATAAACTTGTGCTCTAGTGAGGTGGCTGATGCCTCATTGAGTGGTTTGCCCTCTGTGCTATCAAAACGACACAGTTATCTAGATGTCAAAGAGAGTGCACAATCTCATCAAGGGGCCAAATGTACTCTCTTTCTCCTACAATTAAAAGAAGAAAAAAAGGGAAGTTCCAATCTTGTCTTCCTATTGCTAGTTGTAATTCAGTCTTCCTTCCAATTTTCTTCCCAAGAGACTACTCCCAATACATAGCAACCCAGGAACATGGAAACCCCAAATCACACCTTTCTAAAACTATCCCAAGTTGGCGAACAAACATCCATTACAGTAGGGAACTGTACTAAAGGGATATCCCAGGATCCACACGTCACTGTGCATCATCTCCAAAGTCATGCAAACGGAGAAAGGAATTTCACAGACTAAGTTTCACAAAAAGAACAGATCAGTAGGAAATCATTGCCAATCTCATGATGAAGTTCATTTATAGGTCTGGGGTACTTACTATACATTAGCACAATATAATCACTGTGGTGATAAAACAACCACAGACACATCAGAATCATGTTTCACCTCACTGGACTTAACAAATACTTTCCATTCTCATGCTATGAGCAGATATTCAAAGTTTGCCTAAACCTGAGTCTTGAATAGCACACCTTCGTATTCAGCGACAAAATTATGTTATGTGTTTTTGCTCCAAATCTCTCAGGCATGTTAAAGTGCCTGTATGTATGTTTCTCTAAAACACCACATGTCCCGCTGGCTTGGGGCTTTTCATATACTGTTTTTCTGCCCACCATGCTCTCCTGCAGAATGCAACATGGTTCGCTCCTCCCACAACTTTTTGCTTTGCTCAAATATCACTTTCTTAGTGAGATGTCCCCCCAGATCACCAAATTTAAAATGAAAACTCTTCCATCCCTGCGCTCCACATCCTCCTTTCCTGTTTTATTTTCTCCATAGCACTTAATAACCTTCTACTATATCTATAATTGACCTATTTCTTTTGTTCTGTAACATCAATACACCTGGCACATCAGGATGCTCACAAAGCACTTTTTGAATGAATGAATTTAAAGATGATGCAAATGACTTTAGCTAGGTATCTTGATAAACTTTTCAAGTGTTAACTTTCCACTATAAACATGAATTTTCTTTTACATTTCAGTAAAATTTTATGTTCTTTCCAATATCCAAATGTTGTTTCATTTTTTTCCTCTCAAGAGATTTCTCAGCTTCCTCGATTTTCAATTTTTAATATCTCACTGGCCTCTTAGTCTGTCTCCATCCAGTGTTTATTTGACACTTCCTGGTTCACTGAGGACTACCCTCAACAAAGAGGGGTTTTCCAAGCAAAAAAAATTCCCAGAAAGAAAACAAATCAACCCTGCCACAGGGAAGTAGAGAATTTGCTGCAGGAGATCATATAAGCAAAGTGAAAAATATCTAAGACTTACAGGCAGTGGTCCACCCAGAAAGGGAGAGAAATTGTAGTGCCCAAGGAATCCTTGCTCCCCTTCCTCAGATGAGAGGTCTCTGGCAGGAGTTCCATCTACCCCAACTCAAAGGGCAATAATTTTCTAGGAGACTCATTTGGACACATGGCTACTTTCCAGTCACTTGAGAAGTTCTCCGGCAAATGTGTCCTGAGATGTCTACAGCGTAGGTATGATTTCAGAAGATGGATCTGCCTGAATGATTTCTTGCCGGGACTTGGCTGGGATTTTTTTCCATCTATTCTAATTTTTTTCAGCCTAGATTTTTATGAGTATTGAGTAATAAGAGTATTTTAGATGTCTCTAGTAGCTGAGATCGAGTCTTAGACAAAAGACTGCTAAGACTGAAATATAAATAGAGAAGAGTTCAGGATGACATCATGGTGTATGCACACCAGAAGTGACCACAAATAACCTACAATAACCTTTAAAATTAGTTTTTTCCTGACTTCATAGAACAATATTTTATTTGGCAGGCATATACTGGCAAGCTCTTTCAAAAGCTCTATTTGTTTTCTGTATCCAGGAAGACACAACCAGTGTTTTCACATAGGTTTCCTTCTATGCTGTGGTTTTGCCATTTTCTGCTTCTTTATGAGTGGCTGCTGCAGAATATTTTTCTTTGGGACATTTATTAAGAGTAACAAGGATATGAATGAAAAACCACCCTTATAACAATACAGGGTGGGTTTTTGCTTCCATATGCAGTGCTGACCAAGTCCAAAGGACAGAAGTCGAATATATCAACTGTGATATGGTTGCTTTATTCTGGAGTTATATAATAGCGTGCAGCTGGATAAAAATATATTATAGTACACTGAAGGGAATCAGTCCATGTGTCCTTTGATGTGTTAATTAAATCCAAGGTTAGAAGGAGAATATTGCATCATAGCATAGCTTTAAAAAAAGATACACAATTGTCCAAGCCAAACTGAGGTGTAACAGAGAGCTGGAACACAATCTCAGAGTTATCTTGTAGGCTGGCCAATTGTTCTAGTTTTTTTTTTTTTTTTAATGTTCCCGTTACACAATATAAGTATTTTTTCCTAAATATTTTAACAAATTATAAGATCTTTCTGAATCTGATTAATTTCATATCACCCAGCTTTTAAAATTATTTTACATTACACAGGTTTTCAAACTTCTACAATTTCCTAGAAGACAGAGATGAGTATATATAAATCCTTTCAAATACAATAAAGGCAAAATTAAAATTTCCCAAATAAACAGTGCCTCTGGAATAAGTCACTATATTTCATTTTCTTCTTTTGGTTCCTATTAATCTTTTACTCTCACACAAGCAAAAGAGGAAGGTTCCAATAATTAACCTTGTGCTGTTGACCTAACCAAAATTAACTGGCTATGCAACAATTTAGTTGTCCATATAAAAACAGGAAGGGAGATTTCCCCAAGTAACCCTTATTCACCATGAGAAAAACAGCTGGTGCTCTCTCTTTCCGTGCAAGCCTGTGGGGCATGGATGGAAGAATGTATGTCTCTGATATCCTCTACTTGTAAATGGGTGGTTTTTTCAGTGGACATATGCCAACACACAGTTCCTGAGAAGCAGGGGCCCCAAAAAGTCTGGTCAAAATATTTAGAATGGTATCTTTATAAGATGAGGTATGTGAAAATGAACAAGGTTTCCTCACCAGCATTACATGAATAATCACTGCAAAATAATAGTGGAAACCTACACCCTTTCCTCCTACGAAAGGAGGGAAAGACTAATAAGAAACATTGCCTTCCATCAACAAAAATCAGTTTTAGTACCAGACTTCTCTGTGTCCTGTTTGCCAGTAGTTCTGCTACATTTCCCACAGTACACTGCTGGGATTTTTTATTTTTTATTTTCGCTACGCATGCTCACACATCTGTTGCACATGTGTGATCAACCGACTAGATTTCTGAGCCAAATGTCCTGTTAAATGGACAGAGTGGGCAGAGCATTCCTTTGAGAGTTAGATTCTGCCTCTGGTGGATTGCCTCCAAATGCAATGGTGTAATAAAGAAAAGAAATCTGCTCATTTGAATTGCATTGAAATGAACTGTGTCCTCCCCTAAAATACCATATGGCAATGATCCCTGGAGGTACGGCACATAACACCTAGGTCTGGCAGACTCCACTGGAAGGCTGTAAACGTCCCTGTGTAGTCAGACTGTGAAAGGCAAGAGAGCTGACAAGAAGCATGCAGGGTGAAACAAGAATCCTATCTGATGTCCCTCAGTCAACTCGAAATGAAAGAAAGTAGACTGAACAAAGAAGTCCTAGCAAGTTGTCCTGGAGAAATCCTTCGTCTCCCATTAAAAAGCGGTTCTTGGATCTCACCTCGAGTAAAGTAAAACCGTATGGAAAGAAAGCTGTTTCACCTGAGCAGTAGCCAGAGTTTCTTTGCAGCAAATTATCTCAATAAGACTCAAGTGTATGTCTGCAAAGGAAAAATGCAGTCTTCATAATCAAACCTCCACCAGAGCTGAGAGCAGATGGACCAAGTAACCGGAGACGCAGAGAGTCGTGCCTCTACTTTTGGCTAACACTCTCGGTGAACCTGATCCTACCGCAGGTAGCAGCTAGTGACCTGCACGCCATTCTAGAAATCCCCTCAAGGGACTGACACACACACACACACACACTGACACACACACACACACACCAGCCCTTTTCAATGAGGAAAAATTCAGTAACTTTGGTGGTGAGGTACTGATAGGTCTGTACGCCAAACAACAGGAAAAAATAGCCTGTTTTATGCTCTGTAGCAGTAAGGCATTGCTATAGAAATCCGAGTTGGGATTTAAGGCCAATAAAACCCCAATAGCCATTGGGAGTTATAAAATTTTCACCTGTATCATCAATTCAATTCTGGTCTTTTCTTTCATCTTTCTTGAAAACGGACAAATTTTATACCCATCTAGTCCCTGATCAAATATATTTCTAGAAATAATATGAGAAACTACCACAAGACATGAACTTACTCCTGCCTGAATTTCTTCATATTCTGATAATTTGATCATAATAGTGTATGTCTACTAATGGAGTGAAAGAAATCCTAAAGCTCTAGTTTCTTTTCAATCTTCACTTTTCTTTTTCTAGAAGCTTTGACAACTAAAGGAAAGTCTATCCAGATACCCCAGTTGATATAATGGACTTATATCCTTGTTCTTGACTTTCCTGAAAATTTTAAGTTTTCTTTTTCATTTCAAATGTGACTTTGTGTTTTGATTTCTACAATTCCCTTGTGGTAATTTGGAGGAAACTCAGTTATGATTAATTATAAAACACAGATATGGTGTCATGGACTAACAGCAGCTAGCACATATTGGGCAGTTTTACCTTAAATAAGTTAATAGTAAAAATTAGTTAACAGTAACTCTTTTAATCTTAACCATAATCCAGTAACACAGGTGTTATTATTCTGCCTGTATTGTACAGATGAAGAAACTGAGATTTATTAGGATTCTGTAACATGCTTAAGGTCCAAAGTAGGCAATATAGCTAAGGGGTGGCCCAGCTTGCGGTTCCAGAGGCAGCGCTGTGACATGTCTATGACACCATCAGGCTAGAAGGGTTTTTGGTTTTGTTCTGTTTTTGAAATCCAGACTCTCGAATTGTCATTTCAAACATGTCTTCTCTACATTCTAAGAACATCAAAGGGTAAAGTTCTACTTGCCTCCATAATTTCACAGTATTTGTTAGAAATCATCATCTTAACCATTTTTCCTTCTTCACATCTGCATCTTCCCCATCACCAAAGTATTAATCCATTGTCTCTAAATTCTGCCTCTAATAATATTTTAAAAGCTTAACTTTTTCTTTAATCTTTTCTCTCACAGGAAAAAAAAAAGTATCTTTCATTTTACCCCAAAAGTCATCTTTTTTCCCTGCTTTCTAAACTGAGGTACTTTGCCAAAACTACTGACCTATGAGTAGAAATACACAGATTTGATTTTAAACTATTTTGAAAGAACTAAATGTGTTTAATTGAAGTCTATCAATAGGCTCTTTTCCTCTCCTTATTGGAGTCATTTTTCTTGAGGACCTCTATGAATGTTGGACCACAAAAAATGGCTCTTGGGAATCGTGTAGCAGCACTGACGCCATTTCAGTGATATCCATATTTCAGAACAATCCTCATAATATCAACACAGATGTTTCTTTTTTTCATTAACTGTAGTATCTTCAAATTTGATATTGAAACACCACATAAATGTCAGCTCTTCTTTGTCGTTGATAAAGATGGCATTGAATTCTGAAGCAGTATTCACATTCATATATTATTACAACCCTGTTATTGTTTCAGCAGAGGAGTTCTGAGTGCAAAGTGTGTGGGAAGAATATCTATCTTATTCTTACAGATCAGAAAGCTGATGCATAGAGATTAAATTGTATTTGTGAGGTCAGTGAAAATATCAACAGAACTATGATGAGCCAAAACTGCATTCCACAAAACTCTAAAAATAAAGTGGATTTTCAAGTGATATGTAATGAACATTTTAAAACATACTGTAAAATTAAAGAATTCATATATTCATGCCTTTCATTTCAGCCTTAATTTAGGCTATCAGCATTTTATCAGATTCACAGGAAATTCCCAGCACAGTTTGCCAATTGATCTAAAAGTATAAAGTCCAAAGGAGTCATATGTGTGTGTGTGTGTTTACAGGATGTATTTCTGTAAAATGCACAGTATCATCTGTGCTAAGTAGACTTTAAAAGTACTGAATTTGCTTTTCGAGGGGGACAAGACTGCAGAGACACAGATTCTCCCACTTCTCAGCTCAGTTCTAATAGCAATTTTCGGGCCATTTTAATAATGCTACTAATTGTCCTGGATGTCAATTGGTGTAGCTGCATTTCTTTTCAGATATCTGGTGTCTTCCTTATAATTGTTTAGATTCTTAATAATTCCAATAGAGGACTAATCTGTTCTTCGGGGCACTCCTATCAATAATCTCGATCTCTTGCTGAATTTAAGTAAAATTGTTAGCTGCGTTTTAGTGAAAACAAATGGCAGTCTCTACCCATTAGCGTCTGCAAGAATCTGAGCAGTATGCTCTTGATCAGACATACAAGCGGAGTCTGATAATATTCTCGAAAATTCTTCCTGAAATTCCACATCTGAATTAAAATTAAGAAGTTAGCTGGAGAGACAGCAAAAGAGAAAAAGAAAAGCAAATAAACCCAAAATAGGGACGCTGCCGACTGGCCTGACGACGCCTCAGAGACTTCTTAGTTGCTTCTCCAGTTAGCATCCAACGTGCTGTGTGTGGAAACACTGGTACATAAACAGCAATCAGCTCGGCAACACTCCTGCTTACTTTCTCTTCCTCTCCCCCTCCCTTTCCCAACATCCTTTTACTTCCTAATCTGCCAAATCAAATGCTAAATCAGGAGCAATAGCCCACAATTAGCCTTTTCAATTAAAATGCAGAGTTCAAAGTTGACTCCAGAGTGAGTAATTGCTTTCGACAACCACAACCAGCAGGCAGCTGCCAGATTATTACAACAGTTTATTTAACCTCAAAACATCTGATCAATTTTATTATCTCAGCAGAAGAAAGATCTCCTGGAGAGTCGGGTTTAAAATGTACTACTCATCCTAGGTGTCTGAGAGAAAATGAAAAACCCCTCAGTGCTGTAAACAGCCTTCTGCCATCACTTTGCTGAGAAAACATACTCAGATCAGAACTTCTGCATTCGAAAGTCAGCAGAAACGAAGAACCTGGAGGCAAGAGCATCCTGGTATCAGCTGGGGCGAGAGCGCGGGGAAGGGGGCCGGGCACAGACAACCTAGGAAATTACAAGATTTAAAAACAGTCAAACATCCGGCTCATGATGTTTGGGGTTTTTAATCATCCAGAAAGGAGACACAGTGAGGGCTGCCAGCCTCACCAAAACAAAGAAGATCACGTTTCGCAGATCCTGGTTTGGCTGCCTCCACGCTGCCGACTTTATTATTGTGAAATCCGCTCTGAGGCTCCAGGGATGAAACCTTCTGTTATACAAATGGTCCGGGAAGCCCTCAGAGCTCCTGCCTCCAGCCGGCAAGGCGAGGGCACAGAACACGTAGCACGCCCCCTCCGGGCCTGCACCTCTGGGGTCTCTCCCAGCCCTGCCTCCTGACTCTCTCCCCATTTGCCAGGCCTTCCCTAGAGGCCTTCGGGTTTAAGCTCTCCCACCGCTCTCTCTGCAAGCCCAGAGGAACCTACTGCACTGAACAGGTTGCTCACCTTCCCTCAGAGCTTTGTTGTGAAGACTCAGTTATTCTTATGTACATAAAGTGCCCAGAACCGGGGCTGGCACACAGGCAGTGCTGTGTAAGTCTCACCCTTTTGTTTTTATCATTCACGGAGGATGCAGTCCTTCCTTCTCTTTGGCTCTGACCTGGCCCGTTGGGCAGTTCCACCCACTCTCAGGCCCAGCTCCCAGCTCCTGGAACATCTCTTCAGAAAGCCCAGGTGGAGGGGTCAAACAGCCAGTGACCGGGGCTTTTTCGGTGGCCTTACTTTATGGTCATGTTTTAACCAAGTTTTGAGCTAATCACGTATCTCATCTTTCTAGCAATTTAACCACCCTGACCCAGATGGACACAGAATACAGGTAACTAACTCCTAATTATAGTTATTTCCAAAACATAGCATCATTCCCAGCCACAAAAGGGGTTACCAGATACTAATTCCCATCACTGCATTTGAGGAATATTAGTTTTGCATCTTTTCTGCCCATTTTAGCAACTGTCAACTTGAAAGAAAAACAACATTCTAAGAATGCCAATTTAGAAAATGTTTATGGGGATATAAGCTGTTAATTTATACAAAAAGGCACTTCAGTATCCCCCCAAATCATGAAAGCACTGTCTATATATATATTTTTTGCATTTTATTTTCTGATTGTCTTTCATGTCTATTCCTCAACCTCATTTCGCTTTTCCTTCTAGAACCATGTTAACACATTTGATAGCCTTGAACTCATAAGAATTCTTGTATAATAATGTTTTGTGTATATTCTGATGTAAAGTACATTGATGTATAATCTAATAATCCATAAAGGTTACTGACTTATAAAAAAATTGATTTATTCTGTTTATTACTTTCATTCAATCCAGAGCTCTTAAATCATATTCATGTTGTTTTGTGCACATCTAGTTTGTTGTTTTAATTACAGCAGAGTACTCTCTAGAGTACGCCCATGACATTTTTACCTACCCAGTCAATGCTTGCCATTTAATTAACAACAACAACAACAAAAATAGTAATATCCAATAGCTAATCTCATTTTTGATCAACCTGATCTAAAGTCACTGTTATTCTGATAATTTACTGAGGGAATTTTTTCCCCTCTAATCTTTTACTTAAGCGTTTCCACCTGAATTATCAAGACGACTTTTTCACTTTCTAGTAAAGATACACTCGGAAAAATTAGCATTTTTTGTTTTGAAATCTGATTGTTGGCAGCCAACGTGCTTTGTTGATAAAAGTAAATATCTTTCAGAGACACGGAGCAATACGAAACACAGACATCGTAAAAGCCTTCTGGAAATAGTCCATGAATAAAAAGTAAATAATTAGCCAGCCATGTTTTCAGCATCTATAGCGTTTTAACTACAAAAACATAGAAAATGCACAAGATCCGAAAGATGTTATTTGAATTCCGGTACTGCAGCACTATTAGATATACTGCAATACTGAAAACAATGTAAATGTCTATCCAGTAGGAAGCTGGAGTCTAAATGAAATGTGGGATTTTATGAAACTGTAAAAAAAAAAAAAAAGTGAAGTAATTCTATAACTACTGACACAGGAACATCTTAAAAATTCATTGCTAGAGAAAAAATGCAGGCCACAGAAGAGTATTTTTCATGATTCCATTTTCGTTTAAAAAAAAAGCGAAGGAAATACATACGCATAGTAATCTGTATAGAAACAGGATTGTTATGTGCTAAAAAAAAATCTGGGAAGATTCAAATTGTACAGAGGGGTAGCAAAACCTAAGAGAAGGAAAAAAATTACCTTTTAATTTTTGTCCTTCAGGCTGGAGATTGATTTTATTCAAAAGTGGAGTACTGGAGGAGCCGGCCCAGGGACAGCATCATTCAGGCAAGCAGACGCAGATGTAAGAAAGAAACCAAGGAGCAGATCAAGAAATCACCCCTACCCCAGATCACGTATTAGAAGGCACTGCAAAATCAAAGTAACTTAGCTGTGTCCACACTGACACATCACTCGCAGAGCTGTAGGGTTTTTTTGCTTTTTTGTTTTTTGTTTTTTTATTGCACTGAAAAAGAAAAAAAGTTCTCAATTTAAATAAAAGCAACAATTTTCAGTGAAGAGGTTAGAGAAAATTACTTTGTGGCCATTGATGCTGACAGTAAGGTAACAAAAAATTCTTATCAAATAGTTAAGATATAAGAAGTTAAAATAATATAATAATATAATAATATACATGTGTTTTTTCCCTTGATAAAGATTATGTAAATTCCAAATTAAATTGTATTTTACCAATAAAAGACTAATAGCATCTCAATTTTTCATAAATATTTTACTTTTGAAATTTTACTTCTGAACTTTTAATGTTTTAATGTTCAGTGCTTCAAAATAGATTATATTTTACTTTTTTCTCCAAATATGCAAACATCAAAAGTTCAATCCAAAACAGAACTTAGAGGCTTATGTCAAAATTTGATGGTATTTCAAATTATTTACAGAATCTGGGGAAAACATAAGAAATTTTTAACAGAAATATGAAAAAAAGGAGGCAAATGCAGGACCATCCACACTAGAATGGGAGAGAGTAAGCTTTTATCTCTGAAAGATACTCGTTTTCAATTTTCCTAAGACAGGTAGGCACGCTTTTTTAAATTGAAAACTTAATAATGAAACATTTGATTTTGTTACTATGTAGTCAAACCAGTTCTCTAGTGAAATAGTTTATCTCAAATATCTGGGAAAACTATAAAAGAAAGTGGCTGACTACCAGGTAAACATAGAATTATACCCACAGCAAATACAACAATACAACAGACCTAACAAAATTTGGTGAAACATGTTCCATGTAAAACCAGGAAGTTTTACACTGATACCCAGAAATTACTAATCTGGATTCTATTTCCACCAATGATTTTAAATTCTGAACTCTTCACATATACAAATAAAAATACTAATGTTACATATTATTACTATACCAATTTTTAGGGAAAAAAACCTCTGCTTATAATAATATTCCACAATATTTTAATGAGAAAATTATTTTAAAGAGCATGAAGGAAATTCTAAGTATGTGCACTTAAATCTTGCTTTCTTCATAGCTGACCACAAGCAAGGCAACTGAGAGGAAATATTTATGATGTTATACTCCCTCTGGTGGCCACTTCCACCACCCTACACCCTCCAGAGCATCCTGAGCTCCAGGATTCTCATGACCCTGAATGGGAAGGGTCTCTGCAGATTGCTGAGTCACTGCTCCTGTGAAACAGGGACCTCGAAGGCAGGTGTACCGTGTCTGATCTAAGTTTCACCCCTTCAAGAAGCTACTGTTTCTATCTTGGGATAACAATTGCTACCAAGTTATGTTAATATCAATGCAAATTCCATTATTTCCTATTCTATCATGCACTTTTGGACCTCTTGAAGAAACTGCGAAGAATCTACTCCCTTTTCTATTTTGCCCTTCCTTAAAGTATATTTCCAAAATATCTCATCCTAAGAGTAGCCACTGAACAGGTGAAAAACAATAGCATTAAGAAGCCCGTGAAAAAGACATTGTCTCAGGCAGGAGTAAGAAAATAAGAATGCACTATTAATAATCCATGAAATTACAAACATAAAATCATTGCTTTATTTGCCATTATAGAACATCACTGCCTGTGATACCCAAAACAGTGTCGTACCCATGAGCAAACAGTTTATGGAAAAAAATATGCCCAATAAATGTTTGTTAGTTTGGATTTAAAAAACTAAAACAAAAACAAAAACAAAACCAGTTCCTTTCGCTTTGAATGAAACTATGTAATCAGTTTCGATAAGGTGGGAGATGTAGTGCAACTGATTATTTTTGCTAGCCCACAGTACTAGAGGAGCCCTGTGTGAAGCCGAAAACACCTCGGGGGACTTACTGCCCAAAGGGTGAAGCAAAAAAAGTATCTGAACAAAACAGCAGCACTTAGTCTCAGGAAAGGGACAAGGCATACCTATGTTAAAATACTCAAATACATCTCCCCGATTTCGAAGTCTTCAAACTGAAATCCCCACCAATGTACTACATGCCCCTTGAGCAGAAAGACCCTCCTGCCCCTTTGCCCCTTTGCACTAGCACAGCAGCTACAACTGCGTAGATGCTTAAGCCACGCAACTGCGTAGATGCTTAAGCCTGATGACGACGAAGCCCCAGGTAATACGTGGGTTCCCCAGTACTTAACTCATTCTCATTGATGCCACGTGACAGACTCACGGGACTTTCAGATCATCTGCTGCTGAGAGAAGTGTTTTGGGGGTAAGAGGAAGTGAAGGAGACTTAGGACAGGCCTTAGGCTGTGCCGTGGTCAAGGAAAACCTTGGCAGGTGGGGCACTATTAATATAGGATGAAAGAGACCTATTTAAACAGTCAAAAACATGAGAGATACACACTCATCCAGCTCAGATCCACTATCCCACAGAAAAGGCAAAGTGCCGCCTACCCTAGAGGAGAATTACAGGACCTTTTCTACCATGAAAACTTCCATTGTATCTACCCTAGATCTCCTAGGAAGCATGACTTTGTACAATCATTACACAAATAAGTGAGGGGGTAGGTATGAGGCAGAGGAGAGGTCTGGGGATACAGAGAACTGGGGAGTAGATTTCTCTGTAGACTACATTGCTTGGACGTGCACTGATGTCTGTACAAGTGAACAACAGCATAAGCACACCAGGCAACCTGAGGCACCCCTTCTCACTGCCCGACCTCAGACGTCACGTGCAACATCCACCAAAAATTTTTACAAAACACAACTTCCGTGGTGCAGCCCAGGACCCACTCTAAATTGCTAGGGAGGCTGCCTGAGAGAAGCAACATACTTAACAAGATCCCCAGACGATTTTCTGTATAGATCTGAAAGTGCAAGAATCTTAACATCAGGGACTTAAAAAACGTCACAGGTCCTTATAATGGAGTGGGGTTGGGGAAGGTAGGCTCTACAGTATCAACTGCCTTGGGGGAAATCACACATGCACCTTTATGTATCCCTTAGACATTGCCATTGTAGGCCTGCATGCCATCTGTTGATTCCATTTCCCTTCGGTGTGGGAAAAGAATATTTCTTTGCATAAGCGCTAGATTACATCGTGGTCTAACACTTAGAGGTCATATTAAAAAATATTTAAATTCTAGGACCACCTTGAGCTTAGAGAAATTACATTCTGAGAAGCCCAGGGTAAAACTGAGACCAACTGAGAAAACTACAGCTTTAGATCCTTCTTTTGGCTTAACCAGAGAAAGTGCTAATAAATTGAAAAGATGGATTTTTTTCATTCTTCCATGTATTGAACAGCTAGTATAAATGATGTGTTATGTTTAATGACATGAATAGCAAGATGATGAGTGATATTAATCTGATCCAAACTAAGGAGACTGTTAAACTTCCAAAAAAGAGCATCATGAAAATTCATAACCTTAACGTGAGAAACTTTTCAGTAGGTATTGTATTTTCAGGTTGATACCAACGTATTAAGAATTCTATTTCAGTGAAAGAAAACCACAAGGACAGCAAAGTGGAACTAAAGAGATGAGTTTGATTTATCCACAGGTGGTAACAGAAAGTAAACACTACACTTTCCTTTAGGAAAGATCTATTCAAATCCAAAAATGCCCAGAAGACCTGAACAAGCAATTCTCCAGTGAAGACATACAAATGACCAACAGGCACATGAGAAAAAATGTTCAGTATCACTAATTATCAGAGAAGTGCAAATCAAAACTACAATGAGGTATCACCTCACACCAGTCAGAATGGTCATCATTCAAAAGTCCACAAACGATAAATGCTGGAGAGGGTGTAGAGAAAAGGTAACCCTCCTACACTGCTGGTGGTAATGTAAGTTTGGTGCAACCATTATGGAAAAATGTAAGGAGAGTCCTCAAAAAACTAAAACTAGATATACCATGTGATCCAGCAATCCCACTCCTGGGTACATATCCAGAGGAAACTTTAATTTGAAAAGATACATGCACCCCAATGTTCACAGCAGCACTATTTACAATAGCCAAGACATGGAAACAACCTATATGTCCATCAACAGATGACTGGATAAAGAAGCTGTGGTATATTTATACAGTGGAGTACTACTCAGCCAAAAAAGAATAAAATAATGCCATTGGCCAGTAACATGGATGGATCTGGACATCATCATTCTAAGTGAAGTAAGCCAAAAGGAGAAAGAAAAATACCCTATGATATCACTTATATGTGGAATCTAAAAAATAAAGACAAATGAACTTATCTACAAAACAGAAACAGACCCACAGACATTGAAAACAAATTTATAGTTACCAGGGGGCCAAGGGGGTGGGAAGGGATAAAGTGGGAGTTTGAGATTTGCAGATACTAACTACTATATATAAAGTAGATAAACAACAAGTTTCTCCTGTATAGCACAGGGAACTACATTCAATATCTTGCAGTAACCTATAATGGAAAAGAATATGAAAAGGAACATATGTATGTATATATATATGACTGTATCACTATGTTGTACACCACAAATAGACACAACATTGTAAACTGATTACACTTCAATTTTTTTAAGAAAAATAAATATTTATTTTAAAGCATCATGGCTTATTGGCCTACTTAGCTGATGTTATTAATTATTTAATTGTATTATGGTTGATATTCCCAACCCTCTCCTTGTAACTCTGGCATAGAATTCTGAGCAGCAGTCTCCTGTGAGACCTCCCTAATGGGTGTCTGGGTCTGGGGGATGGCTGTCTTCTGTGCTCCTTCAATATGTGTAGCCACATGCACACCTACCCACCACAAATAAGCTCATGGAAAAATTCACACAGCATCACTCTCTTAGTGGGCTGCAAATGGTTCAGCAGGTTTCTGGTTCAAATGCAACAGGAAAAAAAAAAAAAGAAAAACAAACAAACAAAAACCTTCCTAACCTACATCTTACATCTCAAAAGAAACAGCAATAATGTGGCCAGAATGATCCTAACCAAAAACATCGTCTCCATTCTTAAGGAAGTCACCTGTAGGGTCGTGAAAGCCCTACGTGAATCCACGCTTTTACATTCTAAGCACTAGCTCAGTCATAACCTGACGCAGATTCTCTTTTTGCTATAAGAAGTGCATTTCACAAATTGGAGAGACTATTCTGTAACGTATTTATATTAAAATACTCAAGTGTATGCTTACATCCACTTCTACCGACAAATTCTCAATATTCGGATGTCTAGGCTTTTACATTTAACTCCTAATTCTCCATTACAAATCAACTACACTTCCTTCTCAACCCCTTCCATTTACTTTATTCTCAAAAATCCATGGGCTATGAACTTGAACTGTCTCAAGTCTATAGCGTCACTGGCTATGGCCTTTCCACACATTACACTGTGGCAAAATCACCTTTATTATTTTAAGAATTTTTCCAGACGTCATTTTAAAAAACTAAATATTCTATGGTGCAGAGACTATGGGAATCTCGGAGAAAATAAAGGCCTTATTTTTTCTTCTTTGTACTTTGTACCCTTTGTTAGCTCTTGTTACCATGTCTCCTGTTCGCCATTGCTGTCTCCCTGCCACACTGTCACAGCAAGTTCTTTAACCATGACCTTCTGTCTCTGCTATGCAGGGGTAGGAATGGGTTAAAACAGTGATTCTCAAGACAAGGGACAGAACAGGAGAAGGGAGCAGGGAGAACCTTGCATTGTTCCAAAATTATGTTTTAATATAACTTCTATCTTGAAAAGAAATATGTTTTATAACAAAAACTTCAGGGAGCCAATTTCAAGTGAAACTTCTTTGCTGGTATACTAGTTTTCCATTATTGTTGTAATAAATTATCACAAAGCTTGGTGGCTTAAAGCACCACAAAAATATTATCTTATAGTTTTATAGAATTCCAGCACTGGGCTAAAATCAAGGCGTCAGCAGGCTACATTTCTAGAGGCTCTAAAGACACCCCTGTTTCCTCGCCTTTGCAGCTTCTAAAGCTTGCCTTGGTCTGTGGTCCCTTCTCCCATTTCCAAAGCCAGTGATAGTGCATCACTCTGATCACTCTTCCATACCCACTCCTCAGACTCTCCTCCTGGTCTCTGTCTCCACTTGTAAGGACCATTGTCATTATTGGACCCACCCATGTAAGCCTGGGTAATCTATTTAAGGTCAGCTCATAAGCAGTTTTAATTTCATTTTCATCCCCAATTCTCCTCTGCCATGTGATGGAATACAAGTAATGGGGATTAGGTTTAGACATCTTGGTGGGGCCATTATTCTGCCAACCACAACAGTGAGGAGAATCAAAACATGCTAACCATTAACCACAGAAGAGGAGACCCTTTCAAGGGAGATGCAAAAATGCAAATCAGCAAGTATTGGAGCATGAAATATGTAAGTTCATTAGAGGGGAACCAGGTGAGGAAGGGTGGCCGACACTGGCTTAGTAATAATATTCACTGTTCAGGAGGTGGGTTGATAGGGTGGAGAAGGCAAATACATTTGTATGGGAGCCTAGATTTTTAGCCCAACAACTAAAATAATGGCAAAGTGAAACTAAGTAATATAACTTCAGATACTTCCCTGTCCAGAAGCTTGTATTTTATGGAAAATGAAACCTTTAAAATTTGTCAGCTGGTAGTTAGGAAAGGTATCCTTTTTCTTTAAATATGATACCTTCGGAGCACATCGCGTCACCACCGGGGCGCTGGGCAAAGTCGCAGAGACAGAAATGTGGTGCCTTTTGTTTGGGTTGTTTCCTTCATCTTTTTGATGGTTACTGATCCCTCCCTCTTCATTTTCTCCTACTAGACTATGAATTTCTCAGGTAGGCATCACAAATGAATGCCAGTGGCCATAAATGCCAGTGCCTTCAGAAGCCAGGCACTAAGGAAATGAGGCAGAGTGTGACACACTAGGGAGTAGTGGGGCTTACAGAACATTAGAGTGTGTGCCCGTCGACCAAGGGACCTTACTCCACAGGCTGAGATCACTTGATGAGCAAGAAAATGGCCCCTCATTGCTAGATAGCTGCATTATTATAATGAAATTTCCCAATTTCCAAACATAGGCAGCTATGTCATATTTAATACAAACATGAAAAATCATATCTGCAGGTTAAATCCAGCTGGAGAACTTCCAATGTATCAACTCTAGCTAACTTTCTAGTTCTTAAAAAGCTAAAAGCTACAAAATATCACTCAACATAAAGGGTAAACATAATATTGCTCTCACTTGCTTGTGAGAGAGAAAGAACATACTCTTGTACTGAGTAAAGGGCTAGATTATTCTGCATTAAAACATGACCTGAGTGAATATTTTGAAACATTTCTACATCTCATTTTTATGATTTTACATGAATCATAAAGGCTTTTAAATAAACTTCCTTTACTACCAAAGCATAAATTAAGTCCTTTCAAAAAATTTTGATATGAGACAAAGGTGAGAGGAAATAATCTGGTTTGTGATTATCACAATAAGATCATTCTGGTCATTGCTGAGAGCCTGAACATCAGGAAACATTTGTGATGATTAAATGCTGAATGCCATGTTTTAAATGTCAATGTCAGTAAAATAAACAACAAGCATATTTCACAACTTTTGTGACAGAGGAAAAAACCTGCAAAAGACACCCTCACACACACGAGAATATGTGTATGTATATATGCAGAGACAGAGATGAATTAGGTTTGTTTCCCTGCTGAATTGCTCTCATATGCTGAAGTCCAAACAAGAAAAGCACATTCTACCACCAGGTGGCGCGTAGCTTCCATTAAAGCAGCGGATTAAGTAAAAAAGAGTTCAAGAGCTTGTCTGAATTCTTTGTGTATCTCCGGAAAAGACTGAAGCAAAAGGTAACCTAGAGCAGAATCAGACTGCAAACAGTGAGGGGGACTAAGATGATGGGCGTAATAAAAGACAAGCGGTGAATTTACTTGCTGGAGAAGCAGAGAGTAACTGAACGGCGTGGAACGCAGAACGAGGACACTATTTATGTGGCTTGTGAAGGCAAAGAAAACTTATGAGGCTCATTCAGTAATAAGCCTGCCTATCTTCTTGTCCACCTGTTACCAGGTAGTAAGATACCGTAAGTTCTATAATAGCAGGAAAACATGCCATCAACATAGATGTAGAAGAAATAAATGAGTGTAAAAAGATATAATCATAGAGCACATCAGGCAGCAACAGCATGTTCCAAGGCATAAGGCAAAAGAACACAGCACGATCAGGAAAAGTAAGTATTAGTGGCTTGTGTGCCACACAAGGCGTGAGTGGCTTATAGTGGTGAGGGCACAAACTGAAGCGCTGGCGGGAGAAACAAAAAAGAAAGCCTTGATTTAATGGATAGTTCAGAGAAAGACGGACAACTACACAGGGAACAAGGTTAAACAAAAGGGTCCAAAACTCAAAAAGAGGGAGAGCAGCAAGCCCTGGTAACAATGACGAGACATGAATTTGGGGAACAGGTCAAACTCAGGGAGAAAGCAGAACCTCAGTTTTTTATTAAGTTTAACTAAACAGTAAGATACCCAAGCATAAAAATGTTGTTCCGCAGGCAACTGAAGATGTGATTGAAGCTTATATGATATTCATTGGGTAGGAGAGGGCTTTGGGAGAGACCAGAAGACTGCAGTGAAGTGAGTGGCTTTCATTATCTGCATCCCTCATTTGATACTTAATTACACAGAAGCCTGGATTACTTGTGTAATGCGACTTTGTTTTGCTCTTTGTGCTTTTTTCCCTCCCCTCTTATATATAAAGCTAATAGCCTGGCTTTATGGTTCCTTGCCACAGGGATTTTAGAAGGGGGAAAGGCAGGAAGAGCCTAAAATTACAGATTCGGTGGGTTCTGGTGTAAAAGCCAAACCCTGTCGGGTTTACTAATGACCCCTGGGTAAAGGAAGAGAGGAAGGACCTTTGAGGCCAGAAAAGAAAGCAACCCGGAGATCAAGAAGTGGGGTGATGGACTCAAGAGTGCAGGGACCTGAGTCTTGTTGCTCGTCCTGATTGCTGGCCCTGTAGGGACAGTGGGAGCTGCCGGCTCAGGACCAGAGGGGCAGTTCTGATGTTCTGAAGCTTCTTGAGACCCAGAGTCTTTACACATCCCTGAGGCAAGAGGAGCGTGAAGAATGCTGGAGGTTGACTTTTATTCCAGCCCCACAGCGTTGGGGCTTGAAATCAGGAATGAGCTGATTAAAAAAAAAAAAAGATATTTCTGGACACATGAATTTATAAATCGACATGAACAAATTATATAGGCTTCAATAGACTCTTAGATATCACTTGATTTACATTCTGTCTCTCTCACTAACCAAGGCTTTAAATTTCTCAGTGATTTATATCCCAGCAGATAAAGGCATAACAAAAGGATTGATGATATGGCTATTAGACAGAAATTAAATTTTATACCTGAACTCTGCTGGGAGACCTTAGCAAATTACTATTACATTTAATGAAAGCTGGAATTGACCAGAAAGCTAAAACTTCATGCTTTGCCTCAAGGAGATTACATCTTAAAAGTGGACAGGGATGCATAAAGAAAACATTTCAATATAAAATGTAATCAGTAAGTGAGTGTGAATATTGAGTATGTCCTACGTGAATATTGTGCTATGTGAATACCGAAGAAGGATGTGCTGCCCTATATGAAACTTTAGGGAAAAAATTTAGTAAGAGCCTAAGTGAAATCTTGAAGACTAAGGCCATAATGGAACAGGGGGATCCTCTACCTCAAATGCTTGAAGGTTCTTTCCTCTGAACTCTTGTCATTACCTAATGATACCACTAATTTCACTTTTATCATATCACTTTCCATTGTCTTAATTTTCATTTGTTTTTCTCACCTTTCCGGAAAAAAAAAAGTGTCACAGGCAATTCGAATCCTGCCTTATCTCTGTACAATCTGCCCTTATCTCTTTGTAGAATGTCCATAGGACCTAGAGGTCTTGAGCATAAGAGATGCTCCCTAATTAGGGGTGAAGATTTGGTCTGCTAGGTAGTTCTCATCTTTATACCATAAGACACATCTGCTGCTAATGACTGACTCTGCCAGTTGACCACAGAAGAATGAGAATCAAAACAAAAACTGGAACACAACTGAGAAAGTAGATTCTAAACATTTTTTATCACCATCTCTATTATCGGTCATTTTAAAATTGTTATGTAGGATAACTTTTAGATCCTACTGACGAGAAGCCACGTAGAGAGAACTCAGAAATACCGGATGGGGGCATAGGCAGGCTGGCAGCGCCATATACAAGCTGTGTGATCTCAGGATCAGCACTTGGCCTCTGCGAGCCTCGGGCTCTTCTGTAACATACGGAAAACTGAACTCTCAAGAAACTTACATCAGATACGCGAAATTTATTTGGCAAAGAGTAAAACACAACTTAGTGGTAACTATGACTGAATAACTAGCTTGTCTCCAAGATACTCTTTCACCATGATAAAGATCCCAAAGATTTTATAAAGGAAAAAAGGAGTCTTTCTTTTACATATTTTGCTTATACTCATGCTACTTTGTAAAACTGTCTTCTTTTGTTGAGTCTTATAAAATATTTCTCCCAGGTAGATATGAGATATTATTGGAAGAAAAAAATCCTTTTGTAAGTTGGCTAAAGACTAAACAATCCAGACCTTGGGAAATGTATCAATTATTCAGACTGTTTTTGTCTAGCTTGTTGGACACATCAGCATTTCTCTTGAAGAGAATGGATGGCAGTGCTATCAGCCATTCTGGGGAGCGTCTAACCCTAATAAAGAAATAAGCCCAATCCTTCGGATGGGGATAGAGCAGAGGGGAAGCACTGCTTGCTCTCTGGTCCAGGAGTAGTTGGGCCCCAACATCCAGGAATCTTAAGTGTGTCTGACAGTAAGCCAAGTGGATGCAGGCCACCTTTGCTTCTCTTTGGTGGCAGCACGTCTCCCTATAGCAACAAAAATGTGATTGCAGCTTCAGGGAGAGTCTAGCCTCTACCTCCCTGAACCGCATATCTGAGATCAAGCTCTCTGAGTGAGCTGGAAGAGCATTTAAGGCTGACGCTCTGAACCCAAGGGCAGTCCCTCCTAACTGTCCCTACGGAGGGACAGTTAAGACTGCAGATGGCTGTGCGCAGTAGAGTGGCTTTCTCATGCCAGTAATAACAGCCTGGTGACAAGATGAAAAATAAAAGGTGAAAGAAACTGAGGAACTCATCCTAGGGCATACAAGAAATTCTGGGGAGGATACTGTGAGTCAGGTTAGTTTCTGACAGAAACCATGTGGGTTCATGTTTTAATAATTTGGGTTTAAAAAAACACCAGTGTAAAATTATTTTTACATCACAGTCTAGTGAGGCCACCAACATTAAAGTTATACAATCACCTTAAATTGTGTTGAATCTGCATTGCCAATGAGTGTTAATTATGAATATTTATGGATAAATATGTATTATTATATAAAAATTTTCAAACATATAGTTTTCCCAATGTAAGATAAACTTTGCTAAATTAGTAATATCTAATCTCTACAATTTCTTCTTGTATGTACATACAAAGCACACGCTATGGTGCAATTGTTTTAGAACAATTTTTAAGAAAATGTTGATATAAAAAAATATGTATTTTCTCTTTCTTTACACTCTCCTCATACATACACATAGCAAAAAAATCAAGAAGAAATTAATGAAGATATCATAATGGTAGAATTAGATTTGGGGGATTTTCTTAAGAGGAAAATTTACATTTAAGTTAACTCTGGGTCAAGAAAAAAAAGAAAAGATGATCGTTTTCAACTCAGATGCTGAGACAGACAGTTACAAGAAGAGTGTATACCAAAAAAGCTCCGGACGAAAAATCACCAACCTATCAAACCATCCTTTACTGTATTCACAGATTTATGCACATGTAGAGAGTCATTAATTCTTTACTAATGATAAAGATAAATAATCGACATATATATATACACACACACAGTATGCTAAAAGAATATAAAACAGTGGCTTCAGAGTTGAAGGTTTGTTTGATATTAAACAACAGTTAGAAGTTAGTAAAATAAAACTAAAACTCCATTTAGGCAACACATACAGGTTTGGAGCAGTGTTATGCCCAACTCCATGATTAACCCAAATCTTTTAATATCTTTTAAGATTCCCAAACTAAAGCCAAGATTACTTTGGTCTAGAGTTGCTTCTTTCTGCTATCTTATTATATAGCATATTGCACTTAATCTTAAATTCCTGATTTATGGTAGAATTTACGGATTTTCCCACTGGGATCCTAAAACTCTTAATTTGTTTACATATTTTGGCTTTTTTCCAGATTTATGTGACTAGTCACTGATCCAAGAAACACACAGGCGGAAATGTCTTTGAATAGCATTCTTTTACTATCAGGTCATACATATCTCCATTCAGTAAAACAGGCCACAGAATTCCTGAACTGGGTTGTTCAATAATACATTTTTAAAACTCAGGTGGGATTAAAGAGAATGATTTTCTATTCAAACAAGAGAAAAAGGAACTATGAACTTAACAGGGTCTTAAAAACATACACACAGGATGGAAAAGAAATTCCTCCAAACTATTGAAAAAATTAGTGACACAGATTTTTATCACCTATTTCCTCCTCCTCAAAGGGATGTTTTGTTATCCACTTAGGCTGAAGAGCTTGCTTTCAATTAAATTAAGGGCTCGGATGTAAAGAATAGAAAAGAAAAAGAAAAAAAGAAAAAGCTGACATACCAACAAACCAACCCATTTCAAGAGCCCACTTTATAATGAAGCAGAACAAAGAACAGAATGGATAGCTCCAAATGGCAAAGCTCCAGGAACCACATTCAGTTAATCTGCTAGATGCTTTGCCAAACCTTATCCAAATAACCCAATTACTACAGTCTACAGACCAGTGGAAATTCTTACAGAATTGGCCTCCATGTGGAATCTCAAATCACGTCTCTACTCAGGTCAAAAAGATCACTAGGATTGCCATGTGGAAGTTTTGCCTCTGGGCTTAACTGCAATTTTGCAAAACGGAAAATGAGGGAACACATCCAGGTAAAATTCTGGATGGAGATTTAAATCAGTTTTTTTTTTTTAAACCTCAAGTAAAGAACAGTCCCTCCGAGTTGTAATCCAAATTCTGGATTTCCAAACTGAGTTTGGCTTCCAGTGTGCTGGATGATCACGAGTCCTTAATCTCTGCATCTGCTTTTTTACAGTTGTCATAACACAAGGCTGATACAGACCTACCTCATAGAGAACCTGCAAGGGTTTATTAAGGTTAAACTGGAAGAAAAAAAGTGCATTAGACAAGCCAGGGTTTGTCCATGCTGCTAAATAGACCCAGATGTTTTAACAACTGTTCAGTTGGTAGCATCCTAAGTAAGGAATAATTTGCATAATACACTTCAGCTGTAAAGACTTTAAAAAAAAATACCCAATTACTTTTATTTTAATTCTATAATGTTTTCCTTAGGAACAGGAAACCTGTTTTCTCTTTTGTTTGTTTTTTTTTCCCATACACACTAACCTGCAATAATCAGATCTTATATTTTGTGCTGTACAAATTTAACTTGGTGGTGGTAATATATATGTTAATAAAGGCTTGATTAAAAAAATAAGCTCTTTATATAACAGAGTTATTTAAGGATTTGTGATAAAACCCTGCACAATATTTTTTAGGTTATTTTTTAAATCTTAGCAACCCAGTGTTATCACATGTAGTTGTCAGAGCCCTTTCTCAACCTTTATAGTAAATACCACTTGTAATATGTCACTTACCTAATCAATATTTATTAAGAAAGGCAAACTGATCAATTTCTTTCATAAACTGTGAAATTCAGATTTCAGCTCCATGCTTTAAAAAATGTAATTCAGATTATTCATCCATTCACCAAATCAATGTTGAGCATACATTTTGTGCCAAATACTATTCTAGTCACGGCAGGTATCATATGAAGATGAAAAGTTCCTGCTCTCATAGAACTTAAATGCTAATGCAGAGGTGAAAATTAGAAATATGCGTGGCAAAGGAACACATTTTGAGGAGGTAATTTACTAGACTGATGAGCAAGTGAACAAAAAGGGCTGTTTATATTAGTATTTAAAAGAATGGAATTCCAGGCTGAGAAGACACTATATTTGTTTCTGGATACCAGTGACAGAATAGGAAAAGTCAACACTGCATAATGAAATTTTCAATTTACAGTAACACCAGGAAAGAATAAATCACAGCTAAGAAATATGGATAGTGTTTATAAAGGCTGTAATTTCAAACACAGCATTGAGTCCACTCTTTGCTGGTCAGTGTGGCTTCTCCTTTGAATAATATTATTTTTAAAACCTTTTTAAATTTATCATTTTTTAAGTAAAGTATTGACATACAACATTATATTAATTTCAGGTGTACAACATAATGATTCAATATTTGTATATGCAGCAAAATGATCGCCACACTAAGTCTAGTTACCATCTGTCACGATATAGAATTACACATTTTTTTTTCTTGTGGTGCAAAGTTTCAAGATTTACTCTCTTGGCAACTTTCAGATATGAAGACATTTTTAAAAAGCAAAGATTCCAATAATTCAGGTGAGAAGAGAAAAATTACCTGGTTCTGCTCAGGTAGAGCTCACCATAGTGGCAGCACCTTCACCTCCAAATTTTTCCATCGAGCAAACATTGTGAACATATGTGCTCAGGAGAGTCTCATAGCAAGGGAAGACTTCATACTCCTCATGCCTGGGCATTTCTCTAGACCGTCCTTTCTTTTGTGAAGATGGTGAATGGATTTCAAGTTCTCTCTTCATGTCTGATTGTGCTGCTGGGGCAGAAATGTCTAAATGTAACTCCGGTTCATCAAGAAAGTGTTTGCTTCTACTTTTTCACCTTATACTTCTGTTATCCAAGTATGTCGGAGCATCCACTGCCTGCGGAAAGCCCAACAATTTTAGAGCTCACAGAGAGAGATGGTGCTGATAATAATTGTATGTATCAGTCTTTGCAGGTTTTACTGGCACTAACATATGTTTGTGTATTGAGGGTGGTGATGGGCAAAGGAAAGGAAGACTGTAGAAACACTGAAAGCTAATGGGAGTGAATTGTGGATAAAGCTAATGAGCTTTGCCCATTTTACTTCTCTTGCTATTAAAGGAAAAAAATGATGCTTGAGAGTCCCATCTCTGAGAGTCATTCTTTAAGGGATCTACAAACAGTCTGTGTTATAATACTATATAGAATCATGCTTAGGAATATAAGCTCCAAAGTCAGACAACCAAATTTGAACTTCATTTCTCCCATTTGCTGCATGAGTGACTCTAAGTTATTCAGAATGTATGTGCCTTGGTTTTCTCATCTTTTAAATGGAGGTTGGTATACTACCTAGCACATAAAGTTATTATGAAGAGAAAAAAGTTATGCACATGTAAAGCACTAAAAACAGTTTCTGGAACATGGTAATCTCTCAATAAATGTTAGCTATTTTGATTAGCTATTATTTTAATTGCCCACATTTTAACTCAACATCATTTAAGGCCCAAGAATGCTTAACAACTTCTGAAAACTTTTCTAAAACACTCACTCTATTTTCTTCTTTTGGAAACTATTGTCTGGAGGAGGCATCCAGAGAACCTTCAAATACTCTGGGATCATTGCCCTAATGAACATTTCTACTTACCAACATTCTGCTTCAGCAAAACATGTGTCTCCATATATATCCTAGACCTGGAAGAGCAAATATACCACATACTGCCATAGATTTTTCTTTCCTTGCTTACCAATCGGTGTTCAATAAAGAGATTCAAAACTCAGTACTAGCAAAAACAAGCAAACAAAAAGCCAATGAGATTTTTCTAGCTCACCTGTCTTCTGGAGGTCACCTGATCGGGGCTGGGTGGCCCTGCCGATCTCAGCTGGGCTTCTTCATCCATCTGTTCATTGGCTGAGATTACTTCATCTGGGCTCCGGTTTTCTCTTTTAGTAACAGCAGGCGAGGCTGAGCGCCTGCATCTCATGGTGGTGGCAGAAGCGGAGAAGGGCAAGCAGCAACCTACAGGGTCTCAGTGGGGCACTGCTACTTCTGACTCACCCTATTGGTCAAAGCGGGTCACATGATGAATCCCAACGTCAAGAGGTGGACATATATTTCCCCTATGGAAGCTCAGTGGAGGGAAAGAATATTTCTGAATAATTAAACATACCACACCCATGCAGACATTATTAAGTGGTCACAACATTCATAGCCAGTGTGACTCAGTATAGCTTTTATATCCTCAGCAGTGACAATAATTGCTGGGAAACCTGCTAAATATGAGGGAAAGAAGAAAAAAATCTAATTGAGACTTCTGGTTTTGTAAATTTTTAATATATGTTACAGAATAACATATCTGAATCTCAAATTATATCTTTCTGTAATGTAAAACATCATTGTTATATTTTGAGAATAAATGTTACATTTAGTTGTTCAGTTGAGACAGTTACTTTGAAAAAAACATGTCCACATACACTAAATATCAATGCAAATTGTCATTAGATTTTAAAATATCAATAATTTAGTCATCAATTACTTGTATTTCATTTTTAAAGAGAACATTTAAAAATTTAATACTCTTCATTTAAAAAAATCATACATTTTTCATAATTTTGAAACTAAAAATATATAAGAATATATATAAATATGATGCCAAACACCACCTACACAGCCATTTCTAGTTCTCTCATTTTAAACTATATTAATAAATCCTAGAGCAATATGCATTTTTCACTTATCTGTTTATTTTTGAACTTTAAAAATAACTTCAATCTTTCTTTTCCCAAATGACGTTAACATTTTAATTAAAATATTAATGATTTATGCTTCTTGATATAGTTTCGACACTAAATGGAATTAAAATGTACAGGTATAAGGTAAGAAAAAGTTCTACTGCAACTTGATTTTTATAAAATGAATACTGTTTATATATAAAGTAAAATTTGATGGTTACAACTGACCCTTAAACAATGCTGGGGTTAGAGGCGCCCATCCTCCAGGCAGTTGAACATCCATGTACAATTTACAGTCCGCCCTCTGTATCCGTGATTCACTCCTTATCTGCAGATTCAACCTATCGAGGATTCTGAGATGCTGCAGTATTTACTATTGGAATAAAAACCCATGCATAAGTGGACCAGTGCAGCTCAAACCCATGCTGTTCAAGGGTCAACTATATAATAAACTAGCATGAGAAAAGAGAGTTTTCCTGGTAAGCCAATGCAAAATGCTTTAAGTGACCACAGTTAGAATGGCTCCAAGTAGAATACAGGGCCTGACTTTTATCTGTAGATGAGTATGATTGCAACAAGTCATCTCTCAAATTGGGCACTTTCATGGAAAAAAAAAAAAACTACCTCTTACCAATATCAGTAATTAATCAAACCATGGATCACACTGGGTTAACTTCCTAAAGAGGCTAACTTTAAATTGCATTTAATTAAGTAGCGTACATTTAGAAAGAAAACTGTCTTTCTGTAAGTTTTTCACAGGTAGAAAGCAATTTCAGCAACCCTGAGGAATAATTACTATTATTTTTTAAGAGATTTTGGAAAATCAAGTGAAAATGGACAGTTCTCATGAAAGTAATTAAGTTTCCAGAAGTGGCAATGAAAATATAACTATAAAGATGCCCCTGGATCTCTTAACAAATAAAAACAACCCATGTGTCTTTCTCTCTTGGCCAATAATTCTCTTCATTCCTTTCATCCCCAGCTATAATTTCTGTACGTTGGGAAGACAGTTGAAAGGTAACTGGATTGATCTGTCCCTCCCATCCCTTCTTCCAACACTCTTTTGGAGCCTCTGGCTCTCCTCCCACGGCCTCGCTGCTGGATGTCCTTTGCCCATAATCACTGTTACACAGGAAGGTAAGCTTAAAAGTTATTCTCAGTGGTCCTGAGTTTAAGCTCTGCCTTTTGCTACTAGGCAGACACGAGCCTTTGGAGAAGGCGGTGAAGGTCTCTGAGCTTCATCTTCCATCTAAACGGTAAAGGATACAGGGAGATTGCTTTAAATTGTTTTCAGTGCTTTGAATCACTTTTTTTAAAGAAAAAAATCAAATGAGATGATGCCGATGATGATGACTTCAGGCACAACTTAGCATTTGATTAAATAAATCTCCTTATACTAAATGATTCCAATTGCCTAGGGAAAAGGCATACTAACTGTTCTAAGATAAATTCTTATCCGGCGTAACACCCCATTATTAAGTTGAAATCCAAGGACTCAGCTAGCCTCAGTAGATACAGTGATTTAGCTTGTGCCACAGAAAGGCCCAGTTTCCCACCATGTACCTAAAGGCACTCACCCGCTCTTTAAAACCGTAACAACTGTTTCCCCTTTCACCTTATGAGCACTTTTAAATTCTTAAAACATTTTCATCTGAAGACATCAACAGGTGCACCACGTGCCTTTACGATACAGCCCACCTGCCTGACCGACAGAGACGTTCACACCTTGTCCATGTACTTTCACCCTCAAGATTTTGAATTAAGTGATTTATTTTGTACTTCTTTTCCTCCTTAGAGAGAGAGAGAAAGCGGTGAGCCCAGGACTAGATAGATCCAAGCCTACATGCAAACAACACATTTCATGTGGAAGAATGAATTGCAGTAATTGCTCCAGGCCCATTATACTCTACTATCATGAAATGTAAAATACAGACTCTCCTACTACTACAGACACTTGGGAAATCCGGAGAAAATCGTCCAACTATTAAGAGATTGCGCGAGGTAGATATTTCACAGTCTACCTTTAACTGAAAACATTGCGTGCAACTTCTGTAGTTCCCACATGCAGCCTAAGTCCTGGCACAATCTAATCCAACGTGTTTTTTACAAAGTAAATGTATATATAGAGTAAGGAGCATTCTAATGACTAGGCTCACAAAATTATAAAATGTAATGAAAGGGAAAATCATCAGTATTTAAGATGTAGGTACCAGTGGAAATTTAAAAGAATAAGAACTTGACTTAAAAAGGTAGCAGTTATCTGTATCAAAAGAATAGTTTAATTATTTGACATGCAGTGGACTCGCTTTCTAGAAGAAGCCTAGCTTGATATTGACCAAAATAACTTCATTTTTATGAAGCTTTCCAGTATTCTTTTTAACTTACTCAGAAAAACCAGAAGCCTCTTAAAATCATGTAAGTCAAAACTGTATTTCATAAAACAAGAAAAACATACACTAAACACGAGAAAAGCAGAAGGAGAGTCCATCTCCTTTAGGGATCTAGAGTAACGTAAGGCTAATGATGAAGATACGTGAACTGGAGTTCACTGCTCTCTCTCTTTTTTTAAGGCATAAAAAATTAGAATGCAGTTCAAGCTAACATATGGAGAGGGGACAATGTTAGAATTAAGAATAATTCTTAGTCTTATTTATTAGTTTCATTCTAATGTGATTTACTAATTAACATAGAGATAATAGTTGACATTTTCTAAATTCTCACTCGTTGGAAGAATTAGCTGAGCCACCATTATTTCTATTTTACCTTTCATGCCTTTGTGAAAAGATTCTTTATGTGAAGGCTATTACTGTCCACTTACCTATTCTTTTCTGGTTCAGGCAATTTATAATTAACATGCACAGAAAGATTTTTTTTTCCCACAGATAAAAACATCGATCCACTTTTATAACCTAAGCACCACATCCTACAAATTATAAAAGACATAAAAGACAACTTAAACATTCTACCACACACAATACGGAGGGAAGCACAAAAGAGATACTTAGGTAACCATTTCTAAGAACCCAGTAGGTGGTATTCTCCATGTTCTTCATGCTATGAGTAGTTGGCCAATGAGTCCAGAATCTCTTCCTTTGATTAAGGTAGCAATAATGGTGGCACCTTGCCTTAAACTTTCCTGTAGCTTCTGTTCATCCTGATAGAAAAGATAAAACAGTAATTATTTTAGAAAGAAGATATCAACCCACTAAATTTAATAAGGAGCTGCTTTTCTTTTTAAAAAAAATTTGTTTTTTAAACACTTTCCCCCCAACTTTATGGAGGTATAATTGACTTGTAACATTGTATAAATTTAAGGTGTACAATGTGATGATGTGATACACATATATACAGCAAAAGTATTACTAAAATAAGGTCAGTTATCATATCAGTCACCTCATATAGTTATCATTTTTTTGGAATGAGGGGTGAGAACATTTAAGATCTACTTTCCTAGCAACTTGCAAATATACAATAAAGTATGATTAACTGTAGCCACCATGCTGTACATTAAATTCCCCTAACTTACTCATCTCATAACTGGAAGTCTGTGTTCTCTGACCAGCATTCCCTCTTTCCCTCCGCTCTTCAGCCCCTGCAACCACTAAGCACAGACGCTGTTTCTAGGAGTCCAAGGAGCCACTTTTCAAGGCTACTGTTCTCTGGGCTCAGCATTCTGTAGAACTCAGACCACAGCCACTGGCAAGGACTTGGTGCCCCAAATACATAAGAAAGACTTTTGTAAGCACTTTCATTATACAAAAAGTACCTGCTGAAGGTACCAAGAAAAACGCTGACACAACTTCAAATGCTAACAAAATGAAACAGAAGATTATTTTCCCTTAACCCAACATCTGACCAACTCTGGCTCTTTACTGAAGTGTGAATATTTCATTGATGATGCAAACCTTTTCTTCACCTTTTTTTCTGAGTGTCCTCAACAACAGACCTGGTCAGACCTGCTTGTCATTTCTGAAGTAAAGATCAGGCAGATTTGTGAAATGAGCTATCTCACAAGTTGCTAAAATGTGGTTTTGCCTTAAAATCATATTGCCTATGAAATTCTGATTTTTTTTCCTAATTATTTAGGCTCCTTAAAGGGATGAGGGGATGATAATATGAAGGGAAAATAAAAGAGGAAACAGAGGTAATATCTGGAGGTCCCTGTGTTATGAAATGTGCTGTGTTCAAAAAGAGGAAACTGGTAACCAATTTCTGCACTTTGGCTTCATCCTTAATGCCTTATCCCAACACTTACTGTGTCACCAGGACCTACTGCTTCTACCTCCTTAGTGTCTCTTGAATCCAGACACTCACACTGCTAGCGCCCACATGATACCTCTGGTCCTGAAGACCTGAAACAATCTCACAGTCTCTCTAAAGTCTGTCCTCTTCTACCACCTTTCCCACAAAGCAGTCAAAACACTTATTTTAAATAATAAAAATCTGGTCACATCAGTATCCTGCCTAAAATCCTTTGAAGGCTGCCTTTGAACTTCAGGATCAAGTCTGAACCCTTTACCTGGTAATGGAAATAGTCTTTTACCCTTCTAGCCTCTTCTTGCCATTCCCTCAGAATCTCTCAGGTCTCCAAGCCATGCAGAACAGTGAAAGATTGTCCAAGCCATTTTTCAAGCTTTCATCCCTTCGCACCAGTTAATCCCTTTGCCAGAAAAGCTGTCCCACTCCCTCCCTAGCCTCGCTGAGACCGGTTACTCCATGAGGTTTGACCCAGATATCAGTGACTCTTGATACCTCCCCTGGCTCCTATTCTCCAGTCCAGGGTGCGTGAGGTCAGTCTATATGTCTCCACAGCTGTGAATTCCCCTACACACTGAATTCTCATGGCCGTTTTAGCTGACCATCTATTCCACCAGATGACGAGTTTCTTGATGTAAAGAATATTTTATCTTTGAATATGAAAAAGTTATCTCAATGCTTAACACATGGCAGCACTCCAATTTATAACAAATTCAAAGCAGAGGAGGCTCGGACTATGATAGAGATATAGTCACCCTTTCAGTTTGACTCATCTGTTAACAATGACCACTATTGGTTTACTTCATTCACTCCTATTTACATATTTAGCCAGAAGTCTGGCGATACTACAAAGAAGAACATGATCACACAGCCACCATGTCGCCATGAGCTCAGGCCTTGGGTCTCTCATCTACGATGGCAGTAGTAAGAGGGCGCCTCTGCTTAAGCTACTCCTTTCCAGCAGTCTCCCTGATTGTGTTCTAAGGTGGGCAGCTGGGGAAGATGCACGGGGGCTAAATAGTGGCTACTTTGCTTCTTGCAAGTGGGTTTTAATGACTTTTCAATAATGGATTTCAAATGCTGTTTTGGTTTCCAGAATATTAAATTACACATACAAATCATTTTAGAGCCAAATATATTAGAGCTTAAAATGTGATATTCACTTATATGGGAATAGATACCATGCATGACACACCGTTTATGACACACATAAATATAGAAAGAAGTATTCTAAAACTGAACAAAACACAGACCAACTCGAGATATGTATTTGTCACTCTCGATGTTACTAATCACTCACAATGTTGCAGGTATGAACACATCTACTCCCAAGTCTTATTAAACTAGGCATACAACAGGTGTTGATAACTAAAGTCCCCTGTTCAAAGGAGACAGACTAACCATAGAGCCTCTCTGAAACCAGCTTACACTAATATTGAAAGCAGCACATTAACAAATAAAGAAATGAATGGGGAAAAAAATCTATTTCAGATCCTAGGGCTGGAGAAATCACATTCTATATCTTGACATAAATCTTCTATGTTCATTTTGAAAGCTCCGTAACTTAAAACAGCTTTAGCTAATAGAATTTAAGTAAGAATATTCTTTTAAACATTACTTTGCCAGTTTTCTATAGGCATCATTTGGAAAGATTACAATTCAGTGAGAAGAACCTCTGTTATTCCACGAAATACTTGCTGAGACACACTTATACTCAGAAAATTCTAGTATGTACAAAGTCAGCTACACAGGCAATTTATGGATTACAAACTCATCTCATAATTACAAATCTCTTCAAAAGTATTGATACCACGGGTTAAGAATTACAAAGAAATCTTGAAAAAGCATTTCCTGCTGACAGTGGATTTGCAAAACAGTGGTTTTTAATTCCCGAAGATAAAGAACAAAGGAGCATTATAGGTGGTCATTATATTACCACGCATGCATATTTACATATACGTATATGCATGTATTTCTTTGTGTGCTCCAAATATTTATAATAAAAATGTTTAATGTTAAAATTAAGTAACCAAGGTCAACATGAACACTGAAAAATCATGTTGATAGTATCCACTTTTGATATGTTATGATGAAATGGCATTTACTTCTGTGGTCTCCCTCCCCAAAACCCACATCCCCAGGCTCATCGTAACAAAAAACATCAGATTCCAATAGAGGGACGTCCTACAATATATCCTACGATGTATCTGACCAGCACTCCTCAAAACTGTCAAGCTCATCAAAAACAAGGGAAGTCTGAGATACTGTCGCAGCTAAGGAGACCTGACAACTAAAAATAGTGTGGTATCCAGAAATTTAAAAAAAAAAATTTGGTAAAACTAAAGAAATTTGAATAAATGATGGCTTTAGTTGTTAATAATAGGGAAAACTGGGTACAGAGTATATGGGAATTCGGTACTACCTTCTCAATTTTTCTGTAAGTTTAAAAAACAAAGTGTATTATTTTTCAAAAGGAAAAAAAAGATGTCTTTAATCAAGCAGTACTTTTCTCTATTTTAAAAATGTTTATGCACCAGAATTATAAAACCTAACTTACAACAGGGAAAAAAAAGTGTGACAATGAATATATGTATGTTCATGTATAACTGAAAAAAATAAAAAATTAAAAAATTAAATTAAATTAAAAAAGTTAAACAAACCTAACTTACAAAGGCAATTTATTTGTGTGCAGTAGTCCATTTGTATATTTCTTTAATAAAATACAATATTCCTTTAACAAACTATGCACTCGATAAAGGCACGGGCTCTAGAGTCAAATGGCAGGTATTCAAATACTGGCTTTGACAATTTTCAAATAATCTTTGAGCAAATTATCCAAGTTTTATAGTTCTGCCTCTTTTCATCTAAAACTGGGGTAACAATATTATCTACTTGACAGATTTTTGTTAAGGACTGAATTAGGTAAGACATGCAAATCATTGATATCCAATAAGTATTCTATAATAATTGCCGTTAGAATTATTATTTTTATGGAATGTGCTGTTTCAGCCGTAACAGAGTAAGTGGTATCACTTACTCACCAATATGACCATTAAATCTGGAAAATTCTGTGTGAAAATGTTGTTTGCAGGTCTAAGACAGTAACCAATGCATGTCAACAATCCTTGAAAGTAGAGCCCGTCAGATCACATTCAGTCCAGATATCTTGCTGAGAGAAGAAGTTTTCGAAACTATAAAGAAGAGAAATAGAGCCCAAGGAGAGAAGGGTGGGGGTTCTGGATGGAAAAGGCACAGATTACAGTGTAAAGCAGTCAGAGTGGCTTGGATTGTGCAAACAACATCCCTGAGCAAGGAGAGTTGCAAAGATTTTGCTAAAAATTTTGCCTAAAACTTTGCTAAAAATTCCTCTTCTTTGGCCAATTCCTAAATGGTGCCTGCACAGGACAAGATTCCCTGGGGCCTAGCCGAGAATAACTGCTGGGAAGCTGGAGGCGTGAGTGGAGACATCAGAGGCTGCACTACACAGAGAAGGAGACGAGATGAGGGTAGCTGGAACGAGGAGACCGTGGTGAAGAGTCTCTGAAAAGCCACGCCTGCAGCCTGAGAATAAAGGCAACTGAACTACAACTGCCTGAACAAAATCTCAACAACTCTGCAAGAGCATGGTGATCTTCCAGGAATACAGATGCTTCCCAAATTTTAATGTTCTTTGGAGGAAGCTGAAATAAGCTAGAGCCTTTATGATGTTTTGTAACTAACATACCTATGGCACACAATAAAACATTACTAGACAAGTAAAGAAATAGAAAGCAAAGCAGCCCAAAAAAAAATTACCCATCAACAAGGAAAAAATTAATTTAAGGAGGTTCAGAAATGATCCATATATTGAAATTACCATACAAGGATTTCAAAAATAACTATGATTAATATATTTAAAAAATAGAGGAGGAAACGGAAATGTTGATGACAAGTAGAAACTTTCAACATAGAATAGGAATCTAAAATCAAAAACATCTTATAGTTTTACAGCATAAACCTTGAAATTAAGAATTAAACTGGGTTAATATGAGAAGAGCAGAGCCAAAGACAGTATTAGTGACCTTGAAGTGAGGTAAAAAAAAAATCCAAACTGAAGCCCAGAGAGAAAAACGGTGAATTAGAACCATTATCATCTTATACCTTATCATCACATTACTGTTCCATTTTCCTCTTCCTCCCTTATCTACTGACACATCCTGCCACCACCACCACCACCACGAAACCTATTTGGAACATTTAGAAAACAGTGTATGGGTTATGTCAATAGCTGTGTCACCAGGGAATATTTACTCCACGAAACAAACAGAAAGTTTTAAAATGTTAACCCCATCCCTAGAAAACCAGTATGATGCAATGTACAAAAATACATACAAGACTGGACCACACGGAATACTGTGGGTGCTGGGCATAAAAGAGCGAGGGAATTCCAAGTGTGGTAAGAGCACATAATGCTGGACCAGTTCCTCAGGGAGGTAGAACCAAATGATGAGAAAAAAATGACAAAATTAGGAACCCGAATTCTCACAATAAAAACTAAGAAGAAAGTGCCCTTCTCTGACAATTAGTGGTACTGAACGTCTTTCATGTGCCTATTGCCATTTGTACGTCTTCATTGGAGAACTGCTTGTTAAGGTCTTCTGCCCGTTTTTGAATTAGACTGTGTTTTGTTGTTGTTGTTATTAAGTTGCATGAGCTGTTTATATATTCTTAATTATGATTATCTTTTAAATACATAGAGTAATTCTAAATTTACTCCAGAGTGATTAAGCCTTGTCAATAGAATCCTGTACTTTAGTTTTATGATATGCATTATATCTTTTTTTTTTTTTGGTTGATGGGCTAGGTTTCCAGCTCATGGTCACATTTATCATCTTTAGTAGAGCAGTGACATCTTGATGCAAAAATTCTCATGGGATTTTGAAGCCATTCGAAAGCTTTTTGGTAATCAGGGAAAAATGGATTTCTTTATTTTCACAGAAAATTAGGATTGAAGATGACACCGCTGTAATTCACAGCAGCTCTTTTTCCCTCAACTCCCTACCGTCCACCTAAAAACTCACACAAGTAAAGCCTGCTGTTCCAGGAGTAAATGACAAAGAAGCAGCACCTTGCAAGTGTCCACGTGGTCAGTTTTCTGTAATGCCACATCCTCAGATTCCTTCCTTACTAGCTGGCCCTTTCAATTTTCTCAAAGGACAACTTTTGGCAAAGCTATCCCCAGTGTACATGAACTTAAAGAACTTTTTAAAAGTGTATTTCAAAACACTGAACCCTGTCATCGTACTACACAGGTATCAGTAAAAGAAGTATAAACAAACATACGGTAGGCTGTTACAGTCAAATTTATGTGGATTCTGCGGCATAGTGTCTCAAAGAATAGGAGGAAAGCGTATGACACCATTGTTCTCAGCTCTATAGACAAGCGGAAGGGAAATCTTTCACAGATTTTCTTCCTCCATACACATCATTCCTAAAGAACACAAAGAAAATCTCTGTTCAAAGAAAATCCATTAATGTAAAATACATGCGTGTATGTATATTTAGGCTTTAGATATCTCCAGAGATTACACAGAACTTTTTGAAGGGTACACATTACACTGTCTCAGCAAATTCCATACCTAAAGCCTAGTTCAACCTCCATGAATTACAAAACTGTTCTGAATTCAAGTTATTTGTATTTTGACATATCTTTTGCCATCCATCCTTGTTTTTAGCAAACTCATGCAAAAAGTATCTACATGACACAGAATTTTAAACACTCCAAAGTGTACTATCTGTATCTATTCATGTCTAAGTACTTATCTCTTACCATCCACACCATATACAATATATAAAAATCCTAAGTTGTAAGACTTCAGAAGCCTTTTAAGTTTTGTCACATTTATAAGATGATATCATATTAAAATAGTTAAAGGCTAAAATTCCTTTCTGTACACATTTTGCTAATATGGAAGAAAAAAATCAAATGGTAACACACTGTCCCCTAGTGGAGACAAAAATAAACGTTTGATATTTATAAATTTCCAAAACTGCAGGAAAAAGGCAGTCACCTACTGATAGTTTGAGGAAAAAACAGTTGTCTCCAAATTAAAAGCATTTGCGTCTCGCTCGTTTGAGTGAAATAACGGACTCCCAAAAACTTTGATAATGAAAGACTAGTGAAAAAGCACTTGGGTTTACTCATTAACATGATCATCACAAAGCACTCCTCACCTCCTTTATTCTTAATGCCTAGTACAAGGCCTTGCACAGACTGAAGGTGCTCAGTAAGTATTTATGTAATGAGATGATTAAAAAAAAAGAGCTGATCAAGAAAACCTGTGGGGGCAGCCCTGTTACTCTGCTGAATAAGCACAGAGAATAAGACAGGAAAGACCCAAATTATGCAGCGCTCAGAGCCGGGGTGCAGTGGGGTAAAACACGGGCAGCCAGAGGTACTAGACATCTGGCCCAAGGAACAAAAGTTCATTATCTTGTCAATTATTTCTAGATTTGGGGCTTGTCACACTGCCATACTCTTTAATTTTCTTACAACATCATTTATATTATCAATTCCCCAACTTAATAAAGTTGAAAAGGCTGTCTCATACACAATGTCTCTTTTAATTAGCAAAAATGTTTTGATCCTGTACAACTTACCCAATAGTTCCCAAGTCCTGCTTGTTTTCTATTGTGATGTCCCTCACCAGCCATTCTCCAACCATCCTAGGTCTACACCCATACCATCTTGTACCTCTAGGTATGTCCTAACTGGCTATTTCTCTCTCTGCCCTTGGCTACTGCTCAAATCTCACTAGAGCAAGCATTTTCACTACATCAAACCCATGTTACTTTTAGCACAAACTTCATCTTAGCACTCATGACTACTGACAATCAACCAAATCAATCTTTCTGACCACAACTGCCACTCCTTTACTATACAGAATCCACTTTTGTGGCCACACTGGTATAACCACTGTTATCCCTTCTCCAGTAAAATGGCTTCCCAGCAACTGTCTCTCTGATTCACATATGTTTTCAAAGACCTGGCTGGGATGACGTCCTCTTATGAAATCATCTATTTTACTGCACATCAGTAATTTACATTGTCATAGTTCGCTTCACAATCTCTTACTAAAATTTTTTATTAGGTTTGTGTATGTATAAATACTATTTTCTTAGCTAAATTGTAAATAGTAAGACAATCCTCCCAATTTAAATTCTAACCTCAAATAAAGTACTCTACCTATAGTATGTACTCAATATTTACTAGCTAGACTAATTTGCTACTTAATTCTATAAAGAACTGGCTTTACATAGGACTATTAATACTTTTTGAATCATCAGAGTTTTTAGATAAAGGATACGTCACTAGAGAAACAACCCTCTAAAAAGAAAAAAGAAAACAAAAACTTGTATCTGTACACAGAAACTGGAAAGTTGTCAAAAACTAGAAATTTGTGCTATACAAGTCCTCTGTGAAAGAAAGCCTGGGTGGAAGAGACCCTGATAAATTTACACTAATACAACCAAGTCAGGAAGATAAAGGCAGACGATGAAGCAGGCATTCTCTTCGGTGAGGCAGCTACATACTAGGTGTTGGTACTGTTTCCAGAAGGCGTGAGAAATGATCGGGTGGACAAAAAGATTACTCAGAGGCGTATCTTCTTGAGTGGATGGCTCAGGTGCTAGTAGAAAAAAAAAAGTATTGATAATTTCTCTTAAAGCATAAAGACTAAATTTTTCCCATAAAACTTAGATTCAAATTTGTAATTACAAACTTAAATCAAGGAAAGAGAACTAAAATGAGCCAATTCAAATATAACTTCTTGGTAGCAATGTGAGAGAGAGAGAGAGAGAGAGAGTGCGAGAGAATGGGAGAGAGAGAGGAAAGTATTGTTGAAATAGTTTTGAGCAGTTAAAAAAGAAAAAGATGTCTGGTTAATGACCATTAGCTCCACAGAAGAGTATTTACCCACTGTATTAAAAACTCTTATTTCCTTCCAAAAGTTGCAGCTTACAGAAGGAGTTCTATCCTGACCAGAATGGTGCCAACGTGTATTAGTCTTGAGTAGCAAAAAACTAGCCTGACAAAGCTCTCTCCCACAATGCCTATAGGGCTTCTTCCAAATAGGAAGGTAGAAAAAACTCAGGAGACATGTGAAACAATTTTTTAGGTGGAAAGAACTATTTGGAATCATTAGAATTAAATCTCCATCTGAAATGATGCTACTAAGTGAAATGATGCTATAAGGTTCAAGAAGATACTCTGACCACAGAAGTGGGAACAAAGCAGGAAAAAATTTATGTCACAAGAGATTTCATGTAGATATTAAATAAGTGTATTTGAATTAAATATACTATTGGAGATGGTAGATAACCCACTTTCTCTATATAAAACCAGTTTAGATAAATGGAAGACAGATTTGAAAATGTCTAGAACTCAGAAGAAAAGAACAAAAGGTTAAAAGTAGTGAGAAGAAGGTCAAGGCATTAATCAAAGAACTAAATTATATAAGGTAAGCCTGAAGAGAAAACACAACAGATAATGCAAAAGTCACGATAAATACGTAGAAGAAAATTTCCTGAGTTAAATAAAGATCAAGTCTGTAGATAGACAGGTATCATTCAGTGCTTTTCAAAATTAGTGAAAGAATTCCCCAAAGAAGCCATATTTAGATGATACCTTCAAATTTAAAGATAAAAATTCAACAGCCTCTGTCAGGCCATACATGTTATTTTCAATAGACAAAAATTGCTCTTGTGCAACTTCTCTGGAATGCTAAAAACCACAAGAAAATGGGATTTAAAGAAAAGATTATTACCTAGGAATCCTGGCTAACTGTCAGAAGAACAGAAAAGGAGACTTTATGGAGTATGCTCTGAAAGCACACCCATTATTGAAACCTCTCTTTAAAAAAAGGCCGTGTTTGAAAACTTTACTTTTCCAATAATGAAATAAATGAGGACAGAGTAAGAACAAAACTCCTTTCAATGACTATATCTCAGGAACTTACCTGGTACCAGGCTGTAAGCTATATGTTAAGATGTGAATAGATAGATATGTTTTTCCTGTCACGGATTATGTAGTTGGGTAAGTCAGCAAACACATAAACACATAAACGCATTCACAATAACAAGTTATGAAGAAAAAAAAAACAAACCAGTTTTGTATCAGAATGAATCCAGCATTACAATTTCCAGGCAAAAAATATTTTAAAACTATGTAAAAAAAAATACAAAGAAATAAAGATGGAATCACAAAAAATGAGCAAAGGCTCTCATGATCAGATATGAAAAATAAGAAACAGAACTTTTACAAATAAAAAAATAACAAATTTAAACAAAAAAAATCTCAGAGGATGGACCATACATCAGATTAGACACAAATGAAAAGAAAATTATTGAAACTGGAGACAGAGTTGAAAAAATTACTCAGAATTCACAGCAAATAAACTTGGAAAGAGTGATGCAAATAATAAAACAACATTTGACAAGCACCACTACATAAATGTTTCCAGCAAGAATCATCAACACATACTAAAATTAGCCTGCAAAACTATGATAAAAATTGGGATATTTACACAGTCTAATGATATCTCCCTGCAAGATACTTATTGACTATAAAGGGAAAAACAATAAATTTTCAGTGGAGAAACCTGGCAAACACTGTCTTAAGTGATCACAATTAACATCAACATGAGTGCGACACACAGGTATCATTTGACCCCGACATGACACACTGAAAAAAACAGAACATTACTTCTATGTTGTCCTTGCCAAAAATGCAAAACCTGAATGTATTCATGAGAAGACATTACACTAAGTTAAATTAAGAGACATACCACGTAACAGGCCAGTATTTATCACAAGCGCAAGGTCACGATAAACAAAACGGATGTGTCCCAGATTAAAGGAGACTAAAAAGTGATGACAGCAAAATACACCATGTGTTCCAGGATTGAAACCTGGACCAGAACAAAGAATGATGGTGGGAAAATGGATGCAATTTAATAAGAGTTGTAGTTTAGAGAATACTGTCATGTCAGTATTGATTTTCTGGTATTCATACTATGGTGATGTGAGATGTTTAGTTATTCTGAGTCAAGGGTATACAGGGATTCTCTGTCCTATTTTTGAAACTGTCTGTAAACCTAAAATTATTTCAAGATGAAAGTTAATAATAATAGGGAAAAAAACTAATGAAAAACAATAAAAGAAAATTAAACAGTTAAGAAGAAAACATGAGAAAAGTAGAAGAGCTGGAAAGCGAAAAAAAATTGGTTGAGCGTAACCACTTCAAATATTTTTCTAATTTGAATTAATGTAAAAAACTAAGCTCACAGGTAAAAACACAAGGACTGTCAGGTTGGATTAAAAACTAAACACAGCTACATGCCCTTTGTAACAGCCACGCCTAAAACACAAGGACACAAAAGGCTGAAAGTCAAGTGACTGAAAAAGAAACACCAGAGGGACACTCACCAAAAGAAAGCCTGGCTCACCGTGTTCAGTATATTCACTAAAAACCACAGACTTCAATTGCAGATAGAAGATCACTAAAAAGTTACATGGTCTCCTTCACCTGAGGCAGGTTTTGGATATTGAGGGGAATTACAGACTCCGTTTTGGATAAATCTGAGATACAAGGGAGACATTCAAGACAAAATAGCAAATAGGCAGCTGCATATGTGAGAAAGGAATTTGGAAACTAGTCATTTTCAAATGAAGGATATTTAAAGCAAATGAGCAGGTGAGAACTCTGAGGGACCACACAGGACAGTGCTCATAGCATCTGCAGCATTTAGAGATCTAAGGAGCGGTCGAGGAGTCTGAGAAGGAGCAGACACACTTCGTAGGAGGAAATCAGGAGTGCGGTATTATGGACACTGAGATAAAAGGATCGTCAAGAAGAAAACAGTACTTCATTGTCCATCAACAGTAACAGGTTGTTAAAGAAAAATCAATCACGTATACAGAGATAAAAGGTAAGTGTTTCAATAGATTATGAAGCAAAGTGATGATTTAATAATTAATAATTCCCCAAGATAAGGTTTTTTGAAAAATATGCAATTTAAAGTACATAACAAACCTCTGGAATGTGAAAAGGTAATGAGAAGTCATACTGAATTTCTTATTTTATACAAAGTCAAGCCAATATATATTAAATCATCAATATTTTAAGTTAATAAGAAAAAAAGTAAACATGCCTATCAAACAAAAAACCATCGGCAGTAGTATGAAACAGGGCGCCACCTCACAAAATCACTAGGGGAAAATAAAAAAAAATACAACACAGCCTGTGAGGTAAATTCCATTACTTAGAAACTTAAACCAAGAGAGGTTGAATAACTTGTCCAAAGTCATATAGATAATACCTGAAAAAAACCAACTTGAAACCAGGATCAGAAGGTAGATTCCAAGCACTTAACAACTTAAGGGATAATCTTAAAAAACTTACGTCTCTAACCAACTCAAATTTAGACTCATCAATTTTTTCTCTCAGCTTAATATCAAATTAAAAAACATAATCCCTCTTAAAAATTTTAAATGAGCAGCCAGTGGCAGTAAGTTTGCTGTGTGGTCTAACACACAGCACGGTCCGCATATCCTGCCCCTCAAAAGGCAAAAAAAAAAAAAAAAAAAAAAAAATTTAAAACAACCAAGTTAATTTATGTTTTATGATGTGAAAATAAACTGCTGAGAGAATTCAATCTCTTGGGTCAACAAAAATAAAAACTCAAACCTGTAAATTGGGACAATGATTCCAGAATTTGTAACATCCAGACAAAAGGTAGAAGCCAGCATTTTTCAGTGAATATTGATGGAGGAGTTAAAAAAGGAGTTCTGTAAAACAGATGGAGGGTACATAACGCAAATATTTACTGAGTCAAATGTCACTTTCTCTTACAGTTTACGCTGTCACACACGTACACTGCAAAGGTGAGCAGGAAGCCTTGTCAATTTCAGGAACTGTCATGCCATAAAACGATAAGCCATAGGGAACAACAAATACCAGAGTCAAGCTGCTAAAGCAAAGGGCAGAAATAAAAATCTAAACCAAAACATACATTGATTTGACTGTCATGGTTGGTTGGGTTTGGCATGATCCCTGGCAGGATCTGTTTTATATTGAGACATGATGAACGTTTGCTTTCTCTGCCGACATGTTTTCAGTGAGGTGTAGAACATAGGAGAGCCTATGCAACATTTTAATTATTTCTCCAGCATTATAATAAACTGAAAAAGATCTGGGAAGAACACAAATAAGCAGTACATTAGAAATCTCCTGTGGCACCCTGGAAAACTTACAAAGGAAACACTAACATGTTTTCCATTCCCCCAGCTTAAGGCATAATTCTCCAGTTTCCTGGATATACTAATTTCATAAAGAATAATTTAAGTGTTATATAGAACACACACAATCAAAAAAGAAAACCTACAAAATCTTTCTTCCTTTTAATTGTTTATTCATTCTGATTGGGATTGGAAGGCCTTTAAAAGACAAATAAATGCCTGATGGCTATAAATAATTAAAATACTAGCAGAGAGGAGTAATAATTACAAGAAAGAAAATGTCTGTCTGGATTATACACATGTCCAATGAAAAGAGCAAGAGACACTGCTGAGTATTGAACAACAATGAAAGCAAAGATGATTGATAATCTTTAAGAGAATATATTAAAAGACATTTAAAAGTAAATTTGAGTTCAAAGATAGGAAATTCTTATAAATAATTGCATACAACATTCTTATAAGAAATATAATCCTCTCAAATAATGAAATAAAAGAAAAACTTGCACAAAAAAATCTAGCCTGCCAGATTTGTTTTATTTGGATTCCAGCATTTTATTTGGAAATAAATTCTCATCATTACAGGACAAAAACAAAAACACACTCACAGAGATTACCTAAGAAGACTGTGGTTTACAATGGCATTCCTCTGGATATTATATGTCTCATTTTTTAAAAAAGTCTTATGAATTTTAGGAAATGAAAGCTTGGGGAAGTTTGTCTAATTATTATGGAAGAAACCTTTGGTTTCGTTCTTTAGGTTCTTAATAATCAATACTGAAGGGACTTTCTGATTTACAATTATTATTTTTATCCCAATAAACAATTTCATGCACAACCCTTTATAGCATGATACCTTTTTGATTTTTTACTAGTTATGTGGTGTATAGAAGGAATAAAGTGGATATTTTACAAGGGAAACAAAACAGATTTATTTAATCAAAGAGTAAAAGAAATCCTTGTTTTCAACTGGGTATATTTTAGACATACGATTTTTAGAGAACACAGAGACGTTTTCAATAACTCATAACATTAGTTTAGTTGCTTACAACAGTGATTCAAAAAGTTGTTAAAGGAAGATTGTAAATTAATCAATAAATGCTATATTTTAATATGCTTGACCTTTAAACACTGTAAGATTAAATGACACTAGGCTTCTCAGTACTTATTCTTCTGCCCTTCTAGACAAAATAACCAGTTGTCATGTTCTGCAGTTTGGTATGTTGCTCGTTTCAAGGGTGTATAAACATCAAAAGATCAGCTTAAGTTATAGAAGAGGAATACTGAATGTAGATGAACTACAAGGGACTCAAAATTCAAGTTAAGTCTAAAGGCAAACTATGTTAGACTCATGAGGACCTATCTTGTTTGCTGAGAAGCGAGATTCAGAATCTTCAGTTAACTCAGAGATTGGTCCAGCAACATCCACTTTCACATCATCCACTAGAGGCCAAGAATTAAAGTAAAACAACAACAACAACAACAACAACAACAACAACTTTCATAGGTCTTCACAGAGGATCGCCCAACATGCTAGGCCACCCGAGTATCATGTGATGGTAATGAACAACTCTAAAATAGGGCCTGTATGCCAAGTTGTATGGTGCCTATAAAGGCATAGGAAGAAGTCACTATGCCACACTGAACTATGCAAACCCATGGATTGGAGATCTGAAAGGAATACCGAATTTGTGTGGTTTTAAACTGCTTTACTTACAGTTCTCTGCATTTTAGAAAAATAGCTTGACATATGGGGGGGGGGGGGGGACAAATACGTAAAGGTTTTCTCCAGCACCAAAAAATTGACAAAATTAAATTTTCTTTAAATAAACAAAAACAAACCAAAAAATTGTATATAAATTTGAGTTAAGAAATAATCATCCTAATTTTAAACTGCTAGTCACCTCTTTTCAAGAGCCACTCAGAAACTTAATACCTGAAATGGCATTTAACATACAATCTCTTATTTTCATTTGAAAGAGGGAGAGGAAGACATTAAAAAAAAAATAGTAGTTCCATTTTTGGAAACTAAAACTAAAGCATAATCTTTTAAAACTGTGAATAAACATAAAACAGAGTTTTTGTTATTTAAATATAGTACCTATTAAAATTTTTTTTCCAGTTACAAAACAGTACCAAGCACAGCCTCCAGCCCCATTTACTCAGGGGCCATCTATGTAATGTACAATTTATCTGAAAATAGCTCACGTCTTTCATGTAACCCAACAGAGTCATTAAGAAGTTCATTAAAAATAAACTCAGTGAATCAACCAGAGAGAGTAATCACCACAAACTTGAAGATAATGTGGGAGAGATGATAGCCAGGACAGGATGAGCTTTCAAGAATGGATTACAAGTGATGAGACCCTTTGCCACCCTCAAAATACTATTATAAATTCTAAGAACATCTTTAATGAAGAAATCAACTACTTTTTAATTTTATGAAGTTGACCGTCTAATGGGTGATAACTTAAGACTATAACAGAAAAACAAAACTTTAAAACAAGAATTCCTTATTTTAAAAATTTTGAGAAGCTGGATCAAGATGGTAGCCTGAGGACACATGCTCCGCCTCCTTATTTTAAATCCCTGGTAATGCTTGTGGGGTTAAATGCACTCCGGAAGGACACACATACATACACAAATACATATCTGATGACACTAGAAAAGAAAGAAGAATGCTACGATGTGACTAGAAAATTTAGAGAATTTCTAAGAAATAGAAAAAAGATGGAATCAGACTGGAAACAAAAACCATCGCCCAAAACATGCACAAGGTAGGGCTCCACAGCAGACAATTTTGGGTTGACTTAAGCTGAGAATGAACAAATTCCAGGAGCAGAAAAAGATCCTGGGCCAATCTTCAGGATGAATATTCATTAACTATATTTTAAGAAGTCAACAGGATGGCCCACCCCTCATTCTCTACCTGCATCAAAGAACTGGCAATAAAGATGTTTACTCACAGCCTAAAGCAGATTATGTGGGTCCTTGGTCCAGAGAAGTAACAATACTTTAGGTTGGTAGGAAACCTTAAAAAGAAAGGGTCCTCTACAGGAGAAACAAGCTAGCAGAAGTAAATGACATTTATACAGTAATAATAATATAAACACTGAATGCTGTGTTAACTAAAAACTGTGATAATATGCATGCAATGTTGTCATACCACAATACATTGTGAAAAAGAAGTTTATGCTAGGATTTCAAGTTCGCTTTCAACATATAAAAATCTATTCTGATTTAACATATTATTAAATTAAAGAAAAACATATTAGGAATTTTAATTAGATGCCAAAAAGCATTTATTACCAGCCAACAACTAACCCTGAGTTAAGAAAACTAAAAGGAATTTTTAAAAAGTAAAAAGAAGAATCAGTGTTTTCATTAAGAATTTTCCTTAAAGTTAGAGAAAGTACAGGAATAACTGGCATAACCAGTAAAATCTGTCATCATACTGGGTTTCTTAGCCAGTGTAACAACACAAGAAACACAAATAAGAGGGTTAAATATTGGAAAGTAAGGCATAATCTATCTTACCTTTTAAGTATATAAAGTAATCAATTGAAAATACAAAGAACTATTCATAGTGTTCAGTAAGTAGCTAGGAACAAGATTAATCCATAAAATTATGTAAGTTTTCCTATATAATAGCAAAAACAAATTGCAAAATTTAACATTTTAAAATATTTCACTCTATAAATCAACTGCACTTCAATAAAAAATAAAATTAAAAAATATACTCCACTCTACAAAATTTGATGGCTCTCAAAACACTGACAATAACCAGTTATAGAATGTAGTCTTTAAAAAAACACAACAGCAAAAATAAAAACCCATAAAATGGTCATAATTAAATTTCGAAAACTGTTATGTAAAGCACTGACATTTCTAAATTAAAATAGACTAATCAATAATAAAAATTAGTAACTGCAACTTAAGTAAATTGACTCTACATGTGTAAGATGTTCAAAAAGAATAAATCAAAAAAACTACTATAATGTTAAATCTTATTCAGTAGGTTTCATAGATAATATTAATTGCTTTAACTTGGATTTATTTTTGTTGTCTGATTAAACATTAGATATCATGTTAGTTTTGGTCAAGATTTCAGTTAAAGGAATAATTTATGCAATTTTTGAGGCTGCCCTGTTCTTCAACTACAACTACAAATGAATTCGTTTTGCTACTCTTAAGTGTTATATGGGGAAATAACAGAGAAGTATTCTTACAAGTTTGTAAAAATTCTTCTCAGCTTCCCCTAAATATTACCATGACGAAGCATGCCATTTTTTCTTTTCTTTTTCCAAAGTGATACATATAATGTTCAGAAAGCAAATCTATGGTTAGGGGATCAAAAGTGTGTTTAAATGAGAAGTCTGCTAATCTGGATTGGAGCTAATCTGTGACTTTCACATGTGGTAAGTCAGAAAAGAAGAGTTTCAAATGTAAAGAGCAATCAAAAGACAAAGCCGAAGAAGTAAGTTTAGCAAGCAAGCCAGAATTTGGTCAGAACATAAAACATGGGAGTTCTTAGTGACAGAAAGAAAAATTATTCAGTAAACAAAAAGAAGAACCCATACTAGGTCCCTGCTTGTAAAACAGAAGAAAAAATTGGACCCAAATAACATAGCACCTTAATATGACCCTAATAGACTGAATTAAGAAAAAGCCAAATGTCTTGCATTATAACAATTATGATAGTCATAGAAAATTTTTTAAAAGTTATATAAGCAAAGTTACCCAATCAAAATCAACAATTCATGATGATAAGATGCATTATTTTTAAATTACTTTTAAATAAATTTGGAAAAAGACCTTAAAGTCATGTCCATCAGTCAATTAATAAAGCTTAATTTAGTCCATCTCTTTAACAATTAAGTATATTAGAATGTAAAGTGTATTTTTTACAAGATGGTTAAGGTTTATCAGTTACTCAGCTGAGAACTTTGAGTATCTTCTCAATATAGAACGTCATTACATAAGAAATTATCATGTGATGAAACTGTAAAAGTGAATTAATAGACACTGTTCCATTTCTTCTGACCCTATTTTCTTTGATATTACAAAATTGTGATGAGTAATTGAGTAAAACTGGTGGCTCAGAGACATTAGAGTCTTTGTTACAGACAAGGATAACATCTTTTGAGCAACAGTTAACTAAATGAACTCACGGCTGAATTGCTGAAACTATGTTTATATTATTTGGCTTCTGCTGGCATCTAACTTTTATTCTTTGGATTCGTCAATATAAAAAAATTACCATGGCTGGGAATAAGATGAGTAAAAGAGAAGAAACGAAGAGTGTAAGGATAGCAGTGAGCAATCCATAGACATCAGAAAATAATTATTTTTACTTCACAAATAAATGCGTAATATATAAATTATTTTCAGTCTTATAGTATACTTATAAACAAGAAACACTGGTATATGTTGCTTTAATTATTGTAGCTAAGCCATAAGATTAAAAGCGTGAAAGGAAAGGATTCAAAGTTTTCACAACCATTCCAATTTTAATTAGTACTACCAAACCCATTATTTCTAAGGAAAAAAATGACATTGATCCCTCTTGTCACATCACGTTAGGCTTTCCTATAATTATGTTCCTCCTTTATCTCTTTAATCTAACATCATTAGCCTATTTTCAGTCCTTTGGATTTGTTCTGTCACAAGTTCTTCTTACATACTGTTTTCTCTCTCTAGAATACACTCCTTCTACCTTCACTTTCCCTCAGATCTCTGCTTAGGTGGGAAGGTGGTTTTTCATTTCCATTCATCTTCCTCAAGAAAGTCTTTCTTGGCATCCCTGCCAAGCCAAACCCATCCATCTTAGGCTCTCATTGTGTCTCTCCTTTTTAACTCTCGTCTCTGCTCCAACTTTATGTTTCTTAGTGAGATTCTCTCCTGGCCTAAAGTTCTATGTTACGATACCAGGTACCATGTAACCTTGTCTGTGTTCAGCATTACACCCTCAGTGTCTGTCATGATACCCAAGCCACAGAAGATGCCAATACATACTTGTAGAGAGAGGTTCATATTTTTAATAAATAAATGTGAAAAAAGAAATTCAGTTTTTTGGCCCTAGTTGTTGATCAACTTCTGCAATTCTGTCAGAATGTAACTTTTTATTTTTTACCTATTTTAAATTTACATTTCATCTCCCTACCACCCTTTCCCCTTTCTCCTTAATATCCAGTCTAATGACCAGAAAGGAGGTTTCTGTTTGGGTGTTCCAACCATTCCGATATTCTGATATATCACTGTTTCAACTCTCAGGACCCATTCTTTCCCGGTTGATGACCTAGCTTCACATATGACCTGGGACAAGAATGTGAATGTACATAATCAAATAAATAAATAACTATTGAATTAAAAAAAGTTTCCCACAAACTACGTCAGATCATCTCAGATTCTCCCAATAGCATGCGTGTAACACCACTCAAAAAATCAGCCATCCTCATCAAATTCTTGAGAGGAGTTATGTGCAATAAAAATATAATAGTGGAGTCAATATAATATTAAAAATAATAGATTTACTATATTTCTGATCATTGGAAATGGATGATAAGCTGTTATGAAAACAAAAGAATTCATGATTTATGTTTTTTTAATGGTGCGTATTGGCTATTTTCTAGTCAAAAGGAAGAAAGAGAGAAAGAGAGAGAAAAGGGTCCCTTTAATTAAAGCCTCCAGAAAGTCTTCAGTTACAGAAATGATTTGTTATTCAAAATAAAACTGGGTTTCTGAAGTGAGGGGGAGGTGGGCACCCAGCAGACTCCGTCTTGTATGCTATATTTAATCCTCAAAAGAGAATTAAACAAGTCAACAAAAAGACAAATCCCATGACTGTCAACCCTTCCTTCTGTCCTACACAGCCCATTCCTAAACTGAGCAATAGATTTCCAAAGGGCAAGTGTCAACCTCCTAACACCAAATCCAGCCCTTATTCTGCCAAGCTGCCATAATTGGAAAATTCCCTGAACCTTCTTTCTTCCTTTTGTACACGGCTGAGGAGAAGATTAATTTATGGGAGAAATCTCTGTATCCTACTTTTTTTAAATTAGGTCCAAACTGAATAACATCAGGAAAATGTTTCTAGGAATTTGCGATTTAAAGATGAGGAGGTTCCCTATTTTCAGAATGGAGTATATTTCCTGTTTTGGGTTCTTTTAGAGCCTGTTCAGCAAAAGCCATATGTATTTACCTATTTAGCCTTTTTACTCTATAAATCTTCTTCCCAGGCTAAGATTCTGCCTTTTGTTTACTTTGTTTCTAGTGCTGCCTTTTATGACCCAGCCATGTTCACTCCATTTCCATAGTTACTACATCTATATTGCATGTATGCATGGTGTTACACAGGAAACAGGGGGAGGGATATACAGAAATGTCTTAACAGGTAGTTCCTGTCAGAAAAAGATTTATAACCTCTATAGACTTTTTTATGGTGAAACATCTACCAAAAAGTTTAAGAATAATACAAAGGTTAATATCTTAATATTCTCTGATAATGCCTCAAAGGCTGCTTGAAACAAGCAGAAAATCAAGGAGAATTAGTGTCTCATTCTGCTCCTCAAATAGGTGAAGGCTTTCGGTTTTATATAAAAGGGATTCCACTGTCTATTAAATTATTTTTTACAAATTGATTTCAGTGATATAAGCAATCTTTTAAAAGCAAAGATAATAACAGATATGAGGAAACAAATGATTTTAAGTCACATACAGGTAGTGACATAAACTCGTTGGAACAACTGTCTCTTACCGTGATCAGCTAAGCCTTCCCAGGACTTGAGCTGGGACTTCAGAGGCACAGAGTGTAGAATTCTCTGAAACCAAAGAAAGGTGAATGCTACAAAGACACTGGGGGCCTAAAATACGTGCCATGTCCTGTGGAGGTACTACCCTGACTAACAAAGTCAACAGAAGTCCCCATGGTAACAGGGTTGGAATATATCAGTTGTACAAGCTTGAAACCAAGGTAGATAATTTAGATTGTATACTCAAGATAATATCCCTGAAGATGCCTCATCAGGTGATTTATGCAACAAAAGTACTATTTTATAAAGAATCATCTGAATGAGAACTGATCAAAGAAGGATGAGGGCAGGGTTTCTCAGTCTTAGCATCACTGGCACTTTGGGCTGAATAACTGTTACAGGGAGACTGTCCTGTGCTTCGTATTATGTTTATCATTATTTACAGCCTCCACTCACTACATGCCCACTGGACCACACCCTCAGTTGTGACAATGCAAAACGTCTCCAGATTTTCCCAAATGTCCCCTGGGGGTAAAAGTGCTTCTGGTGGAGAAACACTGGATTAGAGGTAGGGAAAGTAAATATTTTTAGGTATGAAGTGAGAGGGACCATGACTAAAGTGATGGAAACTAGATCTATACAGGTCTTACATCCATAACGAAGAAAGCATATACAGAATTCCCCTATTGATTCAAGTTTCTAGTCTTTGTAATGGAAAAATAATCTTCAAAACAGGGATATTACAGAAGAAAGCAGGGGGAGGGTACAGCTCAGTGGTAGAGTGCATGCTTAGCATGCACAAGGTCTTGGGTTCAATCCCCAGTACCTCCATAAATGAATAAATAAGTAAACCTAATTACCTACCTCCCCCGCAAAAAAAAAATTTTTAGAAGGAAGTATGTTTTAATGAGGTGAGATACCATGTGGAAAAAGAGATGTTGGTGAATGATCTCTTCATGTGAAACTTAATCCTACAGAGAATAACAACCAATAACTATAAAAAGCCCTTTCTGAAGTTCGAACACATAGATAAAAAGAAAAATGTAAGTAAATAACACAGAAATGACCTGAAAATACAGGCAATCTGGTGACTCCTAAACTGGCTTTAGTAAACTGTGATTGAATTGCAGCCAGATCACATACAGATTTATCCCGAATATTAGAAATGTTCTTAAAAAGATGCACAAAATTAAATCTAAGCATAAAGCAAAGGTACCATGAGAAGCTCCATATCTAAGTGAATACTGGATCTAACTTTTCTGAAAAGTAAAGAATGATTTTATAGTTTCCTCACTTACTCATACACCTGTTTTGAAGTCTGAGTTCTTATATTATATTTTCCTAGAAGTGGAACATACTAGTGACAAAGTAAATAAATACCGCTGAGTGTCCTTGGCCTAGATCTCAGATCCATTTACTCCAATACACCTAAGCAAAGATGAAGAATTTTCTGCCTTTTGGTGATAAGGTTTTCATCATTATTGTTAGGTACTTGTGGAAATGCTCACAACAAAACAGAAAATCTGTAAATGGATGTTTTAAACAGGCATAATTTCAAATGCACAGCCAGAAGGTTTTAATAAATCTAAACAAGAACAGTGTTGAGCAGAAGGTTAATATATACCTCTGTGAAGACCCCTGGTTGACTGGTCCTTAAATACTTTGTGGTTAGGTAAGATTTTATTATATAAACTATATATTGAGCTTTATGCCTTGTAATTATGTTAAGTGTTATTTGTGAAAGTTCCTTCAACTTATTTGGAATTTTGCTTCCTCAGCTGGCAGCAATTACAGATTCAAAGACCACCAGAAAAAATTCTCCAGCCCCTTTCAGGATCCACAAGCTTGTTATGAACACTTAAGTAATCGTACAGGAACATTACACTTCAGTAATAAACAAAGCCAGAGGGAAGGTTATCTTTTTCCATTAAACACAAAAAATTCCTGCTCATAAACGATTCAAAGACCAAAAAAGAAATGATAATTCGACCAACATATGCAACTGTATCTGAAATCAGAGCCACCCTCTGCAGGATTTTGAACTTGGAAAGTAACAGCTCACACAAATGAGTGACTGCTTCTTGCCTAGTCAGTACATTCATCTAACAAAGCAATTTCCTTATGAGCAACCACAAACATTTCTGGCTTCAGTTGTTAATCTCCCATGAAAAACTATTTCCATACTATTTTTAACTTGTATATGGTAATGATTATCTGTTTATCTCTGAAGCATGAAAACTCGTACACTGCCCTTTGTAGTGTATTTAAGCACCATTTTCCTTTCCATGTTCTTCACAGATGGAAGTATTCACATCTTCCTCCCAGAACAAGAGGAGAAGCACACTGCTTTCTTTTTAATTGACTCCTATTTCTCTCCCAAGTTCTCACAGTATTGGGTCTACTTTTAAATGGCTGTTTAATTTTATCTTCTTAGATAATTGTGTGATACTTGAAGCTAATTAATATGGGAGAGTAGATTACATGTCAAATGAAATTCATAATTCACCTTGACCACACATGTAAAAAAATTGTTAAATATTTTATTAAGTTAGAAATTGGTATTAAAAAATAAGAATCCTTTCAAGATAATTAAATATGTATTTGAAGATTTCTTGCACTCCTTTTACCTAGTGTTTTACATTAACTCATTTAATCACTTAATAATCATATGACATGGATATTATTTTATCTTTACAGATAAGAAAAATGTATTAAGAAAACTTAAGCATCTCATCCAAGTTTACAGAGCAAATAAGTGATGATCCCAAGTATTAAATCCAGTTCCATCTGAATTTCAAAAATAACTTTTTTCTATGATTCTATATTCTATCCTTTCTGAAGTTCAAGGACTCAATTACCAATGAGGCTGACTTCAAATATGTAGAACTTAAAGAGAGCTAGAAATTAATGCAAACAACTGCTAAGCAACACATGGTCTTTATTTTTAAGGAACTCACAGTTTAGTGTTGGAGACACTTTTATTTCTGTAGGTGTCTTTTAGAGCTAGCTGTCTCTACTGAATGAAATACATGGAAGAACAGCACTGCACATAGAAGGTTTCATGGGAGAAAAGAAACATCCACTGTTTAGTAAGGTGGAGTGAGAGGAGGGTAGTGGAATACATAGATAATAACTTACAATACTGTACTATTATTACATATAATTATCATATTAATATCATATATTCAAATATACTGTTAATGATAAATATTTATTATAATAGTCATATATATTATATAAACATATAATACACCCATATATGTACATATTCATATATGGTACATGTTCCCATTACCCCCTCCTCCTCACCTCACTAAACAATGGAAGTCTCCTTTCTTCCATGAAACCTTCTCTGTGAAATGCTAATGTTCCATATATTTGATATGCACACTACATGTTACACATATGTATATATCATATATACCTACACATTATATATCTTAATATATGTATATGTATATTTTATATATATATATATATATTTTTACATATATATTACTTTAAAATTTGTATCCAGATCACAATCTACAAAGGCATTCCCTGTCTGAGAGCTCTGAGCCCTACAATTTGGGCCAAGTTTGAATTTACTAAGATAATCTCTTGAAACACTGTATTATAGAAAATAAGATTGTTAGCCGATAGTGAGACCCCGAAATTAGGAGACCCACCAAAGTGTGGGTCCTTGCCTGCTGGCTGGAAATAATTCACAGCTGAGGCAGAAGGACAGAGCAAAACTGCTTTTACTTCTCAAAAGAGTAAAAAGAAGCAAAGTGCTTGAGCAAGGAAAAGGCGCTGGAGCAGGGAGCCACCAGCCAAGCTGGTTGGTAGGGACAGCTCCGTCCCAAGTCGGGCCATGTGGACTTTTATGACAGGGTCCTGCCATCATGTCCTCCCTCCGGGTGTGATGGAGCCAATCAGTCCTGGGTGTGTGTGTGTGTGTGCATCATTCAGCATGCTAAAACATTACAATGAGCATATAATGAGGCTCAGGGTCCACTGGAAGTCAAATCCTCCACCATCTTGGACTCTGTCAGTCCTAACCAGTTCTTGCTTCTTCTCTGTAGCTGCCTCCTGAGACTTAGATAAGAGTAATTGGTTTCTAGCCAAGGGAGGGTGCAAGGGTATGATCCTGGAGCCAACAGCCTTGATAACAAAAAGAAAAATAGCTTTTAACCAGAATGGCTGCAATCTAGTGGACCCAGCATTCCTGCAAAAAACCATCTCCAAAGATTCTGTTCAGCCATGAAAATTTTAAAGGGAAACGGGGGAGTAATCTCAGTTAATCATTGAGATAGGTGGTCAGGGTCGTAGCCATCCCCCATGCCCACAGGGTTGCCGTAATCAATTGCTTGAGCCTGCTCTTCTATGACCCAGGGAGGCCCGGGAGACGTCAGCTTTTCTATAAACAAGACACAGGGGTTGGGCGGTGGCCCACAGGGTCCTGCTCCCTTTCAAGATTAAGGTACTACTTTAGAAAGAAGAACTGAAATTCAACTCTAGTGATCTGTACCGCACCTTTTTCATGTGGTTAATCATTGGAAAGGAGTGAAAAGGATGGATGAAAAGAGACTTCTGCTCTTTATTAAATATATTTCGGCATTTAAAAAATTGTTTTATAAAAAGTATAGGCTCATGTAGTCACTTAATTTTTTAATGATAACACCAAAGATATGTGGCATTTAAAATTAAATACCCAAAGGATAGCTGACATTTAGAAATAGCGACACACTCTTTTATTAGCATATGATTAAGAACACTATATATTTCAATTTAATTTTTAATCATCTTATTCCAGTAAGAGGTTTAATTTTCCCTCCAACTTCAACTGACACTATACTTTAGTTTTTCAGAAGGATATCCACTGCTTTGGTGATTCTATTTTTCTTTTCCATAAGCATTTCATACAGAAAAACAACTTGAAAATAAACCTAATGAATAATTCTAAGCCACATTTAAAGATAGGTATGACCTTTCCTTTTTCATTACCATATTGTATGCAGTATACAAACAACCCATGATGAATTTGTATGTTGCATGCTTTCAATTACAGTCTTGAACAAAATATGAGCACTGATTGCTGATTAAACTAATAATGCTTTATTAAAACTTTAGGAAAATATGCTGTAGAAAAAGCATTTCACAATGTAAGCATCTTCATTTTTGAAGTGACAAAAAATAGATAAGGTAAATTTAAGACAACAATAAAACCAACATGCTGTAAAAATAAGCAAAGTTAACAGAACATAAACTATGTCAACTATTCCTGTACATCTGACATATTTCTCTAAATGAAACGCTTATAGCTGAAGACCTTTATGTGAAAACAAGATCATCCTTTCTCGAGAAAAATCTGTTTACTTACCCCCTACAATAATCTTTCAGACAAGAAAGAATAACCTGCAGCTTCAATATCTATAATTTCTCAAGAAAAAGATTTGGCTATGCAAGGGTAGAACAGAGGAAGATGCCATATCTTGAGGTGAGTAGGAAAAAGTTAAAACTAGCCTTGAGGATAGCCTGAGAAATAAAAAATTTTTTTAAAAAAGTGAAGCAGTTTCAAAAACTATTAACCAAGAATGTTTTAGAAACATTCAAGAGCTTTTAGGAGATCATCAGAAGGCATCCAAATTATACTGCAAGCCCACATTTACCTGTATTAATCTGTGTTTCATCTTTTATCTTACATCATTAGGTGTGTGAGCTCATTAGAACAGCAATCTTACACGAGCTCCAAAACATAAACACGAGGGGAAAATGGGATTTAATGACCCAAATATACTTTTCTAGTTTTAAAAGTCTCTACATAGTATGAAATCGTTTTAAAAAAAATAGAGTCTCCCTTAAAATTATGGTGTACTTGGATGAATGATAGAGAATAAGAATCATGAAGTATTTACTAAACATTTTAAGGGATGGACCTATCCACTCTGTAAGTAACTCACTTCATAAGAAGCAGCCATAAGGCTATTAACTGAGGAAGAGTCAGTGTGGAGCACTAGAAGGAGGAGGAAGGGACATTCTAGCTGAAGGTCTGTGATGTAAAAACACTGTGACCTTCAGTATCTCATTTAGCTTCTCCGATACTCATTTTCTTTTCATCTGCGCAAGAGAGATGGCAAAACCTAACATGGCCACCCCGAACCTACCCTGTCCACACCAGAACTTTTCTAAAGTTTAAACGTGAGTTATGAGAAAATCCGGATCAAATAAAACATTTTATGAAGTTAACTCTCACATGTATTTTTATCACTGATTCTCTTTATGCTACTGGGAGAGAAAATTAAGTGAAAACACTACGTTATATCGTGAGTTTTTTCTGAGCTAATAATATGAACACTAAAGTAATTAAAATATAATTGCAATATCAAAATCAGATGCTTTTTTTCTTTCTCTTGCAACTAGACTATACTTGCCTTCAGGTCCCTGGTGCCTGGCAGATAGTTGGCGCCTAACAAAAATTCATCAATAAAGGAAGGAAGAAATGCAAATTGAATATCTTTGTTATCCAGACTGAAATTTGGCTTAAGCAGTAATATAACTTAAATATTCCCAACATAGATATTGGCATAATTTTCTATTTTGGAATTCCAAGACTAACCATCTAAAGTTGCTATGTTTTTCCAGAGCATAAAACGGGCTACCAAATACAGAAAAGTGCCATGGTTAAAGACTCAGTCCACTCAGCCAAAAAAAAAGAGAAAATGTATGTACCGTATTTATGTTAGTCATTAACTTGCTATTACATGACCAGTTTTTAAGAAGTATTGTCTTGCTTCTTTTGCTCATAGAAGTTATTATGCAGAGACATAAAGCAATAAACTATCAAGTTGAATTGCCTCAGCTGAAGAACCAGGGTGGAAGGGCAGCAGTGACTCTCTTTCTCTGGCCCGCTCTCTACCCACAGAAGCCCCAGACGGGATATGTTAAACCTTTCTGTAGAACACGGTTTAAAAAAAAACAAACCACAACCTTACATAAGCCCTTTTATCTCAGTCTTGTAAGAGCACCCTTTTCTAACTCATAGGGAAACATTCATGAGGTTTGAACATTTCCCAGCACTTCCTGGGTATATGTTTCAATAGTTCAGGGCATATTTATAGTAAAATTCTGCCTTTTTTTTTTTAACTTTAGCTTTTTTTCCCTTTTTGGGGGGTTGGGGTGGGGAGGTAATTAGGCTTATTTATTTATTTATTTGTTTGTTTGTTTGTTTTAATGGAGGTTCTGGGGATTGAACCCAGGACCTTGTGCATGCTAAGCACACACTCTACCACTGAGCTACACCCTCCCCCCAAATTCTGCCATTTTTAACAAAAAGAATGTTTTTTAACATTTGGAAGTCACTAGCTGCTGAAAACCATTCATCCGTTTATTTTTTAAACAACTAGTTGTTGAATATCCAGTATGCCTTCAGCACTAAAGACAGGTGTGAAATACTTCACAAAAAAAATGGACCCAATGCACAACATTTTGCATGTTAAAGCTGAAAACTGGTCAATGGATCTAAGGTTAAGAACCTTTCCTTAGCTGGTCCTCCCCACGCGGCCCATCAGCATCCTGTTTCCTGCGTCTTCCTCCTTCCATGTCAGTTGGGATCTTACACCAGGGGTCAGCAAACTATGGCCCTCAGAAGCAGTCAAGACTATCTCCCGTTCTGCAATTAATGTGCCACTGGAATGCGGCCATCCATTTACTTGCTGATTATCCAAGGCTGCTTTTGTGCTACCGTGGCCTCATTAAATACCCACAAAAGCCCTATATCTTCTTTCATCTTTTATAAAAAAACAATTATTTTATAACAATTTAGAAGAAATAAAATAGTTTGATACCAAGCTTTAATTATACAATTTCTTAAATATTTAATTAAGACTCTACATCTGAATTTTATGTAAAATACCAAGAACGAACTTTTCTCTCTTTTTCTTCTCTAATTTATGTAAATGAGTTAAGAAAATAGACCCTAAATGAGCTAACAGCTGTACAGAACTTTTGATTTAGTTTTCTACAAAGACTAACAAATCTAAAATGTTAAACACAAGAGATTTAAGTGAGCTGTGTAACTATGAATATTAAAACATTTCATTTTAATGGGCAAACTCAAAAGGCATCATATATATTCTGCCTTTCACTGTAATTCTTATCCTTCACAGGCTAGTAATTATCAGAGTGTTAGGAAGATTATTTATTTAACTATATTTGAAATTGCTCAGTAAGACATTAGTGAAGCATTTGTATGAGTAAAACAGACAAGCCTAGATCTTCCACTGAGGACGAAATATGCATGTACTCATCTATAAAGCTCAAACATTCAGCTTGTATATTAATTTAAATACCTGACCACACAGTATGGAAAGACCCCTAAAGCTAAGAATAATGCTCTGTATTGTACCACAGAGACTGCATAGCAAGAGAAAGACTTTATACATTGAGATGCCAGGTCATTTAAATAGAAATGCTGATAGAACTGTTGGATTTTGAGCTAGTCTTTGATAATCAATTGTTCCAAGAGTCCCCGTTTCTTAAAGAAAAGTAAAATCCATGAGAAGAGTTTTCCCAGGTTTGTATTCACACACTAATATTTTAAATTTCCTTGGCTATCTTCCTAGCCTACTCAAAATGCAACAGCTACGTTATGAATATGTACTAAATCTCCTCTTGAGAATAATGTATAATTCAAAATTCTATCCTGTGTTAAATGTTAATGAGGTTTTAAGCACTTTTGGATTTTAGCACATTAATGCATTATAAAGTCACCAGAGCCAAAAGTAATGAATCTCAACCCCAGTTCACCTGTAACTTAGTTTCTTCATGCTCAAACGAGGACTGTAATAAGATTTCACCAAGATAATTTAATGATAAATAAAAAATGCCTGAAATACATCAGGAAAAAATAGCAGTAAATATTTGTAATTGGCTAGGCTTGGCAGTTTTTTACTCTATTTGACGCTCATGATTAAAAAAAAAAAAAAGCAAAAAACACCAATGTTGGGAAAAAATTTCTTTAAAAAGATTCTTTATCTTGTAGTTGGCTGAGTTAATGAGTCCAAAGCACTGAGAACAGTGCGTGGCACATGGTAAGCAGTACACAAATCTGAATCATGATCCTTACCATCACAACCATCGCAATGATCCCACCTTAAAAATAAACCAGCCCAAACAAAACAAACTCATCTATAGACAGCTTCCTCTCTAGGAGTGAAGCGCTTGAAAGTAAAAGTGATTGAAATGTATGCTTATGGGTATTTAAAAGGTGAAAATTGCCACTATTCAGGAAAGATGTTATCATAAGACACCCAGGGAATTAAAAACTTCTCTTAGGCAACAATTTTGAGACTAAAGTCTGTAAAATACAAGGCTGGAAAAGTGTAGCAGAGACACCTATGGCCATGTATGAGATCCATTTAAGTCAGGGGTAAATAAGATGTTAAGTATTTGTCCCCAGAAACAAGTTCATGGCTCCCTGAAGAGAATTACAAAAAGGCACTGGATTGGCAACATCAAACACTGAACATTTAATTCTGGTTGAAGTAATATTAATAAAGTCTATTTATCTGACAGGTGAATGACTAGCCATGACTTCTGTAATCAAATGCAGAGCACTAATGTAACTGTCATCAGTCTCTCTTCATAGCAGTAGAACACAGTGGTGTGGGTGATGCAATCAGGAGGTAACAGTCAGATATTTTAGCTGTGGGATACAGGACAGCTTTTAGAAAAGACATTGGAGGGACCACCTAGGAAACCATCCCAGCTCCTGCCATGAGGCAGGCAGCACCTGCATTATAGTAACTGCAGGGAGAATGAAAAAATACAGTGGGAAATGCTGGGATTACGAAGAATTTGAATTCAGAGTATTTAGTTATTGGACACAAAAAATAAGCAGCAGTGATTACTAGATTTAGCTAACTAAAACAGTGACTCCCCCAACCAGCAGGAGTGTCAGCAAAATATAGTGGTTCAGAGTCCTTATCTGTAAATTTGTAATGAATATGGCTTCGTGGAAATACCATCACAATTTAAGAGACAGCATGAACACTAAGCACTGTAACACACAGAATCAATATTGTCCAAATGGATCTGATGGTCCTTGGGAAACGTAACTATGGTAATGTTTGAAGGGGAAACTGATTCATGTAGCTGATTTATATAGCCTCATATAGTATTTAAAATTCACAATTTGCTCAGTAGATAAATGTCACAGGATTGAATTACGATATAATATACATAATTGTGTCAAGTGAGTAGCGCTTTTGAACCTCATCTAAATTTCCCACGAAACTATTATAGTAAGATTTTGGACTCAAGTATGGTTCTGTCAGGTTATTATTATGTAGTCAAAATAAATGATGTCATGCACAATTTTTACTCAAGTTACCACCAACGCTTTGAAAACAGGCTAGTTAGAATCAAATGGGACATAATAATGACAGCAATAATAATAATAAAAATTAAATTAAAAGCTATGAAATTAAAGTTACTAAGATTTCTCTCTAAAATCCCTCATAAATACTATAAAATTCTTACTAAGCCTCTGAGGTTCTCTACCTACAAAATGCAACAAAGAAAATAAAAGAACTGATGGGAAATTTTATTGAGTGTAAAGGAACAGGACCTCCTTCCCCTGGTGTAACCCATGAGCTCCTGAGGCCTCAGTTTCCCGATGTGTAAATTTCTGTGTGAAGGCATTTTTCCAAATAATCTTACATGATATATATAGTATGTTCTGAGATAAAAGGGTGTCATGGTCAACTAAGAGCAGGAGACAATGGGTTAAACTAACTTCTTTAACTGCCTGAGTACCCAGTCTTCTATAAGTCAATATAAATTGTGAGTCTCCATGATTAGAATACAGTAATATCATTTTGCAAATAAATTTGATCATGCAGTATTTCACTTCTTGGGGAGGAGTCAGAGAAAACAATACTTGGGGATCTATGCCTTAGGTTATTTCACATGAGTTTCCTTCCAATATAGCATGTCACTGGAGCCTCACAACAACCGGGGAAGAAGGCTGAGCAGATGAGGATCCCGTCAGTGATAAGCAAATTTAAATACAAAAAGAAAATGCAAACAACAAGTTTATACTATAGAGCACTGGGTACTATATTCAATATCTTGTAGTAATCTATAATGGAAAAGAATATGAAAATAAATATATGCATGTGTGTATGACTGAAGCACTGTGCTGTACACCAGAAACTGACCCAACATTGTAAATGCATTACATTTCAATTAAAAAAGATGATAAAAGCAGCAAAAAGTGATATTTATCTTTAGATGTTTTCTATCTCAATCTAGCAATATGTTTTTATTAACTGAGACAACTTTTGATCTTAAGGAGCATACCACCTACAAGAAACTGTCTCTTCCAAATATGACATTCTATTCTCTATAAAACATGTGCTGTCTAACTTTGAAACACTTAAGCTGTTTGGAAGCATGCTTTGTAAGTCTGTATGCGGAGACACTCAAGAGTTATTAAAGCATGTGCCAAGTAAAGTTTTTGATATCCCAGGAACTTATTGTGAAGTTTCTAGAAGTTCACTTGGTAGGTGGCTAGAAGGCAGAAGGCAAAATAAAGCCTTTCAAAGGTAAGTAACATTTCTGAGAGGATAATCAGCTGCTACTTCTTCAATGATAACCTTCATGAGAAACTCATTAAAATTCTTAAGAAATTATTAACTGCACCTATGCTTTAAGAGTCAAAATGCATTTTGCACATGTCTCATTCATTTTAAATTGCAAAAACATAGATAGTCATTCATTCAATGATACCTTGTATGAGAGACCTGGCCCCAACGCCAAAAAAATTCTCCTGGGAAATCTCATTATGGTGTTACTTATTTGTAACCCAGAAAAAAGAATTCATTTTGTTAAAACACATACCCTACACACACAAACACGCACACACAGGTACACACACTCTTAGGAATTTTGGGCACTTCAAGAATATATAAAGGGTTAGGGATATCTCTTCACCAGGATCAAGACCTATAGAACACGATTCCCCAAATCTAAAGTTCTTTCTTATACTATTGATATCTAATTAATCTGGGTACTGGCATATTTATAATCTTGTTACCATATTTAAAAATATATGTATCTCCCTTTTATATTCCCTAAATTACATCACTTACTTCATTTAATTTGATTAAAATTGTTGCTTAATTTGCAAGGATTGAAAAAAATTTATAGTGCCTTAAGGCTTTTATTTACAATTATACTTGCATCCATTCTAAACAACAAGATCATAATTTAAATCTCTGAGATTAAATCCTAATAATTTTGACATTCTATTCTGTAACTCCTTGTGTCATTAATATACAGTATTTTATTTCAAACCTCTTCTAACAATAACCTGTAAATGATCCTTACCACTATTAAATGTTTATGTATTAGTTGTCTATACGGTACCATAATAAATTACCACAAGTTTAGTGGCTTAAAACAGTACAGATTTATTATATTATAGTTCTGCAAGTCAGAAGATTGACATGGGTGTCACTGGGCTAAGGGCTCTAGCAGAAAATCATTTCCTCGCCTTTCACAGCATCTAGAGTTTGCCCACATTTTTGACTTGTGGCCAGCTTCCACCTTCAAAGCGAGCAATAGCCAGACACGTCATTTCCCAATTTCTTGTAACTCTGTCACTTCCGCCTCCCTCTTCCACTTTTAAGGACCCTTGTGATTACACTGGGCCCACTCAGATTATCCAGGATAATCCCCCTATTTTAAGGTCAGCTGATTAGCAACCTTGTTTACATCTGCAACCTTAATTCAACCTTTCCCATGTCAGGGGACATATTTACAAGTTCCAGGAGTTATGACCAGGACATTTTTGGGGGGACCACTACTCTGCTAACTAGAGGTGACCACAAGCTCATACTTCATATACTATCAGTCAGTATCTCTGATTATCATTAAAGACACTTCTAGTTAAAGAATGTTTACTAGATAAAGTCTTCAAATAACAAGCAAAAGAGTAAATAGTTTGTTTACAGAAAACTAAAGACAAAAGCCTTAAGCAACTTAGTAAGACCTTGAGCATAACTTACCATTTCAGAAATGTTAACAGAATCCAATGAATAAATTTGAAATCATAAAACTAGGGGGTAATCCCACAAATGTCATTCCCATCCTGTCTTCTAAAGGAAGCGATTCCCTGACACCCCAAAAAGCCTGATGCACACCACATGCCCCCCATCTGTCTCCTTTATAAACTCCCAAGGACTCACCTTGTAAATGACACCTTCTGTTAGTTGCCTAGAACTATTATGCTGCACACCAGAAAATGACAAACCACTGTAGACTGACTATGCTTCAATAAAAATATATAAATACATGAGGTTACGACAACTCCACTTTAGCTTGCTAATCGCACATGTGCACATTCTTTTGTGCATGACTCTACCCAGGCATAGTCTTCATATGACTGATGCCATTCATGCAGTAGTTGCTTAATTATCTGTGTTCAAGAATTAATGGAGTTACAGAACTTCCTTTCTGAGAAAAATAAAATATGAATTTTTCCTACCTGAAGTAAGTTATACTCTAAGCTCTTTGAGAGTCAGAATATGTTTGCGTTATTTTAGTGCATTTCACAGGTCTCAGCACATAGTACAGATCTGAAAAATAATTGTTCTAAGAATAAATGAAGGCATATTAACATGTATCTTAAGCCTTCTATCATTTTTGTCCTTACATGCCTAACAAAGTCTATTACTTTCATTACATAAATTATGCTTTAGTTAAAATCCAACACTCAGTCATAACTGACAAATATTTATTGCATGCCAACTATGTTTCAGGCTTGTCATAATCTTTCTGAATGCAGTGACAATTTAGCTCCTGCTCTCAATCTTATAACTTGTGGTCTTTCACATTTTTCAATCTCAGTGCATTTGATGTTGCCATCTATTCCGTGAGGCATTTCTCAGTCACCTCAAGCAGAAATGATCTGTCTCTTCCGGTACTCAATATTGTCTATCTCATTCACCACTTACACTGCCTCATACAGCAATGATTTATAGACACATCTCACCTTCCCCAGTGCATTTTCTTATTTAGCCCCTTGTAAGTTATTTTACACACACATAGTAGTTGGACATAACTTTTTTTTCTTCCACAAAAAACTTAGGATGTTTTCTACTCTGAAACTATAATTCTCCTTTTCATTTAATGTAATTCTTATCTCTTTATCAACAGTGAAATATGTATGAATCTTGGCCTAGAGAAAATACTCAGAGTGTAACTATAAAGAAAATCTATGATACTGTGGGCAAATACACAATAATTATTAATCTGCAGGCAGATAATATTCATTTCAGCCATCCTTGTATCCCAACGGAGTTATAGCCACACAGAGTTCTCCAAGCACTGACCATTATAATCTTCCTAATGATGTCCTTCCTAATGATGTCTCTGCAATGACTGACACTGGGAACAGTCAGTGTCCTACCAAGAGACTCATCCCATCACACCTTCCATCACAAAGGAAGTGAGACAAAGCCAGTACAGCATATACATTATCAATAGAATTCAAAAGAAACTGCAAGATACGTATTTTTAAATGCAAATCTGTAAGTTTTTCTGTAAAGTATATAGAGATGTTTTCTGTAATATTTTGTGGTGTTAATACAAAAACAGCACAAAAACTTTGCATGTGTCTGCTAGAGGAATGGCCCTTCTTAGAGTATGTTTGAGTCTAAACACTTAAATTATATGACAATAGCTGTATGGCCCAGGTTAAGTACACTGTGCCCATGAGAATGTGGCTAGTTGGCAAGTGAACTTGATCTGTCAACTCTCCTTTCTAACCTTTCTAATATGGAACGCTGTCACTTCAGGAGAGGTACTGACGCAGACCTGTGGAGTAGGGACAGTTTTTAAAAATTTTCTTGCCAACTAATATTTTTAAAATGCTGTTCAAAATCTTCTTAAATAAAGAAGCCTGCCAAATCCAATTTTTAAAAGCTGATATGCTACAGTGAAACAAGTGGATAAACTACATGCAAAACATTGCACTTCATGCATAGGAAAAAACAATTTCAGAGGTAAACAAAAATCAGATGCTCTCGTAGTTAAGTTTTTGAAACATCTATCATACCCTTTAGGCTTGAAACAATATGTAACCAGGAAAATGAATATTGTGTGTTAAGGATCAGGAAAGCCTCAAATTTACTTTTAAAATTAACTATTTCCAACTTTAGAAAGTCCTTCCATTTTATATCATTTATACTTCACCTTCAGAAAGGAAGAAAACTCTTTAACCTCTAAGCAGACTCTCTATTCCATAAGCAGAATTTTGTAAGAGTCATTGTAATTGTGATACGATTACTGTAAACAAAAGAAAATCAACAGCAGACTCAGGTCATAATTTCATACATTCACAATGAAGCTAGATTTTAGAAGAACCAAGATGGAATTAAAAATAATTATGCTTACATATGGATTGTTTCACCAAGCCACCAAGAACCAAGCCATTGGTGATTTGGAAGGAACGGGGCTGACTCACATTTACCCGGGACGAATCCCAGGAATCTGTCTTACTAAATGCTTTCCAGAGAAGCTAGAAGTAGCCAGGTTTGACTCCTCCTCGTCAAAGTCACACAGAATGTAACGGATTTAAATGCTGGTTAGAAATGGAAACTTTGCAATCTATCCTGCCACAGCACGGAAAGACTGACGCAGTCCGTAGAGTATCTCGAACAGCATTCTGCAGGGCGTGTGCAGGAAACGAGCATATACCCTCGTCAGGCCACTGCCAGTGATTTCTCGTTATTAAGCGTTACATCACCACACATACAGGGAGGACGGCAGTATCGAGGAGATAATCAAGTCCCTTATCGCATATTCGCCAAAATTTAGCATTCAAGCGTAACAGTATTTTTATTTAAAGAGATAATATGTGATATCCCTATACACTGAAATAGTCCCCAGGTTACCAGCAAGATGATCCATAAGAATTACAATTAAGTTCTAACTGCATCTGTGTAATCACTTAGCCTCCTAAACAGAGACATCAAATATTAATAGAAACTCATTTTATCTCACTGGGTAATTCTACACACACTAAAACTGATGCTTTCTATGTGATACAGTCAGTGTTTCGTGCTATAATGATGTAAAACCTTTTACCCTTATACTTGAATAGTTTAACAAAATAAGCAAACTGATTTTTAAAATTTTACCACAGGTTCATCAAAAACTCTGTACTATACAATTTCAGTGGAAAATTCAGGAACTAGGATTACTTATTCTTTTTATTTTTCCTCAGTTTACGGATAATCAGCAACTCCCTTTGCACTCTAGAATTTTTAAAATTTATTTTAACTATTAAAACAAAAACCTCTCCATCCAATTAAGGAGGACATTGTTAAGATGAATAGAATGGCTGTTCAGAGGAGGGTGCTGAAGTAATTCCGGCAACAAATCACCATTGCTGAGGATACTAAGTGTCAGGATTAAACTTGCACAAATCCCTCGACGCATTTTGAAAGTATGAACCGTGGCTTTTTAATGACTTTTCATCTCATGTTAAAAATCTGGTATAGGAAAGGAAGTGCGTTCTACTTTGTCACTGTTAGAATTTAAAAAGACACCACCACCACAGAAGAAAAAAGCAGACTATGAGAGAGAATTAACACTGTCAGTCAGCAGCATTTACTGAGTGAGCACCATGTGCTGTGAGAAAATACCAAGCAGCCCATCTTCCAATCAGAAATTTAACAAGTATCAACAAATAGTTGTTTTCTTAGAATTCTGATTAAAAACAGCCCACAGGAGTCACAGAATCATATAATAAGACAATGTGAGGTGGGTGTTGTGTCTCTCAATACCTGAATGAGCCAAGTATAGTAAGTCATGTATCTGTTAATTTCTTGCCTCTTCTAAGCCTGCGAATATTTTGATTCATAACAAATATAAGACAAAAGAGCATTAAAATATTAGAAATCACTGATGGAAACTATCAACCTGCCAAAATCCAACTTGGGAACGCTCAATGTCCTTTTTCTTTGCTTAATAAATAGTCTAGACATATTTCCTACAGATTTTGAATATGTAAAAAAAATTTTAAAGTATAACTTTATACATATTTTAGATAAATATATAACCCATAATACACACTACAGTGGATGCACAGGAAAAATAACCACTATCTTAACCTTCAAGAGTTTGATTTTTATTTGTGCAGAATATTACTAACTCAATAAAATCTTACCCTATATAAAACTTCCTTTAAAATATCTGCAGAAATATCAATTGGGTTTATTTGATATCTTAAATGAGCTTTTCATTTCTAAGTAATATATGCTTCCTAAAAATTTCAATGTATATTTCAGAAAGAAAATCAATGTTGTATGTTCTTCAGCATAAATTCTACTGTTATCATGGTGTGCTTGTGATTGCCTAAATTATAAAAATCGTTGACATTTCACATTTTATATATTTAAAAATACAGCTTTTAGGGCTAAGTTAGTTTGTCTTTTATGTACGCTTATCTTTAAGTAAAACTAACAATACAAATTTAGGTTTATCCAATAGAATAAAATTGAAGATCTATTAGCTTATCAGAAAGATTCATTGCCGATTTCTTTTCATAGTTTCTCTACACATAAACTACTTGAGCTATTATTTATAATATCAGTATAAATCAGTGATCAGCAAACTGTAATTAGTGAGTCAATCTGGCTCTGTGACCTATTTTTGTTCAGTTCATAAGCTGAGAATGATTTTCATATTTTTGAAGGGTTGTAAATAATGGGGAAAAAAGAATATGAGGCAAGGACCATATGTGGCCTGTGAAATCTAAACTGTTTATGGTCTGCTCCTTTACAGAAGTTGGCTGACTACTAATTTAAGTAATTTCCTATCATTTTTTAAATTCAAAAACCTGATCTAGTCAACTTTCAGAATTTACTTATTGTATAAAGCAAAGCAAACTGCAGGTAAATAGAAGGCCAAGATATAAATATCTATCAAGTCATATTTCTTAAACATTTCTCACACGAAGGAACCTAATTCATTCACCATATCACAGACAGCAGGCAGCTATGATGCAAGACCCCTCACTTAGTGTCTCTAAAATGGTCTCATGTTATGGAAATTATGATGAACATTTTACAGAGGAGAAACCCAACCCTCTGGAAGACTAAGTGATTTTTCTTTGGAAAAATAAATTGTTTTTAAAATGTACTGATTAGTATTTTTACTTTAAATAACATTACCACCCCTTAATTTTGAACTTTCCAACACTCCCTGGGTGATAAACTTTAGGCAGAGGTGATGGGCAACTGCTAGAATTAGATATCAAACATAATCAATTTTTCCCAGTGTTGGATCTTAACATTTTTTATTAAAATAAGGCCTATTTGATTTGTGTTTTATGCAGCAGAGCGTAGGCATTTAACCACTCAACTCAAAATTATCATTATAGACCTGCATTTGAGACAATTGCATATGGAGGGCCTTTCACTGAGTAAATTGTTTGAAAGTTAATGGTATGTGATTATTACATTCAAGTAGTCCCACAAGAAGCGGCAGTGAATAACTGCATGCAAGTGCTGGCCTGCCCCCCACCACTTGTAATGGGGTGTGCCAAAACCAAATAACAACTCAAGGCTTTTATTTCCAGGAGTTTCATATAAACAAACATATTGAGCATTGGTTAAATACTAAAGGCTTGACCCCATATGAATTATATAACGAATGTTAAGAAATGCTTATGAAGAGTATATCATGTCTAAATACTTAAGAGTAACAAGATTAAACTTCTGTCAAATGACTGTGAAAGTAGAAACACATGCCTGAGTATTAAATGTATAATCACGGATAAATTCATTTCCTCTTAGACGTACTAACCAGATTAGAGCTGGAGATTACATTAAAGATTTTCTTGTTCTTGAGACTTTATAACAAAACATGAAATTTTTATGTAGTTCTCTTTAATGCTTTAATATTAAAATTCTACTAGTGATTCTTATTTTAAATTTTTGAAAAATAATGTTACTGCACTTGAATGCTAATGCACTGTTGTTTTGTGTCCACTGTTATCTCTTTTAACAAACTGTGGGCCAGCTAGTGTAATCCTACATACTCTACAAATGTCGACTGTTCCCTCATCTTAATGGTACAAAAATTCCTCCAGTTACACTCCTTCAGTATCAGAGCATGTGATCAGTGGACTCACCCCACTGAGCAAACTATGGGCCAATTCAGATACTGCTCAATTTAATGCGGGGAGTCACATGACAAGCGGCTTACTCCAGACGTACAGTAGAAACACAGGGACAGATTGAGGGAAATTATAATTTAATGAAACAAAAAAACAGGCAGAAATGGGTTCTTTTGTGAAGGAAAAACCGGGCTGGTCTGACAAGATAACTCATAAGTCTAGGAATGTGAAGGAGAGGCTGGGCTGGGCTAACAAGATAACTCACAAATCTAAGTATTGAAATACTGATCTGAGTTCTGCTGGACTAACTTGTAAATCTAAGTTAATTAGTGTTGGTTTGCTGTTCATGTTTTTTGCTAGCCAGCTGGGTTTTCAAAGATACATATCTGGCTTTGGAATGTTGGTTTGCTGCCTCCCCGCCTCCACTTTTGTGATGATGCTGCTGCTAAAGCTGTTCCATGACTATTGGCCGAATACCCCAAGCTTGTACTTTACCCTATAAAACCTCACGTGCACGTCTTGAAGGTGCTCAGAGCTTTGGAGCAGAAGCCCCTGTGAGCCCGCTGGTGTAATACATCTGAGTGCTCCAACCCTCTGACTGGCCTGTCGTTTCCGTAACATTTCAAGCTCAGGTAGTTTGGGAAGCAATACCTTCCAGTGTATGGTAGGGATATAAGGGGAAATCAAAGGGAGAGGCAGCATAAATAAGTATGATCAAGTTCTATATAGATACTGTGTAAATTTCTTAAAGACTAAACCCGTTGTTTGTAAGTTAACTAAGCAAACACAAATGAAGCTAAACCCTGTATATTCTTATGGAGTTGCGGAGAAGCAAAAAGTAATCACTACGTAATTATGCTATCTGGGATTTAAAGTGTGTTTGGGTTAGTTTACTGGAGCTTTGGCCAAGGTTCAGACTTAAAAATAGCTCGAAGGTCAACACTCACTCTCATTTTATCTCACTTGCTTTATCTCAGTAACTGTCACTGTTCTGTTGTAGTTAGACAAGCTTTTGGCCAGTTTTGCCCACTCTTGTACCTTGTAGCCAATTTCTGTGTCTAGGACAGACCTTGGCAGCTTTTTCAAAGGGCTGTGCCAAGGGTTTAACATTCTTTCTTGTGGCTTGCACGAGCGAAGGGAAGAAAACCGAAATATGCTCCTAGTCTTGAGTCAAGGGGCAGAAGTCTTGACCACACACACAGACTCCACCCTCTGGGGTGATTTCTGTAACTTCCCATGATTCTCCCCACTCCATCCTCTCCCTCAGGGAGCAGATGCTGGGATTTATTGATGGCATCTTAGAAGATCACAGAGGAACTAAAAGACACAGTATGACTTAGGAATGAATTCATAAAATGATAGGTTTACATCTAAGAAAATTCATGTACTATGTCATGTGGAATATTTTCACTGACATCAAAAGATGGAGGCTTTATGGTAAGAAATCCAGTCCTCATTCAAATAATCACAGGGTGGATTTTTTTTTAACTTTTGAGAGGTCCCAGAAACCTAAGAATTTGATGAAAGCTAGGGACCTTGTTGTAGGAAAATGCTTGCATGAACAGACACAGAAATTTCCATATAATTTTAGGGAGCTAATAGATAGCCTGAAATAAGATCAACAATCCCAATTTGTGAAACTCTGACCTAATCCCATCCTTTAACTTTACAAATAGTAAAATAAAGCTCCAAAGTAGTGTCTTCTGCCTAACACAACACAGCAAGGTAGCTGCAAAGACATACAAGTTTTTCCATTCTAAATCTAATGCACTGAAGAGACTCATTTAATTCTTTTGAAAACAAAGACTTCAAACTAAGTCACAAGAAGCTTCTGAGAAAGAGAAGAAATACTTCTGGTGCTTTTTGAGGCATGGGGCAATCTTTTGGAGCAAAAATCTTGCTTTTTTTCCCCCTAAAAAGCCAAAAAGTAAAATTCATAAACTTATTTTTGTGACTCTGATTTGGAGAGACAGAATTGAGGAAGATAAGCAACTAGAGTTAAAGTACCTGGAAGGACATGTACAAGTTGGGAGAAGGTTCTCATATGGAAACAATGTGATTCTGCAACAAGTCTGTATTCATTAGGATAAAACAAAGTCATCCCGAACATTACTGTAATTATATTAATAAAAGAATATTAATTACATTTCTAAAACAAAACACGTGTTTCAGCCCCCTCTTCTAGCTGCTCGCCCTCGCCTAACGCCTCCATCCAAGCTGACTCCCAGCCTGAGACCTGAGTCACCCTAGGCTCCGCCCTCTCCTTTGGCTTCTCATTCTCTAAGACCTATCAGAGTTCCACCCCTAAGTGGGTGTCTCTTCAATCCATCTTCTGCTCTTCTCAGCATCATTCCTGCAAGTCTCAAGCTCTAGGCACCTCTCACCCGGCTTTGCTTTCTTTCTGCCCACATCTCTTTCTATCTCCATTTCTATCCAATTCATCCACCAAATTGCTCTGAAAGGGAACTTTCTCTAAAGCAAATCTAACCATGTTACTCCCTGGCTTGACCCCCTTCAGTGGTTACTTGTTACCTATAACCCTCCTTTAAAAACTTTATTGGATTTCTGAAATATTTTCAAAATATTACCTGACAATCACTTTTTCATTTTTCATGGTTTACGATAAAGAAGAATATTTATTTTAGATTATTATACTACCAAAGATTTTGAGTTGTATAAGTTACATATAAAAGTTATCTATCTATCTATCTATCTATGAAGTTACACATTATATATAAAAGTTATCCCATGGAGTCATTAAACTCATTTTATATGTGAAAAAGAAAGTTCTTATTCCTCTTGTTGAAAAAGGATAGATGTTAATTGTATTGCTGTAGATTAGTTAAGAAAAAAAGAATTAGAATGTATTGCATATTAAAAGTAGACTGAACTTTAGTGTATTACATAATGAAACAGATGAAAATATTTTATACTCTAATATTTGAATTTCATAAATTTGAGGTTAGTAAGTCAGCTGGTTTATTTTTTATGATATGTCTTATGTTTAAAAGATATGAAAAAAGAGAAAATCTCCTAGAATACCACCTGTAAGGACTTCTCTGCAGTGACATAAATCCCAAGAATACGTTCACCTACTCCAGGGATTTTAGAATCACCAAATGGGTATGATGACTTACCAGCACGGCACCCAGCGTCCTTTTGAAGACGTTGCCCCATCCCTGGGACCTTCAGTCTATTTTCATCAACTAATTTGGAGTTCCCCCGACTCCATGCCCTTGAATGTGCCATTTTTTCTTCCAGTAGTGTCCCTTTGATTCCCCTTTCTGTAAATGTAGACACTTCTATTCATTCTTTACACCCCACAGTAGGAACCATCTATTCTCTGAGGCCTTCTCTGAAACCATTTCCCCTTGCCATCCCTGTTTTATGTACAACCCATTATTGTCACCAGATACACTTCCCTTCTTAACTCAATTTCTTGGTAGTAAGAAACTCAATACCAAACACAGTATGAAGCAGCACCTATTTATGAATGCACTTATAAATGACATGAATAGTTAACTTAGGAAAATAACTAAAGAAATTGGAAAATAGAACAGATAAGGCAGAAATTTTCTAAAGACAACATGGCTTTTTATCTAACATTATACTGTTCACTTTCTCCTTTAAGTGTTTTTCTTGGGCGGGGTATCTAAAACATGTTAAACTTCATGTATCGTGACTGAATCTACGATGTTGCAGAGTAATCTGGCATAATATTAATGTGACAATGCAAAATTTTACTTTGCAGAAGTCTCTTAATGAGTGGGATGATGCTCTTAAAAACAGTGTATTTCTCCCTATATGATCAGTTGTATCTGTGTCAGATACTGCTAGCTGTCTGCTAAATTCGTATTTCTCCCTCCTCAATTATAGTAAAGTGTGCCTGAGACGGCTGCTGGCTGGGGATTGTATTTCCTAGCTCCTTTTGCTAGAGGCGTGGTCACATGACTAATCCCTTCTTGCTAATGATGTGCAAGCGGGAGTGACAAGAGCAACTTCTATTCCACTTGCTTAAGAGGAAACCTCTGGCCAAAGCTTCTGTTCTTTTCTTTTCACTTCTGTTTATAGTAGTGGCAACCAATGACTTTGAAAGTTGTGCATTAAAAATACTAGAGACGCTGCCTGCGTGAAACAGAGCTGCTGAAAGGCCTGAATGATCTATCTCGACTGCTACCTGAGAAATAAACTTCTATCTTGTTTGAGCCAATGAATTGTGGGATCTGTTAGAGCAGTGTAGAAAACTGCAAGTCTTTATGTATTTCTGCACCTACTAAATATTTTCATCCAATTTAAATAAATCCCCAAAGCAGATCTTTTAAAACTACCAAATACTAATATTTACAATGAGAAACTCATCTGAATTAGAAAGCTTTTGGATAGCAAATTTTATAAAATGATATAAAAAGTGAACTATGAAAAAAAAAAGTTAGCGTTGTATTTACCCTTAGAAGTGATCTGCTAACAAAAATAAACTTTTATGCAAAATGGGCATGATAAAATTTCCTATTATGAGGCCCTACAGAAAAGGCAATGCCAAAATACTAATAAAGAACCATCTGGTGCAAACCCCAACAGGTCAATATTTTCCAAAGATGGCTGTGTTACGTTAAAAATTTCTGAAGTTCGAGTATACCTTCTGAATCATTAAATAAAACTAAGAAGACTATCAGTTTCTTTTGTTATGTGTGGAATATCTGGTTATTAATGGAATCTTAGCTCCTTAGAAGACAGAACTGTGAGTATAATAAATACAGGGTAGAATTATTACTTAAAATCTAGTTTCTGCTAATTTTCAAGTTGACTTCATTCAGAATAAAAAGTTCTGGTCTGTCTCAATCATACATATTTTATAATTCATTATAGAAATGAACCCTGTAGTAAAGTTTCTCTTCGGTTTTTATTGCCAAAGGGCACTCAGAAAAAACACAGGTCTATTAATAAAAATTAATTTCCTGTAAGAAAGTATTCAAAGAAGGGAGTTCTGTGCTATTACAAATAAATTGATGAAGAGATATATACTTCCTAAATACTTTTTTCCAGCATTGAAATGGAATAAAAAGACATAATTGACAGCACTATAGCATCATTTCTGGCATTATTTTCATGACTTAAAATCACTGGAACTCCTTTTGGCCTCCTTGGGGTCACTCTCAATACACCACACTGAAGCTTCACTGCAGATGGTCCTGGAAGGGTGGCAGGGTTCCATTCAAGTGCTAACGCATGAAATCTTGTCATTTCTGAAATAAGTAACCCCCATTGAATGGGTCCGCAATTGGCCGTACTTTTATTAAATTTTGCACCAAATTACTGAATGGTACAGTGCTTCCTACTTGGAGATTGGCTTTTTCTGTCATTCTTCTTAAAATAAACTTTTCTTTATTTCAAAGAGAAAGTACTATAGCCATCAAACAGGAACTCCATCAATTTATTGCCACCAAGGCTTGAGAAGTAGCTGCGCACGAAGCCAGACTTTTTCCCTGCATTCTGTTAGGACCCAAGAGCATCTCTCCAGGTGCTGGAGGCCCACCCTTAATTATGCCCTGTAGCCCACCACACTGGATGCCCTACTGCAGCTGACTAGCCCCTCTCTTTCTCAGACTGCCACCATCTTAACTCCTCCTTAACTTCAGCATGTTTTCCCCTCTTAAAACAAGAAAACATCCCTCTACCTGCCAGTCTCCTCCAGGCCCATCACTTCTGCCTCAAACTGCCCAGCTCCCACTTAGACTTCACCTGACTGCCCTCTGATTTCCTCCTAGTGATGAATACTGTAACAGCCCTTGTCAAGGTTACCACTTTCCTACATTTTACAACAAATGCTTTAAAGGACTCACCTTACTTGACACTGTTTTAGAACCTGAGTATCCCCTGCATTAACCAATTCCACTCACTCTGTGATGGATGAACACTGGACAAGGAGTCGTCCTTAGCTAGTTACAACTGAATGGTGGCACCTGGAGGTGTGAAGTGTAGCAACCTGCTTTTTTCTTTGTGTCTGGGAATGTTAACGAATTCTTTTTTCCTTGAAATGTCCTTTTACCTTAGTTTCTACAATATCATACTTGTATGGCTACTTCTGATCAGGTCCTCCCTCCTTTACTTGTCCCTTAAATGTCAACTTCCTTGGGACTCTGTCCTAGCCTTTCTTCTCAGACTTCACTGTCTGGGATACTCTATTAAATCTATGGCTTCAATTGACTATACATCAATACCACCTACATCCTTATCCTACTAGTAGTAATGATAACAGATACCACTACTTCTATTTTTATTACATGTTACCACGCCTTTTATGTGTTAACACATTTAATCATCATGACAACTCCATGAGGAAAGGACACTTTTTATTCCAATTCCAAAAAGGTGGAAAGTTAAGCTCAGAGTGATTTAAGCAACCTATCCATACCCGCAATGCTGGTTGGTGGCAAAGCCAAGATTTGAACCAGATAACTTGTCCTTCAAGTTTCCTTCGAATGCTCCCAATACTGCCATGCTGCACTTTTTCTATTGCATAGCTCTGAGTCTCAACTCATGCATTAAGTCTTATCCGCATTGCCTGCTGGACTTTAGATCTTCATACTTGACTACTAGATATCTCCACCTAAATGTAGCTGACTTTTCAGTAATGCCAGCTACACGACTGTCTAGACCAATGTATGTGAGGACTTTGGTCAACAGGGAACCTCGCCTAAGACCAACTAAACCATGTCCCAGCTAAATATGATCAAGATGTAGGTGATCAAGTTGGAGGGAAATGTTTTCCTACTTCATTCACACAAAATGGTTTAAATAAAACACATAGTTTAAATATAGATATAATTCCAAACTTTCCAAGTAAAAAATTGTGTTTTGGGAAAGTATAAATTCATCATGCTAGACATCAGCCCATTTATATAGAGGAAATACATCACATGAAAATGCAAAATATCTGTTATATTCACTTTAGTTTAAAAATGTGATTCACTCGGAGCTGTTTGGATCATTCAAATCACACACCAGTCAAACAATCAGAACACAACAATGCACAGATCAAAGGCTATTCACAAGCTGAGATTTGCTCCAACCCAGGAAGAAAGATTAATAATAAAGATGTATAACTTAGGTACCACAGACATATGAAAAAGTGACAGTCACAGCAGCTAGCCAAATGACAGCACTTTACCTGTAACAAGCAAATACATATGATAAAGGCAGAAACTCTTACCACTGAATGTTAAACAAGACCTGTGACAGTTTGTGCTTTGTGTGTGACTTCAACTGAGCTCTGATGTGCCACAGTTTTTCCAGGCTCAAACTCATTATATTCAGAATGGAATTCATTATGTGTTCCCTTGAACCTGATCCCCACCTTGTGTCAGGATTGCAGTGAAAGGCCCCCATCATGAAACAGGGATCCAGCCAGAAACATGGGTATCATCTTTGACTTCTCCCTCTGGACAATTTCCGAAATGCTTTTGTAATACAATCTCATACAGTGTTTTGGTTATAGCAGTCCTGTGAGGCCGTAATACCTTCATTTTATAAATGGAGTAATTTATGTTCAAAGAGGTTGCTTTGCCCAAAGGCACAGAACTAACAGTTATGATGTTTATTTTATGGTGCCTCAGTTAATATACTTACACACATTATCTTATTTTAATCATTACAACATTCCTGTGATTAAACTATTTTTTCTCAAATAAGGTAATTGAGTTGCATAGAGTAAGCCAGTCATTAGAGGATTTGGGTCAGAATTTGAATTCAAGTCTATCAGGCTTAAAAGCTCCTTTTGATTAGTCCTGCCCTGAGTAAAAAACAGAGTAGGAATCTAAATTCAATTTATATTCCCTGTAGGAAATCATTCAGTTGACCAGCTATCCCAGTGATGGGACATTTGCCTTAATTTAGGGCTAAAAGTGTTGTAAGAAACACTGTGTGACTTTAGACCTGTTTCTTGAAAATGATTCAAAAGTTTTGTATATACATCTTTACTTTTGCAGAGATTATTAAACCTCAATGATATTTTAGTGACTGAGAAATTTAGAATGCATTTCAAAGTTACTCTTTTTAAAAGCAATTTTTTGTAACAGTACTAGAGTTTAATTTATAGAAGACAAAGCATAACAAACAGAAAACCTTACACACAGCAGACTCTGGAAGCTACTTTTCTTTAGAGTCCTTTTATTTGTTTTTTGGTGGGGAGATTAATTAGGTTTATTTGTTTAGATTTTAGTGGCAGTACTGGGGATTGAACCCAGGACCTTGTGCATGCTAAGCACGTACTCTACCACTGAGCTACACACCCTACCCAGAGCACTTTTGTAAGTCTGTTCTCTTTCTTACCTAAAATTAAGATACATAGCTCTTTTCTATCTATCATCCCTACCTCTCTCCTAGAAAAACTCAACCATTCTGGATATTTTAAATTAATAAAGCCTATAAGTTTTATGCATGATTCCATATGATAAAAGGGAAAGACTGAGAGATTAAAAGATCTGCTTAAATTATACAAATGCACTGGCTACAGTACTAGGAGCATAATGTATTTAAGGTGTCTTATGAACTAAACCCATTTGGTAAAAAGAGCCTTATTTCTAAAATATGTTCTGCCCTCATCAGTTCCAAGAACTAGATCAATGCCATAAGCACGTCCTTGCCACCAAAGAGCAGCACAAGACTAACTGTGCTGGAGCAGCAATCTATCTGTGGGACCAGCACCCGTGAGACGTCATCAGTTAACTAACTTCCCATGTTCATTCTGTTGGATGAAACCCACATGTAAAAGTAAAATTTTTTTAAAAATACATTTTTCCTCAGAAAATACTTAGAATGAGGTTTTGAAAATGTCTTAAATGCTCTCACCCACCTCTCCCTCCTCCTCCCCCACCACTCTAGCTAGACTGCCATAAAAATCACCAGGGCCCAAACATTAAAAAAACAAAAAACGTAGAGCTTATGTTAGTAAACCTGGTCAGGTCACTTCTAGAGAGGTCCTTCCAGGTCTTCTTGAAGAGTCTTCCATTGACTGAGGGATCAGACTCAGCCTATTTTTATACTGAAAAAGCTTCAGGTTGAAAATAGCCATAAGGGTCTAGCCACTTTACCCCCACTCCGTCATTTAAAAAGGTCCGAAATCCCACCTTAAGTTTTTCTTAATTAAAATACATAATCCCTCTGATGACATGCTGTCTCATGTGAACATTTTATGGCTCCCCTTTCATTCAACACCTCTCAAATGATATAATATCCTTGTTTGTACACAAAATTAAACCTGTGTTTCTATTCAACAGGCTTTGTTAATTACACCGGTTTTGCTTGTTTCCATTTGTAGTCTTAGAAGAAAGATGTAACTGATAAATATTTCTCTATTTAAATGGTTCTTTTAAATAGCACTCAAGTACACAGTTGCATGAGTGTCTCTAACACTGTTAAAGCTTAAATTATTTTTAACAGATCAAGAAAGGAAATTCTACAACTTTACTTAGTTATCAACTGGTTAAAAATACACTGGCTTCTCAAGAGCCTCCAGTTTTTCCTTACTATGAACTGGGCCAAGTTTCAACTCTTTGGACTACTTTTCAGGACTCTCATGGCACAATCTGCACTGTTCTCTGCTATGGGTGCCATGCTCTTTTCCATCTCTTCACCTTTGCCCATGCCCTATTTGCTTAGTTTCCCTATAATACCACGATCCCCACATGGTTTGTTATCTCTTCAAAGAAAGTGTTCCCAATCTTTTCCAACCTACTTTCATCACCGACGTCTCCATATCTGTAGAAAATTTGTTAGGCCGTAACACAAACTGGCGTTTATTTACATGTTGCTTCCTGGTTGATTGTGTTGAGTCAATGCAGTCTTGTTGTTTAATATACAAACGCTGTAAGCACAGGAAGTCAGTCTCATGCTTGGACATTTCTCATGCTGTCCATACAGGTGATCAACACATCCAAATGTACTAACACATTAAAACATTATCTGCCCCAGGTTTTCCAAGAAGGGCTACCGAGTCTGGAATAAGGTACAGGGTCCAAGTTGCTAGGTCCATTGCTTATCAGTATGTTTCCAACACCAATGTCACGTGGTACATGTTGGAAAAGGAATGGGCTTTTGGATAGTCCAGCTTTCCGCTTAGCAGCTATCTTAAGTAACCAAGAAAGTTAATCTCTACACCACTGACACCTCTGTATAAAGTCAAGGATGAGAACACTTACATCGCTCTGACTTAATTTCCGTGATTATCTGGCTCAGCAGAGGACTTATGGTAATTTCCAGCCTAGCTGCTTACTTGGATACCAATAAATACTTCATACAACTTGATTCACTTCAGACAATATTTTTTTTTAAACCTGTTAATGTAAAACTGTTTAAAATTAAGTATACACAGAGAAAGCACCTCAAGATGAAATATGAGAAGGTAACTCTGGAAACCCTTATATGCAAATTATCATGAATAGGCAATACAGTGGAATAGGCTTCTATGATGAAGAATATGAAAATATTCAATTAATAGGTATTAATATTTTCATATCTAGCACCAGTTTTTAGTCTCATTAAATCTCCATAAATAAGAATCCAGACCAATACAAGCTATTAAGAGGAAAGTAAAACAGACACACAAATCACTGACATAGCTCTGAAATGAGAACTGACAAGGACATGCTCACTGAGGTGCGAAGACACTTCTTATCAAAACAAGAGAGTTCTTACTCCATTTAGTAAGAAAAACTAAGATGTTTATCTAAAAAAAATCTATTAAAAAGACCCTAAAAGGCTGTACAAATAAATTCTCTTTTTCAATTTAGTCAGACTGAAGGTTAAGGTTAACCGGTATACTCTAAAGGGGAAAAAAAAGTGTACTATGTGGCTTTACTTACCCAACTGTTCATGAAAGCACAGTGTCTCAGCAAACAGTTAATGATAGCTACTCAAGCAGTTACAATTAGATTTGGATGACAGCTACTCAAGCAGTTACAATTAGATTTGGATGACAGCACCTGGCAAAGAGATGGTCCCTCAGGGGGCTTCTGAAGTCAAACTACAAGCCCACACAGTTAAGCACTTGTAGTCAACGCCAACATACACGGCAGGCAGGATTTAAGAAACTGAAACCCAAATCCAAGAAACATGACTTTCTGTACTCCTTAGCTGGCAGAACTATACCATCATGCCTGTCTTACACAAACAAAAGGAGGCCATGGAAATCGTATCTTATTTCCACTTTAATACCTGGTTTATGTCTTCCCTAACTTATAAAAGGCAAGACACCATTCAAATGGATAAAAATACTACTGGAGGACATTAGAAGGTATATGCACTACATTAATACAAAAAGAAAGGATAAGAAATCACAAGGTAAAAAAAATTCAGTCTATTCCCATTTGAAGAAAAATTTTGTTGAAAGATAAAACAAGCTTCAGCTGTACACTTGTCTAACTTTACACTTTGTCTAACCATTTCATAATTAAACACTGCTAACCATAATTTAAAACTAAGAGTCAGGAAGGTGAATTATACCTAATTATGAATTATGATTTCTCATAAACTGGTAAAGCGATCGCCTTGTTTTATAATTTTACAACGTATTAAACATTTGAGGGGGAGCAATCTTACTCAGACAACAAGAATGTAGGTCCCTTAAGAATGAAAGATCAAGGCTTTAAAATTCAAGGAAGAAAAACGTACTTAATGACACTTATTGTCCAGCTAACTCAGTGTGACTCAGCTGCCTAAGAATAACTGGTCCTGAACCAGAGATCTCTCAGCCCCTAGCGGCATCACTATCTCGCCAGTGCCTCTCTTCAGGATTACATCAGGAAAGGAAATCATACAATTCATATGCTTCTTCAGAACAACTGGCCCAAAGGAGGTTATTTCCAGCAATAGTCCTTTTGTCTACTTAGAAAATGGAAAACAATTCTCCTCCGATTCAGAAAAATGAGCAGTGCTCTACTGAGGAAAAATAAAGATGAACACAAATGCTAATATTAAATTTTAAGTAAGTAAGTTAGGATTTCCCAGGAGACATGATAACATACTGGTTTCAGGAAGCTCTAAATTTCTGTGACCAGCAGCTAGCATTTCTAATTAGTCCATATATTAAGTGGAATTTTCAGGCCCTAAATAAATTAAAATAGGCTATTACAACCAAATAAAATATGGAAGTATAAATCACAAACATCGCATAATGTAGGATGTGATTATTCCTGTTAATTTATGTCTCTGATTCTTTGTCTTCTCTCTCTGAGAGTGCTAACTGCCTATAGTCTCTATTTCTTTTGCAAGGGCAGAAAGCAAATAATTTTAAACTGTCCACAATTAATTAGCAAATAATTTTTTAAAGGCAGCTGGAGGAGAAATACTCAAACTTTAAAACTTTTTTACTTTAAAAACATTTGTATCTTAGACAAGATTTTTAGCTGAAAGACATCATTTTAAAATCCCTACTATGTATCAAGAGGCACCTGTACAGCATTTGCAAACATTTACAACGTGACTTGTACCTTCTATGTAACTCAGCACTGATGGCCTAACCCATGATGATTTTAAAAAGCCCAATTCATATTAAAATTTAAACAATGAAATGTAAATGCTTCATATATTTTTATATTATTGTGCATAATTTTGCTTAAACTGCATCAGTGACTTCTAGCTTCCCAACTTCTCCCACAACTCACTAATTGAGTCTTATCAAGAAGTACTTTCTCCCAAATGGGAGTTCAGGATTTGCAGATACTAACTATATATAAAATAGATAAACAATAAGGTTCTACTGTATAGCACAGGGAACTATATTCAGTATCTTGTAATAACCTGTAATGAAAAAAATTATGAAAACATATATACGCGTAGCTGAAACACTATGCCGTACACCAGAAATTAACACAACATTGTAAACCAACTATACTTCAATAAAAAGTGTAAAAAAGAAGTACTTTTAAGAAACCTGGATAAAACAAAGGAGAATTTTCCCCTAAAAATAATGCTTCTGGTTAGTGGTTCTGCATATTTTTTCCTTGCCAAGACACGTAAGTCACAGCACACGTTCTCAACGGGCATACTTGTTCACTGGCACTGATCTTTCTGATAAATCATGACTGAAATATTTTCCAGTACTTTATTTTGATAATAAAGGTGAACTATGTTACAAATAGTCCTATTGTTTTCTTCTTTTCCTACTGAAAATGCCACTGGAGTCCCACTTACTGTTTCTGCCTCCCTTCTCATACCGGCAGAGGGTGTCTGTTCTTCCAACTCCTACACAACCTTCATTTGGTAATTAGAAGGGATTTTTCCCCCATTCTCCCACCATAAATAAGGTCATCGGGACACCAGGGGATTTCCTCTGTGTAACCACACAAGGTGCGGTGGGCAGAGCCGACACCAAGAAGCTTGAGGCTCATTTTTCTGGCATTGGGGCTGCAGCTAGAGGGGAAAGTGCGGTCATCAGGCAGCTGCAGAGGTGGGCTCCATCCTCCGGGAGTGGGAACAGGCAGAAGCAGGGTGGCATGTGACACGAAGATTGGGTGGTCAGGGACAAAAAGGGGTACAGACTAGTGGACAAAAATAAAAAGGCTACATATACTGTGTGGTTCAATTAACAAGACAAAACTGCAGGTGCATAGGACAGCAGCTCAGAAGTCACCAGGGACTGGGGGTGATGGAGGGGAATGACTACAAAGGGGCACAAGAAAACTTTTTGGGGTGAGAGAATTTTTGGAAATCTTGAAAACTCAATAAATTGTACATTTTAAAACAAAGAATCTTACATTATGTAAATTATACCTCAGTAAATTTAACCTGAAAATACCCTCAAAACCATAAATTATAAGGTTGAAATTTGATTAACTTATTACATAAATATCAGTAATTTATATTCAAAGGACATTTGGAAAAAAGATACTTTTCTCCAAATATCTGAAACCAAAGAAGGCCAAATATATAAGGAATTCTTGCAAATCAACAAGAAAAAGATGGATACCTCAACAAAATGATGACCAACGATAGGATTAGACTAAGCACAAAGGAAGGGAATTCAAAATGATCATAAGCATATGGAAAAAGTTGCTCAACTCATTAGTAACAACAAATATGGAAACTGAAGCAAGACATCAGTCACATCCATCAGATCGGTAGTTAGGAAGTCCAAAGTGGAGATTTAAAACTTTCATGCACTGTTGTAGAACTGCAGATTAGGGAAGAGAGTTTGGAGTCTCACTTCCTGTTTTAAGATGTCAATTTTCTTCCCCTACTCACTCTGAGTCTTTTTTCTCTGTACCACTCCCCACTATCTGATACTTTTGTTGTCTGTCTATTTCCCATAACGTAAGCTATGATGAAGTTAGGAAGTTTTGTCTCACTTCGTCTAGTTTGTCTATTTTGGTTTTTTTTTTTTTTGGTCTATTTTGTCTACTACTGTGCATCCTAAATCTTTAACAGTGAATATAACATTGACAAATTTAGGATATATTTCTAAATAAATTAATAAACATACTTTACGCTTAATATTGACAGGTTTTTAGGTTAAAAGTCTACATCATGTTCTTAGCTGAATCCCAGGATTATTTTTTCTACTACTTAGAAAATGGGTGTGTAAAAAAAAAAAGAAAGAAAGAAAATGGGTGTATGCATTGGAATATATCTTTAACAGAGAATTCCTGAGTTACAATAGCTCTACTTAATCACATTCTATTAATTTTACATCATCCCTTATTACATAAAAATATGCAAACAAGTACACAAAAATTGTTTTTATATAACCAAAAATTATGAAGTTGAGCATAATAGAGATGGATTAAGTGTTTATTAAATTAATAAATGAATGTTCAAGCTAGGCTGACAATTTGAACGAAGTCAAAAGAATCAGCAAAAATAATAAGACATAATAGGCTGGTTACTGAGACAGGAATTTTCTCAATGGAAAGAATGAAAAATCAAGTGAACTGAATATATACCTCTGAAATAGCAACAACCCTGGCAATGGCTTAAGCTCTTGGGCATAGCATACACTAAACAAGTGCTTTCAGTAACAATAAGTAACAGTTTGACAGCAACATCCAGATGTAACTCAGAAAACTGAGTTATATAATAATCTCAAATGTAGGAGAAAATGCAAGGGTCATGACTGGCAACCTACATCTTATGAAGTAGGGGTGAACAAATCTTTTCCATAAAGAAGTACATCATAAGTATCTTAGGCTTTGCAGGCAAAATGGCCTTTGTCACAACTATTCAGCTCTGCTCTTGCAGCATGAAAGTCACCATAGACAATACAAATGAATAAACATAGCTGTATTTCAATAAAACTTCAGTAATAAAAACAAGCAACCTGAGTTTATATTGTACAGCACAGGGAACTATATTCGATATCTTGTAGTAGCTTACGGTGAAAAAGAATATGAAAACGAATATATGTGTATTCATGTATGGCTGAAGCATTGTGCTGTACACCAGAAATTGACACAACACTGTAAACCAATTTAAAAAAAAAAACAAAAAAACAAGTAACCGGAAGGTCTAGCCCATGGACAGTAGTGTGATAATCCTTGTTAAAAAAAAAAAACAAAAACACTTCCAACTAAAAATCAATTATAAATCAGAAGTCATGAGTCTTTTATGTATATTCACAAGGAAGAAGTATTAAATGAAAAAGGGAAAATAAGGTTTAAAAAGTTACAGAATTAGAGTAAGGTAACAGTACCCCATTCTAATTTTATTTTTAACATCAAGTACCCAATCAACTACAAAGCCATTAAATTCTATAATTTTAATTTCTAAAATGTAAAGCATGGAAATTTACATGGAATTCTTTTAAAGAAAAATTCGACGAATTTTAATTATTTAGAAGGACTGTATCTTTCAGTTAATATATTCCAGACAGGATTTCAAAGTAACCCTTAACATTATTCAGCAAAAAGTTCAAGACCAAAATAATCTATGATGTAATTTTCATCTTACTTTGTGAGGGGTAGAATAACTAAACTGTAAATGTTTCCACACATTTTAAAACCAACTATAAGATACACTTCAGGTCTCCACTGAGAGGATAGAAAGTAATTTTTGTTGTATTTTTTGAACATCTGGAAGTTCTTTATAGTCACACGCTCATATGGTTTGGTGAAAATGTACTGCATTTTCAGGCAATGCATGGAAACCAATGAAAATGGTTCTCAGAGGCAAAGTTTTAACATTAAAGTTAACAAAGTGAATTTGTAAGTATACATAAAGTAAAACTGAAAACTGGGAATATTTGAAAACTTGATGTTTAGAAATCTTAAACTGATTAGTTTTAAAAATAATATAAACCCAAATCATAACACTTTCTGAAGTATTCTAATTTCCTCTTCACCTCTATTGAAAATAAAAAGAATAGCATTGAAATAATAAAATATTTAAATAGAAGAGACAGCATGACAGTATAAATACTGAAGAAAATTGTTCTACCTGTTACTATGAGTCACTCTTGGGCTTAAAATTGTAGAATGTTTTGTTATTAGTCCCAAAGCCTCTGAACTTTAACATCAACCAAAGCAATACTATGTCTCAAATCTAAAATTTAGTGCAAACCCAGTACCATTTTCTATTATTCTCATTATTGGAAACATGAACTCACCAAATAGATGAAAGTAGTGTTTTTTAATCCTAAAAGTAAACTATCCTAAAAAAAGAATCATGTGTAGACTTTACTTAATACATATATCTAGAATTTGTTCTACAATATACACAGATTTCACATGCTGTTTCTTATAATGACTTTTCCTTATCCAAATCTCAGCAACAGCGATCTAAGTCTTTAGCCTTCGTAGTTATAAATTCACAGTAGTCCCTGGGAGTCAGAAGTGCATGGGAACCACAAAGATGACAGAGTCCTGGTAAACTCTGAACTGCACATGTGTGGACTGACTCAAATAAATATTGTGAAAGATCTGAAAACTGAAGTATAATGCAAAACACTGCTTAGGTCCCAGACTCTCCCCTGGTGGAAACTATGTGAGATGACTGGGTTATAATGCAAAAGCTCAGAAAACTAAACGGACATTGAAACCACAGCCCTCAACAAACAAGGTAGGCTTTGTAATCTGAATATAACTAGACCATTAAAAGATAGACCATTAAAAGAAATCAACATTATTGAGAGGATTTTAATAGAATACAGAATTTTATAATATAACATTTAAAATGTACTGGATACAGTAAAAAAAAAAACTTACCTAGCACCCCAAGGGGCAGAAAACGCTCAATAACTCTGAAGGGAAAAGAGAATAAATAGACACTGACATCAAGAAGACCCAGGTGGTGGAATTATCAACAACTTTTAAGCATGTATGATAACCATGCCCCATAAAGAACAAAAATTCCTGCAGTGAACTGAATGATAGATGTCTCAGCTAAAAAAACATAAATTATAAACAATCCAATTTAAAAATGGGCAAAGAACTTGAACAGACATTTCTCCAAAGATACATAAATGGCCAATAAGCATATTGAAAAGATGCTCCCCATCACAAATCAGGGAAATACAAATCAAAACCACAGTAAGATACCACTTCACATCCACTAGGATGGCTAACATCAAAAAAAGTAATAAATAAACAACACGTGTAGGTGACATTGTAGAGAAATGGGAATGCTTGTGCACTGTAAATGGGAATGCAAAGTGGTGCAATTTCTAGGAAAGATGGTGCAGCAGTTCCTCAAAAAAATTAAAAATACAATCAGACATACATTCCAGCAGCATTACTTCTGGGTGTAGCATACCTCAAACACTTGAAAGCATAATCTTGAAGAGATCTTTATATAGCCATGTTCATACCTATATTATTCACAACAGTCAAAGGCAAAAGCAATCTAATATCCATCAAGATATGAGTGAGTAAACAAAACGTGATATATATATATAGAAGGGAATATTATTCACCCTTAAAAAGGAATTAAATTCTGACACACACTAAAACACGGATGGATCTTGAGACATTATGCTAAGTGAAATAAGTCAACCATAAAAAGATAAATACTGTATGATTCTAGTCAGATGAGGTAATTTAGAATAGTCAGATTCACAGAAGTAGAATATAGCATGATTGTTGCCAGGGGTTGGGGGTAAGGACAATAAGGTTTATTATTTAATGGGTACACAGTTTCAGTTTTACAAGATGAAAACTGTTCTCTGGATAGTTTGCAGGGATGGCTATATAAAGGAACAGGGAAATATTATAATTTTAAAACAAAAATTGAAACTTGGGCTGGCTGACCTCAGGAACAGATTAAAATCAAAAGAGGAAAAGAGTCACTGTCAAGATAGACAACTGAAATTTTCACATCTGAACAAAAGAAAGAAAATAATTGAAACTCAGCAGAGTCTCAGAAACCTGTAAGATAATATAAAATATGACACTTATTAGAGTTCCAAAAGGAGGAAACAAAGAGATTGATGCAGGGGAAAAAATGTATTTTAGGAAATAATGAATTTCCAAATTTGAGAAAAAATGTATTTGCAGATTCAAAAGGCCTGCAAACCCCAAACAAGATAAATCAAGAAAATCATGTCCAGATGCAGCATTAACAGGTGAAAACTGAAGATTAAGAAAGTATCTTGAAAGCAGCTAGAGAAATAAGTGGCACATTATATATAGGAGAACAATAAATTAAATACTGTCATTTTTTAAGAGAAATCACAGGAGCCATGTGACAGTACAACATCATTCTTGAAGTGCTGAAGGAAAAAAAAAAATCAAGCCAGAATTGTATAACCAGTAAAAATAACTCCCAGAAATGAAGGCAAACATTCTGAAATGAATAAAAAGTGAGAATTCATGATCATCAGATATGCTGTAAAAGAATGTTAAAGGAAGTTTTTTGGAACAGAAATGATACTAGAATCAAACTGGAATTCAGGAATGAAGGAAGAGCAATAAACTTGATAAATATCTGGGGAAATATAATAAACTTTTTTCTCTTCATAAATTTGCTAAAGTATGAATGACTGTGTGAAACAAAAATTATAACACTGTTGGAAGGTTTCAATATGTGTAGACAAAATATACATAACTACAACATAGCAGGGGAGGTTAAAAAGAAACTACATCATTAAGGGTTTCTACACTTCACTTGGAGTGACAGACTATTTACCTTAAGTAGATTATGAAAGGTCAAGCATGTTTATCATAATAAATCTATAAATCAAAAGGATACAAAGAGATAACTAAAAACTTACATAAATTGGAAGCAACAAAGATTTACTGTAAAGTACAGGGAACTATATTCAATATCTTATAATAACCTATAATAGAAAATATTCTGAAAAAAACTATATATAACACTTTGCTGTACACCTGAAACTGACATAGTATTGTAAATCAACTAGACTTAAACAAAAAAATTTTTAATAAAAAAAAAATTGAAATGCTAACAGATATTCAAACAATCCAAATGAATGCAGAAAAGAGAAAGGAGAAGAATGAAAAAACAGAGTACAAACATAAAACAATTGCAAGTGGTAGACCTAATTCTGTCTATGTCAGTAATTACATTAAATGTAAATGGTATAAACAAACATAAAAAATATCAATTTGGATTAAAACATAAGTACCTAAAATATTGCTACTCAACAATAAGAATGAACTATTTTTTAAAAAATTTTTATACTAAAATATATTTGACTTACATTGTTATGTTAGTTTCAGGTATACAGCAAAGTGATTCAGTTACATGCATATATTTTTCAGATTCTTTACCATTAGAGATTATTACAAGACATTGAATGTAGTTCCCTGTGCTACACAGTAGGTCTCTGTTGTTTATCTACTTTTTATACAGTAGTGTGTATCTGTTAATCCCAAGCTCCTAACTTACCCCTCCTCACCTTTCCCCCTTGGTAAGCATAAGTATATATTGCTACTAAATATTATTCAACACTAAAAATTCCAAAGGCAAATGATTTTAAAATGTGAGCATTTGATTGTGAAAACACATAGTCCCTAAAAATAAACTATTCCAATTAAATTTCTTCTTCACATAATCTTTCCTTTTTTAAATCCAAGTACAGTAGGAGTTACACAGTAATAGTAAACACATGATAATTCTATAAAATTGGGCATCATCTTTGATGGGCCATCATATGAAGGGCTACTTTCCCTTTGGAATTTTTGTGGCCCTACTAAAACAACTGTGGTTTTCCAAGCACTGCAACTTCAAAGTAAATTTTGTTCTGTCTTTCTGTCCACCTACTATACCAACATCTTCCATCAATTCAAGAGCCAGAATAAAAGTTCAATAAAGTGTAAACAGCAGAGAGGAGATTAACAAGGATTTCCTGGCTGTTGCCTAGGATAGGGAGTGAAAAAAGAGAGAGAGAGAGAAATGGCAAGTTTGACTGGAACTTGTCTAAGACACTTGAATGTTTTTTAAAGGTGGCTTTGAGATCTTCTCCTTAGCTACTGATGAAGCAGTTTGGCTGCTCAATTTAGGGATGAGGTGCTTACTTGGAAGATTTTGGTTCCTAGGAAACAAAGTAGGATGTATTGCAGGACAGTAACAGATGGAAATGACACATACAAAGAAAAATATAGCACTTGCAATGATTTTTGTCTGCTGACATCTGGGAACGTGTAAGGATATCTAGAGAGGAACCCAAAATGGGTTATTAGTGATTCCAAAACCATATGAAGTACAGTTGTTGAGCAGAATATCTGAAGATTCATACTCTAATGCTTTAGAGTTTAAAATAAAGAAGTAATTGGTAGAATATGAAAACTAATAAAAACATTCATGCATATATATACACAATCTTACATGAATTGCTGGGAAATAGTGGGATAAAACACTTTGCTTTTGTCTTAAAAAGACAAATATAGCATATATCGACTATTATCAAAAATGTTTTATTCTCTGAACTGAAATCATTTTTTGTGCCTTTCAGAGTGCTTTTAAATTTTCTTCCTTAATAGGATATTATATATTCAGTTAAAGGCAGAATATCAATGACTTATTTTTACATAATTGTATCCACCTCAGGATATTAATAAAAGTATGTGACACATAAAATCAATGAATTTATGTAGACTGAGTAAATACCAAACCTATCAAAAAAAGGTAAGTTTGATATTGCTAAAATGCCTACACAAGCATTTTGAAGACAACGCTGCTATACTACTACTGATATGTAATATTTACTGAGCATTCACTACGTTGCTATAGCTGTGTGAAGAGCACTGCATGACTTAGGCTTCAAACACTTTGTAAATTTGGTTCAGTCTCATTTATAATGAGGGATACAAAGACACAGAGTAGGAATTATAACCAGTGTGTATCCTAGGAGTGTCTCAAGTATACACAAGTTTTATTTCAATTTTGACACTCTGCTGGAAAATCAAACTGTTAACTGCATAGTAAACCAATGAGAGAAGTGACATGAAATAATGAATTAAAATATTTATATTTGATTCAAAATTTTCAAAATCATGTTATTTAGTTCCCTGGTCAAACTTTCACTGTCCTGCTTTCTTTTTGGAACTCTAGTAACTAGATTTCTCTTTGTTTCTTTCTAAGCAGACACTCTATTCTTTGATAAACAAAGAAACAAAAAGCTGTGTTTTGGGGGAAAAAAAATTTGCTCATAGTTGCTGGTGGTAGGCAGTATAACGTTTCCTAAAGATGTACTTGTCTAAATTCCAGAAACTGTGAATTTGCTACTTACTGCTTTACAGGGCAAATGGTGCTTTTCAGGTATGATTAAGTTGAGGATCTAGAAATGGGAAGAATATCTTTACCTGGCTGGAGCATATGTAATCATAAAGGTACTTATAAGAGGGAAGTAGAAGGGGTGGAATGAGAAAGACATGTGACGATGAAAACAGAGATTGAAGTGATGCTCTTTGAAGATGGAGGAGGGGCCACAAGCCAAGGAAAGCAGGCAGGCTCTATATGCTGGAAAAATAACGAAAAGGGATCTCCCCTAGGGCCTTGAAAAGGAATACAACCTTGCTGACACCCTGATTTTTTTTGGTGAATAACATCCATAGCTGTTTGCAGAAGTCTTTTTTTTTAAATTCTTTATGTTAATTTATATCAACAGAGAATTTTTCCATAGAGCAACCAGCAGTAGTAGCCATATCCATCACATTTTGGTAGATCACACTCATTTTAACACGTTTATATGAAAAAAGCTGTGCTTTCTGACCATCAGCAATAAAATGATAAGGTTATAAATCAAAGAAAAGGTTGCTAAGTGTTGTAGTTTTTTTGAGAAATATATAAGCCACAGAAGTATATAAAGTTTTAGTCAAATGATGTGTTATAATAATAATTTACTAGATACGTCGCACCGTACAGACTACAGGTCCTCAACCCATGCTGCACATTAGAATCACCTGCGGAGTTCTAGGAATCAACTCCATTGCCTGACCTACCCTGAGAGATTCTGATTTCATTGGTCTGGGTAGGATCCAGACATTGGTGGCTATTAAAATGCCTTCAGATGACTTTAATATACAGTTAGGCAGGGCTGGAAACTATCAATATCATCCTTTTTTCCCCTAAAATACGAGTCTATAACTCTTAATAACAAATTTGTCGAGAGAGGTAAAATGTTCACAGTCATAACAATATAAGAAGACTAAACAATTACATTATAAAGGAGTGTATCTGTTATATCCTTTGTTAAACTGAAGGATGATATAATGATAATGACAGTTTTCTTGATCTAGCCATATGCATGGTTGCCTAATTTCTCTAATCCCATTAGGTGCTTAAATGACAATCATTAAGTTATACATTGGTTGAGGTATATGGGAATTGTTTTAAAGAAAATATTATATTTTATTTCAAAACTTTCTTAAAAGAGAAAAAAAGTTGAATACTAACTAGAGACCTTAAAAACATATTTACTTTCCAAATTAAAATACATTGATACGCACAATCAACATCCAGTAAAATACTCTAAGAAAAAATTAGAACCTGTTTTGTTATTACTACCATAAAATTTACAAGTGGAAGAATATACACATAGTGCTAAACAGGTCAAATTCTTGAATTTTGTTACTTTTTATGTGATTTCTTTACCAAATCTCCAGCTTCAAGGTATAAACAAAACACATTCTGTGGTATCAAATGCACCAAAACAAAAACACGAACTTACTGGCATGAAACTGACCATTTCACTGCTATAATCCAAACTTTTCCACTAGATTACATTTTTTTCAAAATGTCATTCCTTTTGAAACTAAGGGAGCGCTTTTCTCAGTTTAAAAAAAAGCAAGTGTAAATTATTAAATTAATGCAACGATGTGACACTTGCTACTCTACATCCCATGTGTAATTATCTCCTCCACATACATGGCAGATGTTCTAACAATTTTATACTAAGAAACAATTAGAAATACTAAATATTAGTAAACAAAAGAGCACTGACTATATCCTTTAGCAAATATAAATTGTTAAAATAGACCATTGTGTTTACAGTAAATAACTTACACAGATTTTTAATCTACTTTATATACAATCCATACACAGAAACATAATGTAATTAATCTCTAATAAGCAACAGAACTAGTGTAATTTTGATTATCATCAATATTTCTCAATCTGTAAACCTAATGTTCAATTGCTAGAAAGGGTGGTAAACATTTACTACTGAACAATAAATAAAAACATACGTAATCCATATGCTTCATTTGTTTCATAAATTACCTCTTGGCATCGAGCAGAAACACATTTCAGATTCTCCTATAATTAGCCAACTAACTGGTGTTAGGAAACCTTAATAGGAATAACAGAAGATGTACTTTCTCCTGGAGATATTGTATCAACTACTGAATGCCTGAAATCATTTTAATTAGTATTAAAATTTTTTTGAGTCTCTGTAATACAAAAAGGTTAATTAGGAATTTGAGGGAAGGTAGGGGACTGTGGTACATAAGCCACATAAGATTTCTTGTTGAATCAGAAAATAATTTAGGAATTACAAAATACAGATCATCACTATGATTATAAACATCATTTCAATAACATCCTCATAAATCAGCCCACTGGGAACAAAGTCCATCTGTAAATGGAGTGTAACAATATAAATGAAGCATTTCATAAATTACCTGATGGAAAACTCCAGCCTTAACCAACCTAACTAATATGGACTGACTTAGGACTTCAGAGAGCATCTACTCCAATCCTCTCATTTTAAGAAGAGGAAACTCATGTTCAAAGAATTATATCTATTATTTTCATAGTGAACTTCATTTTTAGTGAAGTATCAGTCTTGGCTCTGATTTCCACTTCAAGACCCTACTCACTCATAGCAGTTTTTAATCAATTAGAACCCACGCAGAGGTTAACCGTGACTTGTGCCAAGTTTTTCTTCTCCTTACCCTTTTGAACTTCTTCTGCCTACCCCACGTTCCTTCGCTTGCAACACACTGCACTACCTCAAGTCAATAAAATCAAGAGGAAAAAATGTCTAATGACCCATTTTTACCCTTAAGTGTACACTTCCAGATTGTGCCAAATATACTGAGTTGGCTAAGTAACACAACCTGCCTTTAGATTTACTTAAGTACTTTTTGTAAGTGTCCAAAGAAAGACTTTATCAGAAAAGACCTTTGTGTTTCAAGCAGCAGAATATCCTGTATCACATGAGCTGGCTCAGGTCTTAATGAGGACATTATTATCTCAATCTCCCAGAGCTCTGCAGTCTAAGCACCAAGTTCCACGTCTCAAGGAGGCAAGGTTTCTCCATCATTTTTGTTTGTCAGCATTGCCAACTTCATCTGGAAGTTAGCTTTGTGTTTTGTAGATGTGGAAAGAATGCTGAGTCCCCTATTTACACCTAATTTGGGAGAGAATCGTTTCCCATAGGCTTAAGAGTATAAAAAATTTCCCAGAAGCCTCCAGAAAATTTCCCTTGCATCCCAAAGGTCAGTGCTCAGTCACACCCGAAAGCAATCATCAGCAAAGGAGACAAGACTATCTTTAGACCAAGCAGTGCATCTCTGGGACAAAGAATGGGCTAGTTTTTCCGTCTGACACATGACTTTATGTGACAGAACAGATTCTGAACAAAATCTGGGTTTAGGGAGAAAAGAAGCTGAGGGGATCATGGTTGCTGAGTAGTCAGTCCTCAATGTTAACGACTCCTTCAGCTACAAACTTTCCATACACAGACTTATTGCCTTATTTTCAAAACTGCCAGCCCCATCTACATGCTCCTATCCCTTCCTTAAAGGAGAAGACCCCAAACCTCATCTGGTCCCTGTGTTAAGCTCCGCGGCCAGGAGTGAGGTAAGCTCAGGCAAGAGCTATCATCTCCAATGGGTCCAAATTGCTTGGTGAACTCTATCTAAACATAAGGTGTCTACTCCTTTGTATTTACACACCAGTCAATGGCTGGGTAAAACTAGAAAGCAACTATAAAACACCAGAAAGAGGATCAATAAAAAGTAATCCAGTGGAATCATAGGTCCAAAGCACATTCACAGACCTTCCTGGACAGAGAAAGCGCAGGTTTGGGAAGGGAACACATCCCTGGGGAGTCCACATTTCTGCTTTCTGAAAGGTTTACCCTTGCTCATTTTTATTGACAGATATACTGCTTAAAGTATTTATCAGACAAGATCTAGGAAAGATTTTTAATAGTCTACTTTTAGTCTATAATTTTAGTATAATTTTTACTCATGTACAAAAATTCAGAAATGAAGTATTTAAGTGAAAGAAAGCCCCTTCTTTCATAATTTCCATTTTCCAGAAACGGTTTTAGAATAACAATTTAGAGGGGATGGTATAGGAGGGTAGAGCTCGGTGGTAGAGCACGTGCTTGGCATGCACGAGGTCCTGGGTTCAATCCAGCGCCTCTGTTAAGGGGGGAAGAATTCCTAGGAGAAATGGTATCATCAGTCAATAAAAAGAAAACCTTTTTTTTTCAATTTGATGATAGGAAAGTTAAAAACAAAGCATCTAATTAACTTGTATCATCAAATATTACTCAGTGATGTACAGGCTCAATGACAAAGACAGGTTTTCTTTCCTCAGGTATTACCCTCATGCTACCAAGCTTATACTTTAGGCCCTTTGAGCATATGTACCATGTGGTTCCTTTCTGTTCTAGTCATATGTGTTTAATTAGTCATGTATACTGCAAACACACTTGGTCACTAAATTTCTAGGGGATTTTCTGTTCCTAAAACTTGAAACTTGTGATAATATTTCTGGATTATGGCCCAATAAGCACATTTATATTTTTGGTTTATTTTAGGCAGGAAGACATTTTATTAACATTTTAATAATCCATGTTAGCTTGAGTATTGTAACAGAGAAAACATATGAAGTGGTGCATTTTTCAGGGTCCTTTTCATACCTAATTTCTGCTAGTTAAATTTTGAACTATTCTAGGCTATTCCATTTTTCTGGGAATCTTAAAAGATCTAAAGCAACTTATTAAACAAAGAGCAACCATCAACAGTGTTCAGCTCATTACAGCTACCATGAAGGAAATACAGATACATGAATCAGAAAAACAATTAAGGCTCCACATAAAGAGAAATATAACCACAACATGGCAGACACAAACACAATCTGGTTATTTGGAGGTCATATGGAATAGAGAGGAGTCAAATAATTCCTTAAGCAGTGGGGAGATAATGAAGAAGACACGTGGACTGACAAGAGGCTGCAGAGGCAAATCTCATTCATGGAAGGAAACCCAGGAAAAGCACTAGGGAGAATCCGGAGATGTGTGTGGTGAAAGCAGATACTTAAAGATTACTACTCAGCCATGAAAAAGAATAAATATCACCATCTGTAGCAACATAGATGGACCAAGAGATTATCATACTAAGTGAAGTAAGCCACAGAGAGAAAGGCAAATACCATATGGTATCACTTATATGTGGAATCTAAAATATGATACAAATGAACTTATTTACAAAATAGCAATAGACTCACAGACATAGAAAACAAACTTACGGTTATCAAAGGGGAAGGAGCAGGAGGGATAAACTAGGAGTTTGGAATTAGCAGATATAAATTAGTATATATAAAATAGATAAACAATAAGGTCCTATTGTATAGCACAGGGAACTATACTCCAAAAAAATTGGGAAGTGCAAATACCCAAGATGAGCACTTCAGGCTGCAAGGTGACCCAGTTTGTGATCTTAGATAAATGAGGAGCTGGATCAATGCAAGAAGGAAATGCATGATTTTGGACAAAGTCATTCTTTCCATCTTTAAGAAATCTTTATTTTGTACTATTTTACAGCCGGAAAAATGAGAACAAATGTGTGCTGTGAGACAAAGACAAGACAAGGCAAGAGAATGCTGTAGAACACATTAGCATCAAAGTGCATATTCAATGACACAGATATTGGTATGGTTTCAAAACTATATTCACTGACTGAAGTGGTTATTATATATCTACGCATATATAATACATTCAAAAAATGTATCATACAGTATTGTAGTTGTTAATATTACAGGCTTAGATATCAGACTGGCTAGCAGCCTGGCCTTGGGCAACGCTGAAACTCCGGGACCCCTGAAGGGGTCCATGTGAGCATAATATTAGATAATGAACCTACAGACCTAAATTCAGTATCAGAACCTCTCAGTCCATCTGTAAATAGTAACATTATTCATCATCATCAGAAGCCCAACTTCTCAAAAAGAGTATAAATCTATATTAAATTGCATTTACTTTTATGCACATTTCAAGAGAAATGTCTCATTTTTTAAAGATATCTGATTATTATAATTGTGTCATTTTTTTCAATCCAAATGTATTTTTATAAAAAATAATTGACTAAAATTTATTAGGTCTTTCAGCTCCTTGACAAGTTCTTTAGTAAGTTTCAAGACATAAAGCACCATTGTTTCAGTTCTTTTAGCCATAATAATCAAAAAGAAAAGAAAAATAGAAAAAGAAAGGAAATAGAAAAAAGGCAATTTGACTGACAGATTCCCGTGCCAACATTTAGTGCATTACCCCATCATTTAGTATCTCCTGGCCTCTGATAAATACACATGTACAACCTTATATAGATTTCAATGGTTCCCATTTCTTCTCTTTGGCTGATATAGGTCATCAGGTCTAGAATAAGATTCAGCAATGTGACTGAGACTATCTCACTAGCAACCAGTATATTAACAAGGGAGGATTTTCCTTAATGGTGGATAAAACCACTATAAATGCAGAAACCTAAACCTGAAGACTCACAGAACCTAGTTAGGGACAGGAGAGCCATTTTGTTGTGGCCAGAGCTCATGTAATATTCACCGAGATAAAAAGTACACATGAAAAATGCATCATGTGTATTCATTCCTACCCAGACAACAATATTGTCTGGAAACTTGTGGCTGCATATTTACCATCTGGCAACTGGGAAGCATTAGCAATCGAGCATCTCGATGTTTGAGCAAGAGCTACCACATACCCACATGCATGGAAAGTCTGAATCAGCAACAAAGCCAGAAGCATACGTCCTGCCAAAGAATGAATATTCATAGTGTTGCCAGTACCACACAGGTTGAATTAAACACAAATGCAAACAACTGTTACAATTTCACACTGATATTTTGCCTGACGGAACATCAAAGATCAAAATATAGCATGATATAGGATAATTCACCACGAGTGTGTATATAGTTAATGTGAGGAAATGGATGGGGGACTAGGAGCAATCACAGAGGAATGACTTTTCTGAGTGGGAAAGGACACCGTAAAGGAATAGAATATAGACCACATGGAGAATCCTAAGTGGAAGGATCCAAGGTAAGTAAGTTTGGGGAATCCTTTACAAAGATGTAATTGCTTTAGCCTTTCAGATTTGAAAATGCAGATTTCCATCTTTCTAAAGTCTCTTAAGACGTATTTATCACTACTCTAAAGCCATTCAACTTTAAGTATCCAAATCTCTCATACAGTAATTCTTTGGTTCATCATAGTCTACCAAGATCAAATTAAAAAGTTCAAACACCAAAAGCTGCACTTTCGAACATGAGGCTAAAATGAAAGTTCACTCAAACATATAAATGTCAAATCAGCTTGCAGACATATAAACCAGATGTCTCCCTGCTAGCATGTGCACATACCTCACAAGGGTCTGTTTTCACTGTTCCCACTGTTTCATTTCAAGTTGTCCAGGCTAGGTTAAGCTAAAAAATTATTTTTAATTGTTACCTTTTAACAGAAGATATCACTAACTTGGAAATACTGCTTCAAATAATGTATAATGCAGAGAAATAAGGATTTGAACCTCTTGTAAGCATTAGAAACAAAGGATTAAGTACAGTGCAGTTTGGATCGCTGTGTTACAAAATGAATTAAGTAACTATAATTATACAATAAGCATTCCTCAATAGATTTATTCCATTTGGCTTCCTCTGGATAAGCAACAATAAAAAGAAATCTTCCAAAAAACACAGGTCTGATCATGTTATTCCTCCAGTTAAAGACTTTCAAAGGCCTCCCTTGTCTTTAGAAACAGCAATTTTTAGCACAGCTTTTGGGACCAGCTTCAACCTGGCATCCTCACAGTGTAGAGCAGTTTTCTTCCAACATTTTCCAGAATGAGGACCCTTTTCAACTTCAGAATTGCTCACAGACTATATACCACCCAGCAGGATTACAGAACTTCCAGTATTTATCAGTTGACTCATGTATAATGAATTTAGTAATATATCTGTATGAATTATAACATACATATGTATTTGAAAATAATATGTCTAATTATCATCTACACAAAATTCTGAGAGCAAAATAAGTTTGAAGACCTTTGTAATGGCTTTATACCTCATGGTGGAGGAACCACTCCCATGCTGAAAAGAGTAAGAAACCAGGGATTTCCCAGGCACTGTTGTAGCTCCACTGGCTAGCACTATGCTTGCAGGAAGTGTGTACTCCTGCTTATTTGCTGAAAGAATGAACTCTTCAGACTACAGTTCTAGTCACAGTTACCAAACTTCAGGGCTCTGTATTAGTTGCTTCCCCACTAGCCAACCTGAGATGGGTCTCCGCATCAGCCTCTTCAAGTCTGCTTTAATTTCACCCTCTTACCAAGGAAAACCTCCATACAGGATTCTCAAGGCCCCCTAACTTACTGCATGCCATTTTTTTTTTCCACTTACCACTTTCAACCATTCTCTAAATTACTCTAGAATTTTTTGGTATTAGTTTCACTTTGCCTCCCATCCACTAGAACACAAGCTCTATATGTGCAGCGATTTTTTTACATGATTTGCTCACATTCTCAAAAAAATAAAATAAAAAAGTCTGGTATAGTGACTTTTTAAAAAAAAATGACTTAGTCTTTGGACAAATCATACCATCTTGTTATTTCTGATCCTTCATCCATTTAAAAAAAAAAGATGAAATTGCTTCTACTCAATTTACAGAATGGTTTAGGGAATCAAGTGAATGTGATCAAATCACTGTTCTAAAATTTCTATACTTAAACCTGCAGTTCTTCCACATGGGCTGGTGCAGGTGAAGAAGGTGAGAGAAGTGAGGCTTCCTCGCTCTCCTGGAGGCTGACAACTTGGCTGACAATGATAATTTACCTCCTCAGCAGATACAGTTCAATCCATGAACCTATGTTAATCATTTCATTGGCATGACATGATCTAACTGTAAAGATAGGCTATAGGCTTTAATTACAAATTTTAAGTCATCTTGCTTCAACTTGGCATTTTTTCCCCCAAAATGCCTTCAGTTTCCCAATGGAGCAGTACAAGATTCTCCACAATCATGGGTATGCTGGTTAATTTTGTGTGTCAACTTGGCTAGGCTAAGGTCCCCAGTTGTTTGGCAAACACTAGTTCAGATGTAGCTGTTAAGGAGGTTTTTTGATGTGATTAACATTTGCAATCAGTAGACTCTCCTCCACATTGTGGGTAGGCCTCATTCAATCAGTTGAAGGCCTTAAGAACAATGATTGAGGTTTCAGCAAGAAGGAATTCTGCCTCAGGACTGGGACCTAAAATTCCTGCATGAACTTCCAGCCTGCTGGCTTGACCTACTGATTTTAGACTCGCTGGTTCCTATATCAAATAGCAATCTCCTTCTCTCCCCACATAATAGTCTACTGGTTCTTTTTCTCTGGAGAGTCCTCACTAATACAATAGAGTTCTGGCAACTGAAGTTTTAGAAACAATGTTAGTGACACGCCTTCTTAGACAGGCAAAGGCAATATACAAATTTGATAAGTTACTGCTTATGGAAACTAGTTTACTTAAGGTACTTAATGCACAGATTTTAGGTGTAAAGTTTAATAAGCTTTGACAAATACAACTGTCTAACACAACCCCCATCAATACACAGAACATTTCCATCATCTTCCCTGCCTTTCCCCACTGTTTTGATTTCTGTTACTATGTATTAGTTTTGCCTGTTCTAGAATTTCATATAGAAGAAGTCATACAGTATTACATTTTGAAAATGGTTTTATTGCTTAACAATGTACCTGAGATTCAACTACGTCATTGTGTGTATCTATAGATTTAGTTCTTAACTTTTATGTTTAGGTTTCTGATCATCTTGAATTTTTGTGTTAGTGAAAAGTGGAGGCTGAAGTTCAGTACTGTCTGATAGTTCTTTCCAGTTGTTCTAGAAGAATTTGTTGAAGAAAAGATTTTCCTTTCCCTATCAAATCACCTTGACACCTTAGTAAAAATCAATTCATTATATATGTGTGGGGTCTATTTTTAGATTCTCCATTTTGTTCAATTCCTCTTTCTTACACCAATTCCACACAGTTTTAAACTCTAATCTTTCAAGTCTTTAAATCAGCTGGCACAAGTCATTCAATTTCATTACTTCGAAAGGTAATTACAGCTCTTTTAGGCCTTTTGCATTTCTATATAAATTTGAGACCCAGTTTGTCATTTTCAAAGATAAATGCCTGTTGCTATTTTGATTGGGACAACATTGAATTAAAGCTCACTTGGAAGAAAGCTGTCATCCTGTCAATCCAGGAACGTAAGTATTTCCATTTATTTAGGTATTAATTTCTCTCAGTAATATTTTGTAGTATTAGTTTAGAGATTTTGAACATTTTTCTAAATTTATATTTCTAAGTGTTACATTTTATCATGCTACTGTGATATTAATTTTTAACTTTAATTTCTGAGTTTCTGTTGCTACAATACTAAAATTGAATTAATTTATCTGTGTTGACCTTATATTTAAAAAAGCAGTATTCCTCCAAACTTAGTCAACTATGGGACTTTTTCATAACATACTTATTTAAAACTTAGGGACTTAATATTCTACATAGCACAATGTAAAAATGTTGCTTTACTTAAAGGTAAATTTGCTTCAGTGAACAACTCTGCATTTATAACTTGTGATACACTAAAGCTCTCAACCCTAGAGTCTCCTACTGATTAAAAAAAATGAACTTTATGATAATTCTGTATTTTAAATTGCTGCTCTTACAAGCTTAGAAAGAAATGGAATAAACATCTAGTATAAATGCCATAAATATAAAAGTTGTTGAATATCAATCTCTTTTTTTTTTTTTTTGTCTTTATAAATCAGTGAAGTAGCACCACTCTTGCAGAGGCAGGACACAGGCCTCAGGGCACAACTCCTCTGTGTGCTTGTCTACTGGGTGTGAACAGGGCCAATTCACTGAGCATTTTGTTCATTTATGCAGGATTTTCTCCCCCACTTTCTTCTGGAATTTAGAACTCTCCCAACTTCTTCACCACCCACAACTTTCTCTTCCTTCAACCAAATAGCAGTGAACCTGACTTTTTACACATTGTGGCTAATTAATTTCAATAAAACTGCCACGTACTTATGGTCAAAATTTACCAGGAGAAGGAAATTTAAGCCTTACTGATAGAATTAAACACCTCTTTATCCATGTCAAAAAAAAAAATTATCAAGGAGATGGGGAGCTAGAGTGATAAAAGGGGACAAACAAGCCTTTAAATCACACTGGGATTTTTCCTGGAGGAAACCTAACTTCGGCTTCTTAAGCCAAGTTGTAAAGCAGAAGGGAGTGTGAACCTAAGTCTTTATTGTCCAGACACAACACTGTTGTCCTGAGATACACAATACAGGGGCCTTCTACAAGTGGGTGAGACAGGGCACATCTCTCTCTGGCTCCTTCTGGAACATGGAACCTACTCTGTCCAAGTAGAATGCGGAGGGCTTCTCTTTATAGATGGCTCCTATTCTGCCCCTAAAGAGATTCTACACACACACACACACACACTTTTGTTAGTGCTTATTTTCCAGGTCTCAAGCTCCCTTACCAATGTCCATCCGTAACCTTTATGCCTCTTAACCTTTCCCTCAATTTGATTACAAGGCTTCTAACAAAGTAGCACATCATGGAGTTGCAGTCTCTCTGCCAACAGATGTAAGTGAAAGAGAAAATATCAGAGAAGAAAAAAATCTATAGGAAATTTCCTCTACCCCAGAACAAGCTAGGTGACAAAGAAAACTCATTTTGAATTTACTTCTTGTGTGTCTTATTTTGCTGCAGTTTCCATGAATAAGTTTGTGTGTGTGTGTGCACTTCATCAACTGAGTTGCAGGAGTATAAGGTATACTTTCCCTTAAGGTCAAGATAGAGAGGATACTGAAGACCAGATGACCAGACTGACCAACAGTCAGTAGTCTGATGCACCTTCATAGTTAGGAAGCTGTACAAACTTGAAATTATGCACTGTGAGTATAAAACATTTTCTCTTTGGGGATTTGGGGGGGGGGGTTAGTTCTTAACATACGTAGAGAATATGACAGTTTCCAGGGATGGTGTTGAGGAGGTAGCACCTGGGAATGAGTTGGATAAGAGATTAGAACAGAGATTTCTGCAGTTTGAAACATCTCCCCAGATCATCCTGAAGGTTCCTGCACCACCACTAGTATTACCCCACCTCCACAGAGACTCATGAAGGCAAATTTAAAAAAAAAAAAAAAAGGCAAGAAAAACATTGTTTACAATTTTTTTTATAATGTACAATTAGGAGCCTAACCTAAAACAAAGTGAGCTACACAATGATCCCTGGAAGCAAAGATAAGGTGAGCAGATAATTAAAATGAGTGCTATTAGAGAAAGTGTTATGGATTCCTGGTGCTCTCTGGAATGCAAGCCCCCAAGCCAATCCTGGCAGCACAACAGAGCAAGTGTATAAGAATGTTTCCTTCTAGAATCAAGCATTTCCAGAGACTTAGCTTTTTTTTTTTTTAACAAGGTTAATTTTAAAATTGACTTAAGCTTTTATTCTGCTTCTCTGCAAACTTGAAACTGTTTCTGTAACACAGCCCCACCTGCAGCTGATCAAGACAGCCCAGGCCAGGAAACAGTCTATCTGGGTCTTGATGCCCAGCCAGTGCTGGATTCAGTTGCACTGAGATGGACATTTCCCAGAAGAGCAGAGAATGGCCTCAGCCTCCCTTGTCTAAAACAATGCAGAATACGTCCTGGGAAGTCCTGAGCCTCATTCTGGCCAGGAGTTAGGTCTGAGAAAGTGCAGGGATGCCTGACATGCTCAAGCAATTATAGTACCTTCCTCACCATCTTTGGAGACTGTGGGTGCTCCACCTCAAAAAGCCTCTTTTCCCCTTGTTGGACTTTTTCTCAGGCAGTCTCTTCAGGTTCTGCTCCCCAAGGCCCCTCCCCCCCCTGCATGTCCATTCTCGCCTCTGCATGGGAACAGACCATTTGCTTCAGCTGCATTTCTTGCTCTTCACTCCTCTGTAAAAACTAAAGGCAAAGACGGGTTCTGGGTTGCCAAGCACACCCAGACCAGGATTCCTTTGGCTCCTCTCTGCTCCATATCCCATAGTCAAGGAAAGAGCCTGCCAGCCTCCATGGCCAACAGTATTGAAGAGCCAAGGAGAGAAGGCTGGATCATAAAGTAATCTTAAGAATAGAAACTACTAAATCAAAAGTCCACTACATGTTAATAACATGACATGGCTTTCATTTTAGAGTGTCTATATGCAATTTTGTTGTAATTTAAAAAGTTCTACAAAAGCTTCACTGAGCAGGTAAAGACTGTGGCGTATTTGAGGTCCAAATTTAGTTCATTTACTTATTAGCTTATGGTATGGGGAGTTACTTCAGTTTCTGGGCCTGGGATTTCTCACTAGTAGACGGTGGAATGATTAACACCCACATCACAAGACTATTCTGAAGTCTCAATGAGCTTGCGTATAAAAGTACCTAGCACACGGTGCTCAAAAAAGTGTTAGTCTTCCCATACTCTCTGGATCACTAATTATAACAAATGCCCTTCCTTTGGCAGATTCGATCACCTAGGAATGGGCAGAAGAAGAAAAAAAAAGAACGTAAAATAAGAGTTAGTAGGGTTATCTTAAGCTGAGAGAAGAAATGCTGTAGATACTGACATCAAGCACATTCAAGAGAAATGCAGTGGTGGTTCCCAAATAGCGTGGCTGACTGAATTTCAAAGATGCAGAGTCTCAAACCTGAGTGTCTGCAGAGAATTCCAGAATTCAGTCACAGGCAAAAAAAAAAAAAAAAAAAAAAAGAGCCATCTTCCTTGATCAAGATCTATTCCTATCACATTCAACTTTCTGGTCACACAAAAGTAACCATCACTCTTGGTTTCATTTTCCCTGAATAGCAAACACAGTGAACATCTCGATTACTCAGAGCCTTGCCGTCTGTTTGTTCACAATGATGTATTCGTGATAGAGGTGTGGCACATTTAATCATGTTTACCTTATTCTGTTTGACCTGGGTTTCGGTAGGTTTTCGTTTTTGTTTGTTTGTTTGTTTGTTTTTAAGGGGTCTTCCCAACTATGCTGCAGATGAATAAAGTGACTATTGTGTTTCACTAAAACATGACTGCCAGCATTTGAGTGATCAACAGGGTTGACATATTTTGTGTATTAAAATAATATATATCATTGGGTTATGTATGAGAAGACATGTTATTATGAAAACAGCAACAAAACTCTATTTTGAACAGCAAAGGATACCATAAACAAAATGAGAAGACAACCTACAGACTGGGAGAAAATATCTGCAAATGATGCAACTGACAAGGGATTAATATCCAGAATATTTAAACAGCTTATACAGCTCATTAACAACAACAACAAAAACAACCCAATCAAAATGGGTAGAAGACCTATCAGACATTTCTCCAGAGAAGACATACAGATGGCCAACAGGCACATGAAAAGATGCTCAGTATCACTGATTATCAGAGAAATGCAAATCAAAACTACGATGAGGTATCACCTCACACCAATCAGAATGGCCATCATTCAGAAGTCCAGAAACAATAAATGCTGGAGAGGGTGAAAAGAAAAAGGAACCCTCCTACACTGTTGTTGGCAATGTAATTTGGTGCAGTCACTAGGGAAAACAGTATGGAGATTCCTTTGAAAACTGAAAATAGCCTTACCATATGATCCAGCAATCCCACTCCTGGGCATATATGCTAAGCAATCTCTAATTCAAAAAGATACATGCATCCCAATGTTCATAGCAGCACTAAACACAATAGCCAAGACATGGAAACAACCTAAATGTCCACCAACAGATGAATGAATAAGGGAGATGTCATTGATATATGCATCAATGTGATGGAGTACCACTAAGCCATAAAAATAATAAAATAATGCCATTTGCAGCAACACGGATGGAGCAAGAGATTATCAAACTAAGTGAAATCAGACAGACAAAGACAGATACCACAGGACATCACTTATATGCAGAATCTTAAAAAAATTACACAAATGAAATTATTTACAAACCAGAAACAGACTCAGACACAGAAAACAAACTTACGGTCACCAAAGGGGAAGGGACATGGGAAAGGATAAATTAGGAGTTTGGGATTAGCAGATACAAACTACTATATATAAAAATAGACAACAAAGTCCTACTGCAGAGCACAGGGAACTATATTCAGTATCTTATAATAGCCTATAATGAAAAAGAATATATGTAACTGAACCACTATGCTGTAGTACCAGAAACTAACACAAAATTGTAAGTCAACTATAATTTTTTTTGAAAAAAAGAAACATACACATTTGTAATCCATATGGAAAAAAACCTGAAGTTTCAATTTAGGACAGCATATCTCCTTCATTCCTTTAGATATCAAATTAATAATATTCTATTTTCTACTGGAAAATTGACCCCTTCAGGATCAATATCAAATCATGAGAACTGCAAAACTCTTGGCACATGAAGATTCTGCCCTAATCTCTGCACTGTGAGTTGACAAAACTCTAGCATGACTTCAAGCAGTATTAAGGCAATGTCCCTAGGATGACCCCAGCACCCCTCCCCACAAAATACTGCCAGAAGAATCTACTATTTGTTCCAGCCAGTACCAGAGGATAGGCTCCTGACCTCCTCTGTCAGAGTTTACTAAAAATGGCTTAGAACTGTGACTCCTTTCTCCGTCCCTTTGAGATGTACATGTATCTCCTACATGTCAGGACAGTCTTTCTCAAGAACCCAAAAGCCATTCCTTTGAAATGTCATCATCAGGAAGGACAGGGCTTTGGTCTCCCAGACCCCTTGGGAGAACAGAATCTTAACTTCAGTAATCGCCAGCTAACACAACAGCTGGCCAAATCACAGTTCTGCTGACCAACCTTTGGTAACTTTTCACATAAGGGGTGCGCTTGGCCCTCCCCCACTCCTTCATCCTCCCTTTAAAAGGTCTAGCCACCTATTCACAAATCCGAATGGAGCTCAGTTGCTTCCCCTACTATTCAGTCAGCAGGTACTGAATAAAATCTGTTTAAACTAGTGTTCAGCTATTAAAAAAAAATACTTTGACAGTAGTGCCTTTGAGATGTGTAAAGTGTATGTCCAAAGACTGATTAATTTTAAAACCTAGCATCACAGCACAAAACTATCCTAATAAAATGGATTAGAATAAAAGAACTAAAATATTTAATCAATGTCCTTGAGTCTTCTAACAATTCTATAAACACACACACACACCATTTAGTAGGATTCTAAGTTTCAACTCTGTTAGCATGAGGCAAGTAAAATAAAACAAACAAAAAGCCCTGCTAATTCGGTAAATACAAACTAAAATTATTTTTGTATTATCATTACAATAAAGTTATCCTGAATCACATTTCTATGGAGAATCTGTATGTTTCTGAAGATATGTTCAAAGCATCAATTTTTTTTAAGTCTAGGAAAATTTTTTCTCTTACTTGATCAAGTATTTTTGCATTGACTAGAGAATTCATTAAGGCAGATTCGTTCATAGTGTGTCTGGTTTCCAGATTTTGTTAATTTCAAAAAAACCCAAGCAATCACACATTCCACTCTAATTTATTCCAAAACTATCGCCTTAAGATCTGTTGACTTCCAAAAGAAATGCCTTTCCTTCTACTGGACATTACTACTTTTCTACCAAACAGATGAATTTCTACCCACTCAGAAGAGCTCTTGAGCAAGAAGCAACTGACTATGCTTCAGTACTTACTAAGCGGCAAATTCCCCATCATTATAGGAATTCACATTAATGCCTCAGCATAATTATAATTTGCTAAACGTTATGGATGTTGAAAAGCATTGCCTCATACTAGAAATTGGAAATGTTAACCTACAAACCTCAAATCTACATGGTATTAAATACACACACACACTCACACACACATATTTTTTTTTTACCTCAACAGCAGTATTTAATCACAGGAATAGCTACATTTACAATAAACATCTAGAAATACTATAAACATGATTTGCATTAAATGTTTTCTGCATGGCATTCACATTTCTACAAATTCAAAACACGCAGTTTGAGAACAATTTGAGGCATAGACTCAGTTAAGAATGTAAATTGATGCCTAATTTGATGTCTAGAACCCACGTAATTTCAAGCTGCAGCTACCTTATCATGTCTTAACATGTCCTATAAGTCCATTAAAATTTTTCTGCAAAAATTGTGCAAAAATTAAAATCACAAGGCTTTTTCCAAAGTGTAAATATCATGTACATTTAAATGCCCAATATTGTGAAAGATTAATAAATTGGCAAATCATCAATTCCCTTAAGCAATAAAGCAGGTTAGCAGGCACCTAACAGACAATGACTGTTCACATGGTAATATGGTGAGAAAGTTTGCAGAAACCTGAAACAGAAACATCTAGAACATAGATATCAAAAGCTATTATTGCCTAAAGCTCACTGGGAAATGTTACTGCTGAAGTCTTCCAATTCAAAAGGAATTTTATTCTTGGTTTTTAGTTTCTGCTATTATCGTTCCCTAAACACTTTTCTCTCAATATTTTTAAGCTATGTCTAAGAATGAAGTAAATAATTTCAACATATAAATACCTTAAGAAAGCAAATTCTTTGCAAGGTAAGTGAATTAAAAGAGTCATTGTAGATCTCGTAAGCTAAAAGGAGATCAAAGGAACACACACATACACACCACTTAATATAATTCTATTCAATAAAAGATAGCATTTAAAGTTTCTATTTGTTCTTACGTTGAAGTAAAAGTTTATTAGTATGTTGATTACGTATGCAAACCCTTGCCTGACTTGTTAAATTTAGGAATTTGTCTATGGATTCCCAAGGTTTCTACAAAATCACATTATTATTTGCCAATATTCATAAGGTTTGTTTCTTACTTTTCAGTCTTTCATTTCTCTCTTTTATCTTACATCCGAGTTAGGACATGCAGAACAAGGCTGTACAGAAATGGTGGCTGTGGCCAGTCCTTTATTTTAAAGGCAGTGTTCCCAACAAAAATTAAGTTTGATGTTTGTTTTAAGTTTTTGGTATATCACTTATCAAGTTACAAATTTTACTTTTACCCTCAGTTTGCTAAGAATTTATCATGACCAAATCATGAAATTTACCACATATTTTTACTCGAAATTTGAGATGACATTTTTCTTCTTTAGCTTGAATACATGGTAAATTACCAAAGTGGGCTTTTTAATAATAAACTATATAAAGTATCTCTGAACTCCTGGAATAAACCAATTGGTACCCATGTCTCTGAATGATCTTGGCCTACAATTTGCAATTTACTCTAACTCTTACCTCTATAAGTAAGATAGATAACTGTAACCGGTAACAAATACGTGGTTTAACCCTTTATATTCATAATTAACACATTTTCAGGAATGCAGTAGTTTCAGCATTAACAGAAACCTTCTTAGAAGTAGAGTACAGTCAGCCCTCTGTATCCTTCTTAGGGTTCACATATTAGGTGAGTGAGATGAATAATAAGCATATATAAGTAAAAAACATGGTTGCCTGACTTAAACTGCTATGGAAAAAAGTATGATGGGTGATGGGGGGTACCTGAGTGGGGAAAGGGCAGGTCAATACATACTCAATATAAATCATGTCCAGAAAAAGAAATGTAATAAAGGAAACTGAAACTAAGCATTAAGATGAACAGTATTAATACAGGAAAGCTCTCATTTGTTTTTCTGTAAAGAGGATAATTATGTGATACAACAGTAGTTTTCAACCCATTGCCTTCAACTGCGACAAAAATAAAGAATGATAGCCAGAGTGTGACCTGACCTGTCCTCTCCTCTCCCAGGGAGCAGGCTGGAATGAAAATGAGGCAAATAGGTATTACTATTACAGAAGCTAATTATTTTATTTAATTAGATTAAATATCTTCCAAACTGTGGAACTATCTTCAGCAAAAGATAATTTCAATATATAATTAATAGTGCATTTCACAAGTGGTGAAAAATAACTACAGTTGGCAGTATATCAAAAAAGTCTGTCTAGCTACATTTTAAGGTCCCTAAAAATCTGATAATTTTTAATTCCATAGTTAATTAGCAAACAAGCACCCAAATTAACACCATGTGGACACAAATATTTAGTGCCTTTGCCTTACTCATTCCCTAAGATAGAAAAATGTCCCAAATAAAAAATTGTGTTTGTCAGATCAGACTACTATAATAAATTACCATGGACTGGGCAGCTTAAACAAGATACTTATTTTTCACGGTTCTGGAGGCTGGGAAGTCCAAGATCAAGGTGCAGGTAGATCCAGTGTTTGGTGAGAGTCCTCTTCCTGGTTTGCAGATGGCTGTCTTCTTTTCGTATCCTCGTGTGTTTCAGAAGGTAAAGGCACTAACCTCACTCATCAGGGATCTACCCTCATGACCCACTTATCTCCCAAAGGCTTCACCTCCCAATACCACCATACTGGGGTTAGGATTTCAACATATGAGTTTGGGAGAGACACCAACATTCAGTCCATAACGTGAACAGTTAACAATCTGTCATTTGGGTCTGTCCCCGCACCTGTTTCCCATGCTGTGCGGAACGGTGCCACAATTTTCTATTGGTAATGCACCCAATCCTTGTGCTCATCCATGTAGTTTGGGTGAGCTAACCTGGCTCTGGATGTGCGTATGTGTGTATATTAAGTAGGCCTGGCTAATAGAATGAACATCCATGCAAGCCACAGTATTTGAATCAAAAAATAAACACATGTTTTACAAATAAGCTTACTGAAACCAGAGAGAAGACTCTGGGGAAAATATTGGGATAGAGACATTCTCTTTCCACTGAGTTCACTAATCTAGTAGAATGTAAACCTGCAGGAGCTGGTCATTATATCTCATGCTATTTAGGAAACCACATAATAATAAAGACTCAAGCTATTGAGTATAGGAGGGATGGAGCAGAGACAAGAGCAGGAAAGGGGTAATCTCCCTTTGAACATCTGGGGTCCTATAAAGCCTAAAGCCCTGATCTTGGATTTATCAGTTATACTGTTAAATCAATTTGTGTTTTGTTTCTGCCATTTGCGATTTAAATTTCCCAACTGATAAGCCGATTAATTCACCAATTAGTTCAACTGGCTTAAAAATCCATTTTGCCTTAATTTCCCTCCAGTAAATTTAGTTGAAACTGACATAACTGCTACTTTTTTTAAGTTTTGAAATGATCATAAAATTTGTTCAGAAAGTAAAATACTGAAATCTATACATTAATATAGAGCTAAATAAAGTAGACTTATACACATTTATTGATAATACGTTTCAAAGACAAAATATCACTATTTTCAAATTTTTAAGGTAACTGAAAATTTAAAGATGAAATTATTCACACTTCTATGTTATATAACAAACTGTTGCAAGTATATTTTTATTTCCTAGCCCATTAAAAATTAGCCATCAATCTACCTAAGTTACAATTTTGTAATTTGTAAACAGCACAGTCTACATTTTCCTTTTCAAAACAAAAATTTTAATCAATTTGTCATTGTGACTAAAAACATTTATATGTTTGCCATCTAAGATACTGTATTAGAAAAATATATGACATTTGAATTGAAGCAAAGTATTGGAAAAATACATGACTTTTGACTGAATCTGAATCAAATTAATATCTAACTAACATAAACCCGCTGAAGCTCTGAGAAGGCTAGAGCTAGCAGTAATTCAGCCACTGTAGCTAAGTCTAACTGATCCTGAGTAGGACCCTGTGCTGCACACCCCCCAACTCCTGCCTCTTGTTTATAGCTGCATGTTACCAAGGCTGTTGCCCCTAGAATCATACTCCTGCCTCTCCCTCAACTAAAAATCAATTACTCTTTTCTAAGTCTTAGGAGGCATCTGCAAAGAGAAGAAATAAGAACTGATTAGAACTAATGAGACCCAAGAAGGCGGAGGATTTGACTTCCAGTGGACCCTGAACCTCATTATACGCTCATTGCAATTCATTAGCTTGCTAAATGTCACACCCACCAGGGCCATGACAGTTGATGATGGCCATGACAACAACTGGAAAAGCCCATAGAAAGGACAGGGGAAAAGGCAATTGGCTCCTGCCCACCTGGAAGGACAAAAATGGCAGAAGCTTCCAATAAAGAGTCCACGTGGACCGACCCAGGGCTGGAGCTGCCTCACCTGGCCGTCTTGGTGGATGGCTGCCCAGCTGAGTGCTTCTCCTTCCTTTTGCCTGCTCCAGTGCTTTTTTCCCTTTTCCTCTTTAGAGCAGTAAGCAACCTTTCACTATGTCCCTCCTCCTCTGCTGCAAATTCTCTGACAGCCAGCGCAGGGACCCACACTTTGGTGGGCTTCCTAACTTTAGGGGGGTCTCTACCCACTAACCTAACTTTGGCTATTTGATGGCACAGTGATGGATTTCTGAAATTTCCATTTGAGTTTGGTACTTAGAGTTAAATGAAATGTCATGGAGAGAAAAATTTCCCTTCCTTCATACACCTTGTTAAAGTTACAGAAGCTGTAATAGTAGAACCAAATACAGTAATTTCCCAACTTTTTTTTTTTTTAAATCACAACTTGGTAACCTTTTTGGACTTTTACTGCTTTTTCTTTACTGTACATTTTGGTTAGTCAGGAAATTCACTGTTGTCAACAGCCCAGATGAGACAGCTCTTTCCTATTTTATACTAGCGCATGAAGTCCCACAGATTCACCAGCTGGAAAGATCTGTCATCTCGAGTGCAGTATACAGGGTTTTAGAAGGGACCGGCTTCCACAGAACCAGCCATGCTGGCAGCAGAAGGCAAATTAGCTATTTTCCATCACTTATTTTCATGAATTTACCACAAGGGCCACATTTGCTATCGCTTAGCTAACCTCTGAGAAACACATACCTGTGGAAATAATTAAGCTCTTGAAAGCAGAAGTTACGTATTTTTAACTTCCAATTAACCTGATATAGTTCCTTCAGAGAAACCTCTCTCTGGGGGTAGGGGTGAGGTCTCAGCCATCATTTGACTTTCTCAAGATGCCTTACAAAGGGCCTTGGACAAACTTAAAAACAAAAACAACCCACAAAGCTCATCTTTCTTCCAAGGCCTTAAAACAATCAGCAAAAATTCCAGGGAAGGTAAGAAGCACACACTTGTGATTTACTTGATTTGAGAAAATGTATTTGTGAAGGAGACCCGTGTTCTTATAATGTTGCTGGCAAAGCCTCATGTTCATTTAGTGTATGAGAAAAACAGTAACTATAAAACAAGAGGCATGACTAAAAATATATATATATAGAGAGAGAGAGAGGGAGCATGCAAAACTTCCTATTCCTATTTAAAATTCAAAACTAAGATTAAGTCAGAATCAAAGACATTTACTCAGTAGAAGAGAAAGAAATGGCCTCATTTTTCAGAAAAAGGAGCTAGAAATACATAGTATACTACAGATGTATTAGAAAATCATAAATCTATACATTCATACATTAAATAATTTTGTACATAACTGGTATTTAATTGTTGGTATCTTTTCAAAGCAGCATATCCTCACTAGAGAATCAATTTTTTTTTTAACTGACTTCATTATCAAGAATAGAACATTAAGGTTAGGTCAAACCACCCGACTTTAAGGACAAACTAGTAAGTGGTATGTAGGTTAGTTTAACGGTCCCTATTTTAACTACATATTGTCCCAATGTCAGTTTGCAAGCCTGCGGGCAAAAATTAAATTTCCTTTCTTTGAATACTTTTAATGAAAAAGTCTCTGTGGTAAACAACTTTAAAAAGTACAGCAGGTCCTGTAGTAAACATCAAATTCTTGTGTTCTGAACCCCTAAAAAGTTTGTCCATAGGATCTGTGGCCTAGTTATGTAAGTTATTATGATTCAGAAGCTTTTAGGCCATAAATATACATAGAGAATTGTATTTTTAAAAGGGAAATTGGGGAAATTTCAGAAGACTAAAATATATAATTTTAGTTGAAAAAATGGTAAATTATGTGTGGCACTCTTGAACACTCTTTCCTTATATTCTTCTTGATATAGGATTTCAGCATGAGATAGTGATTAGAAACATACAAAATATAAACAATGACCAAAACATAATAACCATGAATGGTGTCTTTGTAAAACATGTGGTTATTCTGTCCATCAAAATCCAGACTCTAAAAGAATTACTGTAGATATATTTGTTATTAAAGCAACTCATTTCCTAATAGCATTAGTATATAATTGCCATTATGCATTCAGTAAGAGGAAGTTGAAGCTTAATTAAAATATATTTCCTTACCAGTTGTCAAAGGTGAATAATGAGATGGATGGAAAACTAATAAACTTCACTGTTTTTTATACACAAATCTTTATGCCAAACATTACTCATATCTCCCTGACTCTCATGGAGAAGGTCCCTCTGTATTTCCATTGTGATCATAATCAGAAATGCTGATATGAGACAATAAACATATGTTCTAAATTTACAAACTATTATCTTTCCTAAATCCTGATGGTTTAGGGAAGAAAATAAGGAATTTATATACAACCAACTCTAGTCCCTGATTTTGGAAATGTTACCCTTCATCTAAATAACATACAATACCTGATAGTCAATAGGCCCCACGTATTTCCAAGTATTCAGATTTACTGCCATTGGCTTAGGATGCTAAATCCTAATTATTTTGACCTCATGTTTCTTCTCTCTGGTCCCATTTCCCACTGCACTTGACGTTTTCAGGTCCTCTAGCATGTACATCATGCTCTCTTCTTGACTCCGTTAAAAACAGCAATTTTAAAGTTCTTTGTACAGCTGCTTCTGCAGTTTGCATAATTAGTGCTCCATACGATGAAAATAAACAGAGAAAGGTATCTCCCTCCCTTGAACATTATTTAAGGGAAGTCTACATAAAACTTCTGGGAGCAGTATATACACAACACATTTTATTTCAAAGGGCTGAAACAATGCCACATACATTAGAAAATGTTCCACTTTCCAGGGAATAATTACTCATTTTGTTCTTTCAGCCTATTTGTCATGCTTTTTTATTTTCTGTTTCATTAGTTAAAATACCAGAAACTAGGCAGTGACTGAAATCATATTTTCAACTTTTCGTTGGTAGTAGTAATATGACAGGGGTTTTATTGGGGGAATAACTTACAGGAAATCAGATAACTCTCAGTGAAGTTTCTGAATGTTTTCTACAAGTACACAAACACATCTTCCCTGAAGATTACTAGCAGGATTCTAGTTGTCAGATTCATTGACTTCTTTTTATTTCTAGTTCTCTTAGACCTACTAGAGCAAATTTGTTTTCTGGAAACTGTTTTGAAGCCTCTAAGACAATACTTCAGGGTTATATGTTCTTACTATAATGGGTCTCAACTCTCTCAGATGAAACACCACCATTTTATAGCAATTACTATGTAATACCAGCTTCACTAACGTGAACTGAAATAATATAGCCTATCTATAAATATATGTATGCTCCCCAACTTATTAGGGATCTGACCTAAATCAAGCTCTTTAACAACTGTACAGATAACAGAAGTCTCCATTTTGTTGACTCTCCACCAACCATCTCTACCTGTGACTACTCAATTCACATGTCAAGAAAGAAATAATGTCTGTGTGTCATCACATGTACGTGTGTGTATGTATGCATATATAGAAAATCTGTGTGTTTTTCCACATTTAAACATTTGTAACCCTATTCAGGCTACCAAGCCCTTAATTTGCTAGGAGTGGGTAGCAAAAAATATAATTTTTAGCCTATAGTATTAGCACTCTGGTATTATTATAGTGGGCAACTTCTGATATGGTTCCCAATGACTTCTACTTCCTGGTACTTATGCCCTGTGTCATCACCTTCCCTATATGTGGGTCAAACCTAGTTATCTGCTTTCAATGAACAGAATACAATAAAGTTAATGGGACATCACTTGGTGATTATGTTACAGAAGGCTGTGTCTTTCATTTTGGTTCTCTCTCTTGCTTGCTATGATACTGTGAGATGCTCTATGGACAGAACCCCCACGACAAGGAATAGAGGCAGGCCTCCAGCCATGAGCTGGTGAAGAATTGAGGCCTCAGGTCAATAGTCCAGAGAAACTGAATCCTTCCGAAGTAAAGACATACAAAGATACCAAAAGAGTTCCATCCATTGTTAAGACGCATACTGCTGTAGTAAATAGACATAATAAAACATATGGGAGGTGAAAATATGATAAATTATGTAGAACTATAGACTTTAAAAGAATCAAATAACATAACAAGAGACTGTATCATCCCACCCATTAATATTTATATTTCTTGATTACCTGGTAGGAAAACTAAAACATTATGAGAAATGACAAATGTTCATGATTTTTTATATTCTATAAATGAGTAAGTGACAAATTTTCTTAAACTTCATGTCAAAAAAGATGGGAACTTTCTACCTTTCAAGTAAAACCTATGGTGGAAAAACTGAATCCTTCCAACAGCCGACTAAGAGCTCGGAAGCAGATCATTCCCAGTGGAGCGCTGAGATGACTATGGCCTTGAGAAAGGCGTGGAGTCAGAGAACCCACAGGGACTGCGAGATAATAAATGTAGTTTAAGCAACCAAGTTTTGGGGTAATTTGTTGTGCAGTAATAGCCAGTCAATACATTGTTCAAATGACTTAGTTCACTAGGGATTTTCCATGGCCATTTTCATTCATAATGTTGTTTCTTTTTTCAAAACAACTGAGAGATCTGTGGCAGAAGTTTCTATATAATAGTCCATTTCATTTAGATAAGTCTACGTGTAATAGCTTACTGCTACTCTCTCTAATGAGTCTGCTAAGTAAGCTAACCAAAGTCACAGAAGAGTTTTAGTTTTTCAAACTCACACAATTTTGAAGAGACATCATCTTTCCAATCTTCATATTTTTCCAAAGAACGACTAAGTCTAAACAATAAAAACCAAAACAATTTTGAAAGCAAAAGATATTTAGTCTCAAACATTCCCACATGAAAAAACCTGATTACTCTGAACAGGGGTATTATGGGTTTCTGTAAACAGATTTGGCGCTGCATATTTGATGTACATGCCACATGATTTGATGCCAGGGAAAGTATGGCGAGTTTAGAATGAAATTTACAGTTAAATTTCAGCTGATTACTCACTGCAGGAAGTGGAGTTTTAAGTCTAATCTCCCCAAAGATTATCATTTTTTAAAAAAAAATCTGCATTCTGCTACTTGATAGCATGAACCTATTTGTTTAACTGATCATGCACACTTGAAGGCTGACACTTAGGTCTAGAGAACACAGAGCAAATTGTTGAGAGGGAAAGATTGGTGTCAATTGTATCCTACAAATTCAGATCTTTCAGGACAAAGGTATCTGAGAGCAGGTGGACATGCTCATATAGTTCTTAATGTTTCATTAGGAATTTACCTCAAGTATTTACAGATTCATTGTCAAGGACATTTTCTGGATGTCCTTCCCAGTACACACAAAACCTTTAAAACCCAGACAGTAGAGAAAGACAACAAGATTTAACTCATCAAGTAGAGAGATCTGGATTATACTTTGGACAGAAAACCAATTTACACAGCTTTATTTAATTTAATGTTGCTGCCGAACAACTTCATGTCACCATTTCATATCCTATTTTGGAGGTTTGCAAAAGGATTCTCATAAATCTTTCACAAATAATTTTTTTTTTAAAAATTACATAAATTCTTTGGTAGTTTTCTTTTTTTAAAATATACTTTCTAGAGCTGTAGTTGCAGAAAGAGAAGAGAAAGTGGCATTCAGGAGCAGAGAGAGGTAACGGGGCTCCTCTGTTTTACCCTCGATCAAACCAAGACTTGGTTTTTCTAGCTCTGCTTGATGCAGTCCTTTCCAATGGTCCCGTCTGATGAAAGGACTAAGCCAAACATTGCTTTCAAAAATCCTATTTCCCACTACAGCAAACCTAGTGAAATGACAGTTCAAAGGAGAGGGAAGAAGAGAGATGACAATAATAAACTAAAATGGCACACCCCCCTGCTGTGCTAACATGTTTAATATTTTCTCTACCTTTCTCTGATGAATGTTAATTGCTTCCCTGTTATGGACTGAACATTTGTGCCCCTCCCCAAAATTCATATGTTGAAATCCTAAGTCACATGAGATATTCGGAAGTGAGAATTTTGGTCGGTGTTTAAGCCATGAGAGTGGAGTCCTCATCAAGAGGATTAGGGTTCTGATTGAAAGAGACCTCCCTCTCCCCTCATATGAGCAGGCACTAAGAAAATGGTGCTCTGCAAGGAAGAGGGTCTTCCCCAGAACTCAAACACGTTGGTACCCTGACCTCACTCACACTTCCAGCCTCCCGAATTACGAGAAATTAATTTCATTGTTTACAAGCCATCCATTCTATGGTATTCTGTTAGAGCAGCAGAACAGACTAAGACATCACCCTTCTTGTTCTCTCCTTTATTAAGGTGTCTGACCCCCCCCCAAAATGAACAGTTCCCTCTCTAAACTAGAATGCAATATATGAACAACAACGAAGAATTTCTCACTGAAATAACAGTGTAGGTGAAGTTCATGATCACATAGAGAGAGGAAAGAAAACCCAGGACCGGTTTCAGATCCTGCGTCAGAGTAAGGGATAGTCAATGGTAGTTTCTGACACGCCCACACACCTTCTACGTCTCCACTTTCGCATCGGACAAAGACTTTAATACAGAAGTTCTGACTCCTGCATTTTACAGATTGAGAATTCAAGGCCTAGAAAAATTGTATCCTGTTTGAGGTCATATAGCTAGTTTTTCAATTAGAGAGGAAGACACTAATTCAGTGTAAGAAATAATCAGTTACAATAGTTTTAGGAAATTCTTTAACCACGAACCTGTGTGCTTCATCTCTAAAGCCCCAAGCATGTAAAAGGTACAGATTAAATATAAAGCTTTTACAGATAAATTTTATAGACTTTGCAAATTTTATTGCCATAAAGGTTCATGTGCAAAATTGTATTAAAAAATGTATACTCGGCGGCAGACACCTATAGGAAGCCTGAATGGTGGCAAATAACAAGCCCTTGAATGTAAATACAACATGTTAAAGGTGCTCAGATTGACTGCATTTCAACCTAAGACAAAATTCCATGACATAAACGGAGCTGCTATTGCAAAGTCGCTCAAATCATGCCTTCTCTAGTCACAGCCCAGCTTTCATATATGTGCTATAGAGACTACAGAAAAAAAAACCCTACATTTCCCCAGATTCTGCTGCATCTAAATTCTGTGGATTCTATTATGCACATGTAGGGTACTTACAAGGTAGAAGTGAGTAGCTTAACTTGGTACCAGAAGCAGTGAGACCAGATCCAGTGAAGAGACTTCATCTTCTGGATCAGCTATGGTAAAGTTTCCACCCACGGCCCCCTGGCATAGTAAGTACCCAGAACCAGTGACGGGAGGCGCTTTCCTTAGCACAGTCCCACAGTACGGTCGAGCATTTCTATGAACTGCATTGTTCCTGGCTAGAGAGTATCCAATCTTGGTTCTGTGACTCTTGACAAATTCTATAAAGCTACAAAATACCCTGAAATAAATCTGTCTTTTGAACAATCAATGATACATTCTTTTGTTTACAATTAAGAACCTTTATCAATGTAACTGCCCTGTTACATTGAGAGTTTTTGCTTAGAACCACTTAATCAACATTCTATTACACCACCTGGTATACTAGGGCCCCCACTGATGTGACAGTCCTATACCAAATAAAAAGGGAAGACAGTGATTCCAGCATGCCACTGGAATGAAGAACCACTGGCCTGCATCAGTCATCCAAATCTGGACCACACTGGATTTCCATTACAGCTTGAGCTGGTGAAACACATAAGAGCCTCAGGTAGAGCCCTGATCTACTGAAACAGAGTCACTGAGGTATAGACTAGGAATTGATATATTTATTAAATTCCTCAGGTGATTATGATATTGCCAGGTGGGGACTTTTCCAACACACAGTGTTCAAAAACTACTGGCATAGAAGATCAACCATTTATCACTAAGGCCTAATGTAAGTTAATTAAAATAATTTAAACTTTTTTCCTTTGCGACTACTAGTAGATTACTTGAACAAGGAAAAGCTGTACAAATTCTGGACCTGGATTTCAGGAAAATACCTAATAAGATTTCTCATGATACCTTTGTGAAGAAGGTGGGTAAGTAAAGCTGAATCCAGCAATCAGTTGGACAGATTACACAATGGTGCAATGTCTAAACAAAAAAGATCTTCATCAAAGGAATAATACCCTTGTAAACTAGATGTTTTATCTGTGAAATGGTCAGTATAGCTTAAGTTGTATTACAGTGATGACGAAGTTTAGTTTTTTTTCACACTGCATGTCCATTGATAGTTCACTGGGGACTCTGATTCACAGCATTTTCACTAGGGACCTAAGCTCAAACCACGTGCACAATTTGGAAAAACCTCTAGCAGGACTGGGTAGATAACAGATAAAGCAAGTTTTATGCTGATTTAAGGATTAACTGTTTTTCTGCTCTCAACTAACACCAAATATGTGGAGTTTTCTTTTTCCCACGCTGAACTGTTCTGGCACTCACTACCCAGAGTTAGCACAGACCACACTCTCCAGGTTAAGGGCACAGCCCACCAGGCTGACTTCCACATCAGATGTCAACTGCAAGTTCGGGCCATCCATACATCTGACCATCAGGTTTCAGATCAGGGACTCCTACAATCCCCTCCCTGGGTTTACTTACTTGTTAGAATGGCTCACAAAACTCAGGGAAACAGTTTACTTACTACCACAATTTTAAGGAATATTATTTTTAAAATGTATACGTGCAAACATTTGCCTTAAAAACAAAGTCATCATAAAAGTATTTTAAACATCAACAAAAATTAAGACTATAAACTCTAAGCTATTGGCTTGAATAGTTGTTCATGCCAGAAATACTAAATCTCTGTATAGTCACTGCTATATCATCAGATACAGATTTTCAAATAGTTAAAACATGTTCCCCAAACAGACAATTTTATATCATGGACCTCAATGATGGTTTGCATAACAAAGTATGCAATTAACATATGCAATTGGATTAACAGGGTGAAGCATAACATTTCATGCATAGAATTATTTAAAAGAATACTTTAAAAGGAACTTAGATCCTCTATGGATTAAACTATAAAACCTGGTTTTAATGTTTCATTGCTATGTTTGTATGGTTATTTTTAAAAGAGGGGTAGGACTTGATTTAAATTCATTCAACAGATTGTTAAGGCAACTTTATGCTGCATTTCTAGTCCAGAGCATAAATTTCAAATCTTCCTGATTTATTTACAACTTGAGCAACTGAGTACTAGATGATAAAGTCATAAAACTTAATATGATCGTCAAGTATTTTTTACTTACATGTATATATGTGTGTATATATATATATATATATACACACACACACATACATGTATGTGTATATATACATACACACATATAAACAGTCAAGCCAGTCACTTGATCCATAACTCTGTTTATACCACCCACATAGAGCTCACTTAAAGTATTATTTTTTTTAAGCCACTAGAATATTTTAAAATCAATTCTGGAAAAAAAAAGTTAATTAGTGCTTTACTCTGGTAATATAGCTAAGAAACTATCATATGCAATAATTTAGCAAATACTATCTCTTATGATCAGAAAAAAATTGCACATAGAAAGCATCTCTAGAGTTAAGCAAAGTAATTGTTAAAAGTTTCTTACATCAGTAAAGATAATACAGAGAAACTGAGTTGAAATATACCATTAGAGGCATTTGTCAGTGACTGAATTATCAAATTATCAGCAATGGATCACAGATGACGTTGTAGAACATTTATGGATACTAAAGAATGAATCAAGCCTTAGCTTTTTCCAAATCATTTTTCCCTAAAGGTGTATACAAAATATAGACCTCTAATTAGTAAATTATATGAAGTAACTATAGCTAATTAATCATATGCCATATTCTAGACCAAAAAGGCAACAAAAGACTAAAAGAATAAAACTAATCAGTTCAAATTCACCAAACACAGAATAGCCTACACATATGTGTAAAAGAGCTCTACACAAACACAGAGGTTTAGTACCACCATGCGTTAAAAAAAGATTGATATAATCTATTTAACTATAAACATATATGTCAACACTGGGAAGGTGCAGCCAAAAATCAAGACCATCTATATTATCAGAAATATCATATACATAACAAGGCAGGTCTTCTTTTTAAAAAAAATTAATTTTTATTTTAGCTTTATTGAGTTGTAATTGAACATATAAAATTGCAAGATATCTAAAGTGACATCATGGTGATTTGATCTTCGCATATGTTGTGAAAGGATTCCCCCCATTTAATTAATCAGCACATCCATCACCTCATATACTGATCTTTTTTTGTGAGAGAGACTACTTGAGTTCTATTTTCGTAGAAAATTTCAATTATACAGTGCAGTGTTATCAACTATAATCACCATGTTTTGCATTAGATTCTCAGACCTTATTTGTTTTATAGCTAAAAGTTTGTACCCTTTTACCAGCCTGTCCCTAGTTCTCCCATGCTCCCAGACCCCGGAAATCACCTTTCTACTCTGGTGATTTCCAAATTAGATGGACCACTTTTTTTATATTCCGTAAGTGGCACCAAGGGCACATCTTCTTTAAGCCAGAAAGAACATACATATAGCAGATATATGGAACTCAAGTCAATACCTTCTCTCTTTAGAGGAGGATCTATCAATGAACAGAAAATCTATCCAAAGACAACACACTTGATGCTCTATCTTATGAAAAATAGTTAAGAATCTAGAAAGGTTTCACTGATCAGAAGCTTAGAAGGATACAAGCAACTACCTACAAAACACCTAACAGCTCTCACAGAGATGGATTAGATTTAGGGAACAAAGTCCAGCATCTGAACACTACAAAAAGTTCTATTACAGCACCACAGAAAGCACAAACCAACACTCCACACTCAACAAGGAACAGAAGCTCCACCTTACATGTGTTCATATCCTCGGTGTTAACAACGCCAATTAGGGCACTCAAGGTTAAAGATACTGAATTAACCACATGGAAAAATTAGTACTCAAGTACAAAAATACTCTGCACAGAGGTAATGGTTTCTTTACTTAAGATGTATTTGTGGGGAATGTTTCCCAAATCTTCTTTAGGGAACTTTAGTGCCATGAGTTGTCTATGGTAAAGGATTACAAGAGAAAATGGAAAACGGCATAACCATTTGTCCCCTATTTGGAGATCCAGAGTATGTTAAAGAGTTGTGAGAAGACCCTCATTAAAGAAGTCTGTTTAACTTTATTCTGTTGCTTCCACAATTTTTTTAACCATAGCCCTTTTTGAACGGCATTTCTAATGAACATCCCAGGGTCTTCTGGTAAATTCTCTTTAAGGTGGAATTATGCAGTGGACAGTGTGTTGGGCTAGTAAGAATCAACTGAGATCTGTGCCTTTGAGGACAAAAGTAAACCCTGCATTTTAAACATTTTCACATACTTCAAACATCTTCAGTATTGTATTTTTAAGAAGGGACAAGCAACATCTAAGTAAGCTATCCTTGCTTCCTAAAACAATGAGAGAGGTAGCTTGAAGGCCTTGCAAGACCATCCTTTTCCCACTTTTGGTAGCTTAGTAGAGAACTGGCTTAGCAGGTCCAAGTTTGCTTAAAAGAAGAGTCAGATACCAAGCAGTGGGCTGCAAAAGCACCTCCTTTTCAACAAGGCCACTTTCCCAATCAACAAGCCTTCACAGGCACAGAGCCACATGGATATTCACTACTCCATTCCAGTAATGTGTAGAGCATGTCAAGTGTGGGGAAATGAATAACTGCAATGTAAATGTCAAGAACTTTTAGTGCAAATATGTTCCATGTAATATTTGGGACATACTTAAGCTAAAAAATATTTTTATCTGAACTTCAATGCTGTATTTCATCTGACAACCAGCCCCTCCAGTGGAATGTAAGCTACAGTGCACACAGACCACTTTTACTTCATCTAAAGCACAGGACAAAGAGAGTTCCAGGATGGTGTGTGCTCTACCATTCTCCAGCTTTTGGAATTTTCCCAAACTCTAGTTTGTTCCTGCATAGCATAGCACTAGTTGTATGCATCCATGACTTCTTTACATGGCACACAAGAAAGAGATGATTTATTTTTCCCACCATAATAATCTTTAGTGCAACCAAAGGCAATCTACTGAAAAGGCAACATACCTGAAGGAAGGTCCAGACCTGAGTTCTTATTCTTACTCTGCCAGTTATGTCCTTAGGCAAGTATAGGTACCTCTTTAGGCCTTGGCTGTGCTGACTGAGGAACCCCTGCAGCGTTAACATTTTGTAATTCCATAATCCTAAATAAACTCAACTTTACCTTGTCCTTGATGACCAACTAGAGATCATGCTTGCTTATTTTAAAAGCAGAGGAAACCACCTCAAAGGTAAAGAAAATCAGGGAACGGGCTAAAAGATGGTCCTTATATTTAACTAAAATCCATTTGTTTCAAAAGAAATGTTACTTTCAGGTTAAAATGGCACTTTAAATATCTCATTAAACAATAGCTGTTACTCATCAACCATAAAAATACCTATCATTCCCTGGACAATCAGTACCAAATCACTTTTATTCCAGACCATTAGAAACAGCAGTTGACTGTTTTACTTCCTTGACTCCTCTTGTGGCACACCTCTAAGACACCATAAAGCACTCTGCAAGTTCGGTGAAAGGTATCTATGCACAAAGGACAAATCCATCTTTTCTAACAGATTATCCAAACAGTTTCATTTAAATAGCACAAAGAATCTATAATGCGAATTCACTTTGCCTTTAGCTTAACTGGCTATTAAGAGAATGCCAATAACAGTTTTTCTCTAGTTAAATGCCATGCCCTCTGGTAATCTGAATGCCAGCCATTGCTTTCAAACGATTAAACTCTAGATCACCAACATTTTTAGCGTAGCATAAAAGAATTAAGCAAATTCAGATTATACAAACACCTGAGTTATGACCTTAGGGTTACTAGTTAAATACAAAAGTCCCGTTAAATTTGAAATTCAAATTTCAAATTCCAAATTAGGGATATACTTAAAATTATTTATTATGTATCTGAAATTCAACTTTAACTGGGAATTCTGTATTTTTCTTTGCATATCTGGCAATTCAATGTGGGTTACATAGTATGAGATATTTGCCAATTTTCATCTTTTTTTCCCCTAATCAAAACACTAGTTTTGATTTTTATTTTTCCCTTAGAGTCAAGAGTTTCTACCTACTGTAGATCATGAACAGAGGAGTAATCTTCCAGCCAAAACTTTTATTAATATCTCTTTGCTTTTAACAAAATCATGTTTCCACCATTAAAACTGTACTCTAATGAACACACAATCTGAAAAGACCAAAATGTTACCTACCTGTGGGTAGTATATGAGAAGACCACATAATAAAATATTTCTTTTTTTCACTTCTCTGGCCAATTCCTTAATCTGCATTAGGTCTTCCATTTTCCGACCAAACGGTATTGATTTATAATCAAGAAAATGCACCTGCAAAATAACATAAAAGGTAACAATTAGAATACCATTCTCTTCATTTTCCCTTGAAAAATATGCCATGAAAGAAGCCCAAAACACATCAAATCATAATATTGCAACTATCAATTCGTGTTAATGTCTAGTTGATCATTTCAAGCCATAAATGCTTGATAACATGGACCATGCTTTATAAGCACACATGCAGTAAATACTCAATGAGAACACACTGTTGAAAAATATAAAATACTAATATTCTATTTCAATTTGTGTCAGAGTCAAACATATAAAGAATATATAATTTCATTAATTCCCTCAACTTACTTCGTAATTTGTAATTTGAAACTAGGCTAGAGAGAAATAAACAAACATGTTAAGAAATTAACAGTAACAATAAAATTCAAGAAACTGCTTATCCAAATACATAAAATTTTTAGAAGAACCCCTTCTAAAGTAATAATTGGAATGCTAACAAATAATTATCTACTTCTTAAAGTAAATCCATAAGCATTTCATATAGAGTTCTTTAAGCAGTGTTAGTGTTTTTCTTGAAATTATTCCAGTAACTATTTTAAAGCATTATTTACATTTAAATTTTAAGGTCTCAGGGTGATGTGTCCTCTTTTCTGCAAATTATTGAAGTTTTATAGTACTATTTGTCTCTCATTGGACATAAAAGACCTAAATCACAATAATAGTCTCAAAATAACTAATTAAAATGCAAATCTATATATACAATGAACACAAATATATGTGTTCTTTTGCAATGTCAAATTTTAAAGACTCAAGAATTATAATTTGTTCAAATATGTGTATTCACTAACTAGAACCATTTGAAAATATACTCCACTGCCACGCTTCCTCTCTGCTCACTCATAAGGAGACGTGCTCTTTAGAAAATACACAACAAAACATCTTATTATACTCCATCTGTTAAACAAGGGAATGAGGTTTTTTTTCCTACTATCACATTGCATTTTACTCTTCTAGGGAAAAACTGCTTATATAACATTCAGTTTTAAAGATAACTATAAGATGATGTGCAGTGTATATTAATTTACTAGATATCCATTAACTACTTCCTGGAACTTTGCATTATAATATAGTCAGGTGAAGACATGCACATCCAGCTGCTTCCCCTTGAAATCTAAGGTGGCAATGAAGACTTTTTTCCTTAAAAAGTGCTCAACTGACAAAGAAACCAAAAGAACAGAGACGAAAACAAAAAAAAAAAAACCTTTTTGGAAGATCAAAAGCAGAAAGAAAGTTTCAGGCTTTTCTACCTGCTGAAGAGCTAAAGAAAAGACGCTGTAACCCTGGAGTCTTGGGCTCAGCTTCCTCTAAGTTCTGTTTCTCTGAAAACTTACAAAGATGAAATTTCAGCTTTTTTACCAGGCAGCATTACTTATGGTAAAAGCAACTCCTGAATGGTGAACCACAACCAGGCTGGAAGAACTATGAATGAACTACAATCACTAGACCCGCCATCAGAGTCATTTGACTTGTCACCAGGTACTCCTCTAGCTGGGACTGGGAAGCTAACAGCTATCAGCTATGGCAAAAGATGTCCATTCCTATTTGCAGCCTCAGGCTTCTAAAAGAATGGCTCATACCACCTTCTGTAATCTCCTTCCCTCACCCTTGAGAAGCCAAGGTCGAGGCAGAAGTGAGGGAACAGAAAAGCAGCCCCTGTACCAATGCAAGATGATGAGCTCAAGAGCCAAAGCAGAAGACATGTCCACCTCTGCCCCACCTTTTTTCCTGCCCTGTAGTCTTCCACAGTGTTGGGCCAACTAGTGCGATACAGCCTTCCTCTAGTCTTATGAGTTTGCAATATCCACCTGAACCTAAAAGTGCTGGTGGTGGGCTTCCCAACAAAAAGCAGGTTAATTCCCCAAACTTGAGGCAATTTGGGAAACTGTAGTCATGGTATAAATCTGAAGCCAGGGGACTGGCTGAGGGTAAGAGTCTCCCCTCAGCCTGTATGGCCAGATCACTGCATGGCCCCTGACAGCTGGACTAGGGAACAACACTGCTTTTCAGAGTTAAAAGCCTCACACGCCTCTTTACCTCTTTTAACTGTGTAATTATCTGTACTATTTAGATACCATGAAATGCCAGCAGCCACCATGTCCAACATACTTTATGTGAATGGGATGCCTTAGAGATTTGCAGTGCACAACCTGGGCAACCTTACTGCCAGCCTAGATAGATAATGAGATAGGCAGACATTTCTTGATTAATACTAGTTTTTCTGACAAATTTTGAGTTCTGAAAAATCTCACACTATAGTAAGGAAGGTGGGTGGTTGGGAAAGGGTTTTTGGAAAAAACAGCACAAGACACTGAAAAGATCATTTTAATTTGTAATTACAGCCTGCACAGAAAGTTAAAACGCACAGAAATGAAAGAGTGGAAATACTGTTAACACATTATTTGGAGAAGAAATGATAGATATTCTACAACTGAGATTGGAGCTCTGCACCTCAAAGCTGCCATGAAAGTTGACCAGGAGGAAACAGCCCTCCAGGAGCAGAGGAACCTCTCTGCCAAGTCCGAGCTGGGAATGGGTGCTCATTTCTAATTTTCCTAGAAGAGTGTCCTAACAGAGACCTTAAAATTAATTTTTAAATTTCAGTTAATTACATCAAGGGTTAATTATAAAAGTCAGTAACTTTAGGAGCCTAAAAATGCTAGAACTAAAATTCTAGAGAATAAATTATATCAGAATGAGAATGCTCAATAGATAAAATGTGCTGAATACATTTTGTTTTGGAGGACAGAAATTAGAGACTTTGGTTAACTTATAATTATATATATTTTAAAAGTGATGCTGTTTAATTAAAGCTATAAACAATTGTATTTTATAGTTTCTGAACTTGCAGAGCGACTAAAGGATTATTTGTATCAATGCAGCAGAGCACAGGAGGAAAGCCAAGTTGCAAACAAAATGACTGGCCAACAGCAATAGCAAAAGAATAAGCTTGTAGAAGGAATACCAGGTATAAAGATAAATACAAAACATTTAACTCTTTCGTAAGTGACTGATTTACCAGATTGGATTTTTAAGAAAACCTAACAATATGCTAGTTTTAACATAGCTGTCGAATGAAAACTATCTTTCTAGGATAGGATAGTTTTCATTTGACATTTATATATGATAGTTTCTTTAGACATTTATATACGTACTGGTATGAAAAAAGACACCATACAGATAGTACCAACAATGAAGACTGGAGCAGTAAGGAAATCTTCCTACTCCTTAAAAAAGAATGTAATTTCATTTTTTTAAGGTAGCAAATTCACTCCTATAAACTAGTAAACTGCTTAAACATTTAACATGTGGGCGACTCTGTGGGTGGGCGAGGTTTCCAGCACAAAGAGTTTGGAAAAGGCTTCTCTGTGCCTCATGTCTTCTACACTCAGTTCTACACATGCTTTATATTTGTCTTGGTAACCATTTAATATAACCCTGGTCTCAGATGAAGTCCAACTAATTTTTTATAGTTAAAAATGTAATTTTTCACTTATCTCTGAGGACAGTTATATTAGTTAAAGGCCAATAGTTAATATTACATACAATATTCCTTAAAACATCAGGAATGTTCCATAACACCACAGTTAGCACTTTTGTCTCATTCCAGAGTCCATGTTCACAGGAAGGCCTGGGAAGGGAGTCAGGATTTGTGGTAGAAGTGAAAAAAGATTCTTTGTTTATTTGAGTACTGCACTGCTTAATGCCCACCAAAGTGGAAGGAAGATGGTCAAAATATAAGCTCTGGTAATTATCAAATAATTGAGTTAGAAAGAATTGGTAGATAGACCAGAGGTTCTTTGAAAACACACAATAGATACTGCAAAATTATCAACATATGTGTACAGAAAAGTAAATTGTGTAAATGAGGCCCAACATCTTCAAAACATCACTTTTCAAAAGAAACAGAAGGGAAATCTAATAATTGATGAAAGTGGTCAATATTAAGCAGATCAAAGAGTCTATCTTAAGGATTAAAAAAAAGCTTTAGAAAAACTTTTATCTCACTTCAGCTATTTATGAATTACATGGATATTAATGAAAATTACTTTAATGAATTGTACTTTTAAAAAGAAAAAAGGAACAAGCTTTAATATTGAGTCATTTCATTTTAGAACAAGTTTAAATCAATGTCGCCATAAAATTCAACTCATAATTCTGATGAACAAAAACGAATTAAGTTTTAAGTTATAATGGAAACTCAGAGCAAATGCTTAACAACTCAGTTGTAAATCTTAACAAAATACCAGCAAAGCTAGTAATGACATTTAACAAAAGATAGTAAATAAAATTGTACTTTGTATTAAAATACTAGCCATACAAAAGATTTAAATGTTTCTACTGATTCAATAAATTAAAAACTAAGTGAGTTTTATAATATCAGTAAAAAAAATGTTTTATTTGGCTGCATTTTTTTAGATCCTTATTTAAAAGATCAAAGTAATGGAATGAGAACTCCGTATTTTAAACAGTCAATAGAAAAACTTAATATTATTTAAAACATGCGAAAAAATCATAAAATGAACAGTTTTTCAGATTATTTCACAAGATTATTTCTACTACAAGAACATAACTCTGCCAGGGCTGTATTATGCCACAATTATCTGAAGCATTATATACAGCTATAATTAACATCTGTATCATCTACAACAAATTTTAAAGCCAAGAGTTCAAAGCAGTCCCAATGATTAATATGAAGCATTGATTTGTTTAGCTAATATTATTTGAAACATTTAACTTTGTATTTACTTATTTTTCTATTTGAGAAAACTGACAAAATTGTCAGAGAATATAAATCACTGAAGAAGTTACAAAAAGCAGGTATGTAATTCTTCACTGAGTGTAGCCTAAAATTTTTATATATTTTAGTGACTTGTCAAAATTTCATTTTACATGATAAAATATATTACTGCTTAAGCAACAGTTATTATTAGGGCCATTCAGATAAGCATTTTGTGACTTAAAAAACAAGGTATTTTTAGAGTTCACAAATAAAGACAATGTATGCATTTAGGCAAACCATTATAAAGTCCATTATAGTGCTTTGAATTTCTAAGAATAATTGATTCTGTTCTTATGTACCTACATTTGTAAGTGAAAATTATTAAATATATTAAAAATGTTTCATGAGGCAAAACAATGAAAGAGAATCTTTTCAGAAGATGAAGTATATGGAATACACAATGAAAACAAAAACTATTCAGAGACGTGACCAAGGTGATCAAAATGCAGGGATGTTCTGTACAGAAGCCATACTAGCCTAGTCTCCACTGATTCATTCTGGGCCTTTTTAAAAAATACAGCAAAAATCATTAATAATTTCAGGAATTAATAATTGTTTAATAATCTCAGGAGTTAACTGTCATTTGGTAACATTTAATCATCTCAGATTTCTTTGACCTCAGGAAATTCATAATCTAATACTAACCAAAACAATGCAGACACACAAAATAAGATCTTAGGTATAGTTCTTCTGAATTATTTGGTAAGGTTAAACTTACTATAGAAAGACAAAAAAAAAATTCTGCTAGTTTAAGAAAATGTTAAAAACATTAGTCTTAGAGAAATACACAATACCCAGAAATTTCAATTACAGTTCTTCCAATAACAAGTTAGAAAATGACTGGTGTTCTGCTTTGTTGAGCTATTTTTCATTAAAATAAAGTGCTAACTTTACTTTCTAAGAGATTTTTTTTTTTCATGGAGCAATGTCAGGTAATAGAACTCACTCAGTATAAAAAGTGGCCACATAAAACTGTCTACTAGAGTGACCACTAGCCAAATACAGCTGTTTACATTGTAATTCAAATTTGTTAAAATTACATAAAAATTAAAATATCATAGCTATACCTCAATGCTCACAGCTGCAGGTAGCTAGTGGCTACCATATGCAAAATCATAGAAATCAAAGATTTCATCATTGCAGAAAGTACTAATGGGCGACACTTATGTAAAACAAAAGAAGTTTATATGATATCATTACTGGTCACACATCCCATTTATTTAATTTTCTCAGTCATTACCTTATGTGTGTTATAAAAGGAATTTTCATTTTTGCCCAAATGTTATGTTACTACTTAAAATCTTGCTGTGAAAAATTAGATCTAGGTAAATCCAGATCTAGTTACAGTAGGTAAAACCTTACAGAATCAGCTAAAACAGACTGAGCTTTTTAAAAATTCACATATAAAACATATTCCTGAAAATGTGAAGGAATATGAATATGTGAAATAAATCTCTCAGTTGAGATGGTCCCAGTCTCCGTTTCTGCCCCAGTGGGAGTAACAGGGGCTGAATTTACCTTTCCACCTGAAACAAGTAAAAAAAATAGACAAACTACATGAAACAAGCATTTTATGACATGATGCTCTAGGCAGCAAGTGACATCGGAGAGGTGAGAAACCAATGAGGTGAGCTCTATATTTGCCCCAGCTTACAGCCTTGAAACAGTTTCCAGGCCGTGGTACATTGCAGGGTGGAGACCACACACCCAGGTTTAAGGGTTCTGGCGATAAAGGTGGCTAGAGTCCCCCAGGCAGAGTACCAGAGAGGAAAGCGGGGCACAGAGCAGGAACTCTGAGATTGTCACAGTAACTCCCTCACATACAAAGCAGAATTCTTATCAGTGCACACATTTGAGAAAACCACCTAAGGCTGGGAAAAATCAGCCCCCAAACTGCGCCTAATACACACCCTGGGTCAGCAAGAGTGGTGGCAGCCACCAATCAGACTGGAAACCTTTGTAATTTACAGAGGGTTGGATGGAAATCTAAGAAGACTGCCTCAGTTGTCGGGAATGATTAGCACTGAACTAAATATACTGATTAGTCCCTCTGAAAAATCATAAAAACAATACCTAAAAGGGTCAAACTGTTTCCAATTAACTGTATCCTAAAATAAGGCTCAAAAATACTGATAGAAATACAAAAGCATCCAGCACTCAACAAGGTAATAAAATTCACATTATCTACCAGCTAATCAAAAAAAATCAAATGTGCAAAAAAGCAGAAAAACATGACCCCTAATGAGGAGAAGTCAATCAATCAAAACCAACTCAGAACTGACGGCTATTAGACTCAATAAAAAAGTACATTAAAACAATCTTACAACTGTGCTCCATTTGTTCAAAAAGCTACAGAAAAAAAAAAAGTGTGCTAAGTAGAGAAAAGGAAGATGTAAAATAGACCTAACCCTGTCTTCTAAAGTTGGAAATAACCTCTGAGATTTAAAAAAAATACACTGGAGGGGATTAATAGCAGATTAGACATTGCAGAAAAAAGGCTTAGTGAACTTGAAAATATAGCAATGGAAACTATTTTAAATGAAATAAAGGGGGAAAAGAGAAAAAGACTTTAAAAAAAAAAGGAAAAATAAGGAGGGCATCAGTGAGATCTGGACCAACCTAAGCCTAACATGCCAGTATTCAGAGCTCTATGTGTGAAGACAGGCATAGGTATGAATATAAAAAAAAAATTAAGCATGTTTTTCATCTTAGGTATTATAATTTTCATAAGTTTGATTTGAGTCTTTTTTATTGAAGTGTAGTTGATTTACAATGTTTCAGGTGTATAGCAAAGTGATCCAGTTTTATATATACATATATGTATTCTTTTTCAGGTTCTTCTCTAAGTTATTACAAGACACTGAATGTCATGGCATGTGTGTGCTGAGCTGAAGTGAATGGTCAGGGCTAAAAAATATTTGCTTAGCACTTGCTTTTACCATAGCGTAAGAGTAAGCTGAACAACATGAATGAGTAAAATATCACAAAATATTACAATCATATATTGTAATCTTAGCATATTACGCTGAAGGTAATTTTGTTAAATTTTCTATTTATGACAAGGTACCGGCTACTCATTTTTGAATCCATTTAATTGAAAGATAGATGGCAAGAAAAACCCCTTCTTCAAGTATCTAATAGGTTAGTTTATTGCATAATCCCAATAAATTGCAGGATTAAATGAAGAAATCTCCAATTATCACCCATAATCTTTGATTTTAAACTTTTGTCTTTCTCAAGATAACTCAGTTATCATTTAAAAGATAACTCAAGAACACTGAGTAATATATATAAGTAAATATATAAGTAAATGCTATGCACATGAACTAAAAGATAAAATTAATGCTCATAAATGCAATTTGCTATTTGCTTAATATAGTAGTGATTTAGAATTTATTTTGAAACAAAAAAGAATGCCTCTCATAAAAATGTTTGAAAATCACCTCCTAAATTCAATTTATAAGAGGAAAATCAAGTTCCACTTAGGAATGAGAAACACTTCCAAGGTTAATGCTACTTGTTAGGGTAAATGCAGGAAATAATATAAAATAAAATATAAACAGTCATTTATTGACACAAGATATGCTTCATAAAAAATGGAAACAGGTGTCTGCAAATCAGTTATGGTTCTTGAATGAAAACAATTTTTTTCTAACAGGCAAAATGGAAAAAATTGAACTATACTGAAAAGAAAGGAGGATAGCATAAATCAATATAGTAAAATTCATGATGTTTAAATTTATACAGAGTAAATAACGGCCTAAAAATGTAGGTAAAACTAGCAGTATTATTCTCCTTAATAGAATGTTGCCATCACTTTAGATGCCATTTCTATTCATTTCCTCACTCCCAGCCACTTTCATTTCTGCAAGTCACCGCAAAGCGTCTATTTGTGGTGGGCAGCACTGAAACAGGGCGGGATAGGAGACATGAGTAACATCAAGTCAATTAACATTTCTGAATGCCTACGTATGATCCTCTTGGGAAAGGAAAAAAAAAAAAAAAAGACTGAGCACAGGAGTGTCAAGGAAGGATTCCAAGAGGAAGTACTGTCACTCAAACTTTAAGGATGAAAGTCAATCAAGCAAACACTAGAAAAATGGTGTCTCAGGTAGAAAAACTCACCAGAGTAAACATAGATGTGTCAGATGACATGGTGCACGTGCAGAACTACAGCAGTTCAGTATTACCAGAGGGCAAACTGCTCAGTGAAGAAAGGAGAAGCAGGACGATAAGATGAAGCAAGAGCCAGATCAGGTCAAAGCTTTATGATCAGACTGAGCTTTATCCAGCAGGGAATGATGGCGTTCGGAGCAGGCTGCCCCAGAATGGGCCACTTTGACATACTGAGTATTTTGAATTACATTTACTTGAGAAACAGCAGGAACAAGAAGGACACTCTGAGCCTCCTCTACGTCTCCCAGAGAGCAGGTAATAAATTTCCCACATGGAAGTCACTCTCCCTGTACCAGGAGGTCAGGAGATATCCTTATGGCCAGAGATAGGGAATTCAGGGCTGAAAAGTCTATGCAAACAAACTCTGCTTAGTTTCTTCACTAATTATTAGCCAAGCTTAAGTTTATCTTGTCAGTTCTTCATAAATGTACTGTTTGTCTAAAAGCGATGTAAACAGCCTGCTGTGATCCCTCTTGGGTACTACATCTAAGAAAGCTTCATACATACAACATTCATTTTTTTTTCTTCTGTTATTCTACCTTGTGTCAATTATTAGACCAGCCAAAAGAACCAAGAGAGGAGCAGAAGGAAAATTTCCCCTTCCTCACAATGAAAGTAGCGTGGTAGATTTGCAATTAGCAAAATCTGTCATGGTGGCTCTGATGAGGTCAAAATTGCAAACAAAAGAGGGACTGTGGGGATGGACAGTCCCAGGACAGAAGATGAAGAATCCAAATTTTTAAACTTCAAGTGATTGAACATTTCTGTCAAAACAGAGGGATAATGAAGATTAGATGTAAAAATACAGGAAATGGTACATGAGGCTTGATGACACAAACAGTGTATGTCTATTAAAGAAATGTCTAATAGACATTTTAGGAAAGGGACTAAGTAACTGTTGCAAAGAAATCACTTCAGACTGACAATTTAAACCAAAGATCAAGAAACTGGGGCGCATGGGGTCAATCCAGCCTCTTGGCTGTTTTTTGTGAATGAAGTTTTACTGAAACACAGCCCTTGTTTCACAGCTCTTTTAAGGCTGCTCTGGCACTACAAGAGCAGAACGGAATAGCAGAATGGAAAAGATCATACGGCCCACGAAGTCTCAAGCATTTATGATCTGGCCCTTTATGAGAAAAATTTGCTAACCTCTAACAGAAAAAATTTATATCAGATTCCAGCAAAGAAAATAACCTGAGTTACCTCTTTAAAAATGTGCACATTCTACTGAACAATTTTAGGATCCTTTTCTTAACAATCTTAACAAAGAGGGCAAGTATTGACATCCCTCATGAATGTCACGTGGCAAAGTCAAACGAGCACGAGGCTCACTCTTGAACTGCGGGTAATAACATCTATGGTGATCAACTCTCAGGATTGCTCTGAGCATTAAATGGGATCATTTATTTTAAAAGAAAAAGAAGGTGACTCATTATTTCAAGCATCCCGTAAGTGTCTGTTATTACTAACGTTAACATAATTATACTAATAATACGCATTAGCAGGCCACATTTTGGTGAGGGAAGTTCTTAAATACAGTGGGAGTCCCATTTCTTACAAGTGGGAAGAACAAGAAACACAAGATCACTGTTGGAGTCTCACTGGTTGGGCAAAATATATCACAGAACTCAGTTATTACCGTAAACACATTAAATTTAAAACAGAAATGTATAGCTTTTTTCTCAAAAAATCTAACAATGGGTATAATAATCAGAGTACTCAGAAGAGACAGGCAGGCTTAACTGTCCTGTCATTCCAAGTAAGAATTTTCCATTGCTGACACTAGGATTATCTTGGCAAGAGCTGCTGCATTCCACCTTAGCAGGTACAGTGAATAAAGTATCCCAGCATTTGAGTAGAATAAGTATAAGCTTCAAAATCTCATAAAATAAAACCTCTGGTGCCTGGAAAACTGAATCATATCTACTTTTCACAAGCGCCACACATAAACTTATTGGAAGCAGTGGTTCAAGGCAAAGAAAGCATGTCTGGATCAAGCAGCTTTTTGTACTGATTCCATCACCTTTCCTTTCTCCCAATAAAAGAACAGTTGAGGCTTCCAGAAAACTGCCAAAGTAATCTGTTTTTAGGTGGCTATATAGTTTTATCCTAAGTGAATAGTACTCTGGCCTGAAATATTCTTCTCATCTTCCTGTCTGCTAATGATTCAACCCATGGAGAAGACTTTATTGTTTTTGACTTGGCTTCTTCTCAGAATGTGAAGCATTAATATAGAGAAAATTTCATAGAAAAGATGATCAATTACACAAACACTAAATAAGACTTGGCCAAAGCATTATAATATGAAAAATCACAATTGTGCCTGTACCTGGAATTCTATTAATATTTAATTATTAAGGAGGCATTGGAAGGGTGTAATGACTTTTTTTCAGGTAGGCTATAGGATACAAACTTCTGTACAAACAACACGTAACACCAACACACACACGACTAGAAAGCTTTTGGACTGAAAGAACAAAATCTTTCTAATTATTTCTGCCAACAAATTCGAGATAACTGCCTATTCAGCCTTCAAAAGCAAAGCAAAAAAAATCCTTCTTTAATGTCACCTATCTTGCTATTATTCACCCAACCTCACAAGATATATTGAAGATTATACTTCCCCTCTCTTATTAAATCAAGCACCAATTCTTCGTGCTTCTCTCTCTTAAATATATCTTGATTCTAGCCATTTCTGTGTATTCACTGTAAAACTACCCTAATCCTGGCCATCACCATTGTTTCTTGGACTATTGTAATAGCCTCTAAATGAAATCAAAAGCATCAGGCAAAGTCTCTGAGCACTTTAATCCTTTCTCCGTGCTGCATCCAGAATGATGTGTAAAATGCAAAGCCGGTCACATCAATTTCTACTGGGCATTACTGCTTGAGAGAGTTCACACTTTGAAGGCCCACCCTGACCAAGACCTGCGTGGTCCTCACCTTAACTCTCTCAAATGTGTAGTCCGTTCTCTCTGTTTCAGATTCACTGGCTCTTTCCAGTTCTGATCATTCTACGTGCTGCTCTTTGCAAATTGAAACGCTTTTCTCCTTATTTCTCTGATAGCCGTACCCTGCACAGTCTTCCAAATTTCAGCTTTCTCCCTTACACTAAAGAAGACCTATCCTGATCTTCTATTCCAGGCTCAGATGCACTTTTCTCAAACAGACCTAATTAAAGTTTTTACCTTAGGGTGGTGAATACAAGGGACAGACAGTGACTGGGGTCCTGTGAACTCCCAGCCACTAGATACTCCCCAGGCTAACTATGGTCATCCAGCTAAGCTCATATTATAAAGAATCTTCATTTACAAAAACAAAAATAGCTAAATAAGATTATTTCCTTACTTAATGATCAAGATAAAATAGCATATACAGAAAATCAGCATATACAGAAATGCCTCATTCTTCTAAAAATGTAGTTGAAGAAAGGATTACATTATTAAATAAGCTACATGTATGTCAAAATACCTGACACACAGATGTTCAATAAATGTTATATGAATTTATAGTAAGCAATTAGTTAGATAATGAAGACACTAGGATAGTTCCCTGAAAAGTGCTAACTAGACACCACCTAAAGTTAAGTTTTAAACGAACTTGTAAGCAGCAGCACTGGTGTGAATTTTATTAAGAAATCATTTCAGAAGATAGGGCCTGGGCTAGACAGGGCAGGATAGATTTCATGGCGGCGGGGGATGGGAAATCAATCTTGCAACTATTGTTAAAGAGAAAAAAAGAGAAATAAATGCAAAAAGTGAAGAACTAGACTTAACCCAACAGAAACCAGACTATGAAAAGAGGAAGATAAGTAAGAATGGGACAAGTATAAGAGAAACCACCATTTAAAAAAACCCATGATAAGGATTAAAGTATAGAAAGGTATCAAAAAATCACTCAAAAAAGGAACAGCATACCACCTGATATGTATTTTGTGTCACTCTAATAATCTGAATTGCTCTACTATATCTATATGTAAAAGACATCCATAGTGGATTGTACAAAAGAGAGGTCACAAAATATTGTAGCATAGAGAACATTTTTAGAAAGGTAAGTTTCTTAGATGCAGTCAAAAGGCATCCCACTCTTTTACAGATAAAGATTCTGACCTAAAGTTCAGAGCTATGAAATAACTCGGTGAGGTTGGTAGACACTTGTTATTTGCACATCGAGTACTTGTACCTTGAACCCCACTCCAGGTTCACATCCTTACCATGCCAAAGATCTCCTAAAACGTAAAAATAAGTCAGTTCTTTCTATTCAACACCTCCTTTACAATGATATATTTTTCTCCATGAAGTAAAATTTGTTTAGATATTATAAACAAAGCATTGGGATGTTTATATTAACATATGTATTAGCTGATTAATTATTACACAAGTATAACACAATTTTAAAACAATAAATGGTATTGAAAATATATTTGGTTCCATCTTTGTCAAGAAATAGCATAACATAATCAAGCTAAGGGCAACTTCCATTGTTTAAATAGAATCCAGTGCACACACACACACACATCTCCTAAGAGAAATCCTCAGGCATAGCGTACTTTTTTAAACACGGATGACCAAACCAATTGCTTATTTCCTTTTCTAGGGCTAAAATTAATGCAACAAAGGGTGCTAGTTTCACTGATTTTTGCCTCCTGCACATTTCATGTTAAATTTTATAAACTGATCTACTAGGACATCACAGGCAAATAAATTCACAAACAACTCTGCTCATCTGACAAAGTTCTAGTAAACTACATAAAATAGGAAATTAGATAATGATCCCAACCCCTGTATTAGTCAAGAAAAAAATTATTCAGTAAACTGAGGAAAAGTCCTCTGGAATTCATTCCATTTCTATATCCATTAGAACATCATTCTATCTGGAAATAGCCTTTCTCCATTAAAAGAAAGACTCCTAGGAAAGTATGTCCTCTAAGAATCATTTCTCTACACATCATCAGTTACATGTCCATCACAATTAATCTTAGGGAATTTCTATATCCCACAACACAAACTTTCCAGTAACCATTTAGCCGTAAGAAAAGATCTGCTAAAACTTAAAAAACAAAACAAAACAAAACAAAACAGTCAATTCTTTCTATTTAACACCTCCTACAAGAATGACTTCATCATTCCTCAACTTAGGTATGAATCCCTTCAAGACTAAATTTGCAAAACGGTCCCAAAGGTATTTTAAACCAGTATTTAGATTTTATTATTGATTTAGGCAGGAAATACCTGAGATTTACGGTATTTGATGAAAACATTTAAAGAATTTGTGGAAGTGATTGCATTTCTGCCAAACTGTGTACAAACATGAAAGAGAAAACTTTAATATATCTTAAGTAATGACATCATGAACATTTAACATAAAATAAAGTTGTAATTTTCAGGAAAAATCAATGTATCCATAAGGCCACAGTAGCAACATGGCTGAAACTGGAGTAGAAGGAATTGGACATACTCCCCAGGTCATTCACTGTCTGTTAAACACACACACATGCATGTACACACACACACACAAAGAAATTCATCAAAAATAAATATAAATAAACTAGGAACCTGAAACATATAGAGCTGACCCTTGAACAACTTGGTTTTAGGCATGCCAAACCTTTGTGCAGTTGAAAATTCACACATAACTTAGAGTCAGCTCTCTGAATGTGCAATTCCTCCTTCATCCCACAGTCCCTCAACATCTATGGATTTAACCAACTAGTAGTAGTTTTTTTTTTAAAAAAAAGTCTGCCTGTAAGTGGGCCCACACAACTCAAACTAGTATTGTTCAAGGGCAAATCATACATTGTGAAGAGCAGACCCAATATGGAGGCAGTAAGAATTACAACAGGAAGCTCTCTTTTTGTTGTTGTTTAGTAAGAAATGTTGCCTTAAAAACACATTTTCTTAGTCTAGCAATAATAGGGTTAACAGAATAAAATGCACAGAGCAAGAAGTCAAGTAAAAAGTGAAAAATATACATGTCTGAGCTCTGGTAAGAAATTTAACACGATCACAGATTTTTATAACTTAAATTCAATAAAGGCTCAGTACTCTGAAGCTAAAGAAACCATTAGCACTTAAAAGAAGGAATCAATATGTTTTTCCAATTGTCATTTGTTCTTTATTAGGAAGAAAAATTAAACACATATATATGTGTATATGTATATTTTTAATCTTTTTCCATATTATTTAACACACTCATGAGAGCATAAAAGTAACAAGTGTATATGCTAAACTGCACATTGGATTGATTCTGGCTCGGCCACTGGTGAGCTGTGGAACCTTCTGGAAGCAATTTACGTCTCTGTGACAGTTTCCCCAGATGTGAAGTATCAAGTGTCAATGGGTGGTGGGCTTCTATTTTTTTATTTGCTGACATGTTCAAATATTAAACATTTTGAAGCATTTTAAAGATCATGTATTCTGATCTGCTATGTCAATAAACTACTTCCTGGTAACTAGAACTAAATTAGGCACTTCTGAAGTTTTATTTATGTTTTTCAAAGCATTAAAATTCCATATGGGAATTTACATTTTTTGCTAAAGTAAATTCATGAAAAGATTCCTATCTCTCATACAGCACCAATAAAATTAGTCTACACTGTCAGAAGAAAGTCGAGCTCTAGAGTAATTTTCCAGACAATTACTGTGAAATTATTGTACCATGGAAAGTGATAAACTATTTTTATCAAGTCAAATTAAAGAGTATGCTTCATTTCTCAATTTTTAACTTCTACTTAGATTCATGGCCAATTTCTTTCTGCTTTTCAAAGTTAAACATTTCTTTGGTACCTATTATATGAATCAGCTATACTCATTGAGTAAATAAGAATATAACGTCTATTATCTCATCTGACAGTAGTACTAAAGGATATCTTTTGGAAATCTTGCAAGATCCCCCAAAATTAGAATCTCTATCTTATTTTCTGGATCTAGAAAGTATTTTTGTTTTTTTATTTTTTACAGTTTTACAACTGGTTTTTGCCTAATCTTGGATGGAAAACAGCTACAGTTAGTTTTGTCTCCTGAAACACTCTTCTCTATTGCTGGGGGAAAACACCTCTCTGATGGTTAATTTCTAAGCAAAGAACTCAGCCTACGATTCAGACTCTTAGCACTTTTGTGTCTTGTATAATATAAGTAAAAGCCTATGTTTTTTTGTATCAGAAATTTTATGAATTTACCTTTTACTATTTCAATACATTTAAAATACTACTTTTTCTAAATATCGTTCGTCATTACTTAAGTTGTAAACAAAAACACATAATAGGAGTAGAAAACAGAAATGGACATGTCCAATGTTGATAGGTACTGCATCAAGTGATTCCAAGAAGAGCTTTCAGATGATCCGCTTGACAGCTGCAATCAGAAAAAGGTGCTAGCAGTACTACATACCCCCTGGTAATCTCAACAAAGGGAGGGTAACAAAAGCTTCAGTCAGCTCAGGATAAAAACATGGGTCCTTGATAACTTATAAAACAGCCTGAACAGCATCAGAAATCACATCTGAGAAGGACTCAAACATAATCCCTACACAACTTTACAAAAGAGAGCATCAGTTTTTAATGTTTATAAAAGGGTTTTTTCCTTAAAAGACACAGAAAGGGATCTAAATTTTTTTTAATTCCCTCATGACAACCAGTTTGATTTTCAAAAGACTGTTTTGTTCTTTTTTCCCCAAGTAGAGAGTAGTCTAGCACAAGGTGTGCCTGCTATCCAAGGATGTGTTCCCAAAGGCTCACAGTTAAAAGACTGCATAGGGTAACAAACGTCATCCTAACACACACAGATTCACTGAGAAACAGAGTACTTCAAAAGTGACCCCACCAACTATCTCTGCCCACTTTAACGTTAACACCTCTTTACCATCAGTCAGGGTCTAAATGACTGTAGAAATATGGAAGATTCTGCTAATTCAATATAATTACAGTTAAGTTATAGCTACCAAAATATAAAATATTTTAAGCTGATCAAATTAACACTGGTAAAATCCTTAAATCATACTTCACATCATCGATGAATAAAAATCTGGGCAAATTAAACTATTTAAAATATATAAAAAGAGAATAAGAATGATGACCAAATAGTTGATCCAAAAGGATATTTTGAACAAAGCATTAATAGAGAATTTTTTTACAAAATAAAAAAATCTAAAAATATTTTTGCAAAGTGGCCACTTGAAATGAGGCATGTCACAGCTTAATATCATATAAACGTCTACAAGATTATTCAGAAGTTTATTTTTGCAAACATAACCTATGTTTTAAATAGAAGATAAAATAAAACTATTTTAATAAATATTTCTGTTCTTTTAATATAAAGCCCCAATTATTTTTCTTATGCTTCATGGTAAAATTTTGTTCCTTTCTTTACATGCATGCTAAAGCTGTAGCCTCTTAATCTATGCCAATTTATCGTAGGTAACAAAAACCTTCTACATTAAATATTTCCTAACTCATTTCACTTTGGAAAGTGCTTAACAAAAGCCTTATTTAAAAAAAAAAACTCCCTATGGTAGGGTCCTTTTGTCTTGATTTAATCTTCCACAAAGTAATTCAGATAGAAGCAAAGTAGACGCACCACAGCCTCTAAGCTGTCTGGTACATATAATAATGTCTTTTAAATTACATACATATGTATATATGTCTGCAAATGTATTCACACTTACATACCCCACACTGTATGCATATATGTGCATATATTTTTCCCACTTACTAATGTGAAAATTGTGTCCCCAGATAACTAGACTCAAATTTAAGTCTTTTATTTTACAATTATCATAATATTTTCCAGACAACTATTTATTTGGGGAATATTTGAATGGCTCTGTCAAATTTTAAGTCACAGGGAAACTGAAATGGCCTTTTGGCCATTTGAGAGTAAACCAGCATCGGAAGGAAAAAAGATGAAGCCCTCACACAACCATTTACAGGACAACTGAAAAATCCAAGGAAAATTTACTTGACTTTCAATCCAAGAAGGCAACATTCTTTACTCTACCTTTTCAGTGATTGGTGGTTCCATCCCAAGGATACAGATTCTGGGGATGTTCTAATGAAATTTCCCACTAAGCTCAAAAATAACCTTAATATCACTATACTGAGTCTACCTATGCAATAGGAAAAGAATGGGTAAACACGTATCTATGGAGTGACAACTCTCCAATTTAAAGTAATTATTTTATAGTTTTTACAGCATACTGACATAGTATGAAGACTTATAATAATACTATCCTTCAACCAGTTCTAGTAGACATTTCCTTCCTAAGTAGAGTATTGTCCATCTTTTCCCTTTGTTTGATACAGAGTACTAAGTAGCCAAAAAATAAAACAAAAACAAACAAACAAAAAACCCTCAAATTTACTGGGATACATGAAATGCAATTCAACACAAGTCAATAGAAAATTAAAGTCAAAAATCTATGGAAGCAATACAAAGGACTGTGGGTGAGATACAATACTACCAATAAAATACAAGAAGTAGGTGTTTAAAAATTCTCTTTCTGTGTGAGTGTGTGTGTGTGTGTGTGTGTGTGTGTGTGTGTGTGTGTATTTGATGAACAGAGGCAGAGGAAAGAGGCAGAAGGAAAATTCAAAGCTGACACACATCACCCCTGGGTGCCTGCCACAACTATTACTGGAGAATGTGCTTCTGTGACAGATCTGATATGCTAGGTGTGAGAAGATAGTCACGTACTCAAATGGAAGTACCTAATACAATGCTGAACAATTCGTGACTGGAGCCCAGGAATCAGATTAGAGCAGCAGAAGTGAAATTTGAGTCATCTCACCCAAACTGGAAAGGAGAGGAGCTAGATTTTTAAATGATACTAACATCGCAAAGCTGCCCAGGGCCCTGCACTGTAATGTCAACTACACTTTACATTCAGTGGTTTTAATCCTTAGTGGGATTACTAGCCTCATTTCTAAAAGGAGGAAAGCAAACCTCAGAAAAGTTCAATAATCTGACCAAGGAACAAAGGCATTTTGAGTTCAAAGCTCTTGCTGTCATCACAGTAATGTACTGCCTCTTCAGAATAGTGTCTAGGAACACATCCAGTTAATATGGAGAGAGGAACAGAGGTCAAATCAAACACTGAATTTAAGTCCATCCTATAGAGCCTTAGAGCCCCCCAGCATTTGAAGACATTTCACGATGTTCCTAAAAAAAAATCTCTATGAAAACATCTGTATTTCTATTAAAATCTGTCACATGAGGAATTTGGGTTTCCAAGATCAGCAACACCCATGGAACTTATCTTCAGGGCATAAAACCAAATACAATAGGCCAGTGAGGTAACCAAACCTTCAATTGCTAATTTGTTTCTACTTGCATGGCTCAGTCTAGAGTACTTAGTTTTAGTGCAAATTATCTTTATTCTGTATTAATAATCTTACCTAACAAGAATTAAATTCCCACAGTGTGGGACTGACCTTTAGGAATTTGGCAATTGCTAAGCCACTGTTTTGAGAAGTTCATGTTTGAAACCCCTTCCCACAGCAAAATGTGGCAGACTACAGATTCTCCTCTTCAGCTGGTTTGTAAGGCCTGGCCTCTGAAATTCCCCTCTGCGACACAGGCTAGTATGCCGATCAAGTACATTCTGTACTGAACATACACTTCTAGTATTTCACAGAAAAGATTTCTCCCAAATTTTCATGGGGCATTTTTCTAGGACTTCATTTTCATGTGTTGCTCACTCTACTTTTGCTATTCGTGAAACAAAGATGAAACAATCAAATAGCATTTTCTTCCATCTGATTTCCTCCCCCTTATTCTTTTAACTTTGGAATCTCTTCTCTAATGGCATTTTGGTAACATATGAAAATCACATTATCTAAACAATTAGTCAACTCAGCAATACACTCTGCAATTCTAATGAAGGAAAATAAATGCAATGGTTCACTGGGTTGAATTAAATTATTTTTCAAACCTGTCAATTCAACCAGATAGCTGCAGTAATAGGGCACACAGTCAGAGAAGTCAGAGCAAGAAAGGTCAAGAATCCACAAAGCAGAGCTTCTTCTTTTGAGTTTGGATAGATTTTCCCAGTTGGATGAAATTTTGTAAAACAGAAAAGTTAAATTTCAAGGATTAAAGCTTAAGTTTTAAAAGTCTGCATTAATTCACTTACCGAAATAACAACAACAGGATATAAAATGGAAAGATTACTCTCATCAAGCACATTCAGTAATTTCTGGGTTTTTTCAAAATCAGAGGTCATAACCTGCAAGACCAGAAAAGGGAAAAGAAATTCTTAAATGACTTAACCATTAATTCATGGAGAAAACTGGAGAGCTTTTACATAAACATTCAAAATATTTCTCAAACTTTATTTTGAATTTTCAAACAATTTTAAAGGATACCCACAAGATTAAAATTTAAACTATTTGTTAATCCAAACCTGTGTCATCCTATCTGCTTTATACCGAAAATTGAAATTACTGTCTAAAGAAATACCATCCTCTTCTTATTATGGGAATTGGCTTGTTAGAAAATGTTGTTTCCCTATTTCAAAAGATAAAAAATAACATTTTCAAATACATAGTAAGTAACACAACCCACCTATCAAAATCTTAAATTCAAATATTTAATAATCAAGAAGACTAAGTTCTCTTCCACATTACATTTATACAAATCCTCAACTGCTTTCAATCATTTGTATTTACTACTTACATTCACACAAACAAAATTGTAGCACTGCTCTAAGATGACTTGCTGAAGATCTCTGCCAGACGTGACTTTCACATGCTAGGAGAAAAAAATTAGAGGAAAGGGTTTACAGACTAGACGGAAAGACCAACGTGAACATCAACAACTTTATGAGCACAGAATTTCTACAGGCACATAAAGCCAAGGACCATATATAAAGAGAAAATAATTCAGAATAAAGTTTTTAAGGAAGTCTTTTAAGAAAAAGACATTTGAACTATGAACCCTAAATATTATTATAGCAAACAAGGATATAGGATATAGTTTTAGATAAGAAAAAAATGTAGAAAGGCTCAAGATATATCCAGAAACAGGCAAGTAGCCTGGTATTTCTTATACAAAGAACATATTATATAGAATATTAGAATAAAATTTAAAAGTTGGCTAGACAAGAATTGTTAGAGGATTCTGGGAACATGTTAAATACTACAGGTACAAAGGATAGATGTAACTAAACATAGACTGACTAGAGACAGGGAGAGCAATGAGAGATTATCATAATAGGACTTCTCCTGAGAGTCCAAATCAAGATGGCCAAGTAGGTACATCCTGAGCTCATCCCTCCTATGAAAAACCAAAAATGTGACTGTATATAAAACTACCTCTAAGAACAACTTAAAAATTGGCAGAACAGATTTTCTACAACTAAAGATATAAAGAAAAGGTCAGATTGAGACAGGTAGGAGGGACAGAGATGCAGTCTAGTCAGAACCCATACCCTGAATGCAGCAATCCGCCAGCAGGAAGGCTATCACAACCATGAAGCTCCCCCTGAGGGGCTAGGAGTCTGAGCCCCACAATGGACTCTTCAGCCTGGGGGACATGCCCTGGGAAGAGGAGCCCCAGCACATCTGGCTTTAAAAACCAGTAGGGCATTCACCTGGGAGAGCTGGAGGGCTGTGGACAACCAGGACTCCACTCTTGAGGAGCTCCTGCACAAACTGACTCCCTCTGAGCTCAAGCACAGAGGCGATAGCTTGGAAAGTGCCTGGACAATACAAGAAGGAGATTCACTAATTTGGGAGCATGCGCTGGATGAGCAGAAATCTGACAGAACTTTCTCAGGGACAGATGCACTGGCAGAGCTTTTGTTTGTTTGTTTGTTTGTTTTGCTTTTTGTTTTTTAAACTCTCTTTCCACCTACCTGGCACCTGACGCCATTTCTGTCGTTCTCTATCAACCTACTAACATCATGTGCCCCATCCCTGCATTCCCCTGAGAAACAGCCCAACATAGCCAATCCATCCAACCCAGCTGGCCCCTCCAAAGTAGCTCCTGTCCCATCCCACCCAATAGGTGGCCTCCCCCTGCACCCCTCCAAAACGGCTCCTGTTCTGGGGGGCCAGCCCTGCAAACCAGCACACCCACAAAAGCTGCAGCCAGAGCTGGCAGCCAGTCTTGTTGGAAGCCAGCCCCATATATCAGCACATCTATAGCAGTTTTGGCCAGACCTCTCAGCTGGCCAGGCCAAGAACACCACACCCTTTCAGCCTGCCTGCAGCAATCACAGCCCAACTACAACAGGAGGGCACATGCACCCCACACAGGGGCTACTCCCAGAGCATCTGGCTCTGGTGACCAAAGGAGCATCTTCCACACAAAAGAACAAGTCAAACCTCAGAAAAAGAACTAAATGAAATAAAGATAAGCAGTTTACCAGACAAAAAGTTCAAAGTAATAGTCATAAATACGCTCATTGAAAATACAGAAGAATGTTCTGCACAGCAAAGGAAACCAGAAGTAAAACAAGAAGAAAACCTACGGAATGGGAGAAAATTTTTGCAAGTGAAACCGACAAAGGCTTGATCTCCAGAATATATAAGCAGCTCATACAACTCAATAAGAAAAAAATAAACAACCCAATCCAAAAATGGGCAGAAGACCTAAACAAGCAATTCTCCAAGGAAGACATACAAATGATCAAAAAGCACATGAAAAAATGCTCAATATCACTAATTATCAGAGAAATGCAAATCAAAACTACAATGAGGTATCACCTCACACCAGTCAGAATGGCCGTCATTCAAAAATCCACAAATGACAAATGCTGGAGAGGCTGTGGAGAAAGGGGAACCCTCCTACACTGCTGGTGGGAATGCAGTTTGGTGCAGCCACTATGGAAAACAGTGTGGAGATTCCTCAAAAGACTAGGAATAGACTTACCATATGACCCAGGAATCCCACTCCTGGGCTTGTATCCAGAAGGAAATCTACTTCAGGATGACACCTGCACCCCAATGTTCATAGCAGCACTATTTACAATAGCCAAAACATGGAAACAGCCTAAATGTCCATCAACAGGTGACTGGATAAAGAAGATGTGGTATATTTATACAATGGAATTCTATTCAGCCATAAAAACCGACAACATAATGCCATTTGCAGCAACATGGATGCTCCTGGAGAATGTCATTCTAAGTGAAGTAAGCCAGAAAGAGAAAGAAAAATACCATATGAGATCACTCATATGTGGAATCTAAAAAACAAAAACAAAAACAAACAAACAAAAACAAAGCATAAATACAGGACAGAAATAGACTCACAGAGAATACAGACTTGTGGTTACCAGGGGGGTGGAGGGTGGGAAGGGATAGACTAGGATTTTAAAATTGTAGAATAGATAAACAAGATTACACTGTATAGCACAGGGAAATATACACAAAATGTTATGATAACTCACAGAGAAAAAAAATATGACAATGAGTGTGTATATGTCCATGAACAACTGAAAAATTGTGCTAAACACTGAAATTTGACACAACATTGTAAAATGATTATAAATCAATAAAAATGTTAAAAAAATACAGAAGAATGATGAATTCAGTGAGAACTTGAAAATATAAAGAATCAATCAGAGATAATAAATTCAGTAACTGAAATGAAAAATGCACTAGAGGAAATAAACAGCAGATTAGAAGATTCAGAATAGCAGATCAACAAACTGGATGACAGGGTATTGGAAATGACTTAGTCAAAACAACAACAACAAAAAAAAATAATGAGGATAGTTTAAAGGAGGTCTGGAACAACATCAAACAAAGTAAAAATCCATATTACACAGGTCCCACAAAGAGAAGACAGGAAGAAAGCTCTAGAAAATCTATTTGAAGAAATAATAGCTGAAAACTTTCTAAACTTTGGGAAGAAAACAGACATTCAAGTCCAAGAGGCAAATAAAGTCCCAAACAAGATGAACCCAAAGAGAACCACACCAAAATACATTAAAATTAAAATGTCAAAATTTAAATAAAGAGAGAATCATCATAGCAGCAAAAGAAAAATAACTGGTTTCCTATAAGGATCCCCCATAACACCATCTGCTGTCTTTTAGCATAAACTTTACAGGTCAGAAGTGACAAGCACGATACATTCAAAGTACAGAAAGGAAAAACGTTACAACCAAAAATATTTTATCTGGCAAGAGTATCACTCAGAATTGAAGGACAGAATAGTGTTTCCAAGCAAAAGCTAAAGAAATTCATTACCACTGAACTGGCCTTACAAGAGATGTTAAAAGGACTTTTTTTTTAGACAGAAAAGGCTATAAGTAGAAACAAGAAATTTATGAAGGAAAGACTGTCACTAGTCAAGGCAAACATCTAGTAAAGGCAGTAGATCAACCACCTACATAGCTAGTATGAAGGTTAAGAACCAAAGTCGTAGAACCATCTGTATCTAGTAATTATTTAAGTGATACAAAAATAAGAATTTGTAACATCAAAAACATAAAATGTAATATGCAGTAAAATGTAGTGCTTTTTAGAATGTGCTCAAACTTCAGCCACCATCAACTTAAAATAGACTGCTATATACTGCCTGGCAACACCTAGCCCTCCCTCCATTTCCCCCTGGGATTTGCCATTCAAAAAATCAGTGCCGCGCTGCCATTCTCCTTACTGCTACTGCTGTAACAAACTGTCTTTTCTCCGACCCTAGAACTTCAGGTCTTTTGCCAGTGTTTATGGTACTGGCGTGCATGTTCGCATACAAGTTGGGTATGATCTTCAGATCTTGTCAAGTTCCTGACTTAATAGATATGAAGTAAGGCGACTGCATCACCAGAGCTTAACTTCAACAAATGTAAGCCAATTCTGAATTCAAAGAAAGTGACTTTTAAAATTTTCTTAACGTACATACATAAGGTGTAGGATGAGGACAGAAGGGATACTGTGATTTAGCTTTTTAAGTATTAAATTGATAAAAATTCTTGAGTATAGGGTATGGAATCTTTAAAGACAGAAACATTCATGTTTTTAATCACTAGCAAGTACTTGACAAGTCAGTTTTTTAAAACTTACCACGGTTTTATTTAAAGGTCTTGCTAAAGGGAAAAAGAGGCATGTATTCTTAAAATCAACTATGTGAAAGTTTTCTTAAAACAGCAAAGAAAATTCATCCCAAAATACTGCTACCTGGAAATAATTACCCTGAACAATGGATAAGTATAATTTTAACAATTCTCTACTAATAATATATGCAATAATCTACTAGGACAAAAGGATGAAAGAACAAAAGTATTAATACATTAAAATGGGTTCATGTGTTCATTTTTAAATTATTTAATGTTAGCAATAAAATCTGAATATAGTAAAAACTAAAGGTGCTGCTAAACTTCAAGTAATTCTTCACTCACAGAAAGCTTTTTCTAAACATTAAGATATCATGGACAAGATTAAGTCACTGGACTTTCAATGGCAACACGTTCGATTTCTAAGAAAGAAACAGCACATTTTAATTCTAGCCTCATGCTAGTTCTAGTCAATCATGTTACCCTGAGAAGGTTCATTACAATCATATAGACCATTCTAGCCATAATTCACACAATTTAGACACAGTATATCTACAAATAAGAAAACTGTTTTAAACAAAATCTCTCCATTTCTAAATTCATTTTAATTTACTTCTCTATTTGATGAACTATAGCAGCAAGCAGTTTTTTTGGTTTTTCAAACAAAAGCGTCACCATTTTTACATTCCTTTAGTTTTTGCTTTTATATTGGAAGAACGGCTTGCCTGAGAATCAAAGTTTGGTCTACACTTTGTCCCTCCAGATTCGCAGTCATGGTACCACTATCTTCAAACATGGTTTCCAAGCTCTGTCCTGACCCTTCTTAGTCTGTGTGGCCTTTACCCATTCTCCATTCACCACTTAACTGGTAAATTTCAGTATCAAGTAGTTCTACCAGGAAGTACTGATTAAAGTTATAGCTCAAGTTTTTTCCCATTGTCTTTCTAACTAAATGACAATTTGGCTGGTGGTAAAATTCTTAGATTCCACTTTCATTCTCTCCAGAGTTTACAGATAATGCTTCGCTGTATGTATTCAGGTGATGAGTGCTGTGGAGATGCAAGAGGTCATGCAGGATATCCTCCTTTCTGTCAGTTTTTGTTTTTCCCTGCTAGGTGCCTACCTGAAGAATTCTTCATGAGGAAATTCAAAATCTTAATCAGAATCAGAACATATTTGTCAATTATTATTCCTCAGTTTTTCCTGTACATATGCCCTTTAGGTCTGACGGAATCAGTCTGTCACTTCAAGGAAATTTTCTTCGCATTCCCAGAATAATTTCTTGGTTTGTCTACTTGATATATAAACATTATCCATATATTGGATGCCTTTACCATCATTCACATCTATTCTTTTAGTTACCGTTTAATTTTTAGTTGGAATACACTGTGATTATCTCAGTGTCCCTCTATGATAATAGCCAGACCCTTGCTATATCTGTTTCTAATGTACTAATTATTTCCATAACAATGTTGCTCTAATTTTGTTTCCATAGTATCCACTCTATTAATTTCTTGCAATACTGTCTTTTGAATAGTTAACCTTCTTGAATTCAGATTTTTACTGTTATTCTTCAGAACCAAAAGCTATGAGAATATTTTGGAGGATAGGGAGAGACTTTATGTTTCTTCCAGGTTTTAAAAATCAGATTTGTGTGTTTTGTGATAATTTCTAGTATGAACTGTCTGGTTTACTCATTTTGTTTGTTTGTTTGTTTGTTTGTTTTTTAAACAAGCTACAGAGTTAAAATATGGTAGGCACTGATAGTTTTCCCTGCCTCTGCTGAGGGTAGTACAGAGGACTGAGGAAGTATCTGACTTTTTCCCAGCCTTCATTTTGTTTTTTACCCCCTTAAAACACACACACAAAACCAAATTGCATTTTTTTTCCATCATGAAATTGAGACTCTTAATAATTGTTTCCAGTTAAGTACAACTATTTTATAGTCATACTGCTTTCCTCCCAAACAGAACAAACAATATTTTCCATACTTGAGTAAAGAAACTTAGACTTTACCTAAATACAACAAAGGAGACGTTGACACCTTTAATAAACAAAGACCGCCTTAGACGAAGCTATTAGGCTGTTTATGAACAAGTTCTATGGCACCATCATCTGCTGTCATCCCTAACGCTTCCACGCTCAAACACAACAAATGGAACAATCTGCTGGCTAGAACTCCTTGTTCTGTAAATATTTTGGTTCAAAGAACATTTAAACAAAATTCAAAACAACCTTCCAATGTGTTTAGAAAAATTTTTAAAGTATACCAAAAAAACAAAAAAACAAAAACAAAAACCCCACCATGAAATACGTTCCTTACGTCATAAAAAATTAGAAAATATTTACTACTAATTAAATGCAAACATTGCATATTCAAAATACTATCTGAAGTAGGGATGTTAGGAAGGGAGCTGGTTTACCAAAAAATGTTTCCCATTTTAAAAAGAGTTAAGGCTTCACTAAGGCTGAAAGGCTCTGGTCCAAGTCCCATGGGTCAGAGGTTCAAAAATGTGTTTCTGAAATGCCAACCCTCATTTTACAGAACACGTTGGCTGGACCATCTCTGAATCTGAATCCATCAGTTTCTCACCTCCCTTGCATTCAAACAAGGGCACTAATGTGGATGTAAATAAGGCAATCGGGGAGGAACGCACCTTTCACTCTGTAGACAATACATTAACAGCTAAAAGTCTTGCTGTCAGGGGCTGGCGAAAATGGGGAGATGTTGGTCCAGGGGTACAAAGTTTTCAGTTATGCACGATGAGTAAGTTTTGGGGATCTAATGTGCAGCGTGGTGGCTATAACTAACAGCGTTGTATTGGATAGTTAAAATTCACCAAGGAGGGAAAATCTTAAGTGATCTCACCACAAAAAAAAAAAAAGAAAAAGAAAACAGTAATTATGTGAGGTGATGGATCTATTAACTTGACTGTGGTGATCATCGCAAAGTATTTATCAAAACATCAAGTTGTATACATCAAATATACACAATTTTTATTTGTCAATTATACCTCAGTAAAGCTGGGCGGGGGTAGTATTTCTCAGCTGCAAATCCAGATTTTTGCAGAGAATCTTATGTAGCTATGACTGCTGTCAACAGAAGGCTAAATCTGGGCCATCAGTTCATCAGTCACTGTCTTTATCAGTGGAGTCACCACTGGCTGTGGGTGCTCAGGCAGAGAAGAGCCTCTCTGTCTTCATTTTCAGTGACCTCCACCTGAGATACTCCTTTAAGAAGTATTCATTCTTCAAATTCTCAGTTGCCAATTAACATTTACTTCATGATTATGTTTAGACCTCTGTGGAGGCTGAGCATTTACTCTATTATTATTTTCTGTCTTTTTAGAATCAGCTCTAAAGCTCTTTTCTATAGTTAAAAGCATGGTCTCTGCATTCAAGATCCCTAGGGGTTTGAATCTGGCTCTGCAACAAGTTTGCTATATGGCTTTGGAATTACTTAAGCCTCACTCGCCAGTATAAGGAATACTTCAGGAGGAAGAGAGTAGTTAAATTGATATGTGAGAGTTAAGGATGAGCTTTTTCACGGCTTCTTCCCTATAGGCTGGTCTCCTGGAAAGCTTCAAAGACAAAAAGCTGCAGCTTTAAGACAATGAACACTCGCAGAGTTCTGGAGTGGTTAATCAATCAGGTTACCATTCTGCCATGCTGTATTGACTATGGACCTCCGACCAAGAACACTGAGCTGGTCGATCATACCAGTGGCCCTCTACTTCCTAAGATGCCACCACAAGACTTGAACCCTAGCCTGTCAGACATAACCAAAGTCTTGATAGTGTCTCAATCCTAAATACTGGGCAGGCGGAGGAGCACTACAACCAAGGTTCTGCCATGCTGCAGTGGTGCTGGATCCCAGTCTTGTATCACACTGGGGAAAGGGCTGGTGCTTCCTTAATTATGCAGCTTATAAAGCCACAGTGCTCAAGCCAGAGTCTAACATTCAGCCTTGAAGATCCATTTGCAAGGCTGCATAATGTAGTGAACACTGCCTCTGTTACTGAGACCATGAACTCCCCCCAATATATTATTGTTCTATGAAGTTTAAAATCCACTGTGATGCCATGTCCTTCATCTTTGTTTGCTTGAATGTATGTAAAGCACTAGTAAGCATCGTGGCACACAGTGCTGTATCAAATGTTTGCTCTTACTCCACTCACCTCTCATGTAACTTCATTTTAAATGACCCTTTAACACATCACCATATCTCCATTATCCCTCTGCATTTTACACCTTCCATTTATTGAGGTTCTACTATTTGTCAGAATCTGTGCTATATATACTTTAGGCCATTATCTCACTAAAATCACATAAGATACCTATGCATAGTATCATCATTACCTTCATGTTATGGACAAAGAAGCTAAGACGCAGAACTTTAACTAACCTGTTTGATATCATACAGCCAGTAAGCAGTAGTACTCAGCCTGCAGTCTGCTGGACCCTCAACACACTTAACCTCTCGAGTACACTGGGTGTCAATTTACTTCAGGTAACTAGTAACTCATCATGGAAGTCATAAGGTCTTTACTCAAAGGACAGTGACACTACAGGTCCCAAAGTCAACTCAAGAAACACCTCATCCAGAAGATGTCACCTGAGTACTAAAAAGCTTAATTGCTGCCACACACAATCCCCTAACTCAGATCATTTTTCTGGGTCCTGGAAATGGAAGAAAGTATCTAAGAAAGGTCCTCCAATTCAGGTTTCCAGATTTTATCCTGGAAGAGTCAAGTGCTTTCTGAAACCACTGCATTCAATATATGCCATGTAGTTGGTGAGGATAACAGAGTGATTATTGTGGTACCACTTTCTTAATAGAAGTCCTCCTTTACACATCCTTGTCTCACTGTTACAACTCCCTTTGAAGGCCAATTACTGTTCAGAAGCAAAACTATAAGGACTGTGGAATGGAAAATACAGGCCCCAATCTTAACAAACCTGAGCACTATCACAACGAATCCAAGGCTCAAATTTTATTATACAGATTACACATCCAAAGGTAGACAGTGCCTAAACAAAATGTAAAGCTACCAAGTGCACATCGGCTTAAGCTTATTTTTCCACTGAGTTTTACTTTGGACTGTTATACTATGTATAACTAATGGACAATTTTGTAGTAAATGAGAAGTGGCTGGTATTAGCTCACAAAAATCATATTTGGCAGGCGTATTTTGTAACTATTACCCATTTTGTAAATAATAATAATATGCTAAAAAGGCATGTGCAGTAATATGACCTCTTTATATTTCTTAGTAATGCATAAAACACTTGCAAGCTAAGAATTGGCAAGCTGTCGTAAACAAATCTTCTCTGTTTTAATTTTTCTAAAAAGTCCGAAAGAGTAGGGTATTCTATCCACTGGATTAAGATGGATTAGAGTATCATCCATTCAACCAATAAGTATTTGGTGAGGGCTCTGAGCCAGACACTAGATTATACACTGAGATCACAGCAACGAACTAGACAATTTGTCCTCATGGAGATCATACTGGGAAGACAAAATTAAGTGTAAACCTGTATTTCTCCAGTTTCAACATGCATAAGAATCCCTGGGAATCCTGTTAAAAATACAGACTTTTATTCCATTGGTCCATGGAGTGGAGTCTAAGATTCTTCATTTCCAACAAGCTACCTGGTGATGTTGTTCTAACTGGTCCATGGATCACACGCTGAAGCAAGCAGTTATAGTTAATCTAGAAGTCCTCTCTTATTTTCAGTAGATATATTTACTGAGGAATGTGCCTTTGTCGAGCAATCAGAGGTAACTTTAACCTTGACTCTACTGAAGCTGTTGCCTTTCTGTATCATCTAAAACAAATTACCTATTTCTTTCATTAAATCTATCAGTATGGCAATCACAAGTGAGTAAAATTAAAGAATTCATCACTCCAACTGTATTCTCCCTCAAATTTTTCACAAAGTTATAGCATAATCTAATTTATATTTACAAAATTAACTTTGTCTAAATAATAAGACTTTGCCCAGATGTATAGAGAGGTATAATTAGGGTTTGTTTTCCGTATAAATATGTACTAATAAAGTATGTACCAGTTACATTCGAGTCAAAATATCATTTTAAATAACTAATTAGAACCCACATCAAATATTGTTTCTAATCAGTTTTATAAACGATTTAGTCTACTAAAGATTATAAATAGCTTATTTCATTTAGCTATGCACTCATTAGAAGTTACAAATATGATTTTATATATATACATAACTTTACCACTAAGCCATTGTAAAATTTGAGGTTACATGAAACAAAAGAGTTTATATTAGCAGTTCTTAACTGTGGGCAGCTCTGTCCTCAGGGGAAACCCAGCTATGTCAGGAGGCATTTTCAGTTGTCAGAAGTGGGATGGGGAAACAGTACCAGTGCCCAATGAGTGCATGACACTAATGCTGCTAAATATTCCATAATGCACGTACACGCCAGCCTCCAGACCAAAGAACTACCTGTACCCAAGTGTCAATAACATAGCAACTGCAAAATCCTGCACACACGGAGAGCTCTGATTTTTGGTCTTTCGCATTTATTCATGTATTAATAACTGACACCAAAAGCAGTAATAATCTACCAACTTGAAGGTGTTAGTAGAGTCATTCTTTTTTTTTTTTTGAACAAGGGAAATGCTGAAACTGTTTTATCAGACAGATGTTTTAATTTAATTTTTCAACGCCATCGTACCACAAATGTGACCAGTATTTAAAATGACTAGATGAGGTCTATACTAAAACTAAGTCTCAGCTCAAACTCTGACTGCCACCAAGTTTTCAACATTATCTCTAATTTTAAATTATATATGGAATTAAAAAAACTAAAATCAGCTATAAACATGTATGAGGAGCTTAGTGAAAAGTTCTTTCATATGTAACCACTAAGAAACAATGCACTAGATTAATTTTTAGGGAATATTTAATATCACCCTAATACTTATACAGTCTAAATGCTGCCAATATAATTTTTCAGACCCTACAGAGTAACTTTTCTGTTAATGTATTTTCCTCTTGAGTGAAAAATGCAATTACTACACATATAAAATAAGATTTCCATTTCATCCAATTCTCCATTATGAATTTCCTAATAGTAACCTATTGAATATAGATTGTTTAGCCTGTACATCCAAAATGTTTTTAAAATATTAAGGATAAATTACACTTTGAGCAAAAATAACAAACACATGATCATGTGACTTATTTCAGAAGTGTGTGAACAATTACATACCTCAAGGTATTTTTTAAGCAGTACATTTCTAGATGCTACAGGTACAGTCATATCCTGATAAAGAATCTTTTTACATATTCTGAAGAATAAGCTTTAAGATGTTGTTTATGGACCTGTTTCTTCACCCCACTGCTGTTCTCCCTCAGCAGGGCTCATTTCTCCATCGCTGTCTCTCACTTTCTCCCCTTTTCTAAGAGAAGGCTGCTGGCTACCAACTTCATCACTATTGCTAACTACACTTCATCTCATCAACACCTGCTACTTCCTTTCTCTTCCCTCCTTTTGTAAAAGAAAAAAAAATAGCTTTCTTCTGGTTAGGAAATCAATTATAACTTTTTGGGTGTACTAAGCTTCTCGACTGTCCACATGATTGATGGACGCCCAGCGTCTTTATCTCCAGAAATACATTTGGCTGATGTCCAGGTAGAGAAGTAGTCCAGAAGCTTGCCTGTTCATCATCCTATCACCATTAACCACAACTATTTATCTGGCTCCCCCATATGAACAGCACTGTGTGAGGGATTAGTGATAAAAGAGATGGTGAAAGAGATGAGCAGAAGAATGAATAACAATAAAAAGTATGCAGACCACCACCACCGTTGGTAAGTCATTTAGAAAGCTTAAGACCCTGAAAAATGAGAACTTCATGGAAAAAGTAGTATTAAACCAAGTATCAAATGAAACATAAACCTGCCAAGTAAGGATGGCATGCAATCAAGCAGAATGCTGCATGAAAAAGTGAGAAAAAATGACATCATTTCAAAGCACGAGCAAGACAGTATGCTGGACCACAGCAGAGTTAGCACTGAGTGAAAGTTTCGTACTGACTATGAGAGATCTGAATTGACTGGTCAAGCAGGAGATACTCTGTCGGACTCACGCACAATGAACAGTAATTGCAGGTATTAAGAGAAAGAGATTTTTAGCCTAAGCAGACCAGTACTTGTAGGCTTTGAAAACAAGTTTTCAGATACCAAGATGCCATGGATAATTTATCCTGACTACAAGTTCAAGGGGGTATATTTAGTTCATTTTCCCTTAAACAACAAAAAACTTGGAGACGTCATTTATGTCAAATCACCAGAACAACAGAATCTTCTACTTCATGGTGTGAGTACAGTCATACTGCATGCAAATAGTTAAAATGCATCTCCAAACTCAATTATTATGGGAAACATACAAGTATAAAGTGATATTCTTTAAATATTACATATCCTACATTTAAAACCAAAAAAAATCAGTAAAATGAAGTGAAATCAGTAAATATGCTTTAAAACTCTATCTCAATTTAAATATCGGAAGAAAATTAGTGTATACATATTCATCAAAGTCACCTGTTGAGGATTGGAAACTATAATCTACAGGCCAAAGAATAACTTTTTCAGCTTTTTATAAGAACTTTCCTTCTAAGTATATTTACCATGTGTGTAAAATCAATTAATTTCCTGACTTAGAAGAGAAGACCTAATTTTTACAAATATATGCCCAAAGCTAGACGTTGGCTATTCTTTGGTTTGTTTTTAACTTAGCATAATGTGTCTAGAGCTTGTGAGCAATGACCTAATTCCTAAGTGGACAAAGATAATTTTTACAAATTAACCATCTGGTCCCTTCAGGAAGAGTAATATTTCAGTATGTCCCCATGTGTTAGAAATACACACAGATATAAAAAGCGTAGATATGTTAAGTATATAAAGACAAAGTCAAGAAAGTGGCATTTAGGGTGGATTATCCTTACTCCCTCATGAATAACGATGTCCTAAAACTTTTGACAACCATTTATAATCACAAACTGTAAATATTATTAAATACAGCATGAACATAATTAATACCATCCTGAGCAACTAGGTGGTCCAGTAATTCTGGACCTTTTTACCTCTGGAAAACTGATCGGGAAATCTGGCTAACATCCCAAACAAACCGGATGGATTTCATTGGATGCTCTTCAGTTAATTTCTGTAGTCTTGTACATATATCAAAACTACATCATCTAACTGAGCTACCTTTGTTGACATTGTTCAGAGTCAGAGGCCCAAGAAACAGTATTCACAGTGTTATTTCACGGTTATTACACTGTACTTTACAGTGGTCAACATCAAAAACTGAAAAACCCTATATTTTAAACATAATATTTAAAATATCTTGTGTCAAAATAAGCATAAAATAACCCTCTTTGAATGGGTCTTACGATGCTGAGATGGGTGAATTTGTTCTTCCTTTTATTTCTGCTTTTCTTCTTACCTCATTTCCTATGTCTGCTGTTTTGCTCGACTAATATGTCATACACTGAATTTAATTAGGTCTATTAAAAGGGCACAGATTCATATGCTGGATACTACCTTGGGGGCATTAGGAAGAATAAACTAGGTACCCACAGACAGCCTCAACAAAACCAAAGCGTGCCTTTCACCCAGGAAAACAAATGATTTTCAGTTATATCCTGCTTGTCATTTGTGGTTACACAAAACAGTAATTAAATTATGAGCTCCAGGAAACAGGAAGGGGTGGATAAGTAAAATACACAAAAAGCCCCTGCAGTCCCCGTTTGTTCAGATTACAGATCAGCATTCTTTAGGATCTTCATTTCTTTTATTATAGGAACGAAAATTATTTTTAAGGGTGGTGTGATGTATGAAAACACTAAACACTACATGCTGTCTTCTATAGAATTTTATTTTTAAGCAACAGCAGCCAATAATATTTTATGGGTATCATCTGGATCACAGCATTCTCAGCTGAAGTGTTCTACCTTCTGCTTTTAGGACAAAATGTAATAGCAGTAGTCACCGTGGCAGTGGTGGTGGTGGTGGTCACAGCAAGCTTCATATAGCCTACGAGGCTGTATTTAGACCTGTCCCCATCTCTATCCTCACCTCCTACCAGTCCACCTCCACTCCAGCCATAGTCTTATTTCAGCATCTCAGAACGGAGCTCTGTATGTGCCTTTTACACGCTCTTCCTTCTGTACTTCAAATAGCTAACTTCTGATTACTCATTTAGCCTTAAATAAATGCCACATCTGCAAGAGATTCTCTCTTACTGCTCTCTACCCCCAATTTAAATCATTTTCCAGAGGTCTCTTACATGAGCACACTTTACTTTTTCCCTTGAATAGTTATCACAATTTGTAACTAAACATTTTTGTATTTTTTTGCACAGTATGCTTCTTGAGGACAAGCAACCATACTTGCTTAGTTTAACTGTCTCAATTCATTCACTAAATCATGATAGGCATTTAAATATTTGGTAAGTACATGAGGGAATTGAGAAATTAATGAGACCAATTTTCCTACTTTTAAATTCCTTACTATTCTCAGCTCAGGATACAGCATAAACTATTTTTCAACATTTGTTAAGGGTTGGGAAGAAGGGGAGAGGTCTCTTCCATCACAATCCTATTATATCTTCTGGAGATCTCTATCTCCAAAGTAGGTAGGTTCTGTGAAATACTTCAAACTCCTTAAAGAAATCAAAGGAGGAACCTGACAAGCCTGCTAATGAAGTCTTGAAATTTAAGTGTGAGTAAAATATGCATGTGCATGGAAGGTGAGAGAAGTGTCCTCTACCAATTAATTCCTTATTTCACTTTTTAGCAACCTCTTCCATGTATTTGGTGTGTGTCATTAGAGTTGAGATAGTCACTACTAAAGTGTGTCTCAGAATCTAGCATGGATAATTGCAACAAGCATGCCCAATCTCTTCCTTTAGTTTCATCAGGAAACATTCTTTTCACACCAATAAAACAATCCTCCCATTGTGTGTGTGCTGAGTGGCTCCACACCTACATAGATCTGCCCTACAGGTGCCTGGATTTCAATAGTGGTGACTTCACCTTTTTTGTATGTTCTTTTCAAAAAGAGACAAAAGCTTTGAGAGGTAAAAATATTAGAATACATGGCATTTTGTGTTTGTCTCTAAATTATGGGCTGAAAAATGCTACAAGATACATGTGTCCTTATACAGGGGGAGAAAAATTTTTTAAAAAAACCGGTAATCCTTTTCCCAAGGTGAGAAAGAAATCTCCTTAGGTATAAGCCTTCTGTCAAACTTAAAATTCTTCTATTCCACCTTTTCTTAGAGAAATATTCAGTAGTAGAAATCATCAGGAATCAAGTAGCACCTACATTCAATTAGTTACATAATCTTAAGCAAATTATTAAGCCACAAATTTTCCTTGTTTCTATCTGTAAAATGAGAGGGAAAGTCATATAGTTATTTTAAAGGATTAAGGTACATAATGCTGTCTCTAGAACGGAGAATGCACTCCAGAATTGTTAGTGCTACGGCCATTTAAGAGAAAAAACATTCTGTTAAATCCTTGCGTGGTTTAACAGTTTTCAGGCAAATTTAGAAGCCAGGCCAGATTTAGCAGAAATGAATGACATCTCCTTTCAAGGTCAACCAAGATTGTCTGAGTAAATTAACAGGACTCATCACACAAAGCTCGCAAATTCTACCTTTAGTAGGCTCATTGCTTCTCAAATGCATTTTATCTCAGTATGTTCCATCAGATTATACAACAGGTTACCTAGGGTTATACTATGAACTGATCAACATAAAAACCTGAACAGATTAGTCATTAATTCTTTTCTTGGTTGGAATCTGAAAATTTGCTACGTTGGTTTATGTTGGATAGAATTACATTTAATTCAGGAGATTATATCCATTCCTTGATGAAAGTATGTCCTCAGGCTGTTGGTTCTGGTTAGTTAGCTCTTCTTCTCTGTTGTTGATTCCAAAACTATTCAGATTTTTCCAACCAATATTGGTGATTTTCATGTAGAATTTCTGATATATTCAAGTACTAAGGACTAATTTCCATATAAAGTAGATTGTGCCTTCAGCTATTTGACTAGGGAATTAGAGTTCAGATTGATGATGATCTCAATGAGGAAATTTTAGGTACAAGAAGGCAAATTTCTGATATTCTGAGAAGACTTGGACTTACAGACAGTAGTGTCTCACATGCCACAGGAAACTAGGATGGCTGTATTAGTGAGTATTTTCTTGTTTCAACTTACTTAAGAGATTTATTTTGTGATAGTAAGTTTGTGATAGGTAATCTCTAAAACACCCCCCCAATGATACCCACACTTCCCAGTATCACAACCTTGTGTAATTCCCTCCCCTTGAGTGTGAGTTGGACATACTGACTTTCTTCAAATGAACAGAATATAGCAAAAGTGATTGGACATCACTTCTAAGATTAGGCTACAAAAATACTTTGCCTTCAGACCTGAGTGCCACATTGTGAGGCAGCCAGGTAGAGAAGCCCACATGGAGCCAGACTGAGACCTGCCAACAACCACAGAAGTTTGGTAGCAGAATCCATTTCTACACTGAGTCTTTAGGTTAGACTGTGGCCCCCGCCTACCAAAGACAGCAGCTTGAATGTAATCAAATCAAACACCTTGAGCCAAAAGAATCCCACTAAACTGTGCCTAGATTCTGACCCACGGAAACTATGAGACAATGAATGTTTGGTACTTAAGGTCACTAAATTTGGGGATACTTCTTACGCAGCAAGCATAGTACAATACACAGTGCAGTGTTCAACTTACTAGTAACAAGTCACAATCATTTATCCACTCAACATTCATCAAAACTGCACCATGATTTGGGAAGATTTCAGGTGGGGCTGTATAGCATCACATAGGACACAATAGAAGGGTACATAAACCAGGCTTCAGGGAAAAGACAAACAGGAAAATCTCCCTGAGGTAAATGGGACATTCAGTAAAAGTGCTGGAGGTAAGAAAGTAATATCACACTTGAGAAACTGAAAAAAGTAGAGTTGACCTGAAGAGTGCACAGTCAGAGAGTGCACAGTGCAGAGTGTGCAGGGCTGCTTGGCAAGGGCACTGAATACAAGTTCTTCTGCGTGTCCCTGCTCTGTCTCTTCACAACAATGTCAACAAGAACAATTTAAACATCCCTGCTGTGCCTCAGGACTTTCATCTCTAAAATGATGGTAACAGTAACTATTTCAAAAGGTTGTTAAGAGCATTCGCCATGGTACCTGGCACAAAGTAAGTGCTGAAAATTGCTGGCTGTTATTATTGCTGGTTTTCTTATTTTTATTAGTAGGTTTAGTAAAGTGAGAGATCTTATAAGACATGGCAAGAAATTTTTGTATTAATTTAGGAGCAATGGAAAACCAAAAAAACAGATTTGAGTAGGGAATAGCATGATAAAACAATTTAGAACAATCATTCAAACAATCACATGAATAAATGGATGTGAGGGGGCAAGTGGAGGCTGGAGGTCAGTTAGCAGACTACTGGGATAATCCAGATGAGAGCTGGGGTGCCTAGGATACTGGCAGTAGCAATGAAGAGAAAGGGACACATTTGAAGGATAATGAAATGCAGAGTTCAAATGTTTTGGAATTTGATTTGCTTTGGCAATGAGATAGAGGATGAGTCAAAACTTTTACCAGGTTTAGGCAACTAGGTAAATGATACACATTTTCAGAGACAGAAACCCTAGCAGCTGGAAAAGGACTGGCTAGAACAAGAATTTGTGAATGTAAAATAACATTGACATGTAAGTATAATGTTCTGAGGGGTTCCTGATTGAATATATAGATCTGAAATTCAGAATAGTGAATAATTAAACACAGACCTAGAGAATATATATATATTTGTCCCTAGAAAACAGAGGATATGGGAAGCCAAGCCATCAGCATGGTTTTTTAGGGAAATCCACTCACCTAGGTACAAAAATCTAAATATCAACAGAATCCTGAAAAGAAACTAAGAGGAAGCAAAAAAATTAAAAAGGATGATCAGAAAAACAAGATGTTACAGAATCCACTGGATGAGATTCCTACCAGAAAGAAGTATCAGACAAGAGAGTCAAGTGGTGCAATATATAAGGACTGATAACTGTCTTGCAGATTTCCCACAGGGAGGCCACTGAGTGCCTCACTGAGAGCAGTTCCCATGGAAGGCTGAGGTAGAAGTTGAAATGCAATAGATTGAGGAGTGAAAGGTAAATCATTCAAAAAAAAAAAAAAAAGTTTGGCTACAGAATAACTTTGGATCTAGAATTTTTCCTTTAATGGAAGGAACATGTATCCAACAGAATGTTTATGTGGGTGGGGAGGGGAAGGGAGGGGAGAGGAGAATCGGACCTAAGAAGAGGAAATAGTCTTGATGAGGTGACTTCTACAGATGCAGCATTCATCAAAGGTTTGGTGCCAGGAAGATGGATTGTTGGCATATAGCAGTATATAATTTTGCTCTGAAGTTACAGACAAGATCATATCTAAGAGTGGAGGTAAAAATGGTAGGGTTAAAGAAGTGGTTCTCACCTGGAGGGTGATTCTGCCCCGCTCCAGGCGACATGTCTAGAGACATTTTGGTTTTTTTTTTTTTTTTACAACTAGGGGGTATCTAGCGGGTAGAGGACAGGTATGCTACTCAACAGTCAATTCATAGGATAGTCCCTCACAATATCTAGCCCCAAATGCCAACAGTGCCGAAGTTCAGAAACCTGGGTTAGACACGTAAGAAGAGTAGAAGTGGTTTAAAATATGCACGGAGAAGAATGGGGAGCTGACTATGGAATCATGGTATGCTTGCTTTAAAACAATCAGTGCCCATTGGAGAATGAAGACCAGTATTTTTTTAATGACAATAATCTGCACTGTGGTCTAATTTTCTCCAGCAGTATTAAGACTGCATATGGGCTCAGAGAAATGAAAAGTTGAGATAAAATCAATGGAGTTTTACCCAAGTGGGTGCAATGGAAGGACAAGGGAAGTGAAGACACTGGTAAAAGGTCCATGATCCACCTGGGTGATGAAGCATGGAATCCAAGTACGGAAAAGTGTGAAACAAAAGGCAGCTGAAAAAAAAAGGGAGAAAACAAGGGGCTTAGGGCTTCTTACAAAATGTAAATATGTGCAGTGGAAATAATTTAGTAAAAGATAAGGAAAGATCAAATACTGTGGTCACAGTTAAGATGAGGCAATCCCCAGACTGGGCCCGATGGGTAGGGAGATGAGGTTCCTGAAACGAATGGTCCCTGGAAATGAGAAGGATAGGAACTGAGAAGCTGGGGGCTGGGGAAAAAAAATCACACAGCACCAGTTACAGACCACTGTGTGTATCCCTAAATTCCACATCATGTCATTAAGTAAAAATTTAATGAACAGAAACCTCAATTAAAATAGTTGAGAAACCAGAAGGGGGAGCTCTCAGCACTAAGACCATAGCAGCGCCCAAGGCGAGGAGCAAACATTCCCCTTCTTTCCTGGCAAGGACTCAGCCAATGGAAAGCCATGGAGTCTTTGTTTACTAGAGCCCTCCCCACTTCCTCTCCCCCTCCACTGAAATGTTCTCCTTCCCTTGCTGTGGGGGGACTTGCACATGGCTCACCGTGGTTGCAGACCCCAAATTTCAATTCTCTGCTGATCCTGAATAAATCCATCTTTGCTGAAAAAGTTATCTGGCAGTCTATGTGTTTAATGTGAATAAATAGTAAACATATACAGGAATATTAGCAACAAAAAAGAGAACATCATAATAATTTTAACAAGAAAGGGTTCTTTATAGGATCTAATACAGGGAAGGCCAAGGAATTAGCCACACAGGATGCAATAGTTAGGTACGCAGCAATAGTGCACAACCCAGCCCTCTAAACTTAGGGTTGATCACCAATACTCTTTCGGGGTCCCATCTTACTGGCATCAGCACTGAACAGATAAAGCATGAATGAAATCATCCAAGATTATAAGACTATTTTTGTGGCAAATGTTTGCCTGCCTGGGTCAGATGGGGAAATTATCTACACAAATATCCTGAGATACAGTGATGAAATGAGGGCACAGAATTTAGAAATAGATTCTTCACAGGTGTATTTAAGATAGAAAGCAAAGAACAGGGTGCTAAAATTTTTAACAATAGAGGGGAATGCCCAGAAAGTCAGTGGATAAAAACAATATGTAAGAATAGATCATGGTACAACCTTTACATCCAAAAGACAGCTGAGACGACTGCCATTTCTTTTCAGCATTGGATTGTTGCTCCAAATGCTGCTGATAGAATTCAGCAGTGATGGCCACCAAAAGCACCTCGGAGAGCTTGTTAAAAACTGAGATTCCAGAACTTATCCCAGAGATGATTCACTAAATGTTTACCCTTTCCAGGAATCTGCGTGTTTAACAGCTCATGTATCCAATACAGGGCTAACGTTTGAGAATCAGTAGTAGCTACCACTTAATTACATCACACCACTATCTCAGCTCATTAAGTTTATCGTTCATACTCTTTGAAAACTTAGGTATGGCAGATGCTTTCCTAAGCACTTGAAATACATCTTTTAATTCAACTCTCCCAACAACTTTATAATGTAAATGTTACTAACATTTTAATATATGGAAATTAGGCAATAAAGCAGTTATCTAAGCACCAGAAGTCTGATACCAGAGCCTTTTCTCCTCACTAACTGTACTTTCATGATAAAACTAGCTGACTAAGATAAACCTTTTCCTTCTGCTCTTAACTAGGATTATATCATGTAGGTTGTTTAAAAAGTCATCACATGTTCATCAGAAATCCAGGCACTTATACATATTGAAAACAGGGAAACTGATTAAAACTGAATGAAATCAGTTTGGCAAGCAAAACATTTCAAAACACAAAATGGTCATAAAAATAACGGATGGCCAAGGGGGAAAAGTAGCTCCTTACACTTACTACTACTTCTTGCTTTTCCTTGGTCCTAATATTACATATGAAGTTAACTGAGAAGTTGATTAGTCCAAAAAAAAAAAGAAAAAAGAAAAAAAGGAGAGGGACGAAATATACATTCACCTCTTCAATAGCATAATTATCCTATCTTACCTTTTTCCATATCTGTATATGTTTTTTTCTCTCCTTAATTTTTCTTCATGCATTCAGCAAACTTTAGTAAGCACCTAGCATGTGCTGGGCACTGTGGCTCTCAAGACAAGTTTTGACCTTAAACAGTGGATCATGCGCATCAGGTGGGGCTTTCTAAAGAAGTCACACTGATGCTGAAGGTTAAAGGAGAAAAAGAACTCAAGATAAAGGTGGAGAGGAAATCCCCAGGAGGAATGGAGAAGGGGAACGGAGTGCGTTTCAAGTCATAAGTGTCAGCAAAACAGAGGATTTCATCAAGGCAAAATAAGAAAGTTAGGTTTAAAGAATTTTTATGCTTTCCCACGGAAGATATAGCTTCATGCTATAAAAATCAGTGGCAATCAAATAAAATTTATCAAACTTGATCTTTAAATACTTACATTTAATTCATTTTTTAGCATTTCTTCAAGACAACGACCTACATGTTCTTCATCTTCTTTGGTGTCCATAACTACACACATCTGTTGTGAAATTCTTTCTGAAATAAGAAAGAAAAAAAATTAAGTTTCCAACAGAATATGAAGCAGAGCCCTAGTACGTTGAAACCTACACATTGCTGTTGTTCCTCACTATCAAACAAGAATAGGGAGCTTTGGGCGTTGGGCCAAGCAAAGTGACTTGGACCACAACAAGGAGATATCTTTGACTCGTTCACCATCCAAACCAGTAAATCTGGGTATTTAACACTCTGTGGGTGAGTAACCAGTACATCATGTAAGCAACCGAAATAAGAGATCTTAGGATATATCTGAAAGGAAGTAACTGGAGGTAAACGGTTAGGTGGTCACCAATTCAATCTTTCCACATTTATAAGAATCTCCCAGAATCTGACAGAATCCTCCCTTTAGGCTGTAAGATGCCCACTGTGTACATACAGCTCACCATGCCACCTGGTACCCTGGCTACGTAGAGCATTTTCCTTGGCAATCAATTCAATACAATTAAATTCCTGCATTTTTAACTATTACAGTAACAGGTGAAAATAGCCCAAAATTGATTTTCTTCAAATTTGGAAGGCTTGAAAACATAATTTAAAATCAGAAGCTGTATGACATAGTGATGTCCACTTCCATAAAGCCTGTATGTACACTCTCACAGTACGTGCAGTCCTCCTTTACGGTAAACAGATCTGAAATGCTAGGAAATGGCTATACTGCTGTCAATTAAGAAGATACTGCATGGTATTATGAAGTTTTTGAAAAAAGCTAATTTTAAATAGGAGTCGCATATCAAAAGTTAGTTTAACGTTTGATCCAGCTGCTTCTTACACTGGCAACTCTATGTATCAAGCTCTCTATAAACACTGTTCTGGCAATAATTAATATTTTTCCAAATAAAGCAGGGGAGAACCAGCCTTTTAAAATAATAACATCACCAGTGAATGGTATTCCTATTACAACCTACCCCCCACTTCTCAAGAATATTATATGTTCCAAGAGGCATATCATTTACTAATTCCAACTCTCAGGATGACCTCACAAACAATATTATTCTGAATCTATGTAATAGATTCAGGAAACTTCAGAGAATAAAGTAACTTGCCCAAGATCACAGGGTTATGAGTAGAAGAAAAATAATTCAAATCCAAAGAAATCAGGCTTACAAATGCCCATCTATCCTATGGCACCAAAATGAAAAGAAAAAGACATCTGACATGAATTGAACATGAAACATTTTCATATCAAAGGTCTTAATGCTTCATAATTATCCTATTTAATGCCTCAAAATAAATATGTATTATTAGCTAAGTATTAAGATTCCTACTTTTACTCACAAGGTGTTTAAATCCACAACTTCCCAAAGCTTTTCTATCACATTGCCTGCCTTGTAATAACTTTTGTAAAAGAATGTGACACATTTTTCATTCTTTTATACCCTACAAATTCAAGAAAACTAACATAAGCATAGTAACTCAAATGGACTGAGAGGACACTTCTATTCTGGATACATATCTGATACAATTAGTTATACTATTTTGAAATCATTTCATCTTTTTAGGACTCTGTTCACTCATCTGTAAAGTTCCTTCCACGTTGGAAAAGTCTGTAATACTAAATTACATGATCCTAACAAAATTAAATAGAATTAAGAAAATAAATGAATGGTCCAGATAGCAAGTTCTAGGTAACATCATTGTGATTAGAAGGTTAAACTGGTTGACAAGATCAGAAAAATATTTATACTATAAATAAGAAAGGAGCTCACACTTGAAAGGTGAGTAGGTCTTGCTTAGCAGTAGAGGCAGGGGGCTTTGAAAGTGATTAAGAGAAACAAGATTTTTAAAACATGTAACGTACTGAGATAGGAATAGTATGAGCAAAAACTTATTATGACAAGAGACAAGTATTCAAAACCATGAAATAATTTAGCAGTGACCTATGAAATGGGATACTAAGTGAAGCCAGAACATGGAGGTCCCATACTGTCTTGAATATTAGAGTGTTCTGAAACCTTTAGATCAGAAAGTAACTATCATACAAGAATAGCTTTTGAAAACAAAGCTAATCCAAATGTATTCTCTTAAATATTTGGAGAAATTTGGACATTGTAATGTCCTACCAAAAATCCAGTAATATTTCCAAACATTTATCACACACACCAGGACAATTACAATTTTAAAAATGTACTGTGTAAGTACAAAGTAATTTACTACATTATATAATATGATGCTACCACAATTCTGGAAAATTTATAAAATAATGCATAAAGAATATTTTTTAAAACAAAATACAACATTTGCAGATTTTCCTTCTTTGTTTCATCATACATCCTTTACAGAATTGCAAGCTCTACCAAATGTAAATCAACAATAAAACTGGCATAATCATCCCCCTCTGAAAATGAAATATAGTTGGCCCTTAATCAACACGGGTTTGGACTGTGTGGTCCATTTATGCACAGATTTTTTTTCAATAGTACAGCACTACATGATCCACGGTTGGCTGAATCCAGTTATGAAAGGCTGACTATAAATTATACGTGGATTTTCAATTTTGTGGAAGGTCAGTGCCTCTAACATCCATGTTGTCCAAAGGTCAATTGTATGAATAAAACGAAGTAACAACATCTATTTGGCATTAACTTTATGCCATGTGTCAACTATTCTAAATAGAAAGCTTCTGTTTAGTAATCTTTGCATTACCACATAAATTTTATATAATAAATTTCCACAGAAGCACCTGCTTTTTAAACAGAAGCGACAACCTTAAAACAGCAAGGTTTTCAATCATAAAAATGATTCATTTTCTATTCGTTGATATATAAAAATATATTTAAAATTTTGTACAGTCCCTGTATTCAGTAACTGCTAAACTCATTTATAAATTCTAATAATTTATAAGTTGTTTATAATTTTTATATAAACAAACATGTAACCATAGGTTTGTTTTCTATGCCTGTGAGTCTGTTTACGGGAGGGATAAATTGGGAGTTTGGGATTTGCAGATACTAAATCCTAAATATAAAATAGACAAACAACAAGGTCCTACTGTATAGCACAGAGAACTATATTCAATACCTTGTAATAACCTATAATCAAAAAATATGAATATGAATATATATGTATAACTGAATCACTATGCTATACACCAGAAACTAATACAACATTGTAAATCAACTATACTTCAATTTGAAAAAAAATTTTTCAATTTAAAAAAAAACACGTGAAAAAAGGGGGAGAGGAAAGGAAAAAAAAGAATCCTTACAATGTTACAGTAGAGGGAAAAGAAAAAAAAATGTAGATTGTGAACAAAATTTCCTTCCTTCCAATCCATAATTTAATCTAAAAATGCAACCCTTAGAAGTTTTCTTCTATGTTTATGAAAAAAAATAGCCTGCAATTTTACTCTTCTAAGGTCCTTGTCAGATTTTTACTAAACATTTATATTATCTTCATACAATGGAGTTAGAAAGTATTCTATTTCCATTTTCAGGTTAAGTGTATAAGACTGATGTTATTTCTTCTTTTAAGTGGTTTTGTAAAATTCACTGGTAAAGTCAACTGCCTCTCTGTGGTAAGGTTTTTAATTAGATTCAATATCTTAAACAGAGAAATGACTATTCATAGTTGTGTTTGCCTAAGAATGTGTTCATTTAAACTATATTGAAATCTATTAGCATAAAGTTTGCTGTGGACTGTTAGTGTTCCCTCAAAATTCCTACTGAAGCTCTAACCCTCACTGTGATGGTATTACCAAGTCGGATCCTTGGGAGGTAATGAACTTCAGATGAGATCATGAAGCCATCACAATAGGATTACTGTCAGTATAAAAAGAGGAAAAGACACCAGAGGGTCCTCTCTCATTAATGTGAAGATTCAACAAGAAGGTAGCTGTCTGCAAGCCCAGTAGTGAACCCTCATCTGGGAACTGAATCAGCCAACACCTCGATCTTGGACTTTCCAGCTTCCTTAACTGTGGGAAATAAATTCCTGTTGTTAACAAAGTTGTTTACATCTCATTGCAGTATCTACAAGATCTGCACTGATGCTCTTTTTTCATTTCTGATACTATTTAGTCTTCAGTATTTTTCATGATCATTCTTGCCGAGATTTTAACAGTTTTATTACCATTTTCGAAGAAAAGTTTTGTTGATCCTCTCTTTGTCGCTAGTTTTCCAGCCCATGAATGTTCACTGTTTCTTCAGTATTTCCTGCCTTCTACTATCTTTGGATTACGTTCGCTGTTCTATTCTAATTTCCTACAAAAGATATAAGTAGTGGACTTTCTGCTTTTTCCTTTACTCTAGTACAGTTGGCCTTTGAACAATACAGGTTTGGACTGCAAGAATCTACATACACATGGGTTTTTTAAAATAAATACATACTACATGATCCATGATTGGTCAAATCTGCAGATGCAGAACCATGGACACTAAGGGCCAACTGTAAAGTTATCCATAAAGTTTCAACTGTGTAGATGATCAGTGCTCCAACCCCCATGCTATTCAAGGGTCAACATTTAAGGTTCTAAATTTTCCTCTAATAACAGCTTTATCTATGTATCAAACACTGATATTTTCACTAAGTTTAAATTATTTCATTTTCAATTTAAAAGATTTCATTTTTTCTCACATTAAACATTTTCTAATTTCCACTGTGATTTCTCATTTGATTCATGGATTGTACAGAATTGTATTATTTTTATTAGTCTATTATTGTGCAACAAGCTGCTATAAATTTAGCAGCTTAAAACAACAGCCACAAATTAGCTCATAATTCTAAAAGCCAAGCAAGGGGCAGGGGCACACATGTATGTAAATGATACATGCAAATGGGGCAAAACAATTGATGAACTGATGATCTAGGTAAAAGTTAGATGGAAGTTATATGTACTGTTCTTGCATCTTGTAAGTTTGAAAACATATTAAAATAAAACAAATATTCTAACCCCACACCAAAAATAAGATATGATTAAAAATAAATTTAAATATATATACAAACATGCACAAACAAGTCATAGGAGACTTTAGAATTCATCTTAAAAAATTTAATTATGTGAGGTGATAGATGTGTTACCTAACCTTACTGTGATGATCATTTCACAATATATACATGTACCAAATCATCATATTGCTCAACTTAAACTTACAAAATGGTTTCTCAATTATATCTCAATAAAGCTGGATAAATTCACCCCTCTGTTCATTAAAGATCAATTGAGCAAAACATAAATAAGGACTTAGATTCAAGACAACATAATATGATCGTAAGTAAGGTGAATCTTTTATCATGCTTCATTTCTGTGTTGTCTGCTGACATGCTGCAATTCCCGAGTATTTGTATTCCACTCAGTGGCCTGCACTAGACTGAGCACTTTCTTATAGTGTCGATAGTCCTTATTAATATCATTTACTACTAACAATGATAAATTTTCCAACTGGCTACAGTCATTTAAAGTCTAATGCCATATGAGATTGCTCGTATGTGTAATCTTTAAAAAAAAAAAGCATAAATACAAAACAGAAATAGACTCATAGACATAGAATACAAACTTGGGGTTGCCAAGGGGACAGAGGGTGGGAAGGGATAGATGGGATTTCAAAATTGTAGACTAGATAAACAAGATTATACTGTATAGCACCGGGAAATATACACAAGATCTTACGGTAGCTCACAGAGAAAAAAATGTGACAATGAATGTATATATGTCCATGTATGACTGAAAAATTGTGCTTTACACTGGAATTTGACATAACATTGTAAAATGATTATAAATCAATTAAAAAATGTTGAAAAAAATAAAGTCTAATCTAGGTTTACCTGATTCTCAGCTGTGGTTACAAATCAGAATCAACTCTCAGTATCTTTTTGTTTTCCTTTTATATTTTTAAAATACATATGATTGCAACTCACCCAACAAGATCCTCACCTATATTTTTTTAAAGCTCCAGAAGTTAATTCTGGTGTTCAGCCAGATTGAAGACATCTGCTTACTCATGACACTGATTTTCTATAACGTGGGGCTTATAAAAGATTTCTCTACCTAAAAAATACACAAATTACCTACCACTGCTGATTAATCCTCCAAAAATGGTAAAACTCTTTCTAAGTATAACTCTTTGGGGATTTTCTCTAGTCTTCTCCATGTGGTGGTAACTGGAGAATGGAGAGTTCGGTGAGAAAAAGTGCTGGGTTACTCACTTCTCTTTGATATTTCACGTGTGAAACTATTAAGGAAACCCAAACCCACCCAACTCTTACTCATCTGCATGGCTCACTTGAGTTTATTAAGTTAGCCATTTCTTGCCCAGTATTGTAAAGCCAATACTATATGAAAAAAATACAATGTTTATTTATCAGTTACAGGTATAAGGCACTTCTTGGGTGTCCAGTGTGTTTAAGTTATTGAGGCAAATGCTATTTTTCAAAATTTTATGAAAATTCAGTATCTGAAAAGATTCTAAAAATAGTATATTCATACTCTGACAGCATTTTACATGTATGAAATGCGAAAAGAGACTAACAATTTCTATGTAAAGCCAAATTTTCTATAAGGAGTTTATAAATATATCTAAAAAAAAAAAAAAGGCAACATAGGCATAGTAAAGGATACTACATGAGGGTTAATGAGGATTATATGAGTTCATATATGTAGAGTTATGTCGAATACATGGTACAAGTAAATCTCCAATAAATATTCACAGAATAACTGCTGTTATGGTATGTACATTCATTAAGAATGTAAATTAAGATTCCTTTTGTCTACTCAAAATACAACCCATCTCTAATTTCAAACAGTCCCTTTTGCTTTTAACATTTCAGAGTTTGGAAATAATACTTACCAACTTTGTCCCGCTTCCTTTCAAGTTTCAAAGTTTCAACAAATATGTAGTTTTGTGTAGTAATGGAACATACACATTGAGCAATAAACATCCCTATGTTTTCATCACTGAATATCTTTAAAGTTAAAATGGATACCTTCTAATTCTAATTGTCATATCTTAGTTTGTCCACTAGACCTAGGCTGAAGCATCTTATGTGGTTTCTTTTAATGATTCCACAAATATGCATTGACAATCTTAACTGAGATGTTGATGTACTTAAGATGTTAATCAAAAAAAGATATATGTACCCCAATATTCATAGCAGCACTATTTACAATAGCCATGACATGGAAGCAACCTAACTGTCCACTAACAGAAGACTGAATAAAAAAGATGTGACATACATAGACAATAGAATACTACTCACTCATAAAAAAGAATGAAATAATGCCATTTGCAGCAACATGGATGGACCTGGAGATTATCAGACTAAGTGAAGTATATCAGCCAGATAAAGACAAACATCACGTGATATCACTTACATGTGGAATCTAAAAAATTATACAAATAAACTTATTTACAAAACTGAAGCAGACTCACAGACATAGAAAAAAATCTTATGGTTACCAAAAGAGAAAGGGGTGGGGGGAGGAGTAAATTAGGAGTCTGGGATTAGCAGATACAAACTACTATATATGAAACAGAGAAACAACAAAGTCCTACTCTGTATCACAGGGAACTATATTCAATATCTTATAATATCTTATAATAATGTAAAATCAAAAAGAATATATATGTATAACTGAATCACTATGCTGTACCCCAGAAACTAACACTACATTGTAAATCAACTTTACTTCAATATGAAAAAAAAACAAAGGGGAAAAGAAGATATCTTCAATGACTATACTTGTGCCATGCAGCTGGAAGGCCAAAATGGGAACGACTGTAGCTGTGGGAACAGGGTTTCAGTAAATTGAACCTCATAAGTTTCACAGTTATTACAGTATCCCCTAAATCACAGAGCGAAAAATGTACATTTAAAATTAACTTTTTTTTTCATGAAACACAAAACACTTTCCAAACATGATTAATCTTCATTATTTCTCAAAGCAAACAAAGTATTTAACAACTTCCTTGAGGACAATGATGAAATCAAGAGAAAAACAGAAGCCTTTAGAATTCTTAAACTGTTGTTCTAACTATTAATAAAGCACTTCTTAGAAACTTTCAGAGGTTAAAATAAAAACAATAGAACTGGGGAAAACCATAAAATCATTTTACTTCCCAGACTCATAAAAACTCTAACACAACAATCTACTCTTTGTTCTCTCCCCCAAAAAGACCTAAGGATAAACTGGAAAAATATTGGAATTAACTTTAAATCATACCTGACCAGTCAACCTAATGACTAATATTATTCTCTGAGTTTTAGTTTTCATACCACCCTCTTTTTCAAAATCTTTCTAAAAGGTACCTGTGGTACATGAAGTATTTTGATATCTAAACCAGCAGGGCTCATCCTCTCCAAAAAAGTCATTTGTAACATGTACTACAATTTACACTAAAGACCTCTTCATGTATGTATCCCATCTAGGTGTCACACAGCTCAAAGTGTTTAACAGAAAATTCAAACTGGAACATAACTTGAAGTGTACAGGTTAGTATTAAAAGCTATAAACATTAATTAATAAGCTCAAAATTTTCAGTTAAAACCTCATTCCCCACACAGGACAACTTCTAAATGCTCAAAATATATGTATGATGGCCAATAATTAATAATAATGGTAAAAATAAATAATATGCAACTTGATTTTACTTTACTGGCTATAATGATTAATTCTGTATGTCACCTTGACTCTGCCACAGGTGCTCAGATATGTAGCCAAACGTAATTTGAGTGTTTGGTATTTTTAGAGAAGTTTAACATTTACATCTGTAAAATAAGTAAAGCAGATTGAGCTCCCTAATGTGGGTGGGCCTCATCCAATCAGTGGAAGACCTGAAGAGAAGAAAAGGTTGACTCTCACCCAAGCAAGAGATATTCCTCCTGCATAACGGCCTTTGAACTGAAACGCTGGCTCTTACTGGTTCTGCTGGCTTTGGGACTTGAACTGAGACATTGGCTTTGCAGATTTTGGACTTGCCAGTCTTCACAACTTATAATCATGCGAGCCAATTCCTTATTGTGTGTTTTTGTTGTGTTTCTCTGCAGAACCCTATCTATTACATTGGCAAAGAAGCATTATAAGCATTCTTCAACAGATAACTCATAATTCTTAAGTCCTCATCACAGGATTCCAACCTCCTTTTATTCTATACAGGGCAACACATGATCACCCACCACCTCTTGGGCCTCATATCTCATTCTTCAGCTACCAAATAATACTACTGACAATGTGTTCGGGAGGACACATCACCATCTTTGGACTAATGGTCATGTTCCTCCTGGCTGCAGTGCTATTACATTTCTTTGTCTAATTCTCCATCAAGGTCTACATCAAGTATCATCTGCATTAATAACTATAGGTAAATGTTTTAGATGTATTTTGGTGGGAGGTGGGAGGAAGAAAGAGTAGAGAGTAACAGAATTGCCAGGGACACGTTTTTGAAACCACATTACCCTCCATCTCCAAACACCCAATTCTCATACATAAACGCATGTCCCTCAAACACATGGAAGCACATATCTAGGATTCTTCTTATACCCAGCTATGAAGCACTACATCTCTGAATCCAAGCATTAGGGAAAGATTTAGTATAGATTTACAGAAGAGGAAAAAAATCCACATGTACTGTGACCTTAAGAAGTCTATTTGCAAAACGGGTGTTCAGGTAGTACACACCAACAGAGCCATGTCAGTGCCTCACAGCCAGCAATCATTCTGGTAGTCACTGCAGTCATTCTGATAATTTAGTGCACATGCCACACTGTATTTCTAATATTGTGTTTGCTTTTTACTATGGTAGATATTTTTTACATTATTTCCCTTAATCACAACAACTGAGGACAGGAATTCTTCTCCCCATTTTATAGATGAGTTAAATGAGGCTATAAAGCCAGTAAGCTGCCCAAGGTCAGACTGCCATGAACTTTAAGCTTTCTAACTCAAAACTTTGTGTAGTTGGCAACCTAAATGCTATTTTTCCTTCTCATGCTATTCTGTATTTTTATTATACTATTGTTGCAGTTTTTACACTGGATTATATTATCTACTTGTCTTTTTCTTCCACAAAATCACAAACTCCTTAACTTACAATCTCCCAACACCATCCCCACATTTGAGCACAGGGCACCAACAAGAAGGTATTGAACAGTGATTAGTTTCCAGGCTCTGTGCTAGGATCAAGACTAAGACATAAGGTTAGGGTTTGCATTGAGTCTCCCTCAGTATGCTAGACTTCTAAGACCCAGTGCCCCAGAATATGGCTGTATTTGGATACTGGAACTTTAAGAGGTAATCAAGTTAAAATGAGGGACGTTAGGGTGGTCTCTAATCCAGTATGACCAGCGTCTTAAAAAAAAAAAAAATTGCACACAGACATGCTCAGTGGGAAGACCATGTGAAGACACAGGGAGAAGACAGCCATCTACAAGTCAAGTAGAGAAGCCTCAGAAAAACACAACCCTGCCAAAACCGTGGCCTCAAACTTCTGGCCTCCAGAATTGTGAGAAAACAAATTTCTGTCGTTTGGGCCACCCAGTCTTGGTACTTTGTTATGGCAGAAACTAATAAACTAGAAAACTGATAAATACATTCTCTTAAATTTGCTAAATAAAAACTGGCTTTGTTAAATAAAAAACCCTATCTGATATCTCATTTCCTAGAACAGGATGCAAAACAAATTCCCTGAAGTATGACTATAAGGAAGTAACTAGATATCCAGAAAGGGAGATCAGGATATTACACCAGGAGAATCTAATTTTAGAGAAAGGAATTAAAAATGCAATGATTTTCTTTCAAAACAAATAACTTTAAATACAAAGCAATCCTAGCTACCAAAAAGCTAGGCTCAAATGTTTAAGTCTGTACTTTCTATATAACTCAATAAAAAAAAAAGTTTAGAAAAAAATCTGTATTTTCTAGAGAAAAAGGAAAAAGTTGGATCAGCCTTAAAAAAAATCCCTTCAATATAATGTAATTTCAAGTTTTGTAGGCTTAACATTTAAGAATCGTATTTACTTTAATAGGTGGACATACACAAATACACATCAATTTCTCCTTACTTTCATTTGCAAATACAGAGACATATATACATTTACTAGTTTCCATATGGAACGAAGTAGAAACTATTCAATTAAGCATATGAAGGTGAGCTATGATTAAGAGAAAAAAATTTAATAGAAACACCAATTCATTTGCAGTATTTTTTTCAATACAGACACTAAAAATAATTTACTTAAAGCAAAACAAAAGAGAATTCTTAGAAGCTGGCTATGACAGCCAAGTAACAGTTTTTAATTCCTAAGAATCTTCATATAAAAATAGAATTGAATAGCAAAACCAAAAACCCATGAACATTTTCAATAAACCGAGACCCACAGGTATCATCATAACCCCCACAACGCAGCCAAATAAAAATGAACCACCACCACCGAGACAGGACATGAAAAATTAGAATCTATGAGGGTAGAGACAGAGGGAATCAGAACAGGGTGTCTGACAGATTGGACAATGGAAGAGCCTTAAACTTAGCCGACAGATAGTCACTGAAAATCAGAGTGCACAAATTTGGGAAGAGCAGCTCTAAATGCAGGGGGTTTACCCACGGAAATAACTTTCTGTGAGGTTAATACAAGAGAACTTGTGAGGTCTGAAAGAACAGTGTATACACTCTGAAAACTGGCACACCAGAGACCCCCTCCAGCACAAGATCCAACCAAAAGAGAAACTGGGAGTGGAATCCAAATTACACAGAACAAAACTAAAGCCAAAAGAAAGAGAAGAGCCATATGAAAGTGTGGGAGGGGGAGAGAGCCAAAAAACTATCAGCATGCTTCTGTACCTGAAGACACCGCAAGAAAGCAACAGAAGAGGGAGCTCCTTGAGCTATCCTGAAAACTGTCTTTCTCTTCAAGTTCAACAACAGTAACTTCATATCCAAATGAATAATGCACCAAGCATCAAAGACAAACCCCACACAAAATTATTTTAAGAAAACAGAAAGAGAGAATAACATCTCTAAAAATAAAGGCCTGCCAGAAAGACGTACCGATCAAACCAATCAAACTCTAATCTACTTCAAAACAAGCTAAAAAAAAATTAATGAAACAAACCATGAAAGAATCATGTAATTTAGAATTAGAAAAACTCAGGTGGCAGAACTCAGAATTCAAAATAGAAGCAAAGATTATTTAAGAAATGGAGACTACACTAAAAGTGACACAAGTATAAAACTAACAGATGTTAAGGAGAAAAAGTAAAAATACATTTTTAACTTAAAAAAATGAAGGAAAAATAAACATTCACTATAAAGTAACAAATATTTAAGTTAGGTAAAGATGATCCAATATTAACACACCAGAAATCTATGAAGAAAAAAAGAGAATACTAAAAATTGTAATTCAAGTAAACTTTACTAAAATTTATATTTATACATACACACAAGTAGATCACAAATCAACACCTCTAACTATTTACCAATAAAAATCAACCCCCAGATCTTTTCTAGCAAAATTACTAGACTTAAAAAAAAATTCATTCCTTTGGTGACCTAGACAAAAAGAAAAGGAACACATAAAATGAGAAAATCTCAAGATTTTTTACAAGAAAAACATAGAAGAATACATTTAAGTTATTGAAGGGAAAATACGTGAGTCAAGGATTTTATATTCAGCAAATTTAACTTTTACATATAAAGCACAAGCAGTTATCAACATGAATTAAGTAAACGATTACCCAGAACCTTTCCTAAGAAATGCCCTAGAGCTCAAGCTTCAGACAACCAAAGCCTAGGAGACATGGACAAAAGTACTGATGAACAGCGAGAAGCAGAGTTACAGGCAGAACTGTGCCTAAGTAAGAGCCAAAGTTAAGAGTACAGCATGTTAACAGCTACACAACCTGAAAACAGATAGCTAAACAAAAAATAGAGTAGGAGAGTAATCGTCAATAGCAAACGTAGACAAAAATTGTTTAACTCTTCCTGGAAAGAACATTGGTTGATAGCATTAATACTGACATTTTGAGACCCATGGTGTGCAGTGTTGAAAACAACAAGTAATTACAGATTATTCTATTATTCCCTATCTTTAGGAACCGAGATACTCAATGTGCTAGAAATAAGATACAACATAATATTGAATTGGAAGTATTACTGTGAACTCATGAAGTATTTTGTCTTGTAAACAGACAGACAAAATAATTGGTCAATTCAAAGGATGAAAGGGAATAAATTCATTCACTTGAAAACTGATAAAGGAAAATAATCAAGCATTTACTTTTGTCATGTACACTGTACCACTGGGTAAGAAAACAATACATGAGAAGTGTTTCTTTATGAAACTACTTTAACTAGTAACTGAAAACTAATAGAATTAAAATACATGTCATGATTTTGCACCACCCTCCAAACGTATTAACAAATACAGGCATTTAGAATCAATGATCACTATCCTCACAAAATTAAACATAACCAGACATTAGATTCCTCCTAATAAAAAAAACTCACATCACCTTTGGTTTTGCTAAAGATTTGACCAAGCTTCTAGATCCAGCTACTACTTTGTAGAGGACAGAAAAAACATACAGAACTGTATCACGTATGAAAATGTACTCATCAAAATTCAAAGCAGAAGAAAATCTACAGGTCAAATGACCTGGGTTCAGCAAAAGAGTAAGTATAAGCAAAATAAAGGGATAGGAAACCTGTAGGTTGAGATTTAAAGTGCCATTTTTAAAAAAATTATCACAACCCAACCATAGTGTCCTGGCAGGCGCATTTGAATGCTAAAGCTCAAAAGAAATGAGGAGGAGATTGCTATGAAATCTGGATAATTGCTTCAATCACATCAAAGTGCAGTAAAGGGCTTCCCCACCGGTGGCAAAGTGCTCTTCATGACCTGGGTGATGTTACACACATACGTGTATCATTCTTTAACCTACAAATTTGTTTGGTTTGATTTCTCTATCTGTGGTTCATTTGAAAATAAAGAGTTTTACAAATAGTAAAAAAATATCTGAAATACTCAGTCCTTTCATCCATTCTATTATTCGCTCAGAAAATACCTTTATAGATGAGCCAGGGACAAAATAAAGTCGTCAGTATACTACACAGAATACATAAACGTCTGCAACGTGCTATTAGAACAATAAACTTTTTAAAAATTTGACTTATGAGAAAAACTACCAACAACATGAAAAAGTAAGAGCAATGAGTATTTTTATTTACAAAGCTCAATAGTTTAAGAGCTCAAAGTATCTTAGAGAGTCCTTTAAATTCTAATGAATTAATGCAATGTTACTAATAGAAAATATTAGCCTCCTTTAAAATAAAAAGCAATTAAGGTACAGAGTAATTTAGACAAACCATTGGATTATTTCTGAGTGACTGATGATTAATTATTATTATTCTGTGTTATAGTAAGCATGCATTAAATTGTAACAAAGCCTTAGCTAGAGTACATCAGCTAGCAACAAAATTATCTTCACTTTCCTTTACCTCAGATTGTTTCTATTTTACCTTTGTTCCTGAAGGATTTTTTGTTTTGTTTTGTTTTGTTTTGTTTTGTTTGCTAGATATAAAATACTGAGTTAATAGTACTAGTTTCTTGAACTTTAAAACTCTTGTTCTGCTTTCTTCTGGCCTCATGTTTTCTAATGAAAACTACTGTCCTCTTATAAGCAATGCGTCATTTCTCTTTGGCTACTTTCAAGAATTTGTCTTGGTTTTCAGCAGTTTGTCAAGTGTCTGAGTGTGCACCTCTTTGAAGTTATGTTGAAGTTACCTAAGCTTCTTGAAATCTGTAGGTTTATTTATTTGTTTGTTTGTTTGTTTACCAAATTTGGGAAGTCTTTATTTGTAATTTCTTTATGTTTTTTCTGTACTGCACTTTTCCCTCTTCTTCCAGGATTCAGACAACCTGCTACATTCCTACAGGTGCTGAGCACAATTAAGTTTTTCCCCAATTCCTTTCCATTCTGTAGTTCAGATTGAAAAACTTCCAATGATCTATTCTTTAACTTTACTTGCACTTTCTCTGCCATCTCCATTCTGTTATTAAGCCCATCGAGTAAATTTATTTTGGTTACTTTATTATTTCTTCAATTTTAAGATGTCTATTTGGCTCTCCTTTATATTGCCTACAGTTTCACTGAGACTCTCCGTCTTTCAAGAGCATTTCCCCTTACTTGTTGCAGCATTTTTATAATCAGTGCTTTAAGGTACTTGTCAGAAAAGTTCTAACATCTGTGCCATCTCAGCATAGGTGTCTATTAACTGTCCTTTCCCATGTGAGCTTACATTTTCCTGGTTCTTTGAATGTTGACTGACCTTAGATTATATCCTGTATATTGGAATATTGTCCCTCACCCCAGTCTCTCCCGGTACCTTCCATTTCTGTAGTGCATCCCTTTTCAGCACTCCTACCAGAAAGCTAGGTCCTTATTTACTCCACTTTGCACACAATTCCTGTGACAGCACCTGCGTACAAAGCTAAGCAACAGAGGAAAGAAAAAATAGTAACAGCGCTCACCCCACCTCTTAAAACCTCAGCAACTCTGATCAAAGAGGAATGTCCACTTCTCTCAGAATTTTAGGCTTGCCGGGGCCCCAATTGTTCCCACTGTCAATGCCACTACTCCCACATGACTCCTTAGTGATTAAAGCATTAGAGTTGAGTTGGAGAAAGGAAAAAAGGGAGATATTTTTACTCTCCGAACATTAAGAAAATCCTTTCCTTCTCCTCCAATCAGAATCAGGGGGCTTAGCATGCACAAGGTCCTGGGTTCAACCCCCAATACCACCATCAAATAAACAAACCTAATTACCTCCCCTCCTCAAAAAACAAGGAAGACAACGTTGTGGGTGATAGCTGCTTATTTAACAGAACAACAATAGTGTCCACCTAATGCCACAATAGTAAAGACCATCTGAACTTTTAAATTTCAAAAGCAAAGTCACACTTAATTTGCACACTTAATCAGGCAAGAAATAAGAATACTCCCCAACAGAAACCTAAATTAGATGGTGAGAGACTTAGCAATTAACCTAAGCCTCAGCTAGTTCACTTGGTCACAGTGTACTAGAGAAGACAACACTCTCAACACAAAAACCAGTTAGGCATTAATTAAAGCCCATGAGGATATAAAATAGAGGGGACAGTTCAGGAGGTCAGCTTATGTGCAGGACTCTTTAATGCTACAGTTACGTATAATTAGCTCTAAGTGGAAGAAGTGAGAAAAGTCATGGAGTTTCTCCCAGGAGAGGACGTTCCTCTGCCTCTGCTTATCTCTTCGCTCTCTAAGGAGCTGACAGTAGCAGAGAGGAACATTATTAGAATCCCAACCGCCTACGCCAGGGGCTGCATCAAAGAACTCCGAGCATGATAACTGGAACGGCCAAGATTTCAATGTATCACATCTTCATCTGTCAAATCTGGAAATTCTTTCAAGTTTCAATCAAGTTATAAGAACAGCAGAATTTCTTCAGGGCTTGCAATTCCCCGGTTTAATGTGCTTTACAACCTGAAACTTAGCCACCTTTGGTTAGGATACATGGTTTAGCAAAATATATTCACACACAATATGTTTTCTTAAGTGTTTAATTTAATTGTTATTCTAACTAAAATCCTACATAGGAGATATAATGTATGAATCTGAAAGTTTATGAATGAGGCCAAAATCTAATTTGTAATATACTCATCTTTTAAAAATTCCTCTTACTGTCCTTGAACACTGGACCTCTTGGTATATGTACAATATAGCCTTCATTGAGGGGTTAGAAAACAGGTGCAATTTGGAGTCTTTTCACTTACCTTCACAAAAAATACGCCAGATTTCACTGGATGACAAACCCAATGCCACATTAACAAGGAGCAAGGGATACCCAGACATACGCCTCCATCAATGAGTCACGAGCCAGGACTCAAGAGTGCTCGGGAGGGTGTCTGTATTTCATAAGAGAAATTTCAAACACAATGGTGGAGAAAAAAAAGAAACCTAAATACTAGGTAAGTTCTACAAGCAATTGGGAAAAAAAATACAGAAGTCAGTCTTTAAGTTTCTTAGAAACATCTAACACCATGACTTCCATCCGGTCTCATCCACTTTTCTGACCTCTTAAGCTAAAATTTTAGTGTTCTTAGGTAAGTAGGAAACAGCTGTGTCAAAGCCAGAAAGTCATTTCCAAGAGATGTCAAGCCCTAATCCATTCAAAGTGAGGGCAGTTAACTTCTATTCTCCTGTTGGGTTCATTGAATCAAAAGCCATCTTAGAGTCTGTTTTCTCTCTCATATGGAAGACTTTAAAGCAGTATTGAACAGAATCACCACTGTGGAGCCTTGAAGTCCCCGTCTCTTTTTCATCTGTAGAAAGATGCCTAAGCTTTCTCTGAATGCCTTGATAGAGGAAGCTATTAAAATAGAAAAGGGGACAGCAAGCAGTCAACCAAGGAAAAGCAAACGACAAGCCACGACAACAGGACAAGTGGACAACAGAGACTTGCAAAAGACACCATACATACCCACACTAAAAAGTCAAAGTGGTCCTCTGAAAGTTATCTTTACTGTTGGTTGTACGTGTTTCAACTAGAGGGCAATGGTACGTAGGCAGATTTTTTTTTAAGATGTTTTATATCAGATCTTAACATTTTTAAATGAGTCACTGAATACAGAATGAAGGTTCCTACCTTACAACTAGAAGTAAGGAGCAGACATGTGACATCTTGTCTCCGGCACATGTTTTTACGCGTAAAGGTATTACTGTTTTCCATGTAAATGATGTGGTACTTTTTTTTTTTTTTTCGCTCTTCAAAGTATACATTCTTTCTTAGTTAAGAGAAATAAATGTGAAGGAAATGCAATTTTCTAAGGTTAGTGACTCATCAGGGTATTTACAGAATGTATTGTATTATTGCTTAAAGCATAAACATTATGTTAGGAGTTTTTGTTGCTTTTTTCCTACCTACGTCAGAGTTAAGTATAACTGGCTGGCTTTTGTCTGTTATCAAGTCTTCTTTAGCTAGTTGCTTAATACCTCACTGTGACCTTACAAGTTTTCGAATGTGACAGATTTACTTGCCTATGCTTGAATTAGCATTTCACTAATGACAAATTAAGGAAATTATAAAGTTAAATAAGAAAGTGAACTCTACTTTCTCTAACCGTGACCCAAATATTTAATTTTCCGGTTTACATTTTTTATAGTAAAAATCCAAGGAAAACAAATGCTATTAAATCATATTGCAGCCTTCGTGGCCTTACTAATTAAAGCTTAACACAAATGTGCTTACAGATTCATGTGAGATAGTCACAGGACTCATTTCAAGAGAGTGAAGAACAAAAAGTGTAGTATTTACAAAGAAGTTATGGTATCAATGTGAAAATTTAGAAAATGAAGTATCATCAAAAGCCAGACATATCAAAAATTATAATTTCTATGTAAATCTTAATCTGTCACTGTGCACTGTCCAAAAAGCATGCATTAATAATATAAATGGTGCTATCATCGGCTATTTAACAAGAAAAACCTAATGAGAACATACCACAGATGCAGGACATTGTCCAGTTACAGATATAGAAAGCTGACTTAAAGTTTCCCATTTTTCAATTTAATTAAAAAGATTCAAAAATATTTTGCACTTAAAATGCCATGAAACTATTAGAGATGGTCACTAAAAAATGAGTCACTAAAAAATGAAGCCATTAATTTCTTCATATGCATAAAACACGCTCTAACACAACGGGTCTTCCTAATTCTTAGTAACACTGAATCAGTTTTATTCACAAGTGATCTGACTTTAGTCCTTTCAGTCAGAGCCAATTTACAAGTATAGTCAGCTACTTTCAGTGTATAAGCAAAAAAGATTCAATTTCTTGCCTACTGGTATAATTTCTTTAAAAACTGTATGAAACACAAAAAAGCAGGCGTAAGGGGATCTGTTGCTTCACAAAAACTTAACATTAAAAGAAATCACCTGTATCACTGATGTTGAAAATAAAACTGTATTTTCAGAATAAATCTCTGAACCAACAGGAGATACTGTATTTCCAAGAAAGCAAAGTCAATTAATTTCCTTTAAAATAAAGTGCTTAACAAATGGAAAACATTACTTAATAACTGGGAAAAGGCATGAATTTTTCTATGAACATTAATATTAACTGTTTTAACTAATACTAACTAAAGCCAGCTAAAAAGGAAATGATTTTCAATTTTACCTATTTTTCAGTTTTTATATAAACCACCATGAAGCTTTTTTTTAATAGCACTAGCTTACCTGGGTTTATACGATCATAACCAGGAAAGAAAAAAATACAATTATTTTATAAACACTCTAGCCACAAAGTTAAATATATTAAAAGACTGGACGAATATGATGGTAGAAAATAAATGCAATCTTTAATTTAGAAATTCCATAGGGGCTTTCCATCTTACAAAATTTTAGAATATTGACCCTTTTGCTATAGTATGGTCACCATATTAAATCAAGTGTGGGTTGGGACTGTTGGCACGGCATATGTAAATGCAGATTAAGTATGTGACTGCTGGCATCTGCTACCACTTTAATAGTTCGGGTAGGTCTGGGCACGCAGAGCAGGCTTGGGTGGGCTCAACCAGCTTGAGTGACACAAGAACAATACCTCTTTGTTAAGTGGCTGTTTACAAAGTTATCAGCCAGCTGAGGGTCTTACTGCACCAGATAATCACAGTACTTATCAGAAAGGTTTGTTTTAAATTTTATGCACAATAGACGCCTGAAAGAGTTAAATGTTAAAGAATAATGACCAAATCCAATTCTCTAAACTCAGAAAAAGTATTAAGAATGCTTTGTTTTATGTAATAGTGAATTTGTGATTTACTATACATTTTTCAATGTTATGAGTATGAAAGACTGTGAAAGAAATCTGAGCGTACTTACTTGCTATGTTTCTTATTATTGAAGGGTTCACCATAAATACAAATCCATGTAAATATATTGACAGTAAAGTATATTAAACTTACAATAAAACTTATCTAACGTAAAAGTCAGATTTTGAGACTTGCTATAAACAACAATCTGAGAATTTTACTTAGTATCAAAGGCCTGTCTGAAGTTAGTTACATCAAAATTCCCATACCCAAAGATAATGGACTTGAGCATAAATTAAGAAGAACCAAAATACACATGCTATTCCAGAGACAGATAAATGTGGGAGTACAAAATGCTCTTGGAAAGACATGACATTTGTCCTAGAAATGTTTTACTGAGTCTGAAAAACACTAAGTAATCTAGAAAATAGTTACATCAGTATTTGTTGACCAGAAATAATTAGTGAAAAAAAGTTCCATCCTAGAAGAGGAAAAACTGTTACACCTAGGTAATGAATGGTGAACTACCAGAATTAAAAAATAATAATAATCAAAGAAAACAAAGAAAACACCCCAAGTATCATTTTAAAATTATTATTCTGATTTTGAATTTTTACTCTTTCTTTAGTCATGCCTAAAAATCTGCCATTTCAGTATTACACATTTTCCCCATTTCTACTCTGTAGAATACTGCTGTGTGCTGAGCACGGCGCTGGGGGATGACATCTCCAGTCTCAGCTGTGTGACCCTCCATCAGGCCAGCTGAAGATACAGTTTTAACCCAACAGAACCTGAACTGGGCAGGTTGAGTTTTATAAGCCATTTTCTGTACACACCAAAGAGAGGTACTGAATCCAATATCTCACTTCGGTGCTCAGCATAAACAGCTACATGACTCAGAGGTGCAAAGTGGCCATGTCCCAGGACGGAGTCAGGCTTAAAGAGAAGGGAGAACTGGGATTACATCGTGGATCTTACTCTTATTGTGTGACCTAGAGCAAAGTACATAGTGCCTGTAAGTCTCAGTTTTCCCACCTGCAAAACTGGGAGCCATAATACTGATGTTAACAGCATTATAAAGAATAAGTAACATATCAAGCATCTGGCATGAGTGCCATGTGCTCCAAGCCTGGTTTTAAACCTTGACAAAAGCACATATACTCAAGTATTATATCAGCTGTATTTTTTAAAAAGAAAATTTTAAAAATGTATAGATACGGAGCTCAATGTGCATCTGTTGGAAGCAAGTCGAGTGGCAAAGTGGGAGGAAAGGGCCACCTACTCCCGTAAATTAAGGTCCGTAGATTCTAAACAAAAAATACATCGCTACACCCTTTAACTTACCAACAAATTCAGTTCAACTCACTGTGGGCTAGGAAAGAAAAAAAGACTAGACATTCTTCCCACCGTCACTGTATCCCTATTTAAAAGAGGTTCACACCAACCTATGGTCAATGCTGAAAACCAAAAAGTTCTTAACACTTTTTAAAATTGTTTTCCTATATATATATATATATATATATATATATATATAGTGGCAAAATGAGTCCTGAACTTGAACTGGCTAGGGGCGTTATAGTCATTCTTGTTTCTCGTACCGAGCATAAACATTCATGCATTTTAAGTGTTATTATGTGGTGAGGTCCCAAATCCCACCAGTGATGTGACATAATATATGACATTCAGCAGTAGCTTCTGAAAATAAGAAGTATTCCAAATTCCAAAACACGCATAGCCCAAAGATTTCAGGAAGGGAATCTGAACAATCTCTGCTTAACGATAAAAAAAAAAAAGGAAGAACAGTTGTATCAAGAGGTAAACTCAGTAAGGTAGGAAAACTTATAGTCAAGATTTTATTTTCTCTCTTTCTTAAATTAGTATTTGCTTAGGACCCTTGAATATCCTACAATATGGAAAACAACCACACTACTTACATTACTGAGTTCTTCGAGAAGCAAGAGACAATACATATACAACGCTTTGAACAATGCCTAGCACAAAGTAAGTACCCAACAAATGCTGTGGGTAGAAGTGCCTAGAAAAATACTTGCAACATTTACATGGAAAAGGCCAACAGGTGAATAGTTGGCTATATATCATATTGTGTGTTAGAATTTTATTTTTAAAACTCTAAGCATTTTCTTTTCCCTCTGCCCAGTGGTATTTCTACTCTCAGGCCTCAGAGACAGCGTAAGTGCAAATCACGAAAGCAGGTAGCACCCCATGCTGAGCAAACAAGCACTGGGAATTTGTGACAGAGCAGAGCAAGTCTTCAAGCTCTAAATGCAATAAAGATATTATTTAGAAAGAAATGGACTGTAAAAGACCAGAGAGCAGCCTTTGGAGGAATGCTTCTAGAAATCAAAGTACAAAGTGCCGAGCAGAGTTTTTGCTCAAATGCAGATTCTGATTTAATGGGGTAGGGCCAGACATTCTGCCTTCAAGGACTCAGGTGATGACAACACTGCCTGTCAAGAAGCCCAAACTGGGAGTAGGAAGGCCCCACAACAGCGATCCTCTAAGTGTCAGGGCAACGTCGGAATCTCTTGGGAAGTTATTAGAAATGTAAATCTTAAAGAACATAAGGAGACTGTTCAGTTCAGCTGTTTACATCCAGTCAGACAGATTACTTTCCCTGAGAATGAAAGCTGAGTACCTTTAAAACACTTTAAAACTGTTAAGTAGCATTCTCGAATATGCTACCTAACTAGGAAAAATAATTTATCTCTGAAAACAACTGCCCAAACTGTCGCCCCTGTAATTACACTAAAAATGTCAATTTTTATATAAGAAGTATTCTCTTTATAATATGTAGGCAGAATACTGAAAACTGTATAATCCTCAACTGAACCACTTTTCAACTCTTTACAAAATAGGTCATTTCCACTTTACTTAGGTAATAGGTACACGAGTTTGTAAAGAAACCAAACTGAGTTTATGTTTCTTTGTGTTGAAAATATAACCAACTACATCATGGTTTAGGCAACTTCTCCAGGGTAATGTTTATACATTGCCTGGCTCACATGTAAATATATGTCAACATTTTGATTTATAGCCACAGATGCTCTGTTTACATACATAGATATACAAATTACAGTACGTTAATGGTTTGAAACACAATATTCTTGAAGGACAAAAAACTAAAGGGTCAACTACAAATACAGAATGTCATGAACAGAGAAATGGTTTCAGTTTTCTGAGTAAGAAGCCAATAGACTGTCAAATAGGCTTTCCTCAAATTGAAAAAACAAAATGCATTCACAATTCCCATTCTGTATTTTTTCAACTTCAATCAACATCTGAATTTACAAGGTCACTTCTCACTCAGTATCTGAGTACATTATTCTGTCCCTCATCTACTTTTGAAGGGGTCAATTACAAACAGATTGTAAAGTACCACACTTGCTTCAGCGCGGGGGGTGGACCCCTCTGATTCTGGCTAGGCCCGCACATATAAAGCAGCAGTGCTATCAGGAGACGTACCTGATGGTCACACCAGGTGGCGGGGAGAGACGGAAGAGTGCTTTTGGTATCTAGTGAGTGGAGGCCAGGCGTGCTGCCGAACAACCAACGACACACCCAACAGTCCCCTGAACAAAGAATGACCCGGCCCATCACACCAACAGCACTGAGGCTAAGAAACCCTGATTTAAACTGTGGGGGTTGCAAAAATACAGAATGAATGTCCCTTGTGCATAATAATTACATTCCTAGCACAGTGTCAAGCACAGTCATAAGTATTTGTTGATTATTAAACAAATTCTGGGTAGCTGGGCTGTTAGAGTCAGAGATGAAAAAGAATGAAATAGGAATTAGTACATAGATAATGTCTAAAACCACAAAACAAAACCACAGTCATTGTCAGAACCAAAAGGACTTAAAAAATCATTGTCCGATTTCTCGATTTCAGGAAAAATTTTCTCACATGAAAGATGACATCTAATGTACTGATATGGTCGTGTTGGAGGGGAGAGGGCAGACAGTCCTCTTAATAATAAAAAAAGCATAGTATCTTTATAAATGGTCCATTTTCACTTCTAATAGTGTCAAAGTCCCCTACTTTTCTCAAATTAATAAAGTGTTTCCTTTTAAAAAATTAAATCCAATGTAATATAAATCATAGTAAGTGATATTTCAAAGCAGGAAACAAAATAAAACGTTAATTATTAAAAGAAAAAAAATCACAGACCTCTGTGGCCTACACCATTTACACTTATTAGAATTCTGGGATTTAAAATGTCATGAGAAATTCTGAACCGGCTTACATTTTGAAACACAGGAACTGACAGTCATTAAGGCCAAACGTACCCTTAATAATCGATTCAGCTGCATACAGATCCCGTTTGTAGGTCACCTGGAGGACAGATAAACCTCATTAGACTTCAACAGAGCAGGAAGGAATGTGAAAGCAATAAAATTATGCCCCCAAGGAAATTCTCAATTTTGGAGAAACTATAAACACCTGATACTGGCAATTTTTGAATTATAACAACATCAGTGCATTCAGAAAAATATATGCATACTTTTTCTACAAATGGTTGATGATTTATTTTTAAATCTTTAAGGAAATTGAGATATTACATGGTAACAGTAGTTACCAAAGTCTTATTAATAATAGTATTATATCAAAGAAAACGTGGTAGTATTTAAATAAAAGTTTTTGGTATCTTTGTTTAACAGTAAGGTTTCATGTTGGAAGGAAAGAAAGAAGAAAAAGTATCTAACAGAAAACACCAAGTTGCATTTTCAGTTGAAATGAAGTAATCCTCAAGGATCAGTTTCCATGAAGAGGGCCATCTGTTTGAATTGAGTCTATCTGTATACAGGCAGATAAGGTTCATCTTGTTAAGGTTTTTACTAACATATGACTGTGATAGAAAGAGCCTACAGAGTCCCATCATGTACATAAGAACAATCATGATGTTTACTAAAGAACATGAAGCCTCCTTGCAGTTATAACCTATTCCTTGTAACGTAACCAGCCGGGGTCCTATGGTAGGTAGTTCCCAGGCCACATCCAGTGAGCTCAGGTGCAGAACGTGCCTGGTGCACTGCACTGCAGAATCACTTTTTCTGCATCACAGAACTAAAGGACATAGTAAATAAATATATTAACAAGTACTATCAGGACTTAGGAGCTTATAGTTCAAGTGCCCAGATGATTATGATGCAAACAATCTTCCACTTTGGGAAATACTCAAACTAGTACCCTTTAGTGTCTATATAATTTGGACTGTTTTCCTCCAGATTATCTCATAAGTAAACTTGTACCGAAACTGTGTCCAGCTCAGTGGCTCAGGGCACTTCTACCCAAAATAGATTTCCCTGTTATGCCTATATCCTGGAAGGTAAATCCTAGCCCAAAACTATTATTTACAATCCAGAATTAATGTAGCAGCTAACTTATAAGAGACGGAAAGTTCTTTAAGCTGTCTACCAATCTATTAAAATCCAGTGTGACACTGTCACATTACCTCTTGAACAAGTACATGTCAACCAAATTAGTACTATAGTTACTAATCCAAAATGCAATTCCATTATCTGAGGAAAAAATTAGACAACAGAAAGTTTCAGACTACACATTTTAACCAAATTAAACATTCACTCATTCAACAAATAACTACTATGCTGTAGATCCTGGTCTAAGCGCTGGAATTCAGCAATAGAAACAGTGAGCCAAACTCGACCTGTAAACAGAACACTTTAGTGGATATATTTTTCACATAAGAATTGAATAAAATGTTTCCTTGAAAACCCAAAGATAACTAGATCTGAAATTTGGACTCAATATTTGCAATTTAAATGAGAAAGTGCTTTTATTCTATACTAATTGTCTGCTGTGTAAGGTAAACTCAGAATAGAAATTAATGGGAACATGACTAATTACCATAGTTGATTTTTTATTACTTCCTGCTTCTTTTGAGGGGTAAAACTGCATTCCAAATTTAAACAGAGTAATTGTCAAAGTATTTCATTCGTTTTTTCAAATGAATTTATCTTAATGGTGGCTTTTTCATCTCTTCAAAATTTTTTTTAAATTGAAGTATAGTAAATTTATAGTATTGTGTTAGTTTCAGGTGTACAGCAAAGCAATTTAGTTATATGCATATTCTTTTTCAGATTCTTTTCCATTATAGGTTATTACAAGATACTGAATATAGTTCCCTGTGCTATACAGTAGGTCCCTGTAGTTTATCTATTTTATATATATAGTAGTGTGTACGTTTATCTCAGACTCCTAATTTATCCCTTTCCCCCTAACTACTTTCCCCTTTGGTAGCTGTAAGTTCAATTTCCATGTCTGTGACCCTCTTTCTGTTCTGTAAATAAGTTCACTTGTATCATTTTTTTAGATTCCAGGTATAAGTAAATCATATATTTCTTTCTGTTTGACTTACTTAATATGATAATGTCTAGGTCCATCCATGTTGCCACAAATGACATTACTTCATTCTTTTTATGGCTGAGTAATATTCTACTGTGTATATTTAGATTGCATCTTCCTTATCCAATCATCTATCAATGGACATTTAGATTGTTTCCATATCTTGGCTATTGTGAGTAGTGTTGCTATGAACATTGGGGTGCATGTGTCTTTTCAAATTGCAGTTTTGTCCAGATATATGCCCAGGAGTGGGATTGCTGGATCATATGCTAAGCCTATTTTTAGTTTTTTAAGGAACCTCCATACTGTCCTCCAATTTACATTCCCAACAGTGTAGGAGGGTTCCTTTTTTCTCCACACCATCTCAAGCACCTATTTGCCGACTTTTTAATGATGGCCATTCTGACTGGTGTGAGATGATACCTCATTACAGTTTTACTTTGTATTTCTCCAGTAAGTAGAAATGATAAGTATCTTTCCATGTGCCTATTGGCCATCTGTATGTCTTCTTTGGAGAAAAAGGCTATTTACGTCTTCCACCCATTTTTTGACTGGGTTGTTTGGGTTTTGTTTTGTTTTGTTTTTTTGTATTAAGCTGTATGAGCTGTTTGTATATTTTGGAAATTAGTCACTTGTCAGTCTTGTCATTTGCAAATATTTTCTCCCATTCTGTGGGTTGTCTTTTCATTTTGTTGATGGTTTCCTTTGCTGTGCAAAAGCTTTTAAGTAAACGTAAAAGGTTCCCTTTGTTTATTATTGCTGCTATTTCCATTACTCTAGAAGCTGGTTTGAAAAAATATTGCTGCAATTTATTCCAAAGAGTAATCTGCCTGTGTTTTTCCTCTAGGAGTTTCAGAGTATCCAGTCTTAAGATTAGGTTTTTAATCCTTTTTGAGTTTATTTTTGTATGTGGTGTTAGAGAATGTTCTAATTTCATTCTTTTACATGTAGCTGTCCAGCCTTCCCAGCACCACTTATTAAAGAGACTGTCTTTTCTCCATTGTATATTCTTGCCTCCTTTGTCTTAAATTAATTGACTGTAAGTGCACGGGTTTATTTCTGGACTTTCTATTCTGTTCCAATTATCTATGTGTGTGTTTTGTGCCAATACTGTACTATTTTGATTACTGTAGCTTTGAAGTGTAGTCTGAAGCCAGAGAGCATGATTCGTCCAGCTCTATTCTTCTTTCTCAAGATTGTTTTGGCTATTCAGGGTCTTTTGTGTTTCCACACAAATTTTAACATTTTTATTTCCAGTTCTGTGAAAAATGCCATTGGTAACTTGATAGAGATTGCACTGAATCTGTAGATTGTCTTGGGTAGAATGGTCATTTTAATAATATTGATTCTTTCAATCCAAGAACATGGTATATCTTTCCATCTGTCTGTCATCTTCGATTTCATCAGTGTCTTACAGTTTTCAGAGTAAAAGGCAGGGGTAGAGGGTGTGGCGGGGAGGAGGGGTCACGCACAAGGATATCCTCTACCCCTTCATGGTGATCTTTTAAAAAATATGATGTTTCTTCCAAACCCAGAGGAGCTACTGCAGGAAAGATGCCATCAACTCTGAGCACTTACTGTCTACATTTCCTTCCATTAAAAAAAACACAAAAACTATGTAAAATACAAAATAATAGTCCTCCTGAGATTTCTGGTGTCAGGTAAAGTAATAGTGCTACACATGGTCATGAGAAATTTCTAGTCATTCTTCACATCACTGTGGCAGTCCAATTCCCTGACATTCCAAGGGGTAGGCAAAAGCATCCTGGCTTCATGTTTCGGAATCCTCCTCTGCCTTACTGTTTATGGTCATGAAAAGCCTCTTGAGACCTGCTTTTCACTGTGTCAGATTTCTGAATCATGTGGAGTCCACTGAAGTCCAATACCAGTTTTAGCAAAATTGTACTTAATCTTTCAAATCTGACTTGTAAAAGGCATCACTGGAATTAATATTGAATTAGAACACTTATTTCAACATGTAGATTCCATTGCTTTGGTTTAAACAGCAATTGTAATATTCTCTATCCATACAAAGTAAGACCACAAAATTAAGTTAGAAACTTATACTAAAGACAACTCATACTATATCAAAAGAGGATAACTAAGGCTAAATAAACAGCCAGGAAAAATCAAAAAGATTTTTTAAAAGGTAGAAGATCATGAGACAGAAGGCAGAAGAAGGAAATAAAGAACCTGAAAGAACTGCAATATTTGCACTCAAAATAACTTCTCCTGTGTTACAGAAGAAATGTGATAGTGTAAAAAGACTTCGTGACTGCCAATTGAAAGACTTTTTGCCCAATCCATCACATTACATGTCCGGTTAGAACCCAAGATCCTGCTAAGATGCATCATTATTCAAACATCCTTACAGTAAGGCTTCCCCACTCCTGCCCAGTTTGGAAGGTGATACTATGAAGAGGAGCCCTCTGGGCCTAACAGGGTATCACCCCTTGGCATGTGTACTGGTTTCCTGGAGCTGCTGTCACAAAGTACCACAACCTGGATGGCTTAAAATAGAAAAGCATCCTCTCGGAGCACTGGAAGCTAGGTATGTGAAATCCACATGTCAGCAGGGCCATTCCCCCTCTGAGGGCTTTACAGAAGACTCCTTCCCCGCCTCTTCCTCGTTTCCTGGGGTTGCTGGCCATCCTTCACTTTCCCTTCCTTGTAGATGCATCAGATCCCTCTCTGTATCCATTGCCACTGGCACTCTCCATCCGTGCCTAAATCTCTTCTCCTGTTCTCATATGTTGGATTGAGGGCCTTCCCCATACCAGTAGGAACTCACCTTAACTTGATTAGATTTGCAAAGACTTTCTTTTCAAATAAAGTCACATTCACGAGTGTCAGGGGCTAGGACTTCAACATACCTTTGTGGCCACAACCCAACCCACAAGAGCACACATTACAAGACTCAGCATGAGAATGAAGAGCAGCGCTTGGAAGGGCCAACTACTGCTCAGTGCACTGACACTTGCTGCACATGAAAGAGAAGCAGAGCACCGAGATGTGACGACTAAAGCTGTGAGACCATGTTGCTGGAGGAAGCAGGGAAATAGGATGTTTCATTACCAAAATACTGAAATACATTTGTGAAGGTGGAGTGGAAATTCAAAGAGCAGAGTGCTTCTCTCCTTTTATCTGCAGACCTCAGGGTGCGTTACAAGTGTGAAGAAGGCTCAGAATACCCACAAGAAGTAGATAATCACACAGTCTAAAATATTAGCAGTAAGGCCAGAGTGTTGACATGTTAGTAGCCATAAAATGTCTGGAGTTTTTACTTTTTTTTCCTACATAGCCCGCAAATTAAGGATAGCTGGGTTCTGTAGAGATGTGGGTCAGATCTTTAACAAAACCCCTAGCTGGTCGTTACCAAAATTCTCTCACTATGTATTATCACCATCTGAGCCATATACAGAAAAGAATAAACAAAGTGAATAAAATACTTGCCTACTGGGTTGATGACATTTGGATATTCTTAAAGGAGCAATAATACTGCATGAATTTTCTTCATCAGGCAATAATCCAGGCATATCAATATTTTGTAATCTTGTAACAATTTAAGATATATATGATATGAGACGATCTTTCATCCACAGGCTGGGTGTTTTGTTTTGTTCTTACATCAATGAAGAAATATGCTTTTGGATTCATATAATCTCAGAATTTAGGATGAATCTTTACTAATCAGATTTAGATGGCTTCTTTATAAAGATTTCATCCAAACTTCAAAAGCAGCAATTCTTACTCAAAATTATCATATGACTCCACAATTCTATTTCAGAATATACTGTTCAATTCAACACCTTTCTACCTCATGAAACACAAGAGAGTCATGCTGTAAAACACCCCTGTGCCAGCAGGAACCTGGTGTATGATAGTGCTACAACCACTTCATTCATTCCTCCAAAAGAAAGTCTGCCATTAGAAGAGTCAAATCTTTCCACAGGTAAAAGTACAACTCCTCTTTGGGGCGGTGAGTGGGTCTAGCAACCAACCTCACTGAGTCAGAACTGTGACAGGTATGTGTTTCAACCCAGTTAAGTTAGAATTACCATCCCAGGGTCTGGGAGGAAATGTTGCTATTCTGGGAAGCATTGAGTTGCACCCTCAAACCAGGTAAGAGTAAGGCAACACAGTAAAAGAATATATACAAAGAACACACACAAAAAATTGTGAAAAAAGCCATCTTATTGGCTAAAATGGAATTTGTTCCCATAAATAATCCCAAAGTGAATTTTCTTGGAACCAGCTGATAGAAATGATACCATACTTTGATGGCTCAGAAACTGAGTGAAACTCAACCTTTTTAATGTGTACATACACACACCTTTTTGCTGAAAATATTGTTTCAGTATGAAACCAGGTATTTTTATACTACTTCTCCATTTTCTAAAACACCTGGAAAGTGTCTGTACTTGCACAGTGTGTCTTTAGGAATGACACAGAAACACAGAGCAAAGTACTAACTTCCTTACCTTCCAGAGGTCAGGTGATCCTTCCACAAGTTTGGCTTTGACATGACTGTATTTCAGAGCCAACTGCAAACACTCAGTTCCAAATTCCAAGTCATAGTCACTACACTGGGTAGGAAAATAAAGAATCAAGTTAAAAGGTAATTTTAGATAAAACTAATTTTTTAAACTTCATAATCAATTCCATATTAAAAAGGTCCTAGGGAACTCAAAAACTCTTTAGTTACTGATTAATCGAGTTAGATTAATTTTCTCCGTGCCCCCAAAGCCAAACAAAATAAGTAGAAAACAGGAATGTTGCAACTGTAAGGGTTTTTAACTTCCTCGATCGTTTCAGGTGTCCTATAAACAGAATACTTTATTCTTTCACTCAAAACCTATCTTTTCGAACATGTTCTAAAATGCCTGGAGGTCTAAGGGCCTATCATGTTCAAGGTTTGTATTATGTACCAGTATAAACTAATATATATAAAACAGATAAATACATTCATACTGTATAGCACAGGGAACTATATTCAATATCTTGCAGTAACTCATGGTAAAAAAGAATATGAAAACCAATATAGGTATGTTCATGTATGAATGAAGCATTATGCTGTACACCAGAAATTGACACATTGTAAACTGACTACACTTCAATCAAAATGTATATTTCAAAAGAAGATAAATAAGACATGTTTTTTGCCCTCAAGGAACCCAAATCTAGAAGGGGAGGCTGATCTCTAACAAACATTTTGTACCAGAATATGATTATCACTCTGCTGTACACCAGAAACTAACACAACATTGTAAGTCAACTATATTTCAATTAAAAAAAATGTGATAGATGCAGAGATAGACCAAGAGATAAAATACTTAATTCTGTAGGAGTAGGGAAGGCCTGTCAGAGGAAATGGTCTATGATCTCATTCCAAAGACTGAATAAAACTCAAGGATAGGGATATTTTTCAGGCAAAAAGCGCCAGAGAGGCAGAGGTTGCAGACATCTGCTGGATTTGTATTTTATAAAGAACATATCCATGCAAGACAGACTGAAGGAAGGCAACCAATAGGAGTATGATATTTAGCACCCTTTGCCAATCTACTACACCGAGATTACAAAACCCTGAATTCTAATGATTTCTGAAGATAATGAACAAGAAAAAAAAAAACATCAACTATACCTAGAGTCCCAAATTAATCAGAATAGTCTTAGTTTAAATCTTCCATTCTGATACATTACATGACATAGTTCTTAAACATTTTATCTTTAGTATTATCAGCAGTAGCTACAATTCAAATAAATTAAGTTTTGGTAAACCTCTGCATTCTACTTCCAACATCTTCAGTCTCAACTAGTAGTATGTGAGTGAGACATACATGCAGTAAACCGAGTTTTCTCTTTAACACATGGTTAAATCCCAAGATGATACTGATCACATCTGTGGACCGCCTTAAAAGTGCTCACCAAGTGCATACTGAGAGGAACCCATAGGAACAGCTACTTCCTTCCCATCTCAGGTGGTGGGATGAGAATTACTTGATGCAGTACTCCTGCCAGTGATGTGATGTACCAGCCAAGATTGCAACAGCTTACAACTGCATGAAATCTTTAGGATTCCAGTCAACAGGGTCAGCGGGAAACAAGGAAAATGATGCATCAGGTATATATGAAATACATACCAGAAACAGAGGCTGAGCAATCTTGGTAGAACCAGTGGTCCGAACCTGTCATTCACTGTATAGACTACTATCACAACTAAGTATGGGGTTTTTGGTAATTTTTTTTTTTGCATTAAACCTTGTTTTCACAGTTGGTTCACAAAACGCATGCTTAATGACAAGGTAAATTCTGAATCAGTTTATCAAGAACATGATGACTTCTACTGCCTAGGGTTTGGAAAGCTGGAGAAAGTGATGCTCATTTCTGAACAGAAGAAAAAGCAGATATACTACAAAAGCAGAATTTCTTCTTGAACCCATCAGAGCTGAGGTCATAGGATGACAAAATTGCCTTAAATCTAAGAAAGTCATGCTTCCCCCAAGGAGGGAGAGAATGCCATCTTTGACTCACCTATGACAGAACACAAAAGGAAGAGGTGCTGGATACCATACAGACAAATAAGAAGAAACCAGCTAAATACTTCAACCAACTGTTCAGTACTGAGTGGAGGTGACTAGGAGAATACAGAACCTCTGGGAACCAGAGCCGTAACAGGATTTTATCCCCACCGGCATGCTCCTCTTTAGGAACCTGCTACTGGATGCTCATCAAGTGGTGTAATATTATATTAAGGTGACTGTGATTCAATGTGTATTCTAAACCCAAAGTAATCACTAAACAAGTACTTTTTAAGGTAAAAGTAAGAAGTCAATAGTGACAAGACAGAATCATAAAATAAATTAACACAAAATCAGGCAGAAAAAGAGAAAGGAAACAAACAAACAAAAAAAACAACCAGCATCATAGCAGATTTTAATCAAGTAAGTTAATTAATGTATAATTGCATAAAATGTCAACATTATCCAGCATGGGGGGGGTGGTCATAGTGATAGCATTAAGCGTATATATTAGGAAAGAAGAAATATCTAATTAATAATCTAACATTCATTAGGACATTAGAAAAAAGCAAATTCTAAAATAAGCAGGAGAAAAATAATAAAAATTAAAGCAGCAGTGAAATGGAAAACAGAAAATCAGAAAAAAAATCAATGAAACTAAAAGCTGATTCTTTGAAAATATTAATAAAATCAGTAGACCACACTATGAAGAAAAAAGACACTAATTACTAGTACCAGAAATGAAGTAGGAGGTACATCTTTACACAACCAATGGACACTAAAAGGATAACAAAGGTACATTATGACACATTCTATACCCTCAAATTTGATACCCAAGATGCAATAAACCAACTCCTTGAAAGACACAGTCTGCAAAAACTAAGAATAGACAATCAGAATAGGTCAGCATCTATTAAAGACATTGAATCAATGATTGATAACTTTGTAAAGTATTGCCAAGCCCATATGCAGTCCCTTGTGAGTTCTAAAACATTTAAGGAAGAAATGATGCTAGTTCTGTATAATTTTTTCCTGAAGTTAGAAGCAAAGGGAGGATTTCCAAACTCATTCTGATACCAGCCTAATACCAAAACCATACAAAGACATTACAAGGAAAGAAAACTACATACCAGTATTTCATGAACATAAATGTAAAAATCCTCAAAATGTTAGCAAATAGACTCCAACAGTATTTGTAAACAATTAAAGACTACAACCAAGTGGGATTTATCCCAGGTATTCAAGAGTAGTCCAACTTTATAAAATATTAGAGTATATCACATCAACAGACTGAAGAAGAAAAATGAGTATTACAATAGATGCAGAAAAAATGTTTGAAATCCAACAGCCATTCATGGTAAAAAGTCTCAGCAAATGAGGAGCAGAGAGAAACTTCCTAAATTTGATGAAGATTATTTACAAAAATCCTACAGATACTACTATAATGATGAAAAACTGAAAGCTTTCCCACGAAGATCAGGAATACGGCAAGGACATCCCCTCTAATTAGCCATTCCTTTTCAACACCATATTGAAATTCTTCAAATGCAACTGTCCTTTGCTTTCCTATATACCAGCAATGAACAGGTGGAATTTGAAATTAAAAGCACACCATTCACATTTGTGCCCCCAAGATGAAAGTTAAATAAATTGGTGCAGTCACTGTGGAAAACAGTATAGGGGATCCTCAAAAAACTAAAAATAGAATTACATATGATCCAGCAATTTCACTCCTAGGTATATACCCAAAAAAAACAAAAACACTAATTCAAAGATACATGTATCCCAATGTTCACTGCAGTATTATTTATAACCACAAAGATACGGAAGGAACATTAGTGTCCACTAACAAATTGATAAAGGTATGGTATATATATAATGGAGTAATACTCTCCCACCAATTTACTTTTTATCTTTTTTCCCAACCTCTTTACTTTTAATCCATGTCTATTTAAAGTCGATTTCTTGTAGATAACATATAGTTGGGTCTTGTTTTTTGACGCATTCCGCAATCTCTGCCTTTAAGCTGGCATTTCGATTACTGACATTAAAAATCATTAATACAGTTGGATTAGTATCTGCCACATTTGTTACTGTTTTCTATTCGTTACCCTTGTTCTTTCTTTGTTCTTTTTCTGCTCTTTTTGGTTTTAATTTAGAATTTTGTATGATTTCTTTTTTTCTCATTTCTTAGTAATTCAGTTATGGTTGTTTTTTTTTTTTTGTTTCTTTTATGGGGTGTCCTAGAACTTGCAATATACATTTACCACTTACCCACATTTATTTTCAAATAACACTTCACTACTTCACAGGTAGTACAAGTACCTTATAGTAACAAAATAGCCCCAATTCCTCCCTTCCCTCCTCTGTATCATTGCTGTTATTCATTTCACTTATGACATACACATATATACACACATACATTAATTACACTGTTGATTTTATTATTTTGAACAAGCTGGTATCTGTTAGATCAATTAAGAGGAAGAAAAATAAAGCTTTTTCTTTCACCTTCACTTATTCCTTCTACAGTGTTCTTGCTTTCTTTATGTAGATCCAAGTTTCTGACTCATCATTTTCCTTCTCTGAAGAACTTCTTTTAACATTGTTGGAAGGCGGGTATACTAGCAACAAAATCTTTTGATGTTTGACATTCTTGTATTACTCCACTTTTGGATGATAATTTTCAAGAGTGGAGAATTCTAGGTTGGTGGGTTTTTTCTCTTAAAACTTTTAAGTACTTCACCCTGTTCTTGCTTGCATGGTTTCAAGAAGAAGTTTGATAAAGTTCTTATCTTTGTACCTCTGCAGGTGAGGTGTTCCCTCCCACTTTTGGCTTTTTTCAAGATAATATCTCTTTGATTTTCTGCAGTTCGCATGTCATATGTCTAGGTGGAGTTTATTTTACATTGATCCTGTCTGATGTTCTGAGCTTCCTGGATCTGTGATTTCGTGCCTAACCTTAATTTGAGGAAACTTTCAGTCATTACTTCAAACATTCTCCTCTTCTGTCTTCCCTTCTCCTTCTGGTAGTTCCAGTATGTGTATGTTACATTTTGTAATTGTCCCATAGTTCTTGGATATTGTTGTGTATTTTCCAGTCTTTTTTTTTTCTTTGCTTTTCAGTTTTATAAGTTTCTATTAAGATGTTCTCAAGCTCAGAGATCCTTTCCTCAGCTGTTCCTGGAATACTAATGAGCCCATTGCTGTTAGAGCTTTTGATCTCTAGCATTTTATTCTTAGAATTTCCAACTTTCTTATTACATTGTTCCTCCGCTCTTGCAGAGGGTTAGAGCCCTTAGTCTGTTATTGTTCTAAATTCTCAGTCTGATAATTCCCACATTTCTTCCATTTCTAATTCTGGTTCTGATGCTTGCTATCTCTCTTCAAATTATACACAAATAATTTCAGTGTGCTTTTTGCCTTTTATTGTGTCCTGCAATTTTTTCTTGATTGCCAGATATGATATACTAGGTAAAAGGAACTGCGGTGCGTAGGCCTGTGGTACTGTGGTGGGAAGACTGGAGGCAGGGGAGAGCATTCTGTCGACCTGTGACTGGGTCGCAATCATTTAACAAATCCACGCCTCTGGACTGTGAACGTCACAAGTGCTCTCAGTCCCCCAGCCTTACGTGGGGCAGATGGCTGGCGTGAGCTGGAGCTGTGTACTTCCATTCCCTCAGGTAAGTTCTACTCTGAAAAAAAAAATCCTTTAGACTCTGCTAAATCAGGCTCTCTGGAGGGTCCAACTTTGTTAAGACGAACAGCATGCTTGATAGTATTCCAAAATGGTTACTTTTCCCCTCCCCCTATCAGAAATAAGAGGGAATTGCTCTCAGATATTCACAGGAGAACCTGGTTGAGCTCCTGGAAGTAAAACTCACGCAAGTGGGGAGAGGAGGCTCCGCTGTGACTAGGCCCCCTTGGAGTTTTAACCTGACTTGCCCCCACGTGTCTCCAGCAACTCACCAACTGCAGTTTACGTTTTCCTGCCCTGGCTCTGGTTCCCACGGCAGTTTCTGCTTACGGATTTCTGCTCCAGGAACTTGTGATTCTCTGTATTTGACTATTTCTGCAATTTTGAGGACAGCAGTATGCCCTGTGCCTTCACTTCTCTGAAGGTATGTTATTTTGTTTGTTTTTTCAGTTTGTTTAGCCTTTTCCTTGTTGTTAGGGGAGAGTAACAAATTTTGGCGCCTTACATGCATGGGAAAGCAGACGTTCCCCATGCCCTCTCAGTAGATGGTGCGCCACAAAACTAGGGAGTAAAATGAGAAAATGGAAGACATCGAACACAGAAAGCACGATATCCTAACAGGAGAGAAATAAAGAGAAGTACCAGGGTAACAGTGAAGAACAGCTTCAAAATGATAGCTATGCACGAGGCAGAATGAGACAGCAGGTAAGAGAGGGGATTGTGGTTCCTCAGGATGGACGCTTACAAATGAAAAACAAAAGGTGCACAGACGTACAAGTTTGGCTCAAGGGCGTATTGTACAACAAGGGGAATATAGCCAATATTTTGCAATCACTATAAACGAAAAGTAACCTTTACAAATCATATAAAAATTTTTAAAAAAGAACGAATAGTCTCTTTGGAAAGTCTCAGGAAAAACTGTTTGCCTCTGGGAAGAAAGATGAAGGGACAGAGTTGACGAGATTTTATTTTTAGCCTTGCCATGTGTACATGGTCCTTGGATTACTTACTAGGAAAAAACTTCATGTACTATTTATGCAATATAATGTAATATGCAATATCAGTGTTAGTTCCTGAACATATATATTTAATACTTTCAGCAAATCAATCTGAAGTTCTAGTGATAATTAGGTTTCAGAGCATCTAAAGCTCTGAACACCCAAATCTAAAAGTACTATGTACATTACTGCAGAATAAAATATGAAATCTGGCTATTATAATAAATATGAGGTATTAATTTTTATACAATTTGTTCTTGTTCTTTTCTTTTTCTAGCAGTAACTTAAAGCATTTTGCAAACTGCACACTAACATTTGTAACAAGTCCTTAGATGGGGTTTGTGCAATCAGTGAATGTTTATGTGTACTTCAGTGAATTGGAGGCACTACTGCCAAGTAGTTAAGAGCATGGACACTGAAGTCAAATGGACTTGGGTTCCAACTGTGGTCCTTCTACATAACAAGCTGTCTGACTGGAGAAGATGCTTAACTAGTCTGTCCCTCGGCTTCTGCCATTTTCAGAAATGGAGAATAAGAGCTATTAAAAAGAACAAACAGTAGCCATGTGAGGTGCCTGGCATAGTGTTTAGTTTATGGCTATTCCTTGATACAGTCTGGATAATTTGTGGTTATAATTTAGATACTTAACAATACAAATTGAGGTTTAAAAAGCAACCAGAAGCTATTCAGTAATATCTGATGATTGCGTAGAGCTGTTTTCTCTGCAGTGATACTGAGGATAGCTCTGACAATGTGTACCTCCTTCTCTTTCTGCTTTCCCTTGTACTTGGTTTCCTTTAAGAAAAATAGAAGGAAAATGAATGAAATTGAAAGAATAAAGATATAAAATGAAAAAAAAAAGGAAGTTTAAAGTGTATCTATTATTTTCAGCTGTGACAATTAGAATAATGGATATTCTCTTCCCACTTGGAATTGTTCTGTACACCACGCATAGTTGAATCTTCTGTGTAGACCGCTTTTCTGTTTTTTCTGTACGGTAGGTACATGACTAGGGTCAAATAGTTTGCCCTCTACCCCCCATACTGTTCAGTCTCCCTGGACCATCACCCTACAGTTAACCTCCTTCCTAGCCCATTCAGCTGCACCATCCTTTGTTATGCTGCAGTAACTCAAACCCAGTACCTCAGAAGTTCTTCACCTACTAGATCTGTAGGAATGCCAGTTGCTCAGCATCGTTCTCAGAAGGTTACCTGCTGCTTGTCCCCATCACCACTTAGTACCGGCTTCAAAGGCGGGACTAGCATTCCAGATTCCTAATGCTCTTCTTCCATGCAGGACCCTCTGTCCTTCCAAAATGCATGCCGTCTGGCCCAGTGTCGCAACCCTTCATAATATGTCGTCTCTCAGTGCTTCACAGGCTCTGCATTTTCAGGCACATGGGGTTCAGGCTTCCTTTTTACTCCAATTACTGACCTTATACTGGCTGAATCCCAGGTCCATGTGCACAAACTTTAAATACTCTTGCAGTTCCCTTGATCTTTATTTTCACTTGAACTAATTTCTGATGTTGGGAACTTGATTTTTACCTTTATCTGTGGATCCTGACACACTTCATTTTTGTAATTCAGTCCAACCAGAAGCTCTACCCATTGTTTCTCACTCTCCACTCACACTTGAGTCCTTCTACTTGAGTGAGGCATCCAGTCCTGTAAAACTTCCATTTGTGGTCGATTAGAAAACATTCATTTTCTTAGACTGCTCTTAATCAACCACCAAACTATGGTTGAAGGCATGAAAGAATTTTCTAGCTCCCTGACTGCCTTGATCTCTTGTCCATCCATTAGATTTCCTTTGTGAACTCCAAATACAAAATCACATGATGCTTCATTTTCTCCTCAATATTTAGTTCATACTTTGCGATTATAAATGGATATAGTTTCAAGAACCAAATATCCCTACGAGATTTGTTATGAAAAGTTGACCTCAACTCCTTCACCCCCAACTTTGGCTTCCCCAGAGGCTATCTTTCAACTGAGTCTTCTACTCTTTATTTCCCTGTGCAACAGTCAATTATTGCTAAGTAAAAAATGTACATCTAATCTCAGTGCCATGTAGCAATAAACTTATTTCTCACACACGGCTGTGGGATGGCTGAGATGACTGCTTTCCACTGCAGGGCTGTGGGTTGGTTGTGGGTGTCCTGATCCACGGGTCACACTCTGCAGGCCAGACTGGAGGGGTGGCAACCAGAGTGTGCTTTCCTTAGGGCAACAGAAGCACAAAAGGGCAAGCTCAACAGCACAAGCACACTTATGCTTCTGCCTGTATCACATCTGCTAAAGTCGCCAAGCAAGTTAGGAGGCCAAAATTCAGACTCTAGGAGCAAAGGAATATATTTCACTCTCCAAGAGGCCATGGCAAGGGTGAAAAAGTAGAACACTGTCGGAGGACAGATGAATTGGGATTGAAGAATTTACCTATCACACCATCTCTCTAAATAACATACTTGTAACACTGCCTGTTTATTTTCTGAGTTGGCCGTCATTTATGGAAGAATTCTTTCTTCTTTCCTCCCAACCTCACCACAAAGCACACGAATACTTCCCAGTCCTCAAGCTTTCTATATCACCACTTTGAGTAAATCAATATGAAGTGTTTACATTACTGGCTATGCAAACATTACTCATCGCTAAGTTATATATTATGATTCCTTTCCTGCTTAAGTCTTCGCTTTTCCTGGAGTTAGAACTTCTCTTCCAAGTGTTTAGTTTTCTGTATACTTATGACTCATTCAACAGCAAACACTTGGCTATTTGTCTTGATCTACTTTCAAGATATTCAGACACATAAGGCATTTCACCAGTTTTATATTCCTGAAGTCATCCTTGGATTCTTCTGACCTTCAACACGGACTGGCTGTCCTCTCCCAGTCCCACACACAAAACTCTCATTCTAAAATCTCCCTAGACCAGCATCCTGGGGATAATCTCCATCTCTCTGCTGTCACGGATCTCTGATCTCCCATGTAATCTTACTGAATGACTCGTTTTTGTGGAACATATTCTTGACTAGCTTTCCAAGAAAGGTATAAGAGAGGTAAGTTTTTTAAAATACTTTTTATTGCTTTTTTTCTTTGATATTTCCTCCCCTCAATTTTCTCTCTTTTGGGAAGTTTTGTCACTAAGTATTGGCTTTGTTGGATTGGATTTCTAATTGTGTTTTCTGTCTTCTATTTCATGTTTTTTGTCCTTTCTGGGAAAGTTCCTCAGATTTATTTTTAACCCCAGATCTTTTTTTTAATCTTCTGAATGTTTTATTTTTTTCAGCATTCTGATCTTACTTCACGTTTACAGTGAACTTTTACCTCTGTAATGCTATTAACTTTTTTAAAGTTTTCCTTTCTCTGCATATGCGCTGTTTCTTCATATTACGCTTGCTTGCTTTGGTCTCTACCTTCCAGAGTAAGTGTATTCTTCACATGAGATGGAACTACCTGTCACCTTAGACTTAAGAGTGGAAGATTAAAAAACTATTAAGCAATGAGCGCAGGGTTGGGGTTTGTGACCAAGGAGCTTCACTGTAGGGTAACAGTGTTGACATGTTTACTAGGGGACCCCTGAGGTTAGTATTTTTAGGTCTTTCTTCTTAGACTGAACATATTCCACAAATAAAATTCTTTCCATTTCTAGCTAGGAGAGAAAGCCCAGCCAACCAGGATACTGGTTGCTGAGTGGGAGAAGAGCCCCTGGCCAGGCAGGATGCACGCGGTCTGTTAGTCACTGCTTTGGGCAAGGCACTCACTCTCCACTGACTGCACCCCACATTCTCCCCAGACATAGGGAGCACTTGGCCCCACCCACCTCTGTAGAGGGATGGGCCATAGAGCAGAGGAGGAGATTTAGAGATCAGATTATTTCTTAAGTACATTCCAGCAGAGCCTCTTTATTTTGTCCTCTTTTGCTCAGTTCTAGGGGTACCTGGTGCTACCAGGTCCTGAACTGTTTGGGGATTCCATTGTAGTCAATTTTGATTCTTCGCTTTCCCTCCCACTCTTATAATTCAGCCTTCTCAGATCGACTGGGTCAGTTACTACCCATTCAGCTGCTTTCTGGTTATTGATTTGTTTGCCATCACCACCTCTTTTATTCTCCTTATTCTCACGGGTTCATGTTGGTTTTAATCCCTTGCCAAGTAGTTTTAATGAGGTTTGAGCAGTGAACAAGATTAGGTACACACTCAGTTGGTTGTCTTTACCCCCAAACAGGAGTCTATGAACACTCTAATTAGGTAAGTGTTTCCATATTGTCAACCATAAAGGTGGCTTCCATTTATATTTCCAAAAACAATGTATGAGAATGTAGCAGAGTTGTTAACATGAGGTGAATGAATGGAACTCAAAGGGACTGAAAAACCTCTAAGAATAATATTTTGTGTATAATGCAGTTATTTTTCTGTGAAGAGAGTCTACAAGTTTTCAGAGGTTTTCTAAGACAAAAAAAGTAAGGAACCATTGTTTCATGGTAATCACGTAGTGGTTCATGGTTACAAATAATCCAATTACATATCTATTTTTCTAGCTTTAACATCATTCACAGTATTGTTTCTGCAAGGCAGCCTGGGAAGTTTGCCCAACAAAGAATATACATTAGAGAAGAACTAAATCAAAGGCAAGCATGCACAGGTTTCTCACTCTGCAGTTATAGATTCAGGCTCAGAATGTTTCAAGTAGAAACAAAATAGGCTATCTTACAATGAGGTAAACAATGAACACCTGCATTCAATTAATCATCTGAAAATCAAACTTGAAGCATTTTGCATACATTTACATTGTTTGAATTATGCAACGTATTTTAGAATTGCACAAAAGACAGTCATCCAAGATGCTTTGTTCTTACAATACATCCAAGCATTTTCTAAATAAATAAACAATCTCAGACTAAGTCCATATGAGGCTGATAACATAGATGCAATCATCAGTCTTCAGGAAACAAAGTTTCAAGACCTAGCTAAGGATAAGATTTCTTTGGGTACAAATTTTTAGATGAGGTTACATGGAATTACATTCATAAAAGGTTTTCAAACACCTATCTGTCAAAAAAAAAAAAAAAAAAACCTGTCAGCTTATTCAGTTTTACCAGCCCTACCCAAGCAAAATCCACTAAGAACCTAAGAACTTATATGCAAACACCAACCAAATGCATCAGTTAAACGTTACCCTAGAAAATGGTATTTCTTTTTCTACATCCAGATAATTAGGGGGGAAAATGAATTTCACCAGTAATTCTAAAACTGTTTTTAGCCATTTTTGTTGACTTTCATAATCAAGTATTATCAAGCATGATTAAAAACTAAGAGGTTCAATAGAGTATTTTACCCTTCTCTTTTATGTACCGTCTTTGAAAAAGTAAACTGATCAAAAGTTAGCAACGCAATTAAGAAATTAAGATATTGCCCAGAAACACACTGAGTATACACATCACACATGCATTATCTACCTCCAGGGTAAACAACTAAGGGAAAAACTGAAATCCTCTATCACTAACCAACCCCAGAGATAAGGCAGCTTTAAATTCATGTGGAGAAAACTGTTAGAAGGTACTGTTGTAATTTTATCAAGATACCATAAGGATCTGAAATAAGTCCAGGACATAAAGAGAAGGGAGGGCTCAGAGCCAGAAGTCATTTCAGGGCCAACAGGGTTGGTAACATTATTACCTAGTTGGAAGATGTAGAAAAATGAACAGGTCTATTGGTTAGATTAATGGCATCAGTTTAAGTTACCTATAGGACATCTAGTAAAAAAATACTCATAGGAAGTTGTAAATACATGCCCAACACTTATAAGAGAAACATGAAAAAGAATGATCAGAAAACTTGGGGAATACCTATCCAAAAAAATCCAAAAATCCATTTGCCAGGCAATACTCTAAGGACTGAGAAGAATGAATAAGGCTGGTGGGAAATCATACAAGTAAACAAAACATAAGGACACCACAGCCAATCAGTATGTTCACAAACTGCGGGAGCTGGAGAGAAGCACCACTGACTTCATGAGCTCAGTTCTATTTCGTTTTTCAGTTTATGCAAAGTACACAAAATTTAATCTGAGTCCAGTGCGACACTTAAAGCTGTAACAATCTGCTTTAAACCCCAAACATTTCATGTCATTTAGTGCCCAAAAGTATAGTTTTAAAATTATCCCATCTTGTACACAACACAACTTGCCCAGTAGCCTCTTTCTGGCCCACTCATTTTAATATCTTCAGGGTTCTCCCCAGCCCTTGTATTTCATATGATATTTTCAAGTCCTTCTTGGATATCTCACTTTATAATGTTTCTACCAGCATCAACTTTTTGGTTTACTTTGTATTTTTTTTTGAGCAGGTAATTAGATTCATTTATTTATTTATTATTATTTTTTAATGGAGGTCCTGAGGATTGAACTCAGGATCTCCTTATGCTAAGTACCCACTCTACCACTGAGCTATACTCTCTCCTCCTTGTGGCACCATCTCAACATCATGAAACACTGTTTCTATGTTATCTGTGAAAGTCTGTGGCTCCTTTGCATCTTCAAAACTCTTCTCTGAAAAGGGAATCATTGTTACACTATTGGTGGGAAAGTAAATTGGTGCAGTGATTGTGGCAAACGATATGGCAGTTTCTCAAAAAACTAAAATAGAACCACCCTTTAATCCAGCAATTCCACTCCTTGGTATATATCTGGAAAAAATGAAAATGCCAATTCAAAGAGATACATGCACCCCAATGTTCATAGCAGCATTATTTACAATAGCCTACATTAGGAAGCAACTTAAGTGTCTATCAACAGATGAATAAAGAGGATGTGGTATATATACACACACTGGAATATTACTCAGCCATAAAAAAGAATGAAACTGTCATTTGCAACAACATGGAGAAACTTAGAGGGTATTATGGTAAGTGAACTAAGTCAGACAAATGCTGTATGATATCACTTATATGTGGAATCTACAAAATAAAATAAAATAAAATAATGAATATAACAAAAAGGGTACAAACTCATGGATACAGAGAACAAACTAATGATTGCCAATAGAGAGGGGAAAAAAGGAGGGACAATATAGAGGTAGGGGAATCAAAGGTACCAATTATTATGTATAAAATAAAGTACAAGGATACGCTGTACAACACAGGGAATATAGCCAATATTTTATAGTAACTCTAAATGGAGTAAAACCTTAAAAATTGTGACTCACTATTTTATACACCTGTAACTTACAATATTGCACATCAACTCTATCTCAATTAAAAAAACATGACAGTAGAGTCTAGGAGACGCAGGGAAAATAATTGAACGTGGTTATCTCTGGGGAGATGGGCCAGAAGGAGTGGATCCACAAGGAGAAGTGGAGCAGAGGACTTCCGTGTTTGTATTTATCTTTTAAAATTTTATGCATATATTACTCTGCTTAAAAAATTGAAATGACTATATAGCACAGGAAGTATATTCAATATCTTCTAATAGCCTATAATGAAAAAGAATATGAAAAGGAATACACACACACACATCAATCTGAATCCTTATGCTATACACCAGAAACAAACAGAGTTGTAAATTGATGACACTTCAATTTTTTAAAATTTGAAATAAAAAATGTATGTTTTACTAAAAAAAAAAAACTTTCCTATTCTCTACAGCCTAGCCTTCATCCTTCATCCTGAAAAGTAATGACTAAGAAAGCAAGACTTAAATTTGCCTGAACACTAGGCCACTGACACTAATACTAACCCCAAAAAGCTATTCAGCAATAAAATAGAACAATGGACTGATATGTGCAACAACATGGGTGAATCTCACAATCATTATGCTTTAGCGTAAGACACCAGACACAAAAGACTACATATCCGTGATTCCATTGATATGACATTCCAGAAAAGCTAACACAATAGAGACAGAAAACAGATCAATGGGAGGGTCTAGGGATGGGGAAAGGGAACTGACTGCGGATTTGACCATGTGATTTGCCTTATCTGATACAAGAACCCAGAAATAGTGTGCCAGTCACGAACCTAGGCTTTAAGAATCCTTATATGTTTCACTCTTTTATACCTCTGTCATCTCCGTGAGAAGAACATGCCTGAATTGACTGCTGGTCCAAGAAAGATAAAAGAATGGAGCAACGCTGATCCAGCCTACGGACACCTTCAGTGCAAAGCAGCCGCCTCAAAGCACAGCACAGCTACACATACACTTGCTCACAGGGATTGCACTAAGGCCTGCATGTCCTCCTTCACCATCAGCGAGCTGGGCTGTGGTCCCTGGGCAGAATGAAATCCATAGCACAGTTACAGACTGGTGAGGAACTATTCAGTAGGATAGTCTGGGGACATTGGGAAATTAGCCAGGAACACCTGGAGTGCTATACTTCTTCTGTAATAGGTAACATCCTACTCTGAGAAACTTAATACATCTCCTTAGCAACAAAGAATTAAGATCATTTCATTTGTTGTCGACAAGTACAAAAGCATGTGAGTGAAGTCACAGCCCAATAGGTATGTCACTCTTCCGCTCCTTCTCTGCACATTCTATGGATTCCATCATGGAACAGCAGAGCATGCCATTGGCAAATACCAACCCCTTGGTGCCATTACACCTACCTTTTGGTACCAGCCTTTGGTGTACCTACACCCTTGTGTTCCATAAACGACACTGGCTGTGGCCACCTCTAGCACAGGTGCGGACAGGTACCTGGTTCACCACTATTCAGATGGCACATACACAGTCACTCACCTCATTATAGAAGACAATGAGAATTCTAATTTCATCCTTCTTATTTTTATTTCAACACTCAAAGTGCCTGAAACAATATGATGTTTTCAATCTTTGCCTGAAAAGATTGTCTGCTTCTATTCCCATGACTAGGACACAAATGAGACATTGTACTTAATTTTTTTTTTTTTTTGAGTAGATACAAGATGGTTGACCCACCCTCACCTTTTTTTTTTTTTTTCAAGGAGATGCCCAATCTACAGTCCCTGCTAAGGAAGCATCAACCTTATTCTCCTGTCATTTCCCTCCCTCCCCAACCCCACCCTATGGATGATGTGGACTGGTCTATTGGTGAGGACCTATCCCCAGAACATCCAATCCATCAGATGATCAGCGGCTTATGATCTGGGTAAATAGGATGACGAAGGTTCTGTCTGCAAGAAGTTTTCACTAGAAAATAATGAAAGAACTTGCCTTTGGGAAGGGGAGTCAAACCTACCATGCCATGCACCCTTCTTGGAGCTAAAGACCTATGGCAACTAAAGCTACAATTATAGGGAAGAAAAAATCATAAATTTAGCAGATGAGTAAAAACAAAAGTTAATCATAAAGAAGCAAAAACCCCAGAAATAATTCAGATCTCAACCGTTTGCCAGTTACCAACCAATCATACTTTTTCAATAACTTATATGTCTTTCTTAGAAAACTTTGTATCTGTCTTCCTTAGAAAACTTTGTATCTGTCTTCCTTGCAAACACAAGAGCTAATCAGGGAGGTTCCATGGACATTAGAAAGTTCCAGGACCAATAAGAGTTCTTATTAGAGTCAACTGTCTCAAAATTCTTCTGAAAGAATGTGTAACAGCATCACTGATGATTATTTGTAAATATGGAGAGCTAGCCAAAAGCCCTTTCCAAACCAAAATTACAAGTATGAGAAGTGACTAAACTGCAAGCATGCTACCTAGATACCCCTTTTGCAATGTATTTGAAGGCTCCACAGTCTCCGATCAGCAGCATGAATGCTGACAGACCCTTTTACCATGCAAAGACATAGACCTTATGCTCAAAAAGCATGGTGTAGTAACACCCTTTTATAAGATGGGGATATACTTTAAGAAATACTTGAAGGGGAGAATTTAGCTCAAGTGGTAGAGTGCATGCTTAGCATGTAGGAGGTTCTGGGTTCAAACCCCAGTACCTCCTCTAAAATATATAAAATGAATCTAATTTGAAAAAAAAAAAGAAATACCTGAAGAAAAGAGACATTTCAGTGATAGCACTAAGGACAAAATGTAGGACTCCTACCCAGCCTCCGCTGAGTCCTCAGGAAGAACTGCATTCCCTCTCTGATTAATAATTATTTCCTGAGTGTTGACATTTATTCTCTGCTATGCGATGTAAACAAAAGCACATTCTCGTTCCCAAAGGATTATCATGATACTAAACAGACATCCAACAGACACAGGCCTAGATTAAGTACCAAAAAAGAAAACCATACCAAAACAAAAAACACACAAGAAAAAAAAATCTGATTAATTTTCACTGTGAAAATATCAAGAGTAGGAAACATATGGTGATACTGAAAAAGATACCCCTCTTCAAATGTGGATGTCATGGGATCAAGATCGAGCATCTGTCCTACAAAGCCGGTCACAGCGGTACCATCTCCTAGGGAATCCTCATCATAGAAGATTCAATAGCCACAGAGTCCACTATAAGCTAAAATTACCTTCATTTGTAGGCATTAGGACCACAAAAAAAGCTGAAGCAATAGTCTTGGGAAAAAGTGATTAATCTATGTTAAATACATTTAATCAGTTCTGCATGTGTTATGTTTTGAGGTTAAGAGAGAGATTCAAAGCGTGCCTAAAAGAGTTCTTGCCAAATCCTGTGGCGTTTAAGTTATGATTTTTTTTTCCCCAGAAAGTAGGACGCTTGTGAAAGATCTCAGAGTGATTACACTGAAAACTAGAAGCTACCTCTGGATCAAATGCATAGCAACAAGATAGAACAAACTTCCTTCCTGATGTAACTCCATATGGGACAAATTTGGCATCAGTTTTATCTACTGTCTAAAAATCACCAGCTCACAAAAATACCATCACATTTGCCCCAGCGGGGACCATTTCTAGTTGCCTTGCTGCAGTGCCAGAGAAAAAGTACAAGTTTGAAATGTGACATCTCTCCAGAAGTGAAAATTCACCACACCTGACCCAGGTGTGTCCCGTACCACTTACTTGCTACAAAATGCTCGGCCGCGTTCATGGCCACACATTGCCTTTGCCTAAGGCCAAGAAACTGCACCATTCATCTTTCTCAGTTCTTCCTATAATTCAGCTTCAGGAGCCTTCCTGTTTTAATTCCTCATTTTATCTGATACATTAGAAAGCTGTGTGTATTTCACCTTAGAGGAAGATGATAATAATGAATCACATGTCCATTCATTGTAGAGCCCTTAGTGAGAAAACATCTTTTAACTTGTCCAGGATACTTTTAAAGGTTTTTGTTTTGTTTTGCTTTGTTTTTAATGGTTTCTCCTCCTGTTGCTTATTCCTGGGTATTATTTTATTCAGTTTCCTAAAAAATTTGAGAAACTTGCCTTAATCTTCAACTGAAGAATTCATATATCCTAGATGTTTCATTGTGTAAATATGCTAATTAAATACAGAACAACTGAAGTAGTTGACTACATTTAAAAGACTAGTCTTATTTCAGTTTTACTGTAAATTAAAAACACTACATAGCACTACAGTTGGATTAAATCATAATACCCTTGCAAATAAATTCTTCAGTTGTTGCTTTACTAAGAGCCACAGATAAGTAACTCTACCTGTAGTTTTCATAATGGAATATTTCATACTGTGTTTTGAAGAACATGTAGTAATTTGGGGTCATTTTTAACATGATAGCTCGCCAACCACTGAACAACACAGTACACACTTCAGGCCATAGCTGCAAAAGTGGGCCTTTTACCAATGGCTTTCTAGACAGCTTGTAGACAAGACCTGGACTAAAATCACTGAAACTAAACTTTAGAACCCCACTATGGCAAACTTTGTAAAACTCAAAAGCTAGTCAGAAACCTTGTGATTCACAAATGTACTTAAGGTGCAACTTTAAAAGTAAGACTTTTTCATACCTAATTTTTATTCGTTTTTTTATTGAAGTATAATTGGTTTACAATGCTGTGTTGATTTCTAGTGTACAGCAAAGTGATTCAGTTACATATATATATGTATATATATATACATACATACACACATACATACACATATATATTCTTTTTCAAATTCTTTTCCATTGTAGGTTATTATAAGATATTGAATGTAGTTCCCTGTGCAATACAGTAGGAACTTGTTTATTTCATATATAGTAGTATCTCCATCCAAGTTGCTGCAAATGGCACTATTTTATTATTTTTATGGCTGAGTAGTATTCCAGTGTGTGTGTGTGTGTTTGTATACACACACACATTGCAACTTTATCCAGTCCTCTGTTGATGGACATTTAGGTTGTTTCCAAGTTTGACTATTGTAAATAGCATGCACCCCAATGTTCACAGCAGCACTATCTTTTCAAATTAAGAGTTTCCTCTGGGTATTTGATCAGGAGTGGGATTGCTGGATCATATGGTAAGTCTATTTTTAGCTTAAGGAATCTCCATACTGTTTTCCACAGTGGCTGCACTAAACTACATTCCCACCAACAGTGTAGGAGGGTTCCCTTTTCTCCACAGTCTCTCCAGCATTTATCATTTGTGAACATTTTTAATGATGGCCATCCTTACTGGTGTGAGGTAATACTTCATTATAGTTTTGATTTGTATTTCTGATAATTAGCAATATTGAGCACTTTCTCAAGTGCCTATTGGCCATTTCTCAAACACAGTTTTAATCACTGACTATATCCAAGACATAGGTCAGGCTTATTCAAGGCCCTATGCTAAAATAAATTTACCGCTGATAGTGGTTAGGAACTTGTGAGATAATGGATTTATTCTTTTATGGATTGCTTCATTGCTAGTATTTCTACCTGTACCTGACAAAAGTGGAAAGAAAATTTTAATAAAAATATAGCATATTTTCAAACTATATTCCAGAAACACTGAACAGATTCTTACTAAAATTTAGTGTAAATCAAATGGCTCTAGAAACCATATAATATTACCATCTGGATTATCTAAGAATAGTTTATCTGCAGTCATTTTTAACCTAAGACTGTTTTTAGAGTTGTCAGAACTTCCACTGTCCTTAGATTATGTACAAATAGTATTTGATTAACAATTAAGAAACATTTACTTCAATCTGAAATTATTGAATTATGCATGTGGAAAATTAACTCCCTAGAGGTATCACTTTATATCAGTGCCCAGTCTTTTCTTCTCATCTGTGAACTGCGTAGTTACAGTATGAACAATCCTACACACATACACATGTGTGTGCACACACAAAAAGCCAGAGATTCTGTGGTCAGATTAAGCCTTAAATTTTCATAAGGAATCTATTTAATAAGAACAAAAGACCCAAATAAAATGTAATTATTTGGTTGCAGTCACAAGAGACCTAAAAAAGAAAAAGTCCCTAGAAACCATGATGTCAGCCACAAACAAGTAAATGAAGAACTGCATTCAATTCTGCAAGATCTTCAGACCAAATTAGATCAGCAAATGTTCTTGCTTGTTTGCGAAGTTTTCAAAACCTTTCCCTGAATTTACCAATCTAGAAAAGGTAAAGCTAAGTCACCAAAGATCAGGAGCTGAAAGTAACTTTCATTTTCCTCTAGTTTTCTTTCTTGTAATAAATTGTGAAGCCGTAACATCTTAAAGATAATAAAATGTACTCATTCATTACACACAACTAACGTTAAGTCAGGAACCATACAAGGCAATAAGCAACTCACTGCATTCTTAAAGTTCTATGGCACAAATGGAAAATTTTTAATTTCGTAGATTTTTTAAAACCTCATCGTAATCCACACTATTTTTATGGTACAGCTTAGCAAAAATAAGATTTCTATTTCCTGGAATATTTAAAACAAGACTGCTTTTATCTTTACTTGCCACTACTCCTAACTTATTATCTTTATCTCCCCTTTACCTTTAATTGAAAAGTTAAAACAAATGAGTATGTTGTCTACAAGTCTATTTCTTGTGCAGAAATGAACTACTTTCTCAATGTTACTAGCAGTGATCCACTGCAAGTGTTCCGTATGCAAGTAAGTTCGGGAAACGCTAGCTTAAACAAAGCTCGGCAGCTTCATCTCAGAGACTTTAGTTTACTAATAGGCATTGACAGTCCAACTGTCAAAAACTAAAGACAAGAAGAATTTTGAAAGCAGCAAGAGATTGTGTCCATTTTGCACAAGACTCACTAGTAAGACTAACAGAATTTCTTAACAGAAACCATGGAGGCCAGAAGGCTGTGGGAAAACATTCAAAGTGCTGACAGAAAAAGATTGTGAACCAACAATTCTATACTCAACAAAATAATCCTTCAAAAATGAAGCAGAAATTAAGACATTCCCAGGTAAGCAAAAACTGGTAGAATTTTTGCTAACCAGCATGGTCTACAAGATATACCAAAAGGAGTTTGAGGCTAAAACTCAAAGGACACTAGACAGCAACCTGAATCTACATAAAGAATACCAGTAAAATTAACTACATACATGGGTAAGTATAAATGACAGTATAAACATACTTTTAACTCTTTCTCATTTTAAAAGACCATTGCAAAAATTAATAAATACAAATGAGTATTGAAGGGTATGCCATATATGAAGATTCAATTTACATAACAGTATAGCACAGCCAAGTGTATAAATAGTGTAGAATAGGAGAGTAGTGTTGAATCTTGGATTGTGTGAGGAAATAACTTTGATTCTTAATGCAAGAAAAATTTCAATTATAATAATACATAGAACAGACAGACAAATCTATAGGTAGTACTCAACCCTTAAGCCACAGTTTGGGAAATCTGCTGTAATGTTACTCTTACTGCTATAAAACTTACAAAATGTGTACATTTATCACATTTTATATATAAGAAATTCATTCAAAGTGTAAGCAATCTATTGCTAAAGCTGAAACATTCACTAAGGTAACTTCCTCCAGAACCCAAATGATTTCCTTTAGTCATCTGCATCATCAATAAATAAAAGTTTTGTTTGCTCATTGCTAAGTTAACTTCCCCATAAAAACACTATTTCTCAAATAAAGTCCTTCATTGCATATGTAAGTGTTCCAATGTGGTATTTAATAAATGCTTGTACTAAACGGCCACACTAAAATGAGATACACTAGAAAAGATAATTCTAATTAAAACTATAAATCAATATCCATCATTTCTTTCAGGTTTTTCATTTTTATGAAGGATAAAATATTTTTACTGAGTGACTATCTTATGCAAGGCTCTGGGCTCAGCACTGAGGGTAACACAGTGAGCAAGACGAAGTCCCTGCCTTCTTGGCCTACAGCTTATAGGGGGATAAAGGTAACCAACAAGTAAAACAAACCACACAGCCAATCACAAATTACAGTAAATACTATAGAGGAAATTTTAGAAAGGGAATTAGAAAATTAGGAGAAAGCATAGACAAGAAGGCTTCATAAGGAGTTGTTATTTAAGCTGTGATCTAAAGCATGAAATCAAACCAGAGCATAAGAAAAGGAGCTTGTGTCAGCTGGGAAAAGGGTATCCAGCCAGTCAGGCTGGTACCGCTGCTAAAACCACAAGAATGTTACAGCTTCAGCACCTATCTTGTTCATGCCAGAAAATTCATGTCAAGAGGAAAAGGAAAGACATTAAGAATAAAAGAACAACAGAAATAACATCAATCATTTGTTGACCACTGAGGAAGATGGAAACATTGGTCGTCATTTTTTCATTTTCCTATAGAATGATAAACGCACACCTTTGCCACCATCACAGTGTGAAGCCTACCTTACTGCGCTCTTGTTGGAACTGGTCACATGGCTTGCTTTGCCCAATGGAACATGAGTGGAAGTGGCCATGTGCTAGTTCCATGCCTATTCCTTATGAAAAACCACATCTTTCCACTTGTTCTCTCACAATTTCTACCACTGCGATAAGAACTTCCATCAGAGCTGCTGTCCCTCCAGCCTGGGCTCCAGAAGCAGCACACATAAAGCCAACCCGAGCAGAGCCTTCAGCAGGGAGCACGGGTACTAAGACCATAATGAACGCCACCCTGTGAAGCCCCGCCTTTATCAACCAACACCCAGCCAACCTGCAGACCAAGTAAGCAAGAATAACTGTTCCATGCCATGGGGTGTGGGGATTAACTGTACCTAAGGGCTGACAAATACTTCTCACATCAGGCACTGTGCTAGGAACCTTACATGGGTCAGCTCATCCCAACTTCCCACTGATCCTTTAAGATAAATACTTTCAGCCCTATTTACCCAACAAGTATACTGAGAGTGATGGGTTGAATAGCCTGCTTACAGACACAGTAAGTGGGAGAACCAAGAATCAAACCCAAGCAGTCTCATTTCAAAGTCCTGTGGCTCCTTCTTACCGTGATGGTCTCCCTTCTCCTAAGTTGGCTTCAGTCTGCTGACAATCATGTCGGTAAGTATAGCCTTGTCCTCTTTCTGTTCTAGTACTTGTGGATGTGAAATATAAAAAAACAAACTAGGAACTCAAATTGGTGTTTCCAAATTTGTTATTTTTGTTGTAGCTGCTGCCTAACGATCCAGTTTACCAGGGTGCAAACTAAACAGAATGCCACCAAGCTTCGGTAACATTTTAAATGGTTACACTGTTGTATCTTCCAGAAAATAGTAGCAGAAAAGTAAATGTTATTATTTATCACTTATATTTGATTATAAGAATATTTTAATTCAATTCAGTTTTTTAAAAAATGTCTTGCTAAAAATAATACATCATTGCCACATAACACTAAGTGCACAATTTGATAGTGGCAACATCCTCCTGGAAAAGAAAATATGATGCCAAAAATGTTCCTTTTAGGAATAAACTGAATATAGTAAATTCCTTCACCAGTCAAGACATGGGTAAGTATAAAAAGTGAAATTTATTTAAAATGCAGCACTCAGTGTAAAGGTTTTTTTTTTCCCACATAAAGTTATACTGCTTTATATACCACCAGGACACGATGTAGCATGATGATTTGTAATATGGCTGAAAACAAAGGGCACTTATGCTTTCCGCAATCCATCAGAATCAGGTATCAAGCAGACTAGCCTACTTCTAATGACAGGAAGTCTGACTTCCTGATACTCTTAATTCCATTTATTATTTTGTGGTAGGGAACACACAGACTGCATGAAATGATGTAAATTATCTTTATCAGCCTAAAGAGGCTTTGGCCATTTACTCTTTTTTTTTTTTAAACTTACAAAGAAATTTGAGATTACATTAAGGGAAAGGAAATAAAGTCTGGCCAAAGCATCTTGAAATTTTTAGATTTTCTTAGAAATAGAGGACATAAAAATTTTCCTTGCTGTTTTCTTATTATCCTCAAGGCTATAAGGGCTAAGAAAAGGGTGTATTTTCAAGAAAGGAATTTACTGTCATTAAATACATAAGCTTAATAGGATGTTTCCTAAACCTCCCCCACTCAACGATAGCCATCAGGAAATAATGGAGTTAGTCATCCTTTATTTCTTCTATTTCAAATATACTCATTCCCTAAGGCATGTATATCAAAAACATATTCAACATTAGAGTTAAACATCAAAGTTACACCAAAAAGTTGAAAACTACACAGATAAAGATAGACAACATGCCAATAAAAATGCACTGCTGAATATATTCACAACTAACCAGCTAAGCAAATAGTCCCTAGTCTTTTCATCCTGGGTTATCAAATCTTATTAAAAAAATTCACAAAATAATTATACTTTTTATGGGCAAGTATCATCACAATGTATTGGAATAATACATGTTATTATTTTAACAATCATTTTCAGGAAACAACAGATAAAGTAATCAGGATGCAATTTTTATCTTGTTTTTGCCATTTAATAGATACTGACCCTTACAAGTATTTTGACTTCTTAACTATAAACGGGAGTATCACCTACCAGTTACTCTGCCTTCCGTCGAGTACTCGGTGAACTGATTTCCCTTTCCCTTTGCGTGAATCAAAAATTCAGTATTACTTTAACAAAGAAAGTGTGTCCTAGGATGAAGCCAAGAATGACATTTTGAACCAGTTTCAAGTGACCTAAGAGTCTTTAGGAGACACATACTCCTCCCCAGTCAATCTCCACTCTGAGCACATTTCCAGCTCCCACAGCCGTCAGGAACAGATGAGAACGCCTGCTCCTAGTGGAAGCTTAGACACAACAGGCACCCAGATGAGAACTGTCAGCGCGAAGGGCAAGTAGCTCTAAACCAAGTAATAGGGATTTTTCACTTGTTCCGTGAATATATTCTAACATCTAATCACTATTGCAGAAATTTTAAATGAATATATCATTGGATAGAAATGGGATGTGGTTCAATCTGTTTTAGTTCTGTAAGCTAAAGGATGGATTATTATTGGAGCTTTATATACAAAGGCCAGCATTTCTGCCATTTGAAACAAACCTGGGATTTTCCCCTACAACTTAAGCCTGAAATCTCTTTCCAAGTAACTATTTCTTCTCTAACACAAGGTCAAACATCCTTATGGTGATTCGTCAGGCAAATGCACTGACCGCTAACTTCTTCTATCTTTAACTGTGTCCTTCCTCCAGCTTATTCTGCTTGGGTGACATTAGTGTCTCATGTCCATTTATGCTCCTGTAACCAAGCAAACGACCACTGGATGGTTTTCTGAATCTCTGCTCACCTCACTGGCTTGACGACTTACATACACCTTCCATGCTCAATAATACAGTATATTTGAACAAAAACAAAATGTCAGGGAAAAAATTCTAGGTTACTTCCAAATCTCAAAATCATGAAGCTTCAAGAGATTCAGTTTATAGAATTAACTCTTAAGTTTTTACATTTAAACACTTTACTAGGGGCTGAACAAACTGAAGCAAACAATGGATTTATAATAATGTGGAACTTGCAGTAACTGCCACTATTTCTAGTTATTTCCTTCTCAACAACCTAGCAAAGATATTATCTTCTGTCGTGGTCAAAAATACCAAGACTCAGAGAAGTATAGTGAAACACTGAACACAAAGTCGCAGAAACTAAACACAAATGATTCCACATTTTTTACTCTTACAACATGATGATTGTGGTGGATTAAAGAGAGCCACCGATTCCTTATGAGGAGGGGGTGTTTGTGTTCCCTCTCCTTAAATACATGGGCTGGACTTTAACTGCTGTGACCTATGGAGATGGCACAAGTCACGGTGTTCCGGATCCAGGCTCCAGCTGTAACGAGACAGGAGCCTCCACCTTGACCTCTGGGAACCCAGTCTATCTTCAAGGTGACTGTTGATTACAGCCAACAGATTCACTATGGTTTTTTTCAATCCAGGATACTTTACTTCAGTTCTCAGATTTCTATTTGATCTTTTACCCTTTCCATATTTGTCTTGAAATTCCTCACCCTTCACCCATTATACTAACCTTGTCATGGAGATTTTAAACTCCTATGCTGCTGTTTTCAACCTCTGGGTCTTTTACTATTGACCACTTAACATCAGCCACTTTTACCTTCTTAATATTTAAGTTTCAAAATATGTACTAGACACTGTAGGTGATATTTCACAAACTACATGCTTGGGTGACATGGTGTTTCCTGGAAAGTGGCACTCCTAAAATGTGGTCCTTCTAGAATCTTCATGAAAAGCCAGCCGTGTTTACCAGTTCTCTTTCACATAGCAAGACCCCAACTCCAAACCCTGTCTTCCTCTGGGGCGAGCTGGTGCTCCAATCTCTGCTCACCTCCTTCAGGCTTCCCGCTGACGATTTTCTCCTGAGTCCCTTAGGATACTGCCCCACACATGCACAGTTCAGGAGTCAGCAAAGGCTTGAAATTGTATATTGCAAATATCGGCCCTCTCTCCTGTGTGGCTTCCTCCATCTGGAATACCTCCTTCCATGGCCAACTTTCCTGGAGGCCCCAGACTCCATCCTCTGGCTTCGCAGGCCAAAAAAGGTAATAGCTTTCTGCCTCACCACTAGAGTGACTAAGAAGTGACCTCGGGGAAAAACCGCTTGTATTATGTGTCACTCAGTGTTCAGGCAGGAGTCAAACTACACAAAAATTTGAATGGCAGAGATTTAACAGTGTATTACTATGCAGGATGGCTTTATAAAGAATGAAGAAAACAGAACTCTAAGAAACCTTCTAAGTCTGAGGGAAGACACCCAAGGAAGGAACAAACTTGGGAAGAAGGCGGCCCCTACATCCAAGCCTGAGATTCAAATCTCACTGGAGAAGGTACGTTGGTGGCACACTGGATGGTGGAGGAGTTAATGGCCGGACCTGGGCCAGAGCGGGGTCCACGATCAGCAGGCCAAGGCTAGTATTCTCAGAATCCCTGGGGGAGGACTGGCAAGCTGAGAGCCCCTCTGGATGGCCGGGAGCCTGAGACTGCTGAACAGGGACCCGCAGACAGAGGCTCAGGGCCCAGAGACCAAGGCTGGCATGCACAGAACTGCCGTCCAGGACTGGCTAAGAGGAAATCCTCCACCAGGGGGTCAGCAGGCAGAGAATGGCATCAAAACTGACGCAGAGTGAATGACACTGTGTGCCCCACCTGCATGCCAATGGCAGATGCAGAGGCAGCAGGAGTGGAAGCACCCCAGACTCAGAAAAGTCCCTTCAACCTGCAGTGTCGCCTTAACACCCTTCACTGATGAACCTTAAAATGTCTTGGCAAAGGAGAGATGTCCGCGGGATCCGGCAACGTGGTGAGGAGTGGATCCAGAGCTCAGTGGCGCACCACCTAAGTGTGGCTCTGACCTAGCCTGATTCTCTTCTTTCTCTTCTGGAAGGCTGAATCCCTTCCAGTTGTGGCCTACTTTCAGTCCCTTCTCTTTGCCATTGTACAAGTACAAATAGACACGTGTACATCCCACCTCTCCTTCTGTATTGATGTTTCTCTCTCTCAAGAGACAGATACCACAGTTTTTAATTTATCCACTGGCGGTTAGCTGTTCAAGCTATTCTATCATTCCTGGGAGCCAAAAGCTCTAGGTAATGATTTGACACAATACAGAATCCAGACAATACTGTAAGCAGAGAACTACCACTATTTTTTTTTCAGACAACCTACTGTGAGGTTTAGGAAGTGTATGGCCATCTTGGCATACACAGTGCTCCTAAGTTTCAACTAAAACTAAACCCTCAGTCAAAATAGTCTCAGTAAAAAATGATCCCCACTAGTCCTAAAACAAAAAATGAGTTCATTTCAAAACATATGAAAAATGTCTTCTTGAACTGCCCAGATAATGCTAGATGACATCTCTAGCTCATATTTTGAAATATCCAACTCATCCTCACTCTTCTTCAAGATATTAATGCCCACAAATAACAATGCCCATAAAGTAATGACATCAATGCTGAAATCATGTGTAGAGAAGAGATTAGATGTTTACTTCTGAGACGTCTACAATATTTCAGAACATGTTGAAGGGCACGTAGTTTAAAGGGTTGGATCCCATACAACCATTCTCTATAAAGGTGCTTCCCACACATGCCAGAATTAGTATTATATAGTTAATAATCTTTTTTATGTCACTATATATGACTTGTCAATGTCCTAAGCAATAGCCCAATATAACATTAAACCCTGCCGGAACCACTTAAAAGCAAAGCTTTCCTTCTGGTTCTTCTGGCAATACTTTGTGTAACACCCAAGAAGAAAGCTACGTTACAAATCCAGACAACTTTGGCACCAAACATCATGGAAAATTATTACTTTATGAGAGACATGTGTATCTTCTAAAAGTGGTTAGAAAATATTTTAGCAAAAGCAAAGTACAGTAACAGTTGCTTGTACAGCATGCATGTGGACACAGTATGAACAAAACTCCACAGCTGAATCAGATGTATCATTCTGGGGAGTAGTGTAGATAAGGCATTATAGGCATTAGACTTCAGGTCTTGAGTGTTGCTGGGAAAGATGTGGGCTATAAAGGCAGGTTCAAGGATGAGAGAAGGCATCAGGGGGCAGTCAAGTATGGTTTTACTCTCAAACATGGCCTTTTTAGTTTAGCTTTCTTTATAAAAGTGTGAACATTCATTTTTCGTATTAGTTCATTAAAACAAAAATGTGTACGTACACAAATCAAAGAGCTAATAGACAGAAATGTGTTATATACTCAAACTGCCTTGTGTGTCTTTATCATCAAAAATAATTCATAAGAATGTCTATCAAAACCTCCAAAATGTCTTAAATGAGGATTTCTCATCTGAACCACACATCTGTTATTTCTCAGTGACTGTTCTCAATTTTCCCAAGAATGCAATAGAAGAGAATTATTCACCGAAAATGGATACTTCAGGTTGGTGGGTCCCAAGATTCAGGGTCATGTGGCAGGCTTGTTTGTTTAAACACAAATAGATGGGCCCCATTCCCAGTTTCTAGTTAAGGTGGAGCCCCAGAATTTGCATTTTAACAAGTTTCCAAACATGCTCACACTGCTGGTCTGGGAACCACAGGTTGAGAACCTGCGCCTCAGTGCAATAGGGCTTAATTCTCTAGGAACGACTGCTGAAACATGCCGCTGTAATGTGAGTATCATGACATTCTATTCTCTACAATATAGTTACCACATTTATTCTTCTTGATGTAAATGCTTACATCAAGATGAATAAATTATTACATTAACCTTAGAAAGTATTAGAAATGTTCGACAAATGTTTGGCTCAGCATGATTTAGGCTATAAAATAGGATTTTTAAATAAAAACCTCAGAAGTTTTTAATAGTAAAATATTTATGATTAATGACCAAATACAAGTAAATTTTGGTCTAACAAGTTGTAAGAAAATACAAACCATGACCGACTATTCATACCATTAAAACTGATTGATTTACAGTCTCAATATTTAAAATGGTAACCGACAGTTAAGATTGATTCATTACGTGAATACCTTCCATCCAAAATGTGCAACTCTTCTATTATAAATGTTAATATTTATCTTACTGTTACCTCATTCTTAAAAGTCCATCTGTCTCTATTTACTGATTGTCTAACACTAGCCAAGCACTGGCTTAGTTGCTTTAAGTCACCATATTTCATTGGGAAGTTTCTGACAAACTTAACAACTGATCAATAAAATTCAAATAAATGCCAGTAAAATTTTAAAGGTACAAACTGTTTCCAAAATATGAAAACCAAGATAATCCAGTATAATCTAAATATGGATTTGCTATTTTGCAATTACTTTACCTTAGCTAAAATGTTAATTAATAAAATGTCTATACAGCGGTGGAGAAATTGTTACCACTGCGGGCCTGAGAATGCTACACTTAGGAAGACCTGCTCACCAGTTGGGTCCTCGGCCAGCATCTGGGAGCTTGGCTCTTGGAGTATTTCCAGTGAACAGTTAACTGATAAGCATGGCTCACTGTGTCTAGACTGTTTGCATAAACAGCATGGTTTAGGCTGAACCCCTGCTTTCCTCCTGGGAATCTGAAGCTTTTATGCACTAGGCAAAGGGTACGTCTGTGATCAATCCAATACCTTACACATTAGGTCTCTTATGGGCTCCCCTGGGGAGATACGTCACATAAACATTGCTGCCTCTTCTTTGCTGGAGGGAAGGTGTGCTTTATGCGACCCTGCAGGGCACAGAGCCTAAGGAATGGATTCCTCCACACTCTGCCTGTTTCTCTCACGTGATCCAGCTGTGTGTCCTGACTACTTCACTCCCAACGTTCTCCATGTGTACAACTAAATACTGAGTTCCGGGAGTTCTTCTAGCAAATCTCCCAAGGTGCGGGTGTCCTGAGAGGCCCGTAACACAGCAGCTTTTTCAAGAAGCCAAGATCCTTACCTGCTGATATGCTTCGTAGATCACATCAAATAGGAAGGCCTGTGGCATTTCGCTTGCTCTGTGTTTGGTACGGTCTAGTGAGTGGTCTAAGCAACCATCCGCAGACGGACTGATGACAGTAGACACAAGAGGACTGATTGCTCCTGCTGCCTGAGGAAGCAAGAGGCAAATAACACATTTATTTCACCTAGAAAATATTTTCAAGTTAAATTCTGAAGTCTGTCTTGGTTTTATAACACATTTTATACTTTCAACAAGCTATCACAAGAACAATTTTAAACAAGTCTTAATTTGGTTCATAAATCAAATCATTTCAAATCAAAAATCAACCTCATACCAGTACAGTTCCACATACTAAAATGTAGAAATGATTTTTCATTTTAAGTTCAAAATTCTTTTCACAGACCATTGAAGTCAAATTAAAAAAAAAAAAGGATGCTATGATACAATCGGGTATTTCCTGAAGAATAGAGGAGGAAAGACTATTGTCAAAGAACTCAAAAGGCATATACAGGAATATTTACTAATTAGTGTGCTTTAAAGGACTTAATTTACAGATTAGGTAATTAAGCAAAGAGACATTCCCCTAAGATCCTCAAAATGAGATTCAACCACCATCCAAGTAACAATGAATTTATGTCTTGCTCTCCTTCCTGTGAAAAATAGTTCCCTTCAAACATCACCGCAGTGCAACACTCCCTCAGGCAAAATATCTGTTGATTTCAGTTGGTCTGATGGAAACTGTCTCATTAACAGACGCCCCCAAACTTTAAAAAGATACCTTATCTGACAATTTTTCCCTTTACCTTTAATAAAGTTTCGTTATAATGTAGACTTGAAGCTCATTACCAGATAGCTGCCTTGGTGAAGTAGCCTGAAAATCAAGCTCCTGTGGAAAGCAGTTACCCACACTGCCTTACACTGACTGCAGTATGTCCTCCTAGCTTCCAAACAATTGCTGCGTGAGGGCTGCAGCACGTAACATTAATGCCTAAAAATTAATTTGGTGTTGAAGAGACCAACATCTGAGCAAGACAGACAGTCCACAAGCTAGTTTACAAAAGCCAAGAGACTGGCTAAAAATCAAAGCTAATGTGTGAGCCAAGAAGACAGTGTACACATTGTGTCACCATTTCCAGTGATTTGAGTGGAAGTTTGGAGCTTAGGCAGAAAATCCCAAGTGAAGAGACAGCCAGAGGTGACAGGGAGGGAGCGATGCCCAAGTAGGCGAAAGGCGGGTGAAGAGCAAGCCAGCTTGTGAAGCCGGGACCTACCAGTAGAGGTTACGAGACAGGAGAGAACATGCGTGCACACACAGACACACTGCTTGTTAGGGAAAAAGTTAGACTTCCATTCCAACTACTTACACTTAATTCCGTGCCAAGCCATGCAGTAAGATTTAAAAGAACGTGAGACACACAAAATGTCAGCGTGAGGAACTCTTAGACTCTCTTTCCCAGTAGAACAATTCACAGTGAAAAGTATTTTAAAAACAACCATTTAAACCCTTTGAAAAGTGTCCTCAGGGCATCCAGCAAATTAACATGTAAGAGTTATCTCCTAACTCTTGGTAAGAATGGTGTCTGTGGTCCTCGAACCACAGGCTGTTTCTTCCTTCATTCCACAACACCCCATTCAATGGGACCGAGGATCCACTCAGAGCCACAAAGATGGGGCTCCCTCCTCCCTGAGCTGCCAGTGGGAGAGGCAGACCACCAGCATTTCCCATCCCACTCAGCTCCATGTCACAGAGGCTCAGTTACAGGCACGTGTGGCCGAGAGGCTGGAGACTCCCTTCGTCCACATTCCCTCCACCCGCAGAGTCGAAGACCTATCCCGCGCGTGGCAGGCGGAGGACACTGGCGCCCTGATCACCCCGACCCAGTTCACACACAGGGCAGAGGTTCCATGCTAGGAGAGGCAAAAACAGCTGAGTCTGAGGCCTCAATGCAGCACCCTACTCCTGAAGGAGAGGGGCTCACTCAGAAACAAGACAGCATGCCCACCCACAGTTCCAAAGTAGTGCCACGGTGATTTTTCACAGGGAGAAAGACAGACTCTAGGAACAGAGCCAGGAAGCTCTCCCCAAGGGAACTCAACTTTATTTGGAAGTGCGCTTGAGGACGTTTAAGCCTAAGTACACTCTCAAAAGAAATGGATTATCATGCTGAGTAGTTAAGAGAAAGGCAATAGCTAGACGAGAGCTATCTCCTGGGCCTTGGCCCCCCCTGCCCCCCAAAAAGGAGCAATTAGCCCACAATGAATGGAGCTTATCAGCTGGCTGTCCGCAGAGACAGACAGTAGTTCAATCAATGATCAGGGAAAGACAGGTAAAAGAGAACCCTGCTAACCACTGTCAGTCATTCCACAGTGACAACACACTTGTCTAGACTAGCACCCTCTGTGAAGTGACTTCAGAGGCTTTGCCCTGCAGAGGAAAAAGACTTTGTGACTTTGCTCATGTATGTTAGTGAACAAGGACACAGTCAGCCCTGTGGAGGAGAGAGGGAGTCAGCATCTGGAACTAACAATTTATCTAAAATACAGTTTTAACAACAAATAAAAAGACATGCCTCCAAATAGGAAGGTGTCATCCATACAAAGTATATAAAAAAAAAAAGGCAAATACAAATAGCCTGTGAGATGCTGCACTTAGCAGGTAAAACTTCAAATCAGGTATTATAAATATGTTCAAAGAACAAAAGGGTATCGTCGAGTAGGTCTCTACAGCAATAGTCTTTGATCCTGCCTCACTGTGCTGTTATTTTACTGAACTGTCTCCATTAGAGGACAGGCACTGACATCTCCTGTTATTCAATCAATCCTGCATTGATCAAACATCTTCCACCTAGTACCAGATTTCTCTGCACCAGTTTGAAACAAAACTCTGAAAGAATTGTCTGTACTGCACTACTTGTGTGTCTAGTTTCTCTCGCCTCCCATGCCCTCCGTAGTCTACTTTTATCAGGATTTATCTCCACAAAACCACAAAATACTTTTACTAAGGTCACAATGACCCTCCACACTTCCAAATCCAATGGGGGACTGTCTTCTTGGGGACATTTGTTCAATTGGTTTTCAGAAACCATTATCATCAAGCAAACCCTCTCATTTTCCCCACTTTAAAATCCTAGATCCATATAGCCTCCTTCCAAGTGGTAAAAACGTTCGAGTTCAAACCTCATCAAGGTGATCCATTCCATAGGGGACTTCCAGCCCCATAGCTTCAAATATCATGTATGAAAACTTACACATCTATACATCCAGCCCAGAATATTCTCTTCAAATCTGGACTTGTACATCTGAACACCTACCTAACATCTCCACTCATATCAAAATACACATCAACAGTAACATATTGAAATCAAAGTTTTGGTTGTACTCATACCACACCCCCCACAACTTGCTCCTCTACAAACTTCTACACCTGCATAAACATCTACTCTATTCTTTTAGTCCTTCTTACCAAAAACCTTGAAGGTCATCATTGATTTCCCCTCTTTAATATTTCAGATTCAACCCATCAGCAAAGCTCAGGCTCAAAATATCCCCTTATCTGCCCACTTCTCACTGTGTCTACTGCCAGAATCTGAATCCAAGGCATTCATCTTCCCTCTCAGACTGCACACCAGTCAAAAGCCATACAGACATCAGTAATTTTGACTGTATTAAAATTCTTTAAATGCCTGTTCATCACAAAATAGTACTAACAATTTTTAAAAAGAATTTTAAAAAGAGATAATCATTACAACACATATAACATATACTTCACAAATTATTGATTTCCAAAATATGTCAATAACTACAACACCTCAGTGTTTATTTGAAAACTAGAAACAGGGGCAAAACACTTACCTGAATAATTCAATAAGAACACATAAACCCCTTAAATATAGGAAGAAATGCCCAACTATTAACGAAATGACAATTTAAGCCACAAAGAGAAAGCATTTTCCACTAACTGAATTAGAAAAACTTAAGTAACAATTTCAAGTCATGGTGAGAGTGTGGAGCAAACTCTTGTTAATATACTTCTGATGAATGTAAATTGATACAAATTTAGAAAATAATTTAGCATTATCTGGTAAAGCTGGTAATATGTATATAGAACCTAGAGAAATCCTTGCACATGTGCACCGGAAGACATAATCATGCTAAGCAATGTTTGCAGTAGCAAAAACTAAAAACAAATATCCACCAACTGTAAACAGATGAATTGTGATCTATAAAGCAGTGATCATGAATGTATTATAACTGCAAATTCACATGAACACATCTCCCCAAATATATTGTGCAAAATTATACTATCAAAATATATTCAAGGCAAGTTAAATATCGTATGGACACATCAATTATACCTCAATAAAAAAATAAAGTGTAAATAAAATCATAAAACCTTACAACTATGTTCTTTAGGGATACATGCTACAGAACTGAAGAAAAAGGCAAGAGAATAATAAACCAAGTTCAAGGTAATGTTTATCCATCTGGAAGGAGTAAATGCAATCAGGGCAGAGACACCATTTCAGAATGACTAGTAATGTGCTATTTATTATACCAGGTGGTAGATCTGTAGGTGTCCAAAGTCCTCTGCATGTTTTCATTATTGTTAGAAAGATTTCTAAGATGTGTATTTCGAATACTGAAAACTAACTTCTCAAGAGTAGAGATCCTCCATAACTGAGACATCATTACGGTAGGATTGGTAAACCACAGAAATTACTAGCTTCTTTTCTATGGAAGCCAAAACATCAGTTGGAAAGTAGCACAACATAAAGACTAGCAAAAGTGCAAGGTGGCTACCAACCAGCTTCCTAAGTCCCACTGAACAAAAGGCTCACAGGAAGGGTCACAGGCGAAAGTAACTCCTTTGTCCAAGTATCGACAAAGTCAGTTAGCTGCCTCTAAAACACAGCTACCTGAAGTTTGTTTTATGAAGCCTAATTCCCAAGTTATCAAATGCACTGTCTCCTTGGGAATTAGCCTAAGAAGCTCCAAATGGAAGCTTAACAGCTCAGCATCACAGTGATTACCTGCCTCTCAGGCTAATCTATCAAGCATTCCCACATGTCAATACATGGAAACCATCAGATACAAATCATTACAATATGCAATAATGAACCCCACCTCTACTGTTTACTCTTGAAAGCACAACTGAACAATACTTATCATCCATCCACACAGCAGGTGCCGACATGCACCCTCCTTAGGCATCTGCATTCAAGCTAATTATGACAACCTACAACAGAAGCCCTCTGACTATTTAATTACAATTTCAGTTAGCTGAGTTGTCTTTATTCAGAGGCTACTTAATGTTTACAGGATAACATCTTCAAAGCCAATTATTGGCAATTACGAGATTTTGAATATTTCACATTTTTCTAGCAGAATACTTCCAATCTCCTTTTATGATAAAGAATCTATAGTTTATTCAGTATAGAAATATAGGTTTTAGAAAGACCTGTCCAAATGACTGTATCACTACTCAGTATCCTAAACCTGAATATGCAGCAAAAAGGAATAAGGAAACTTCACTATATACTAAACTTTTATCTTAAACCTAACATAATCAGAGATATTATACCTGGATGTATAATACACTTTAATTCCTAGATATACTCATCTTTCCTTGATCTACCCATTCAAAACTTCGTTTTAAGGTAATTCATAGAACAGATATATGGGGGTAGACAGTTTCAGGTAATTAAGCACAACAAAAGCGTTTCACACAGGAGCTTCTCTAGCATCAGAAACAAATCAAGTTTCACCTCATTCCACTGTAGTCAGGGAATAAGTAATCCAGCACCTGCCCTGGGCATTTAAACCTTCATCAAAATGTCCCAGTAAATCATCACAACAGCTTTTTCACAGAATCACTGATTCTTTAGACATAGGACTTAATGCCGAATCTCTCTCGAGTACTTAATGAGGGACCCAGGACCCAGGACTTTACTCCAACCTTCAGTGCAGAACTTCATGATCCGAACTATCCAGAGATCGAGTTCAACTGATTATTAACCATGGTCAGTTCTACTTCATGTCAAATTTCAGATACAGAGCCAACTACCTGCTAAGTGATTTTTCATCTCTTTTAAAACGGCCCAAAATACATTGCAAAGGTTATAAAACTGAGTAGTGAGAGTTTATTCTTCTTGATGCACACATTAACTTTAATAGAATTTTCAAAGTGTTGTTAATCATCGCTAAATAGTCATTCTGCACAGTCCACAGTCCACACACACCTTAATGTCAGTTTCTCATTACAGATATTCCACTGTTTCTCTTGAGATTAACAATTTGCTAACTAAACTAATGCTGCTAAGCATCTTATACATAGTGTATGAGCTAGTCCTCCCCACCCCCACCCAAAAAGGATTCTTATCTAAAACATCATGCCAAAGTTGAGAAACCCTCTGTCACGTTCATGTTCAGATACAGGAAGAAACGAAGGTCTGCAGCCTGTTCTCAGATGCAGTAACTCCCTGTTGCCTTACATAATGAAAAAACCCCACACAGGAGGCATGTATAGGACATCTTGTTTTATGAGCAACCGTAAGATACATTACGAACTAGGGCGGCACCATGAAACTCGGGCAGCCGTAACCCTTAGGCAAATACGATTTCCATTTCCATAAATAGGCCTGCAGAGCTGTGGCAAGCGGTCATTAGTGCCTAAATCCTAATTTCGCAGAACCTCTCCAGGGGTCTGGAGAGGGCAGAAGCACAGGCATTTGGGGAAAACAGACAAGGCCTACTGCCAGGGAAAGGAAAGGAAAACTAAAGCACACAAAATACATGTGTCTTATTTCCTCAGGGCTCATGTACCACACAGTCAGGTCCAGACGATCCAGTTCCCTGAACATTTAGTAGCTACTGCTCCCCTTTCCATTTCTATTGGCTTAAATAGGCTTTGTCGTCACTCAGCCACTTTACTATAGATCCTCTACTGGTTTCAGTTCCCTCAGACTCCTCCTTTCATCCAGCTACCCAACCAGGGAGACAATCGTCTTTGTCAAGTTGGAGTCGTATTATTCCCTGCTAGTGGGCAGGGTATAGCACACAATTAATTGAATCTTTGATCATATTCCTGAACTCCTTCTCCAGCCCCATTCCTCTCACCCCAGAGGTCCACTGGTTCAAGGCCCCAGCACTAATCCCCACTGGTGATTAGACACCATTGGTCTTTCTGGTGACCAGCCCATATCCTCAGTCATCTCCTCTTATCAGTATAAGCTCAGGTGAGATCCAACGGGCTCATGAAAAACAAAGACCCTCCTTTTACTTGGGAAATTCCAGGAGTTTTTTCTCCCTTCAAGGAACCAGGGACAAAAGCCAGTCAAATTCCTTATTATACAATAGAATGAAAATGCATTTAATTTGGGAATTAAGTTACAGATGATTTTTGGACAGAATACTCACAGAGGAGAAAGAGGACAGATTGCTATGCATTGAGGAGTAAATGGTAAGTGAAGACAGTAAATATGGCCTGTTACTGTAAGAAGCTGATTAGGGAAGAAAAGATAAAACCTCATTAGAGATGCAAAAACAGAGGGTTCAGGAAAGAATATATGCAATTAACTAAGTAAATGTCCTCCCTCAGGAGCAAATCTTTAGGAGGTTGCTCTGCTGATAGTCTCATTTTTAATTCAGTGCTGTTACTGTCAGTTCTTAGAGTATATGTCACAGTTAGCTTATTAGTCCTTCTGAAAAGGATTCTCCCCACTTATTTTTCACTGTTCCAACTTATTTCGCTCTTTCCAACATACCCCTTATAACAATGCCCTTGTTACTCTATCTCTTGACTTAATAATTATGTAGAAATATACAAGTACTTCATACTTTTAAAGGACTTTTCTTTTTAGCAATATGGTACCTTGAAAAACCTATTGCAACTTCTTTTTTTAAATGCAGGAGACTTTATAAACAGATTTTTTAAAGTATGACTTACTTTCAAAAGTGTCTTTTAAGAAAGAATTTTTTTTTCTTAACAATATGACTCAAAAAGTTAGGACTAACATCATAGCCAGGACTAACATCATAGCCAGAAACCAAGGAAGTAAGATGGCAGAGAAGCTTTGGGTTAAAAAGAGGCTTTAGTTTTAGCAAATGAGAAGAAATGAGGAATTAGATCTCGAGTCTGTGTTACTTGGTTAGTTAGAACTGCAGCCCTCATACACAAAAAAAAGCTTCCATGAGAAGTTATGTACTCATTTAAAGAGTATAAAACACTACACTGAGTCAGGGAAAACAGTAAGCAAAACTGTCTGGCCTGGCTTGGGGTCTGAAGGGGTTGGGGGTAGTGTGCCCCTAGACATCCAAAAAGTCATCTACACATCTACTTTATGTGGGTTTGAAGTTTGGTTTGACACCACCATAGCATCTACAAAATCTCATACCAAGGGTTAACAAAGTTTCTCCAAGTTAATAAAGCCCTTGGGATCCCTGAGAGATCCCACAAATTTATAATCAGAAACATACCTTCATCCTATGCCCCATGGATTCCTGCTGAGTCTTGCAAAACATGGGCTTACAATCCAAAGTACACAGGAGAGAAACAAATTATGAGTAAAAGTGAACAGAGCTGAAGAGTTGGAGTATTAAACTACCAAGAATTACTGTTAACTACAATGTATAAAATGTTCAAATACTGAAAGACAAAACATAAAAGCACAATAAGAGACTAATCACATTTGAAAAGGACCAAACAGAGCTCCTAGAAATTAATAATTAGTAAAATTAAAAAAAAAAAAACTTTACCAGGAGATTAGAGCTAAAGATGAACGAAATAAAAAACTGCAATTACCCAGGAGGCAGCCCATGAGAACAAGTGAAAAATATTACTAAGTTAAGAGACATGAGGACAGGGTAAGGCTCATCATACATATAGAGATACATAAGGGAAACGAGGGGGGAAAAGCTGTCAGTTGGGAAATGGGGCAAGGCCAATAGTAATATAATGGCTTAGAATTTTCTAGAATTGCTAAAAATTATAAAAGTCATGAAGGGCAATAAATCCAAAGCAAAGGAAAAAAGATTCACACCTTGACATATCAGGGACATTGCACAATACCTGAAAAATACACTCATACACAACCAGACAGAAAAGGGAGATTACTTTCAAGGGACACAATTAGACTGGTTAGCAGACTTCTCAGAAGGTGTATTAAAGTGAGGAGACAATGGCATCACATATTTTCACGGTACTAGGGTAAAAAATAGCTGTATACATAGAATTTTATGCCCTGACAAACTATCAAAAGTAAAAAGATAATCAAAGTAAAAGAAAAGAAAAAGTAAAAGTTAAAAAAGTGATTAACCACTGCCCTACTGAGGTCATCTCGCTTCTATGGGACCCAAGAATTTAACACAGAGGAGAGGAAAGAACCAGAGTCCTGGTGACACTGCTGATCTCCTGTCTGCAGACAACCCTGATGTCAGCCTTAATTTTGGGCATCTTAGTCTCTTGAATACTATGTCATCATTAATTTGGATTATTTTTAACCAAAATGTAATCTAAATTAAAATATCTTAAGCCTGTATATCCCCCTAGAAGGCTGTTACAGTGTCTAACTTATTCAGGAAATGATTTATCTGAAAAGTACCTTTGGGTAGGGCTGGAAAATTAAGACCTAAGGAAACAAGACAATCAGCTAGGAGTCTATAAAACACCATTTAAGAGAACAAAGGAGAATGAGTTCCAAGTAATCCACAGCAAACAATTGGTGAAGTAGCTCTAAGCAAAATCACTATTTTCTTGGGATAGAATTTGATTCAGAACAGTCTTTTTCAGTTTATTGACCCGAGGTTAAAAGGATGCCAATACCTCCCACCAATTCAAGAACTTTAGCTACTAGTTCAAGTCTCAATTAACTGCCTTTTTGTTTTTATGATTAGAATTTAGAACAGTGTAGGAGAGATGGCAGGAAGTAGTGCCTGGATTTCCTGAGGCTACTGGGTCATTATTCCAAACATTCTAAGGAAATTAGAATAAGTAAAGTCAGTGTCTCCAATCGGAAACTGTGTTGTTTAAAGCAAACCTTTCCAGATTAGTAGAAACCAGCCTTTCATCGTCCTTGAGTGCTTTTACAACTCTCAAATTATAGACAACTGATAGCATGGAAAACTATTCTTGCCTATAAACTTTCCAGTAAGTTCTGCCAAGTTCAACTAGCATCCCTCCTCCGGTGGGGGAAAAAGACCAGTTTTTTCTATTTGTGAACTCATTTCAACACTCCTTTACTCCATTTAAGTTTGTGCTTTTCTGGATTTTAACGTTTGTCTGGTTCCCTCATTAATGAGGGCAGTAAAATCCTTAACATGCTCCTTACATTTGTATGAAACTAATAATTTTACACTTTTGAAAATTATCCCTTAACACCATCAAAAACAAGGCAATATTTCTTAAAAAGACGGGATTTCTCAAGTTTACTTAAACTAGTTGTCAGTGTTTCGCCTTAAACCAGCTTCCTAATGTAATCAGAAAATTTCAGGTTTCATTAAAATACAGCTTGTTAGTTTTATTTAGACTGCATAATGTGATTAAATCTTCTAAATTATATTCTGATTAACAAACTTAAAAGTTACAAATAGTCTAAAAGGAATTCTGACAAATCTAACAAAAGACCAACTGCTAAACATTTTAGCATTTTGTCATTCACTTTTGAAATGATATTCTTAGCATGTTAACTGGAGCAAAATTAATCCTTTGCCTTTCAGTCATACTACCAAAAGAATCACTTCATAAACAATCTTAGAAATTCTCAATATTCAAAAAATTTCAAATGTTTGATTTTCACAATGAGTTTAAGTGATATTTTTCCAAAAGATAAAATTATGGCTTTTTGCCTATGTTATCTGTATTATAGTACATATTACAATCTCGAAGTTCCTGCCCAAATTACATAGTCTGCTCTAGCAACTTTCACACTTGTGAGGTTTTCCGTAAGTTCTTACAAGTTATAAATCCTTTGCTCTTTTATTCCTCCTCACCACCTTTGCAACTAACCCCACTGCCTCTTCCACAATCAAGGAGCCTGGAGAAGAGGGAGACATCACAGGAAAACACAAGAGCCATTGCCCAGTTATGGTCACTAACATTCCTGAACCACAATTTTCACTACATGAAAATGCCACTTAGCCGGGGGTAGGGGGAGAGTATAGCTCAGTGGTAGAGTGCACGCTTAGCATGCACTAAGGCCCTGGGTTCAATTCCCAGTACCTCCATTAAATAGATGAATAAACCTAATTACCCCCCTAAAAAAGATTAATTTTAAAAATACCACTTAGAAGTTATATTAAAGATAAGAAAAATATTTCATATAATCTATGGATTTCTCACACGGTCTAAATTTTCAAGAAATTCATGTTGTAGGAAGATGATGAAATTAGGGTCAATTTCCTGACCAGGAAAATCTAAATACATATAACTAAATAGAAATCACAGACCGTCTTTCCCAGTTGGGTGTTTTATAACTTCCTGGCCACCCAGATGGCTAGATAAGCTTAGACGACTCCTTTTTCCATTTGCATATAATCTCTGGAAGAAACTATTTCTTAGATCTTCTAATTATTCTCAAAATAATACCACTTTCAAGTACTTAGCATTCTATGTAGTTAACATATGATTTCCCATCATTCGAACAATGTGACAAATTCGCATCTCTATTTTTAGAAGGAAAATGGGCTCAAAGAAGTTGAGGAAGTTGGACATATTACACTACTAATGAGAAAAATGAAGAATTGGGCCGAAGTCTGTCCAACTCCACAGCCTATTTCTATTATACTATACTAAGTCTGACCCATAAATTTTCACTAAATCCCAAATTTAGACTACAAACTTAGGTTTTGTATCTATTACTTTGTTTATTGGATTTTTCCCAGTAATTTAAGGAAAACACCGATGTTGGATAGAATACAATAGGTCTTTTGCTATCTTGTGTTTATCTTGGTGAAAGAGAAGTGAACACAAAATTGTGTCATCTTGAGACTATTCACTTTAAGGGGTGTGAAAAGCTTGCCTGGCTGTTTGTGCCAGAAGATAAACCACTTCTAAAAAATTAAAACAGAATTTGAGTGAAATGAGCCAAGATTTTTTTTTTAATCATGTCGTTCCTAGACTTGTAAACGATTTCTTAGGCATTTTTAGATAAAGGAATGAACTTAAATATGTAGTTAAGGACCATTCATACCCATATTCTAATGACATTATTGCATTCTTCTCCAAATAGCTCCTATTATGATAAGTAACTATGGCAAAAGAAATTCCAGAGCAGTCTCCCAATCTAGAATAGTATAAACTTCCTAAAAAATCAGCGTAACATCTTTAGGTCATCATGCTCATTTTAGTTAAAATGACATTTAAATATAATTCTATCAAAATCCAGCAGATGAATATTTGCTATAGTGTTTGCTCCTTCTATTCATCCTCAGAAGTATTCAAATACTCACCCCATGTTCCTTAGCAGCTGTGACAACTTTAAGGAGGACATCTTCCTCAACAAAGGGTCTCACAGCGTCATGGATGATCACTACTTCTGGCCTAGAGAGTCTGGAGTTGGGCTGACTCTCTGCCAGTGCTTTCAGTCCATTGAAAATTGACCTGTGGCGGGTCACTCCAGCTTCAACCAGCGAGATGCGTTTATGCTGGTACCTCTGAATAATACCCTTCATTGCTTCCATGTTCCCTCCAGTTACTGCCACAACAATGTCCTTTATCCAACATACTCTGTAAGGAAGATATGCACACGTTGAGTATTGATTGTTCTTATACAACAACTAAAGTTAAGCTAGTAACAGAAGATTGAATTATTTATGAGTACTAATAAATCCTCATAGGAAAATTAAGAACTGCAAACTAAGTCAATTGTATCCATTTTAATCAGGTCTAGTAAAGAAGTTGAAAAAGAATCAGTGAATTTTTCACACTATAGATAGGAACAGATAAACTCAACTATAAATAGTATTTTGCAGTAGATAGTGTGAAAGTACATATAGTGTGTAATATACATAAGATACAGATAAATTTAACTTAAGAAATCTGATATAAGTAATTAGAACATTCATCAATAGATTGAGAGAAAATTTAACAGGGATATGCTTTTAAATTGTTTTTTTTTTCAAGTAATTGTCTCAATTGAATAGCAAAACTTCAAAGCACTTTTGAATTCCAGAAGTTCTGTCTCTTTCAAGAAGTCCACTGAGTTAGCAACAAAGCTAGATACATCAAGGTGAAATATTTCAGGTTAAATAGGGAAACTATGTTCATTATGTTTGTGTAAGTCAGGCTCAAATAAAATAGAAAACTCATCATTTAATGAAATATAAAATTAAAGGAACTCAACTGTTTAGTCAGATCAAAACAGAGCAATTTTTTTTCTGTTGTAAAACATTTTCTTAAAGACCTGACATCCAAATACAAACAGTCCACAGCACTGAGTGGTGGCGGCTGCAGTGAAGTTGGACCAACTTCTCTTGAAGATCAGCGCTAACAGAGGCTAACGTCATTGTAGACTCGATGTTCCACAGCTCACAGGCCCAAGCTAGGAAGCCTCTGGCCCTTGATATCAGCTCTAAATAAAGGTCACTTGGCATTTTAATGGAATTCTTAGCCTCTGAGATCTTACACGTTCATTTAGACAGTTAAAGGCTTGAACACATCTTTAAAGAGATGAGAGACGGGTCTGAAAACTACTGAATAATTAAATCAACTATTGATAACTATAAATAGAAAATCTGTTACTTTACTCAATAATTAACAATCCCCTACCTTCTCCTATTGAACAAACTCTTCCCATAACCTAAAATTCGTTTCTGCCTGTGGCTGCGACAAGACTATGCTGATGAACTAAACCAAGAGCTACTTTATGGGCACACTGTCTTTTCATTTTAAGTCCATTCCTTTAACAGGTATTTACTGAGCAGTGAATAAATGATCAGAATTGAGTACACAATGGAAAGAGTCACTGCTCTCACAAAGCTTACAGATAAAACAAAGAACACCAACAAACAATTGCGAGCTGCAATCACGTGCTGTGAAGGACAAGTCCAGGCTCCAATACTGCATGCAAGTGGAATATCTGACCAGCAGAGAGAAAGCCAAGATGCTCCCTAACAGAGCAGAGTTTAAAGGGGTGAGAGGCAGAAAGACAGGCAAAGGGGTCTGAAGGGAGTGACAGGGGCTGGTGTAAGCAGAGGTCCTGAGGCGCTAGGAGGACACAGAGGGGAGTTCTGTGAGCAAGGAGAGGAGCCCATGAAGACGCTGGAGGCTCAGGCAAGCGCTGGGCTGAGCTCGGCCACGGAGACCTCCCAGGCCATGTTAGGGCTAGTTTTAGTCTTTAATCCTAAAAGTAATAGGAATCATAGAAAAGCTTTGTGCTGGACACTTCTACTCACAATTAAGAATACTCACCTCCCTCAGTGTTTTAGGCACTGTTCAGGGATGTGATAGGAACTGTGGCAGGAAGTACGTAACCCCGAAATGATGTCCATCCCCTGATTCTCAAAACCTGTGACTATGTAACCTTATACATCGAAGGAACTTTACATACATACTTAAGGACCCTGAGTTGGAGAAATCATCCTGGACTATCTGGGTGGATCCAGTATAGTCACAAGAGTCCCTAACAGTGAAAGAAGCACAAAGAGCCAAAGGAGAAAAGGTGGTGGCAGCAGCAGTGGTCAGAATGACACAGGACCAGAAGTCCCAGAACGCAGGTGACCTCTGGAATCTGGGGGGTAAGTGGCTTGCCACCTGGCAAGTAAACAGACTGTCCTGAGAGCCTCCAGAAGGTGCAGCAACACTGCTCACGCCTTTATTTCAGCCCAGTGAACCTGATTTTGGACTTCTGATCTCCAGAAGTGTAAGGTAATGTGTCTGTGTTGGTTTAAGTCGCTTAGCTCATGGCAATATTTACAAGAGCAAGAGCAACTACGAATTTAGGAGCATGAACTTTTTGGCTAGAAGGTGGAGGATAGACTGGGCAGAGCAAAGATGCAGACAGACCAGGTAGGAGGCTGCTGCTGAAGTCTGAGCAAGACAACGATGGCAGCCCAGCTACTAGAAGGAGCTTGCAGGTGGGATTTAAGATAAAATTAGAGATAATCATCTTCCTGAGTCTGTAAGGAAGATTTGAAAAATAAATCTTTTACCACACGATATGTGATAGTAAGTGCTTAGTCAGTCTTACCTGGGTCTTAAGCATTAGTCATATTCTAACTCCTGTGATCCTCACACTCTATTCTGCCTCCTATGAGAAACAGATCAGCAAGATCTGACATACAAAGACATTACACCTCATTTTCCTACATACCATCTCATGCCAAAAATACTTCAAAAAATATTTTTACCATTTCCCAACAATACAACAGTCCATCTTCCAGACCGTAGGCTCCATGACACCAAGGACAAGGTCAGTTTTTGCACATTGCTTTACATCTAATATCCTGTAGGTACTTGTAACTGTTTTACTCATGATTTTGGTCTGGCTCGTCTACCAGAGTCTTACAACGTAGCCTAGTTTTAAGGATTATGAAAACACAGAAAGCTCTCTTCTTTAACCTAAAGAGAGAATGAAAATCAATGAAAATGTCTTCCCTATGCAACATGGTTTGCCGTTTCATTTTGAGTTTGACTCTTTTCCCTGATTTCTAGATCCTAAGGTTCCCAGGATGAACTAGATTACTTTGTCAGAACCTGGGAGAATTTTAATCACAAAGCAATGAACCGGTATTCACAGAATACCAGACAAGAGAACACGCAGTAATCCATTCAGGCAATAAAAGACTACAGAATAAGACTAAGTGTAGGTTGCTCCGTTTTGTAGCTCATCCAACCCACACTTGCATCATTGCAAATTTAACAAATGATAGAACTTACACTGTACTTACATGGTGTAGAATTTATACTGTGCCTAACAAAGTAAGTGGCAGTTCCTCAGTGTCCCCTAGATGTGGGGTTTCCCAGGATTCAGTCTCTGCTGGCACAGCTGTGACCCAGGCAGTCATTTTCATTTCCCCCACAATTTACTGCACTAGGAACTTAGCTGTTCTCCTCCTTCTCACCTAACCCCAAAACAATCCATTCTAGATTGGTAACTTCTAAGTGGTAACTTCTAGATGATTTTTCTCAAGTGTAAACCCGAGGCCATCCCATGTGGGCTCTTGAGCAGGACCCCTCAAGATCTGACCTCAGCCCACTCCTCTCTGTATACTTGGACTCTTCCATGCCCCTCTTACTCCAACTCCCACATTCCTTCACATCACGGTCTTCACTTATGCGGCTTCTTTTGCCTCTCAACATTATCCCTCATCCTCATCATTCCCCTTCCACACCCACTCCTGGCCACGTCCTACTTGTTGGTCAACTTTCAGTTATGGCCTCCAGGAAGCTTTCCTTGACTGTCATTCTGGGTGCAGCATCCCTGATCTCATCTCCCTGAGTACTGTTATTGCTAGAGAGTCTTATCAAGCATCATACTGTACTGTTTCATTTTCTGTCTCCCTCACTAGGCTCCCAGCTCACAGAAAGTAAAGATTACATCCTACAGCTTGGCACATACTAAGCTTTCAGCGATATGAACAGTAGGAACAGCAACTAAGATGCATGGATGTTTGCTAGGGGCCATGTACTGTGTAGAGCATCTGCCTGTAGTATCTTACTTAATAGTGATTCCTCAGAGGTAATGTATTATCTCCATTTCACAGATGAGAGGCAGTGAGCTACCCATGGTCACACAGCTAAGAAATGAAGGGACCTGGGTATACCCTTGTCTGACTCTGGAGCTCACACTGTTAACCTCTGCTAGTGCACTAACATCTGAGAGAGGTCGTAAAAACCACGAGAGGGAAAAAAAATAGGTCAAGTCTGCATCATCATGTCTCCTTCATTCATATGTTCATTTAGTCATTCAAAGTCAAGGAAGCATCTGTCATTTGCCAGGCATTATGCTAGAGAGGTGATAACAATAATGAAGACAGGCAGAAATCCTGACCTCACAGATCATGTATCAAGAAACATCTGTTAAATGAATCAATGAATAGATATGAGGAAGTTTCAACAATTAGGAATAAAAACTGCTCTTGAGTTTACAGAGAAGTTTGAAAGTAATGAAATGTATTTCAGTTTATTAATAAGACATCACACTAATTTTCTTAACATAGAGAAGTTATAAGTACATGTTCCACTAAATAAGTGGTCAGGATTTTTCTGCAAGGCAAGAGCTTAATTCATACTCTAAGCTACTCACTTTCGATGGTCTATTGTATCAGAATAGGTTAAAAGCAACTTTCAAAGACATATTGCTTTTTTGATCAAAAAATTAAATGAAATTAAATGTTAAAATGTAGAATTAAGAAAGAGAAGGATGGGACATTGCTTGACAGAGTAGTCAAGTATCTGTCTGAATTAATGAACTCCCAAAGGAAATAACTATAAAAGGATTCTCTTCTTTCCATCAAACAGAAAGCAGTCAAAGTAGATTAAATTACAGACAAACTCATGGCCTTAGACTACTGCAAATAATGGTAGGAGGCTTTAAATAGGAAAGTGTTTTAAACAGTGTTTCTCAAACTGCAGATTTCAGGATCCATTAGAGTGTGTCAAGTCCATTTCCCACGTTTAGACTAAAAGTTTTAGGTAAATAGAAGTTAATAGAATAGTAAAATTAGAATGCATAGCAAATAAGGACAGATTGTTCATGAAATTCTCTTTCAAATATGTTTTGTGTATTTAAGTATGTGTCATTAAGTCATCAGCAAAATGTAATTCTTTTAACAGGTCATGATAAAAAAGTTCAGAGAACACCGTTTTGGACCACTCTTAAGAGATAATGGGCTTGATATGCTGTTTTGTTCAGAAACCAAGCATACATCCAGCACTTACAAGCCTTTAATAAGTACTGTTTGTACTGCAGAGGATTTATTCACATTCTTTTCTAGTTATAGAATTAAAAGCCTTTTACAGTATTAAAATTTAATAATGTAGAATCACGGGACTGAGAAAGATCTTAAGTACCTCACACAGTGCCTAGTGAGCAAATATTTGCTGAATAAATGGCTCTGGTCGACCTCCTTAGCTGAAGGCAAGTCCACACTGAACCTCCTGTAGCTGGATTTTATCAAGTTCTCAGCATTTCCTTCCCAGCACATTCCATGGGCAAACACAAACCTAACCTTGAGCTCTACCACACTTACAGACATTTTAAGAAACAGTATCTCAGATGTCATTTTCTCCCAGGACAAATCCAATTTTAAAATTTTATGTTATATTTAAATATAATTTATATTATTATGTATAATCTATTTTTAAAATAAGTGTTTCTTAAAAGGCATATTCTGCTCAGACAGTTCAAGATGACAAGTTGAAAACAGAAGATTTAAATCAATGCTTTAAAAAAAAAAAAAAGCTGGAAAAATTAGGTTCTGTTAACACCCCTAAAAAGCGCGCTCACCCAGACTGCAGAAGTTTGGCCCCAAAGGACACTTGGCAGCGACTCCAACAGGCGTCATGGAAATTAGGCCCTGGGATTTTACTATGGCCATAGTTTATAGATTCATCCCTCTCCATACCCACCCTTGTATTTTAAAAGAAAAATACTCAATTGGCATGAAGGGGCTGGCTGATTGCCTTGACAGTGTCAAGTCTACTTTAGCCCATGAAGGCTGCCAGTGCTCAAGCCCAGGCTCCCAGTTCTGGTCCTATCTTGTGTCCTGCAGAAGCCCCAGGGGAAGGCCAATGGAAACTTAAATCTCCAATCATCTGATCGTACAAAACACAATCCTGTATTTTTTCTACAGTATAGTCCTCTTCCTTACCTTCAGTCAGATTTAACCCTTTAGTTAATGAAGCATCCAGACAAAACTGTTTTAAGTCAGATTCATATATTTGAGCAATCACTCAAAAGCACCCTAAATCCCTTTCTCTTTCTGAATCCCAAATCCAAGTACTAAAGCCTGCCAATTCCTGTCTTCCCTACTCCATTCCTGCTTTCAGTTTAATTCGAGCAATCAATGCTGCTCATTTGGATTAAACTTTATGATTTCTATTCTCTTGTTCAAACAGAACTTGCAGTGTTTTCAGAGATACAGGATACAATCTTTATAGTATACAAGAAAAATTGAAGAGGATGAAAACATTCAGAATACCAATAAGCCAGAAGTTATTAGGTTGAAAGACACCATGGAATCTTAAATAGTTACTAAAATGGACTTTCATGGATTTTCCAAATGGTAAGAAAGCAACCCAATTTCAATCATAACAATCCAGGTTTTCCATAATGAACATACAAATTGACAAAATGGATTTTTTTCTTTCATCTGAAGTCAAGGAGACTAACTCACATTAACCCAATTAAAAAAGGACTGAAACATGAATTTGAAAGCCAACATATTAATGTACCACGATGTATACATTAATGCTTTTTATGACTGCAACAGCACATTTTTTTCCTACAGAAGATTTATATGGGAAGCCAGTTTACAATAATGGTTTCTGATGAGCATGGAAACTTATCAAGGAACATCTTAAGCAGAGTCCTCAAGAACTGAGAAGCCTCATGAGCTATGGAAAGGGCTGTGCCAGACCTTGTTCAACTCTATTGTCAGGAATTCCCACCCAGCCCACCACCACTAATCTGCATAAGCATGGCCAATGTTAGCCCCTCTCATTTGCTTTCCTCATAGATGTGATTTCAGTCTATTTAACTATTCCAGGTTAACCAACTCTCCTTAATAAGACTTTCTTTCCTTGGATATTTAAAACCAGAGATTTGATTGCTAGCAATAATTTTCACTTTCTACTTCAGACCTGAGTACAGTAACATCTATATATGAGTTGATCAATTGTAAGTGGATTTTTACAACTTCACTGCCACTTTTATGCCCCTGACAATAATACCATTCACCCATGATTTCTTAGTGCAACATTTCCTTTTAGAAACTCAGGTCATAAACAGTTATGTAAGGGATTAATACCCTTGATCTCAGTTTTGTTAGCAAAATGAGAAAAATCAAAGTTCTCTTCAAGTTAACAATCTGTGGTTTAATTTATATTTTAATTCTCTCAAAAAGGCCAAAATGAAACTTTCAAACTTCTACCAAGGTTTTTAATCAACTTCTGAAAGACCTTAGTTGGTAGTACAACCCATAAATTATTCATGCTTGACCCTTTTAGTATAATGCCTATAATGCACAGATCAAGTTACATAAACTCAATGTGTTGGAATTTCAACATGTAAACATATTCTACACATTAAGACTAACTGTAACATATACCCACAATTTTCATAGACTTTATGCCTCCATTTGTCCAGCTCAAGCCTTTCACCAACATGTCTCAGATTTGTGAAGGTTCAGAGATTCTTTTGAATTTCATTTAATCTGATAATTAGCATAAGAAATTTCAGAAGCACACAAGTAGAACATAGCTGAAAAATATGTATTTTTCTAATTTCAACCAAAAAAAGCAATGTGAAATCCCAGGCAACTCAGAAGACAGACTTTCAATGTCCCCTCCAACTTCTGAATTATGGAAAGACAGGTGCTTTAATATGTAGCTTGTTTCAAAAAGTAAAATACTTCCTTGAGTTTATCTTAGGAGCTAAGGCTCTCATTCCAAAATGGCATCGCGCTCTTCATTTCTGTATTGTCCTGGGACACTCCACTGGGCCACTGTCTGGGCTGGTTCTGAGCCAGAGGAGAAGCCTCCAGCGCTCTGACAGGGCTCTGGGAGTCTAACTCTTCTTTTTAGGTTTCAACCAGTTGTCTTTGGAACTGTGCACAGCTCCCCTCTGTCTACCCTACCTTCAGAGGTATCTTGTAGTCAATTCCTGAACCTTTCCAAGGCTCTATGACTTCAGTCAACTTGCTTTTTTCACAGCTATTCTACCTGAGGACGTGTATTTCTGCTTTCTTGGGCCTATTAAACCTGACTGGCTACCACTCCTCTATCTCTTTCTTCCAGAGTTTTGCTGTCTTTTATCTGCTTCTCCTCATTTTGCCTTTTTGTTTCCCCTGGGAGGATATACACTTGTACTTGCTTTGGGTAGATTAAATCAAGGAGCAGAAATCAATGTTTAAAAGGCATTGTTTAACTAAAAGCCAAATTGGTCATTGTTTCCTTACGTTTTCCTGTCTCAATTTTGGGCCACACTTCAGGGGTGACCTCCTTCCCTCTAAGCCCTGATTAGTTTCTGTTACATTGGTTCCAAGTTCCAAACGACAGGAACCTGCATGATGTCTTTCGGGATGAAATGACCTAGGCCTTTTAGCACCATGCACTAGGAGAACCATCAGCAGTCCACGAAGCCCATCCTTTACCAAAAGAGAATGCTTTCGTTTGGCAAATAGCCAAGAAGCACCCATACATATACCCCTGCAATGCAAGGTTTCCAAGGCTTTCCTCAGACTCACTCCAAAATAATCATATTGCACAAGTTCAGGCACTGTAATAGTGACAAAGAATAATTCCTGAAGTACTTCCAGATGGAGTTTTGACTACTTACTATTGCTATTAGAACTTTAGTACTGCTGGTCAGTTAAATGAAAATAGGAAGTATTCTGTCTTTTCCATGAACAAGGTCTTTCCAGAACATTCTTTTACTTTAAAAGTGAGTTTTTTTTTAATATCCACTGATCTCCTGCTGCCTCAGAAGAGGCAAAAAAAAGTTCATACAGTTTTTTTTTTCCCCTAGGAAGGAAAATTAAACGTAAAAACGACTATACTTCTTTACATCTAATCACTTAGACAAAGATACTGCTGGCCAAGATCCACTGTGTCCCATAGTATTACCTGCATAAATGAGCTGTGTTGTCACAATGTCTGGCACTGAGTATTGTAAGAGCAAGAAACAATGGTTTCAAGGACCCTCAACACACAAACACACACACACTCAGAGAAATGGAAGACCACACCAGTAAAAGCACCCGGAATTCCTTCAATGTTTGAGTTTCAGGCGTAACCAGCCTGATTAGAAGAATCACGGGTGACCATAGCACTTGACGCTTCCATTTTCCAAATGACAATATTCAGAAAGTAAAATAACCACATGTGAATCATCTGGGCCCTTTGGCTTCTGGGGTGTGTGAAAGCATAGTGAGTGGAAGGAGGACCTTTGTGGATAACACGCTACTGTCTGACTAGAACCTCATTAGCCTCGTCTTCACTGAAGCCTCCTAGTGCTGACGGTTCACTTCAATCCAAGACTCAACGTACTACCACAGCTCTACACTGGCTTCGAGAAGTTTCAAGGCCGTAGCGACACTTACGTGGACCTCGGTCGGTAATCCCCCGGGATCCGCACCCCTCCAGCCCCACCCCACGCTCCACCACTTTACATGAAAACAAGAAAAAACCCTTCCTTTTCATGCATGCCCTTCCTTTTCACCTCCTGGGCTCCTCACTACCGCTCCCCTAGCCCTCCTTACCCCATTTCCTCTCCCTCCTTTCCCCAGCTAGCCCCTTTTCTAACGGGATCAAGTATTGGCCTCGATTTCAGAACGCAGTTCCCGTAAATCCCTTTCCATCATTGAAAGGTTTAGACTAAATGCTGTTCCTCGGTCCACCTTGAATACCTAGTAACCAACACAGTCTGAATCATATGAGGTATTCAGTTACTATTTATTAATAACTGAAAAAATGACTGAAGACCCATATACTAAAGTCGCAAGCAAAATGCATGACCCACACATGCGCAGAAACCGAAGAGTGAAGAATGAGCGTGAGGGAGTGAGTGAGGAAAAATGAGAGAGACAGAATGAAAGGCAGGCAGGGACAGGAGGCTCCTGGAGCAGCTGCTCATCAGGCCCGCCGGGGCCACGTTAGCACTAAGCGTCCCTCGGCCCCAACCCAGGCGCCCGTCAGGGAGGCTCCACAGGCCGGCCGCGTGGGCTGTAGAGGGTTCAGCGGAGCTCCCCTCCTGGGAAGCGCCGGCGGGAGGGGAGCCCGGGCCGGAGTGACCGAGCGGCTGCAGTTCGGCCCCGCAGGCGGCCGAGAGCGGGCGCCCGCGCGAGCAGCCGCAGGAGCAGGTGGCGCGGGCCGCCCTGGGCGGGAGGACGGGGGGCGGGGAGCGGCGGGCCGGGGACCGCGGGGCGCGTTTGGCGCCGCATTACCTCTCCAGGGCCTGCAGGGTGTAGCTGATGAGCGGCCTCTCCAGGATGGGGCAGAACTGCTTCGGGGTGGGGACGCCCATCCTCTCGCCGCTCCCGCCCGCCGGCAACACGGCCGCCACAGCCGGCGCGCGGCACCCGCCTTCGGCCTGGGCCTGGGCCCCGCTCAGCGAGGAGGCCCAGGCCGCCTGGAGCGCGCCGCCCAAGCCGCGTAGGCGAGGCCCAGGCTCCGCCGGCCCGGAGCCGCCAGGCGTCCCCGACTCCATGGCGGCGGGCCCCGCTCGCGCCGGGCCACAGAGCCCCGCGTCTGCCCGGGCCCTCGGCCGGGCTCTCGGGGCGAAGGGCGGGCGAGGGCAGGGGCGCAGAGCGCGCAGACGGGGCCCACCAGAGCCGCGCCCGCCGGGCGCTTGCCGCTCCTCAGGGGACGACCCGGCTGCCGGGCTTCCCTCTCGGCGTGTCTCCGGCCTCTGCCCAGAGCCCAGCGCCCCCGGCAGGCCTGAGTTCCTAGGCTCCGGGCTTCTCCTTTTGCAGGCCTAGCTGCCGCCGCAGGTGGAAGTGCACGCCCTCCCTTTATACCTAAGGGTCTCGTTAAACCTAGCAGCTGTACGCAGTTAGTAGAGGTCAGAGCTCCCTCCCATCCCTCTCCCCTTAAAGAGATTTCAGAGAGATTTGGATGCACGTCACGGGATGGATGGAGAGATGTACACCTCAATTATCTGACTTTCATTAAGCTCGTGAGACTTCCTGGATCGACCTCTGGTAAAGACAGGTGAATGGGCAAATTATTATGAAAAATCAGTAAGCCGAACTGCCACGGTTCCCAAATTTGTCTGCAAATTGGAACCACCTGTGGAGCTTAAAAAGCGCTGACGCCTATACTCTGCCTTCGGAGACTGGGGGTTTCATTGGTCTGGTGCGTGGCCTGAGCTTTGAAATGTTTTTCAGTATCCTCAGGTTATTCGAATTAGCAGGCACGTATTTTTGGAACCAGGGAGCCAAAGCAATAATGCTAATGATTGCTGAACAATCGATACACAATATCTCAGTTAATCTCCAAGAATAACCAACTATTACTGTTACGCATTTACAGAGGCAGAAACAAGGTTAAAAAGTTTAAGTAACTTGTGTAAGGTCGCACACCTAATGGCCCTTACACCAAAGTACAGCCAGAGTTGAAGAATTCCAGGCCTGAAGCACTTCATGACCTTATTTAGTACTATCCTTGCTGGCAATGCTTACGATGAAAATCTAGTGAGGTATTTAGAATGTCAGAGCAGATTGTATTAGGTCCCTGGAATGTAAACGCCTTGAGAGCAAGGTCCTTACTTTTTTGGTTTGGGTTGTGTCTCCAACTCCTGGAATATAACAAAAGCTTAATAAATATTTATTGAATAAGCTACTGATTGAATAAATGAATGACAATTGAAGTATATGTAATTAAATATTTGTTAATTTATCAGTTCACTCATCAATAATGAGTCATTAAAAAAGAGATCTTATAAGCACTGAAAATATTATCAGGTTATAATATTCCAATTCAGTGTTTTTAGCCATTTTCCCAGTTTAGAATAAAGTATACAAAATTAAGATTTAAATTTTCTGCCCTTACCTTCTTTTGATTTAACCTTATTATTAAATACACTATCAGTTTCACCTTTGTTACTTTTATTATAATTAACTTTTAGCTCTGTTCCATTTGAAGTTTGTCAGATTACTGACTCAGCTGAAAAGTAGGAATCATAATACCCTTGACTTTGTGGCACCACCACTATACCTGTGCCTCGCCTATACTATGCATTCAGTTAATATATGTTGACTAATTGGGTGGACAAATGAGCAAACGGGTTTACAGAGGCATAAAAGCAAATCAAATAACTATTTCTATTAATACTGACTTTTAAACCTCCCTTTTTAATCTAATGATGGAGTTAAAGCTATTTATTTTCTTAGTCTTGAGCAAAAATAACATAGTATTAACTTCTATTAATATATAATAATTAATTTCTATTATATTAATTTCTATGTAATCATTAAATAATTAAACTTTTAAAATTTAGCTAGCATCTTAATTTTGTTCTTAGAGAAAGTGTATTAACTTTTCTCTGTTCACTATGAATCCATAGATCTTATACACTGTATGTTAATGTTGAACAGACCTGTATTTTAAAAAAACGACAGACTGTCTGTCACAATAAGAGAAGCAAATTATTTTTCTGTGTCTCTCTCTATGATATAATTAGCTCCTTACTATGCATACTTTGGGGAAAAGATGTAGTTTCCATGTTATTTTATACTGAAGGGGAACAAAATATGTTACCCCGTAAGATGCCACTTTGGCATATTGACTATTTTAAATTAAAGTACTTAAGAAACAGCAGGTACAAGAAGGCTATTATGACCCTCAGTTGTCCCCTGAAAGCAAACAAATAAATCCTCCATATGAAAGATACCCTCCCTGTACTAATAGAGAGACATCCTTATCATTAAAGATGGGGAATATAAGGCAGGGAAGACTAAATAAACAAACCTTGTTACTTCTTCACTAATTAGCTAGCCCAATCCCAGACTTCTTTGTCTATTCTTCACAAATGTATTATTTCTGTCTAACAGGTGTAAAGCTGCTTTGGTTACTTCTTAGAGCCAGATATCTTTGGAGATTCCATACATACAAAATTAAATTTTTGTTTCTCCTTTAAATTTGTGTTAGGGCAATTTAATTATTAGACCAGCCAAAGAACCTAGAAGAGAAGAAGGAAAAAGTTTTCTTTCCCTCAATACCAAGTTATAGCAGCCACATTATGAGAATATCTTCTCTGTAACAAGACTTTGATTAAATAGTCAACCCTCTGTACCCAAGGGTTATACATCCACAGATTCAACCAAATGATCAAATCCCATGGTTGCTTCAATCTGCAGATGCCAAACCTGTGGCTACAGAGAGCCGATTGGACTCCACCATTTCATATAAGGGACTTGGGCATCCGCAGATTTTGGTGTCTGCGGGGTTCCTGGAACCAGTCCCACTGGGATACCGAGGAACCTGGAAAGTGAGACCCCTGTGACACATTAGTAATAACCACTCTTAAGATATCAGTTGAAGAGTTTAGAAAAATAAATTTCAACTTCATTAAAATGCAGAGCATGTAGAGTGGAGAAGTTCTTGGAGTGGTTTTTTGTCTGGGCTTCAGTGATAGATAAAATAATGGCCTCCCAAAGATATCCATGTCCTAATCCCTGAAACCTGTGTGTTATCGGACATTATAAAAGGACGTCGCAGCTAAGTAATGTTCTTGCAATGGGGAGAGTGTTTTGGATTATCCAGGTGGGCCCAATGTAAACATGAGGGTCCTTATAGGAGGGAGGTGGGAACTAGAGGAAGAAGTATGAAGATGGAAAAGGGGGTCAGAGTGATACAGAGTGATACACGTCCCAGGAAATTTGAGACATGTCTAAAAGCTGGAAAAAGTGTGGAAGCAGATTTTTCTCCCAGAGATTCTGGAAGAAGATAGGCCTGCCAACCCATTTTGTTACTTCTGACATCCAGAACACTAATAACCTTGGACTGTTTTAAACCAAAAAATTTGTGGTCATTTGTTACAGAGATAATAGGAAACGAATACACTCATGCTTAGGAAGAGCTTCAAACGTACATGTTGACCATCATCTCCAAATGAAGTTGTACATAGTTTGAAATATATTGACATGAATAAATAAGATAAACACTATTCATTCTGCTTTATTTGTATCCCATAACTAGTCCCTCAATGCGCTCTGATTTTTTTACTAAATCCTTTAATTATCTTGTGAATAACAAAATTCATTCTATTATACTGGGGATGTTCAAAGCACAGCAACTTCGTTTTGGCTTGTCTTTACTTTTTAATGCATGTAGAAGTACCCATTAAATGGAAATGGCGCTCATCTTTACATTTGAAAGGCCTAAAACTCCTTTATTTATTTATTTATTTATTTATTTTGGTTTGTTTCTATTTGTCAGTGTACCCTGGGAATTTTATTCTTATTTCTGGGGAATCGTTGATCAAATTCGGTTCATTTTTCTCATGTTAATTCAAGTAGAATTAGCACTGCCGGTCACTCCCCTCCTCCTAAGCCACACTTACTGATTTAATAGCATTTCTAGGGTTAGTTGAGGTGTTACTCTCAAATGCTAATGAACAGCTTAATGGTTTACCCTTTAACTCCGTTGAAATCAGAGCCAAACAAAATAAATTACGGTTCTACCTGGGGCCAGTCCCAGCATTTCTGTCAGCCTATGAATTCTAATTCCTGTTTTGCCGTTGTGTATCTTATGTAAATGAGACAGTCTATTAACCTCTGACCTCTAACTCATTTTTATCCATAAGAAAAACCATGCTCTGAGTTGGGGTCTTCCTGTGGATAATTCAAACTAAACACATGGCAACAAGATTATTATCTTTCATTTTCTCAATACTGCTTACAAAGTTAATTATCAACTGTCTCCAACTGACCATCTTGTTCTTCCTACATAGCTTATAGAGGAAACAACTGTGAATATTTAGCCTTAGGACTGAATGATAAATTTGACATCATTAATGCTACCAAAGTTTAACTTTTCATGAGAATTATTTGGGGACCATTGTTAACATATATAGTGGTTTTTATATAGTTTATATAATATAATCTTTTACATATTATATATTATATAAACTGGCATCAACTGACACAAATTTTGATTCAGTAGGTCTGGAGTAGACCCAGAAATCTGCATTTTCAATAGGCTTCCTTAGATGTGGACCAGACTTAAGTAAACACTGAATTAAAAAAGAATTACACACCAATTCACTTTATATTCAGTGCATTTAATGTCAAGACATGAAGGAGAATGCATGCAATATATTAAACATGTCATATAAAAATTGTACAAGAAATCCATTAAAATGTCTGCTTTATTTCCTTGTTAATTTATAAGGAGGAAAACACAAGGGGAAAATGCTTATGTGCCAGGAAGAAGGAAAAAAAAAAGATGGTAGAGAACTGGAGAACCAAATTATTCCCCTGTTATTTCCACAGATCTGTCATTTAAAAACACCCCTGAGAGCCATCAAGGCCATGTCCTTGACCACAGCTTAAGGAGAATTAAAATTGTTGCCCTAGGAGGGAGGGTGTAGTTCAAGTGGTAGAGAACATGCTTAGCACACACAAGGTCCTGGGTTCAATCCCCAGTACCCCCTCCAAAACTAAATATGCAAACATAATTACCTATCTCCCCCCCACCAAAAGAAAAAAAAACCCAATAAAATTGTTGCCCAGAACTGTGCTCTGAGCATGGAACTCAAGGGTGCAATTCAGTCGAAGGATGACACATACTTCCAGAAACTAGAAGAGGGGAATGACCTCTATGCATACGAAATGTGGGAGAGATGATATCTTTGATAGGTTTGTTTAGGAAACAAATGGCTAGTCTAGACTTGGTGGTAGCCAGTTTTCATAATCTGTGGAAGAGAAGAACATAGAGAATCACCCATGAAAAGCCACTGCTAGAAAAGGAAGATTTGCCATTTCTGCAGGGAAAGGTATTGGCAGCAGCCATTCCTATTCATTTTAACAGCCACTCATTATTAAAACCAGATTTAAAGAAGGAAAAAAAAAGCTTTAAGAAGAAAATGTTCCCAGAGAATTCAAAGTCATACCTGTTTACTAAGAAATAAGAAGAATATGGACATTCGAATGTGGCATTATGACCACAACCACCACCACCACCCACTGCCAAGCATAGAGTAAACATCGGATGCAAGCTGTCCAGTTGAGGCTGAATGTGGGACACCATTGCCTAATGATGCCTTACCCAAGAGGGTACCAAGTTGTGATCTTAAACAGATCAAAAGGGACTATGGTGAGCAGGGGTACAGAGAAGCAGTGGCAACCTGGATGAAGGGAGAGAGACAGACACTGATGATAGGCTCTTCAGTGATACCCAAAGGATGTGAAAATATAAACAAGCTTCTCATTTTTGTTTAGGGAAAAAAGTGTTTCGCTGCGTAGCATGGGGCACTTACTCACTGGGCTAGTGGAGGGAAAAAAAGAAAAAAAGGATACACAGAGTAGTTTGGACAGGTCTGTAAGATCTAGCCGGGAGAACAACAAACTGGTTTGGACAGGAAGCCCTTACTGGTGAAGGGAAGACCATGGAGAAGTAAAATGTGGCAGATTGCAAAGAAGAAATGAGGTCACTGTGTTGTTTATGCTGTATGTGAATAGAAATAAGTTAAATAGAAATTAAGTCCTTCCATTTGCGACCATGGCTACCACTAACTGGCTTAAGACATAAGTCAAAGAATGAATGGATAAATGAACGTTCAGTGTGCCAATGAATATAAACCTAAATGCCTGAAGACCAATTTACACTTAGTCTTCAGAAAACTTAGAATGCTTAAAACTATTCCCAAAAGGAAAATATTTGTTTTGATATTAAGTTGCACTCACTCTCCTTACCCCAGCCTCCTATTTTTTCTACTTCTCCTATCGTTACTCCTTAAAAGAACTCAAGACCTTGGCAAAGGATTAGAAAGGAAAAAAAAAAACTTTCCCTTTTGTCAAATCTTTCCTTAGCAATTATTTTCTCTTACCTTCATAAAAATCTATGCTTGTTAACTGCTATAGCGCAACAGCAAAAATATGCACAAAACTAAACAAAACTAGTCCTGGGGAAAAGTTCACATTCCATTACGTTTGGCCCTCCTTGCCTCTTGCCTTCTGGTCCTTTTTCCTTTCTCCCTACTGTCTCCTGAATTGGGCATCTCCTGTCAGCTCTGCTGATAGAACCAGAAGTTCATCTGTGGCTTTCACCTATGGACTCAATCCCGCCACTCCTGACCAGGACAGGCAGCCATCCTGTGAGAGGGCCGCGTCTTAAGTTTGTCTCATTGCCTAGAAGAACTGCCTTACTGCTCATGGGGCGTACCCACCTCCTGGCAACCTTCTTCCTGGACTCCCATTGACCCAGGTCTTTATGATTGGCTCCTGCCTGTAATTCCACATCTCTTTGCCACAAAGTTGAACAGAACCCCAGTTTGACTGGCTAGGCTTGAGTCACCAGAGGGCTGATTTCTGATTAATTGGCTAGATAACGTCTCCGAAAGGATTACTCACATAAAAGCAGATTTCACCACTTAACTGGTTTTAAATGTTAGTCTTGTGAATTCTGATGCCAGAGTCTCCTGGGATGTTCTATAACCTAGCCTTGAATTACTTCCCGTCCCCACAGGCTGCTTCTGCTAAGGTCTGGGACTGTTCAAGTTATAACACTAAGACCTACCTGCCCCTACTGAACCTGGCTTTCATAGCAATCACAATATACCTATCTCATTTATCCTGGGAAATAAAAACTATTAACAGTTGTTTCAAACATTACCATTTTAGTAAATATCAGAATCATGACTTAAAAACATGATATTCTAACCCTGAAGATTCCCAAGGCCTGGAAATAAGAGCAATAAGTCACTCTACATGAAGCCATTGAGACTCTAACCTTAAAAACAATCCACTTACTATTCCTTGTTTTTAAAGGGATGGTCAAAGATAAGCAAGCTATGTAATTGCTAAATCAGATTAAGGTCTGGAGAACAAGTGTTGTGTTTTACAACTTTTCTCGGTTATCTATTGCTGTATAACCAACATTCCAAAATTTAATGTCTTAAAATAGCACCATTTTATTGCTCACAATTCTGTGGATCAGGAATTGGGGCAGGGTGGAATGAAGACAGCTCATGTCTCTTTCATTTGAGGCTGACCGGGGTAGTTCACCTGGAGCTGGAAGAGGATCCAAGATGGACTCATAGAGCTGGAGCCTTGAAATCATGCACACCACATTTGAACTGTAAATTGCTTCTTCATATCTTGGGACTGGAGCTGAATTGAGTCCTACCTTGTGGGAACCTTCTCTCCAGTTCCAAATCCTCTGAAGAACGTAAGTAAGGCTGTCAGGTCAGAAAACAGTAGAAGAAACTACTGAAAGGTGGGGGAAATCAGGCAGAAGAAGGAAGGGCGGCTCTGACTTTCACCACGGTTACAATATGCCAGCTTGATTCCACTGCAAGTGGAAACAAGGAGAGGAACAAAGAGAGCCCACATGCTAATAACAGCAACTAAGGCAAAACCAGCTTTGTCCTGATATGCCAGAGGTTTGGCAGGTAAAAAGCAGGCTCAGGTCCTTCGGGCACGTGACCCGGACTAGTAGTTCTCAGCTGAGCTACACATCAAAATCACTCGTGGGGTTTTTACAGATGCAAACACTGTATTAGAATCTGAGGTGAGAGCTTGGAAGTTTATTCGGATGAGCGCCCAGGTTGCTAGCCACTCACTATACCAGGTCATACACAAAGGTGGAAACCTGGCCCAGTTTAACAACTTGTAATCAATCAGGGTGAACAGAGGACTATGTGACGGGGCTGAGCACTGAATCAAGGAATAGGTTCACTTTACTCTGTGGTAATATAGACTTGTTAAATGATTATTGCTAATTATATGTATTGCAAAGTCAGGCACAGTATCGTGTGCATATATATATATATCAGTAATTCTTTGGAGTCTCACAACTGCTTTTGTGAAACAAAGGTTATCATTGATCCCTTTTTACTGATGTGGAACCTGAAATGAGTGATTTGCCAAAGGAAGTGACAGGCTGTGATGTCGGGTCTGTCTAAACCAGCCTCCGAAGGAGAGGACAGAGTTTCCGATTTGTTTTCCGCCTCATTTTCAGTACTCTTCAGAGTGAGGTTCAGCTCTTTAATACCCATTTTGACAAAGTACTATAATAAACTATTCTTCACTGAACAGTGAGCAGTATTTCCTACAGCAAACTTTCCTGGATGAAGTTGAGATGAACTGAGTCAAGAAATCATAATATGCCTTAAAAATTAAAATTTCTTCTTATCTTTGAATGATGGTTCTTTTATCATCATCCTATAATACAAATTAAATTTTTTTCTCCAAATATTGTTCCATTCTCATTTTATTACCCAACTTCAACATTTTCTATTATTTCAAAATTTTCATTTCAAAAATTTTCTGACCACCACAGTTCTTCTTGAATAGAAGTGCAATATAAATAAATAAACTGAAATTGAGCCCCTTGTTGGTGATAAAATATTCCCCCTACATTGTATGGTAACCCAATTTTTAATGGTCTTTGTTATTGAACTTTGGAAAGTTTTTTTAAAGTTTTAAATATATGCAATTGGTTTTTCAAAGATCCTTGGTATAACACAGAGACATTATTACCTCTTACAAAAACCATATTTTCATTTCCCCAATAACTTGTCCTGCTTAATACTCAGAAACCAAGGCCACAATGTTGCAAAATTTCAGGAGACACCATGCTCAGAATATACACTGTAAACTATGCTTCCTGAAGTTTGGTAATGCAGTAATACAGACAAAAACTCATTTATTAAGCCATTGCTTGTTATTAACTAATTTTAGAAGACCATGGAGATTTTTGTGTGTGTGTTAGATTTGCAATTTAAAAAAAAAAAGGATTGTATATGCCTAAATTACATGTTTTGGTCCTTCAAAGAAAGGATGAATTATAATTTGCTTATTTTTCCCTCGTGAAAACTATCATTGAGTGAACATCTAAAAAATTGAACACATAAATCTAAAGAGAAAAATGTTTTTCTGTGAAGCAGTTTGTACAAAGTATTTTTAAAGTAATTAAAATGGAACTCAGCTAAGGAGTTTATTGTGGGAGGGAAAGTGATCTCTTCATGAATGGAAACTAAGTGTTTTCATAAAGTGGTACAGTTATTGCAACAGCACAAATTATATTAATAGTTAGTTGGGAATTGAAATAAAATGTCACTGAGTTTCAAAGGCTCCCCATTTAATTGAGTTTCAAGTGATGGTTATGTAAATGAAATAAAATTTAAGTATTTCTCCTTTTTGTGATCGTGGGGCAGACATTTCTTCAAAATTTTCCTGCTTGTAATCATTATCATTCAAACTTTTTGATTGTCAGGTTTTCAAAAAGCTGAAAAGTGCACAACATTGTAAAATCACTATAACTCAATTTAAAAAAGTTAAAAAAATAAAAATAATTAAAATTTTTTTAAAAAGCTGAAAAGTGCAACACAGAAACAAACTGATAGAAGTGCGTATGAAACACTCTCTAGTGTGACAGAGACATTCATGACTGGAGTCTGAATATGAGGGTTTTTTAGAGTGCTGATTATTTACCCATAGCTCGACAGACACTGAGAACTCAAGGCAAGCCCCACCTCCACTGTACCTCCCCACATTGACTGTTTCCCTTTTAACACTTGTTTAGTATTCATTGTCTACTATCACAGTGATCTCCAAAGAAAGGTATGTGCACCCTCAAGAGTATGCAAGACAATCCATTAGGATACAGAAAGTAAATATTAAAGCTTCTCTTTCTAGTTGTATTTTATTTCATCTTTTTCAAAATTTAACCTTTTGTGAATTTTGTAATGTATTGCATTAGTATATATGTATACTGTTTAAGCATTTTTAAATGTATATTGCTAGTTCATGCTCAAAATTTTTTTTAGTGATAGAGATTTTTGTCCAGCAAAGTTGAAAGCTAATGTTCTATTGTTAACGTACTTATTTTAGCACTTAAGTAATGACCGAATCCTCCTGGGCCCCTACTATCTTTATGATCCTAGGTGAGTTATTAAATTCCTCTGTGTGCAAAATAGAACTAATAATGACATATTGTATTGGATGTAGGAATGATTATATCACTTTTGCGAGAAGAGTTTTATGAGATAAAGTGCTATTCAAATGTGTGTGAACACTTTGAGAGCAGACAATACTTCATTTTTGACCTCCCAAGACTTTTTTATGGTGGCTGGCAAATAGAATATGCTCAATAAATATATGAATAAATGAATGAATAGACGTTGATATATATATATATATCTCATTAGCATTTTTATGGGAAAGAGTAAGAGGTGGTGGAAAGCGTACATGATAATAAATGAGAAGAATCAAGTTAAGTCTTGCTCTATCCTTGGCTCTGCAATTTTTGAAAAAGTCATTCATTTTCGCTGAGCTCAGTTTTTTTCTCTATAAATTAGGCACAACAGTACCATTTTCCCACCCTACCTCACAGGGTTGTTTGCAGAATAAAATTTATGTGATGTATACATACAAAAGTTTGTCATGAACTTTAAAGAAAATTCTGTGCTAACACTGGTGATTATTTCTTGTGATTCTGCTCCTGCTAAATTGCACTTGACTGGAAGGAAAAGTTCCTCCCTGCCTTAAGCTTTTGTTGCATTCCCCTCTGTGCCAAACACAATGCTTTACTCATAATGAATTCTTTATTTAAAAAAAAAAAAAAGCTTTTTAAGGAATGGTGACCTTTTGTTTTCCAACCTGCCCGTGCTTTTGAGCAAAATAGTGGTAGTGTTTGAGGGGTTCTAACCAGTACCAACTTGTGTCCCCCCCCAAGCACTTTTTATCAGTAAAAAGGCAAAGCATGTACTGGAGAGAATATTTGATTTATACCTGTCTAGGCAATCAACCTGCCACCCACAGAAATGCTGGAAGCTTGGCAGTTAATCAGCAAGGCAATCTTTGTGCTCTGTTCTCTATTGATGATCCTTTGAGTTTGTTCCACAGAGGAGCTCCTCAGTCACTCTGTCCCATAATGGAAGCTCCACGAATAAGGACTTTGCATCTGCACAGCCGCTCCAGTGCCAGGACGGTGCCTGGTATATCCCGGGTGCTTCACAAGTACTTGTTGGATGAATGAATTAAACAGCTGACAGAAATGAAGAATATGTATACTCAATTAAAATTTTGAGGTGTTTACCCAAACGTTGATTTGATTTAATTCAGTTAAAGTTTCCCCCAATTTCCATCTTTACAGAAAAGGTTGAAAGAACTAGAGTTTGTGCTGAATTCTTTTCCAGTGTTTTAAGCTCCCATAGTCAAATTACATTGTAGTTTCTCTCCTGTGTTCATGTGAATGCATATTTGTTTTAAATGTATATAAATAATGGGCATCCTTTTGATTAAAACCCAGTCCTATATAGCTCCTATGTTTTTCTGAGGAACATAATTTCATGTTTGAGGAAAAGAAAAAATAACCACTATGTTTAAACATAAATACATCCATTCTCAAGGGTATGTCTTTCTTTGGATTAATTATACCTTTTATTCCCCCCAAATATATAACCCAAGAAATTATTGTACACACAAACTAAAGAGGTTACAGAATGAATTTTTAAATTTAACTATTTAAGATATCATTGTATTTCCTTCAGAAACGAAATCATGAATATGAAGATTAGAACATAATCCTATTTTCCGTGCTATTTAAGTGTGATTTCCCTAAGAATCGAAATTTAGATGCAATTTTTCTCACTCTCCTATATAGCACCTTTCTAAGCAGTTGAATATTATCTCTACAAGGTTTACAGAATAAGAATATTGAGGGCCCAGAGTCATATCCAATTGCTCAATTGACCAATTAAGTTCCTTTCTCTTTTCTCACCCTGCCCACCTCCTAGTGGGTCAATTAATGAGGACTAAATTGGCCGAAAAGGCAAGGAGTAGAGGATAAGAGGCAAAGTCCTACATTAAAAAAAAATAGGTAATTAAATCCTGGAGAGTCGAGGGTTGACTTTTTAGAAGTGGGCTGGAAAGAGAAAGAAAAATGCCATATGACATCATTTATATGAGGAATCTAAAAAATAATAAGAAGAAGAACACAAACGAACTACTTATTATTTATAACTAAGGTGATTGATTTCTTGAATATCTGTAAGCACATTTGACTGTCCTTTATGACTGGATTACTGCGTTCTGTTGATTCTTATTTTGTAGTTGACTTTATTCCTTTAACAACTATGTAAGTTTAAAAAGCTAAAGCTCTAATCTGTTCTTAGAAACAATAATCATTACATATATGTAAGCTAAAAAAAAGTGCAGTATACTGTATATATGTATTTACATGCAATGTAATGTGTATGTGTAGTCAAACTGTAATAATTCTACCTAATAAAACTGAAAAACTGTACCGGACTGAAACGCCGGTACAAGGACTAATTGGCTCCATCACACCTGGAGGGAGGACACCATGGGAAAACTATGTCATAAAAGTCCATGTGGCCCAACTTGGCCGGAGCTATCTCTACCAGCCATCTTGGCTGACGGCTCCCTGCTGGAGCACTTCCTTTCCCTGGTGAAGCTCTTTCCTTCCTTTTCCCCTCCTGAGCTATAAAGCAGCTGTTCACTTTGTCCTTCTGCCTCTGCTGTGAATTCTTTCCCACTGGCAGGCAAGGACCCACACTTTGGTGGGCTTCTTAATTTAGGAGTCCCTCCATCTGCTAACACATATGTCAGAGAAATGAGGCCACAGGACAAACCACTGCCCCCAAAATGACTTTGATAATGTCTTACAGTTCAGATGTGGAATCGGGAATTCACCTTTGGAATCCTTTCTATCCACCGAATCCACTAACACATTTTATGTGCCATGTTTTGCCTTCCAGAAATATGCTGTATCTTGCATAAGATCCATTAGGCCACTGCTAACATCTATGAAATCTCAGGTCTCATCTGTAGTGTAAAAAGATAACTTTTTCAAAAAATAACAAATTGTAGGAAATAAGGGCTAAAATGAAGAGCTGTCTAAGTGCTAAGTTTTGTCAAGTTAAAAGGATATGTCCATATTGACACATTTTGGGATATGGTTTGAAAACCATTTTTACTACAAACATCCTTAAAATGAGTTTAGGACCAAGCAAGAAGGAATAAAATAATCATAATAAAACTGCCTGAATCAACTAACCCTATTTTGATGTGGAAAACCATATCAAAGAAAGCATGTGTCAGTTAGACTTGCACAAAAACCTACTTTGTTTCATCCACATTGTTGAGATTTTTCTGGTTTATTAAACAATGATTCTTTGTGTTAAGGGCATGGTGTATACACTGTAACTAGTCATCTCTCTGAGCTTCAAAAACCTGCTTGGGGTGCTGATTTCACCTCCCTAAAGGACTGAATTATAGAATCAAGAAATACAGTAGAGAATTGTAAGTATGACATTGAGTTGCAATAGTGAGCTTGAGAAAATTCAGAAAAATATAAGAAGCATTATGGAAAACACCATCCACATGAAACAGGCTTTCCATAAATCCCCCATGAATGCTGGATCCGATTTTTGTGTTGAATTGCCTCTTCCAGCCAACCTCCCCAATACTTTTCATTCTTCTATTAATTTACAACTGTCTATTAGCACTCATCTGCTACAGCAGGATCCCAAGGCTGCTGGGAATCAGGGATTGTGCAAGGCCCACTATCAAGAGGAGGATGGAGCTTCAGCCATGCCTCCTTGCCATGGCTTAGAGTCGTGTTCCATGGTGGGAAGAATGAAGCAGCACTTCTGATCTTCTTGATATCTAAGGGTCTCAACAGACTCTGCCAGTCTTATAGCAACAGTCAGTCCCAACACCCTCATCCCCAAAGGAATCCTCTGATTTGGAAAAACAAGATGAATTCTTCTCCATTAACAGGGTACCAGCCTATTATGTAAGAGCTATACAGATGGTGCAAAACATGGTTTACCTCTCCAAGAAATATCAGTCTAATTGAAGAAAAGAAAAATGATGTACACAAAACCTAGTGCGATTACGTGGCCATTTATGTGATTCAGACTGTAAAGGCAATAGATTAGATAGGCATCCAATAATAATATTATTTCTATTTTCATTCCAAAAGAATTTGACTGTTAATCCAAAGTTTATGTGTTGCTGTTGTAATAGAGACAGCTTACTAATCAGAGCTACATTACCTTGTATGTGACAGTAGATTGACCTGTGGACAACAAGCACAAAACAGGGGAGCAAAAAAGGGATTGACAGCTAACTATTATTTCAAAATTACCAAATCTTACCTTTTTTTCTAGTATAAAATAGTGAAAAAAAATTTTTTTCATCTATAGAAATGAAAATTCTGTTTCCAGTGTGCCTTCTTTTTTAACATAAAAAAACACAAATGTAGAGTTAATAGCCATATTAAATGCAGACATTAATTAGGAATACAGTGTTTCTAAAGGATATAAAACAAATTTGCCAAGCATGTTCAGGGTATACTGGTATAAGAAAGTTTCATCACTTTTTTTTTTTATTCCAGTAAACCATGTTGAAAGAATCTTTAGCAAAACCTCCTTCTAACTATCTTCTTGTAAGGACAGGGATAAAACAATACTTCCAGATACAGCAGGCGTATTTCCCTGGAATTTTGCTATTATTTTTTTAGAATAATGTTAAATATTTTATTTCCATTTAATGATTGTCTTCTGGAATCCCTCCCTGCTTAAAATCATCTTGGCATAGGAAAGAAAATATATATGACAAAGAAATTAGTAAATAAGGGAAAGACTAATGAGGTTGTGATCTCAAAGGAGAATATAATCTGTCATTTACAACTACTGATAATATAGAGCTTTTTAAAGGGCAGCAATATAGAATCGAGAAATGCATAAGAAATACTTTAAATAAACAGTATAAAATCTTGTGCAAGTTTTCCAAAATTGTATGGCATTTACTATTTTCAGAGAATACAGTCAAATCCACTTACTCTTGTTCTTCTTTATTATTATTATTGTTATTTAATGCTCCATTGGACTACAGGAAGAAAATCTGTATCCAGTTTTATATCATTTTGTTCTATTTCTGTTTTTAAATGTGTTGCATAATGTATGTAAGACATTAATAAAATTATGTCTAATTTATAATTATAAGTAAATAAATAAATGTGTTTTGGAGAAAGGTACCCAAAATTCTTTTTTTTTCCTTATGAAAACATGTTCAAATATTTAGAGAATGACTTTAGAGAGTTTTAAGCTATCAGTTAAGGTAAATTATAAAAAGAAAAAATAGAATAAAAGAATAGTCTAAACATATAGGATTGGATTAACCCATTGTATTGGAATTATAAGAAGGCAGGAATGAAGTGAAAGAAAAACTGCTCTGTTCCTTTTGTTGAAGGAGTGAATGAGAGGGAGAGCCCTGAAGTGATATATTGGTAAAGGAAGCAAATACAATAGAAATTAAGGTTATGCATAGAGGCAAAAGGAGGATAAATGTGTGAAAATGCTTTCTACATCAATTTTTGTGTCACATAAATATATGAAACAAATGGGAAGTGACAACATAGCCAAGAAGAGCAAACGAGGGTGATTCAGAACAGAATGGATAAAGGCACAGACAGAATTAAAAAAAAAGAGAGAGAGAGAGAGAAACTCTCTTTGAAAACTACGCAAATGCTAAAGTTCTTTATTTAAAATTCAGTAAGATCAGTACAGAATATCTTTCAAAAGTGCTTCTGCCCTCCACCTTGCAGTCCCCTACCTTGCTAACTCTTCCTTCTTTCTTCTGCTTCTCTCTGTCCTGCTCATTATCTACTTTCTTGAACAAAGGCTTGGAGAGGAAGTCCCTCCCCAAGCCCACATTCTCCTCCACCAGCTGGCTGGGCTCAACTTAAGAAATACAGTAATGACAATAGTAATAGCAGTAATGACTAACACCGTAAGCCCTTACCTTCAGAAATGCCTCTGGCAGGAGACAACTGTCCCATTTTACAGATGAGGAAATGAGGCGTACATTGCTCAAAGTCGTCCGCTATTTACAGCAAAGGCAGGATTCAAGCCGATGTATTCTGGCTCCCGTCCCTGTACTCTTGACTACTCCGCAATACTACCTAACAATACACCAGATAAAATACGAGCAAATTTTGAGTGGATTCCCCATTTAATTTTTTCTTTGTATTTTCACTTCGAGGACCTCAACATTCTAGAGCCTTGGTCTGGATCAAGTAACATTACCATTAGCGGATTAAGCCCAACATATGACTGTTCAAGTGTAAGGGAGTGGAATAAGAAGAAAAGGGAACTAGTGCAGTTACAGATGTTATTTCTATGTATTCAGAGGTAGGGGAAAAAGAAATTGCCAACTTGGCAGTGCTTCTTTCTTATCCTTTGTACATCTAGAGGCTGCACTCGGCAGTGTAACCACTAAGCAAAGCCTGGCACAGCTGTTCATTCTTTCTCATCGTCTTTTATCTATGTAGTGCGTTCCCCTTCATGTGAGTCTTTGAAATTCTGAAAGCCAAGTGCTTCATTTCCCATCATTCCACACCTAAGCCAAGTTTCAAAATTGGCTTTGATGTGTATTTAAAATGTCTTGGCATCCTGCTGTCATCATTCCCTGGATCTGTCCCATTCTGTGAAACTGTGATATGATCATCACTGTCCCAAAGGAAGAGACCAGCTGCCTATGGAACCATGACAATGTTCTGCTGCAACTTTGAGTAACTCATGGGTTATACTGATGACTGCTGGGGAGTACAATGTGAATGGGTAAGAGTTACATGTTTTGAAATCATGTAGAACTATGTAGCTGCCCTCCTTTGATCCATAAATATTCAGCCTTAGGGTTTTAGTTCTGAAGTTTTATTTTCATCACAGATTACAATGGCTTAAACACTGCCATATTCAAATGCTTTCTTTTCTAAGATTGAGGAATAAGCTTAACATAGTATATATATTTATATTCTAGATAATGCCTTTTGGTGAGCATTATCATATTCGGTGGGGTAGTTCTCAGTTAATGTGTAATGGATTTATGGAATAGATGGTTTCTTTTTCCAACTAATATACTATTTCAAAGTTTGACTGGCTTTCATGAAAAAATCCCCAGTAGAAACTACTTTGTAGTTAATCCTTCTCCTATGACTGCGTGTTCTAATAGAATGGTACTAAAACACATAATAACAATAACAGCAAAAATAAACACCCAATTTCTATCCCCACTCTATCCATAGAATGTAAGTAGTAAAAATTTCTCAAAGGTATAGGAGTCTATACCAAATATGCCCTGTTTTTCATGTGCTACACAAGCTATTTCTTAAAAAAGAACAAAAAACAAAAAAAACTTATCGCGGTTTTTGTGTCTTTTTGGCTTCAGCAGGTTGATTTGTTTCTTGAGGTACATAATATCTAACCTGAAGTTAGGTCCTCCAAATCTCTTAGAATTTCTCCCAAACGTCTCTTTTAGATTCTCATCTCAAGCATGAAATGGGAACATTAATGCTAGAAGAGATCTGGGATCTTAATCTTTACATCTTAATCCTTACATCTCAATATATACATTTTTAATTGAAAAAAGATATAGAGATTCTATAATAATTCAGTGCCTACTAAACGCAATACACTGTTCCAGATGCTGTAAAGAAAAGGATGCCCAAGGAGCTTGTGCCAGACAGATATATTTGACTTTCCATAGCCATCCTCCACCCTGCACGCTGCCCTCTGTCTCAAGGCTGACCTGTACGGATTTGCGTTCACCAGCTCCCAAGCCCGTGGCCTCGAATGGGATCAGCCAGTGGGGAGCCCTGGCAGAAGATGAATCAGAAGGATGAAGGAGAAATGAGAGTGACAAGGATATTATTCCCCTGGATCCCTGGCTTTGCAGTTTCCTCTGACTGACTGCTCAGACTGACCACAGCCCACTGCCCCTCTGACTGTGCGCCCTCACCTTCCAGGCTTAGCTAACCTCATCCTGGCCTCTTTCCTTAGGGCCTGGGGTAGTGACAGCTTTGCTGTTGCTGCCCTGAGCTCCTGCACTCTGTCCTGTGCTCTCCCTATTCCGCACCTAGTCTGGTATTAGTCTCCTCGTAAATAAATCCTCCTTAACTTATTCTGTGTGTTGTCTGTTTCATTTTGGGGATGCTAACTAATACAGCGATGTCAACTCAGATCTCAGGAAATTTACATTTTAGCTGAGTTTCCCAAGGCCATTCAGAAGTGACAGATTTGGAATTAGAGTTAAGTCTACTAACCCCAAACTGAGAGATCATTTAAATACCCCATGTGACCCACACACCAGCTTAAACTGACCCAACAAATGGGCAGGTATGTCTGCTTTATCAAGGATTTTTAAAAAATCCACTGCCAGTATTCAAAAATTTGGAAAATTCATATAAAATATTTAGATTTTTGGTGAGTTTTCACTACTTACTCCACGTGGAAGCAGGTTTGAAGTGGCCCCCTTCTATGTAGGGCTTTTTTCTGTAGTCGCTTTTCCCTTACCCTTGCCTTACTTCCAACTAGTGGTCCTCGCAGGCAGTGAGGTGCAAGCCTCACCTTGATGGGCTTTCTCGTCCAGAGATGTTGGTGTTTGAGATTAATGGCTTTCTAATGGTAGAATATTAGTTACCACTAGTTACAAGCTAAGAAGAGCCAGAGAGAGGAGGTTTTGGGGTTTTTTTGTTTTGTTTTGTTTGTTCGTTTGTTGTTTTTACCAGGGAAGAGAGCAACAGACCTTCTGATAGCCTGGAAATTACACCATGTTTGAAGATTCCTATTTTGGGCAGCAGTCCTGAGAGACCGTGGCTTTTCAGAAGTCATTCCAGAGCTGTGCCGTGGAAAGGCTTGTTTGTCCTTACCAGCCTTTTCCCCTGTCATCAGCATTTTCCAGCTCTTTATTTCAACTCAACATACAGCAGCTCTGATATTGTGTCCTCTTTTCCTTGATCATACTCATCATTATCACAGGTTATAAAAGAGATAATAAAACACAATCAAAAATTCTTAACCCAGAATGTCCACTTCTTCATTAGATTATTCAGTGCATTCAGCAATTTTTGTCTTTGGTTTGCAGTAAGAAAATTTGTGGCAAGAAAGAGGTGTTGTTCAATTCTCTAAGCTTGAGGAAGTAAAACCAACAAATAAGCCAACACAAAATATGAAGGAAATATTTATAGCACATAAACGCCATATGAAAAGTAAGAGAGGAAACAAGGCAAATGAATACACAGAAAGCTCCAGTTACTAAAAAAATGTTAACTATAATATAAAGTAAGTGCTAATTAAAGATTGCAAAGAATTGTTAAAAAGTCTTGGTTACTGGACTGCTGGATTCAGTAGTTTAAGCTGTCTTTAAATGCCAAATTTAACTTAACACTTCAACAAATAAAAGGACTCAAATGATCCTTTTATAACAATTTGCCAAAACTGTAACATAAAAGATTTAAAATTTGGGTGAGTTTAACAATAAATTTAAAAAATTTTTATTCCTCCTGAAAAGTTTATACTTCAATGTTTATACTTTAATGGTAAGTTATCTTTGAGCCTATCAAACTCTTGATCAGTTTTAATAACAATGAACTTCAGGCGAATATCTCTGTTATCACTGATGATGTCATTCAACGTAGACATTCTGTCTCAGATTCAAGCATCTAATCCCATCACTAAAAATGAGATCAACAACACAAGGTAACCCTTGGTTTGTAGTTACTTAAATTCAAAAGAAAATACTTAATTTCCTGCTTAAATCCCCCACACTGTTTTATTTTTCATTCATAACGAAAAATAAATCCTTTAGCTGGTCGGCCAATGCGGATGATAAACTATCACTCACAATAATTTGCACTGGAAGTAATTATGCTGTCAGCTTGGCACTAATTCATTTTAATCAATTCTTGAACCTGGAAGTTGAAACATTTTCTCACTGGGATTTCTGCAGTAGTTGTTACCCTGTGGCTATTCGAGACAATTTGCAAAATATGCAGGCAAATGCACCAAATGAGATGTTAGCCATGGAGTCAGAAATGATGGACAGACCAATAGAATTGAAAATGACACCGACAAGGAGAATAACTATTCTAGTAGGTCTCTTTTTGTAGATGTAGCAAAGATTTCTAGCAGCCAAAATTCTACTCCATTCACAGATGTAGACTCATTTTAATTCAACATAGTTCCAATTAAACCAAGATGGAAGTCATTGCATCTGTCCTTGAGGGAAAGAAACATTCTAACAAGAGAATTCATTCTAGCACTGAAGATCCCAAGTTATTTTCCCACTGAACTCCTTCTGGGTGTCCACAAGGATTCCATCAAAGACTTGCCATGCATTTTATTTTTCTTTAGAACTGTGTGACTATAGAAAGCACATAAAGCTGAATTTACAGTATGCAATTAATTGCCACGTTAGTACTAAATAACTTTTTCAAGAGTTAAGTCTAATCCAAGCCATGCTTTAATTTCAAATATAATGATTTAGATTTTGATAATTTGATAATAATAATGATTTAAATTTCATGGTGATGGAAAAAAAATTTCAACACACTAAATTGAAACTTTCAAAGACTTTTATTTTGCTCAGCAATTTGGAAGTTTCCTGGTTTTACTCTGGCTAAATACTATTCTTTCCACTCATAACTGCCTAGTATAACCTACTGAATATCAAAGTAAATATCACACTACATAGATAGATCAGATTACATAATAAAAAAAAATCACTCTAGTAGCATGTAGGGTGAATAAAGCAGCAAGATCTCCTGGCAAAACCTTACTAATTTTGATATAGAGCAATAATGGATTAAGATTAGGTCTTTTTTTTTTATTATTGAAGTATAGTCAGTTATAATGTGTCAATTTCTGGTGTACAGCACAATGTCCCAGCCATGCATATACATACATATATTCATTTTCATATTCATTTTCATTAAGTTTAGTACAAGATATTGAATATAGTTCCCTGTGCTATACAGAAGAATTTTTTAAAATCTATTTTTATATATAGTGACTAACATTTGCATTTGTCTTTTATAATTAAAAAAATGCTCTAATTTTCATTGTTTTTCAAAAAATATAAAGTCAAATGTGGCTAACAAAGTATTACCAATTAGTGGTTATTTGTAACTAGCATAAATAACTAAATATAAATGATTTGTAGTTAAAATATTAATTTTTTTGCAAATATGTATTTCTGAAGGCTCCACATCCATGTTTAGCTTAGATGTAGCACACTATATGTATTATATGTGCTATTAACTTTTCTTTCATTCTTGTTGTTGATGTAAACATCTATCTGTATGTCTAATATACCTATAAATATCAATATCTATCTATCTATCTATCTATCTATCTATCTATCTATCTATCTATCTAGCAAGCCCCTTGAACAAAGCCCTTTATCAGTCTTGGCCAAAATGCATTTGATAAACAAATCTTTTATGGATAAATATTATGGATGTAAACTAGAAGCCAGACTCTGCCAAAATTATCACAATCACCACTTTGAAATCATAGTTACTAAGGTGAGAATGCAATTATGCAGAGTTTAATCAGATTGGAAAATGTGAATTAACTGGAAAAAATAAAAACTGAAACATAATCAGCAATTAAGATGCAAGTGCTTTTTAGCATTTTAAAATAATAACTACAAAGCTATTCTTTCTGTTCAAATTTTTACTTCACTGAGAGCGTGATTGTATCCTAAGCCTTTCTGATGGGTTGCTGACCTTTCCTGTTGTTTGATGTTAAATGCCATGCAGTAAATGCATCACAATGCAACGTGTCCTGAAATGAATCAGTAAGTTGAATGTGACCAAGAGAAATGGATTCAGTTCTTGATTTAGCAGAGACTAGAGCAATCTTTTATGTATCAGCTTCCTTTATTCTATTTCATTTTTTTCTAGTGCATTCACTTACTAAACACTATTAACAATCAAATTAGTGATGAAGATTCTAGCATTTTATTATCACCAAAACCTTTGTTTCACTGTTTCATCAGAAAAAAGACAACAACATAGTCTTCTTCATTGTGAAGCCACTGTTGGATCAACTCCTTTTTACACCTCAGAACTAAGGACACACTAATTTTTAAAATCATCTCTAAGGCCTTCCGTAGACAGTGCTATTACGTTGAGAAGGACGCAATGGCTCAAATGTCTTAAGTCTTCTGTTAAGTATCCCACACTGAGCAATGATGGACAAGTAAAATAAACATATGAAATAATACATTTTTGGTATATTCGACCTGTGACATAATTATTATGACTGTTCCCTGTATTGATATAATGATACTATATGAAGTAGTTTGAGATCTAGCTAGTAAGACTAGAAAATAAATCAATATTGGACAGTTAATCGTTATTTTATTAGGTGATACAATATTTAGCATGATTATAAAATCTAGAAATGTTTTCTTGTCTTTAATATGTTGAGACTCTCCTACCTCTCATAGGGAAGGGACAACATTACTGTCCTTATTTAGCTTACTATGCTTTATGTAATATACGTGTGTCTTTTAGACTTGTAATTGCAGAAAGAACAACCTGCTACAAAAAAGCACTAGGGCTCCTCATGCTCAGGATCCAAAAACAGGAAAACCCAGAAGATCTTATCGATACATAACCAAGCCTCTTCTGTTTTCTTCATTTGGGGTGATGAGATCAATCATTGATCGAAAGGACATATCAATCTTTTACCTGTATAATCTTGTTCAAGGCTGATGATGTCGCTTGAATGTGAAAACACTGAAAAATTAGGGTTTTTTTTTTCTTTGTTGTTTTATTTTTTGGTTTGGGGGCCATGCAATAGGATTCAAAGTTCCCCATCAGATGGTAGTGATTTCTTCACAATTCCTTTCTCAAATTTAGCTGCATGTTAGAATCACCTGGAAAACTTCAAAAACTGCTGATATCTGAGCTCCATCTTCAGAAACTATGGTGTAATTTAGATGGCAGCCTCAGTCGGGGCATTGGGACTTCTACCTCCCCCAGGTGATGATAATGAGCAGCAGACTCGGCATCCTCGATATACATAGATCTGATGTTCTTATTACAACTCACTGCTGGGTTGCTGTTTACTGAAGAGATGACCTCCCTTTCCCTCTCTTTTCTCTTACCATAGAATTTTCTACCAAAACTTCAATGTGCCTTAATAAAAAAAAAAAAGCCATTACTCTCATACATTTATCTTGTAGTCTTTGTGAACATGTTCTTTTTATACATGTTAGAGGCAAGGACAATAACTTTTAGCAGTGTTTATTTTTGTTAAAAGAAATGGATGGAACTGAAAGTCAAGATACCCTTTGATTGCACAGATTAAACAAGAGAGTGTTATATATTTCATCTTTACAAAGCAACCTACTGGTTTAAAAAGATCCATACTGTTGATAGAGTTCATGATAAAACATATATGTAATAAGGAGACAAATATTTATTTTACATATCTACAGCATGAATTGTCATATTTTTAGATGAACCACAAATTATACAGGAAAATATTTAGGTACATGAAAAAGCTTCAAAACATTAAAAAAAAAGTAACATTTTGAAAAAAATCACATGTGAAAGCTCATTAAATAATAACATTGACAAATAAATAGTTAATCAGCTTTACTTATTAGCTGCTGCCATGCATTTCTGGCATTCCATTCCAAGCAAGGGTCAGCATGCAGGGTATAATTTCATACTATGAGACTGTAAAAAGCTACAGGGCTTATTTTTGAAGTGAAATGTCACAAGGTCTTTGACTCTTTCAGAGGGAGATCACTCATGGCTGCTAAACTGTCCCCATGAAGATTACCAAAAAAGCACCTTTCTGAAGTGCTGACGTGAAGGTTCATGGCAACAAATTTTTTTTTTTAACTTTTCAATTTTGAAGTAGTTTTGTTTTGGGGGTGGGGCGGGCGGTGGGTGCGGGGAGAATAGTTTGGGGAGTGGAGGGTAACTGAGAAACCCTTCTCCGTTTTAAAAAGTAATGATTCAGTGACGTGTATAGTATCACCAGTCTTTCAAGAACCGCAGGGAATTAAAACTACCGGATACGTGTAATTTAAATGCAAATCACATTTGTGGATAGGCGTACATCTTGAAAAACTTGAAAAGAAAAAGCCATTCCCAAAGAAGTTCCTGATACTTAGGACAGCTTGCTAGGTATGATCAAAGCAGAAAGCATATATTTTCAAGTAAGAAAATAGCAGTGGCAGGCTCAAGTCTTCCAAGCAATCAAATCTGTAAAGCAGATGGTTACTAGTCAGTCCAGTTCTGAGAGTCTGAATTCTAACTCATGCTGTGCTTGCTGGATTTGCTGGCTCTTTTCCGCTCTCTGTGATGCGGGGCGGGCTTGGCAGGCGACACGCTCTCGAAGTTATGACTGGACTCGTTGTGCTGCCGTGTGTACCTCTTGCACTTGCAGGCGGTGACCACCGTGATTTTGTAGGTGCGCGTGCTGCCATCTTGGCACTGCAGCTGGATTCTCTGGGTGCGCGTCTTGTCGTTGACGCACCTCCACTCCTGGGAGCTCCTCCGGCTCCAGTATTTTGTTCCATAGCCTCCTCCAATCCAGTTGGGGAGCACAGGCAGGGGCAAGCACTCGCCTGCGCACACCAGCTCCTTCAGAGGGCTGGTGCTGGTGCACTGGCCATCAGAGATGTACTTGGTGGAACGCAGTTCCCGGCAACCCACTTGAACTCGAGCTGCGGGAAACAGGAACAAAATGTGCATCAGAGGCAAAAAGCAAATAGACACTTTTTAAAAAAGTAATCTGCAGTGACAAAAATTACACCGAAATGATAGCAAACTGCCAAACAGGAAGCGAACACCTATTTTATTTTCCCAATGCAAAAATCTGCCTGCATGGTTTTAGGGGACACTTTCTCGAAAATTATCAGTTTATATGGCTGGTGTTTTTTGGAATAAAATAAACGGTCTGATTTTGTTTTTTCCATGTGTAACATTAGCTAATTGCTTACTGAAGTATTTGAAAATCCCATTTTCTTAGTCTTACTCCCCAGTAAGGTTTAAGCAGCTCTTATATCTATGTGTAAATACTCATTCTTTAATGAGCTAAAAAGGAGTATACGCAAATGTTCAATGTTATTTTACTCACTGGTTATATTAGTTAATGTCTGCAAGTGCTTTTAATTAGGTATTTTAAAAAATCTATTGAGAAAATGTGGAAAATGTTTAAATACTGTGTACAGTGCAATCTGTAATATTTTGTTTCAATTATAAAATTCAGCTGCAGAGAATCACACATACTTATGTGTACAATGTCTGACATTTTGCATATCAAACTTAATTACTCCATTTTAAACAAATTCCCCAGCTATCTTTTAAAAACACAAATATTAAAATGTTTGAAATGCAAAGTGTCACTACAACTCAACCTTCAAAGAATATAAAAGCCCCTAAATGAGGAACGTATGGTTGCCATAACAACTTGGCTACATTTCCATGAATTTTATGGCAGAAAAATGCCTAACATGTCTGATTTACAATTGCAGAAGGAACCATGGTGTTCGTTTCCTGAATGTTGGTCATGGCAAACTTTTTGTTTAGTCATGTGAATTTGGTAAGTATGTTCTCCAATTGACTGTTTCTTGTTACATGCCTTATGTAATTAAAGCAAAAATTAATCTTGAAATATTTGAGTATTCCTTTCCACTACTTTGTTATCTAAACTTGAGGAGAATTGCCTGTAATAAGCTTGAAAAAACATCAAGCCTTGTTAACTAGAAAAACATATATATTTCAAAGTATAGACCGCTGAAATTGGAAAAATTAAAATTGTAAGGCATATCGAAGGGGTCTTCCATGGAAGGCTGAAAGCTAATATGAGTAGATACCGAATTAGGAGTTCCACTTCAACTCTGCGCCCCAGTACTTATAAGGTGAGATAAGAAATATAGTCTAAAGTCTAAATAAGTCTAAACATAGTCTAAAGGGATGTGATAGCCATGAAAAAAATATTATGTATGTACACACACATCTGTGCAAATATAAAGTGTGGGATTAAAATTAAAGTGTAAACTGGCCGGTCAGGGAGCTCTGCCTGTTTGATTCTGATTCCAGTTCACCTTCCTGCAGCTGCCTTAGGAATGCACCTGGAAACAGCGAGATGATTTTGACTTGTCTAGCTTTTTGTTCCTGTGTATGCAGAGATTCGACATTTTTGCAGTGACAGTTCATTGACAATGAATACCTACCACATTGCTCAGTAATCTAAACACAATCAGATATTTCCTGTGTATGTAAAAGCAACCATCTTCATGAAAGTTTGGTTTTCTTAGAAAGACATTAACAGTCAGATTTGCGTGGACTTTTCAAAGGTCAAAAATACTTTTAGTACTTGAATGGAGTTGAGGAAGAGCCAAAGATTTGTAACAGATTTCCTGTGCACTGTGTCTCTTAAAACCCGATTATTAGCATGTGAACTCTTCTAAAGGAAAGGAGTGAAGCAAAAATTAGGAGGAAAATTTGAATCTCTTTAGCTAGTGGTCAATTAGCATGTCAGTTAAGCAAACAGAAAAGAAGAAAAATAGTTTCTATACAAAATATTGCCATACTGTCATTACTTTGAATCTCTAAAGTTATGAAATTTCCCTGGTCTTTCACAGAAATAACAATTATCTAAATTTTGATCTGGTTAATAAGGAATTATTTCAGAAAAATATGATTCTTCAACATTTTTAATTTTATCCTTCTTTCTCATTAATCATCATCAAAGCTTCAACTATTTCACTAGACATATTTTAGAAGTCAGCGTGAGCAATTTTTTTTCCCCAGATAGCTTCTTTTTTTTTCCCTTGTGATTTCCCATATGTGCTTTGCTTAGTTAACTTTATACACTATCAGAATTGCACATGTCCTGAAACAATCAGGAAACCGCCTGAATTCAAACTATCCAGAACAACTCTTTTCTAAAATTCTCATTTTGCATGATTTTAAAGAAGCAACAGTTCAATTCCTGGGAACATTTTCTTTCAGGACGTTTGATAAAACTTAAGTCTGTGCCTACATTAGCAAATCACTGTTTTAGTTATGTTAACTCCGTAGGGAAGAACGCCAGTCTACACATGCAGCAGATTACTCCCAGATTGTTTAGCAAAACATATATGGTTCAGGTTAGTTAGCAATGAAACAATTCTCCGGGAATGTGAGCTCATGCTACCAAATAAGAAAAAAACCAAATCCAAGCAAGTAAAACACACTTACTGTTCCGATCCAGTCCAGTGTTACTGAAGTGCCTGCCTCCATTTCTGGCTTGATTCATCGTGCTGTTGCTGCTGGGGTGTGCTGGAACAGGTTTAACCACATGTGAATAAAGGATTTCTGTGGCATCGTTTTTAAAAGCCAAACAGCTTTTCATTAGGATGCATGCAAGGGGAATGAGATAGAAATGAATGGCAGGAGGAAGCATGGTGAGGAGAGGATTTGCTTGGCTGGAGAGCTGGTTAATTCCTTTTCCCTCTGCTTCTGCACTGTAACTGTGAAATTCTTCCTCCAGGTTCCCTTTATATATCCACTGAGGTTTGGCGTTCATTCAGGTGTAAAGTTGTGTAGAGCTTCGGAGTGAAAACACAGAGAAGGGGTGGGATCCCTACATGACCCTGCAAAAAAATTTTACCAATGGAAGAGAAGACTACAGAAAAGGAGGAGCTTGGTATACAAATTGCATGAAATCTCAGAGTTGGACTTCATCAGTTGTCTGTGAGCTGAAGCAGCCAGGCACATTCTACAGCAAGCACAGTCTTTCTCTCTATCTCTGTCTCTCTCTCTCTCCTTTCTCTCTCTCTCTCTCTCTCTCTCTCTCTCTCTCCCTCTCTCGCTCTCTCTCTCTCCTCTCTCTCTCTCTCCACTTTCTCTCTGCCATTTCCTCCCCTAAATCTAGTTCACATTTGGGTTTCATTTAAATGAAAATATGCTTCTGTTCATTTGAAGAGATTTGCATTCCCACAGTTGTTCCGTATTTAGGGTAGGGAAGGGGTTCATCCCAGATAATAGGAGGAATTCAGGAGTTTAAATATTAGAGGGCTTGCATGAAACACCTTGTTCAGTTAAAGGTATCTTGTTTCTCAAGACGCAAACCACTAGTTTTTTTTTCTTTAAAGTATAAGGCACAGAGCTAAAGTCTGCCCCCTGGACACATTTAAATAATGCAGCTTTGATCTGCATGAACTGCTGCACTGCTAGGTGAATTATTGCCAGGGGTTCTGTGTGGAGAATAATGAGCATAGCTCTGTCTGCATTAAGTAACTAATATCAATTTTCATCTTAAAAATATGTCACAAGCATTAAGAGTCCTGGCATCACATGACATGAAAGAAAGCTATTTCTGACAGATTATTGTTTTGCAAATTCAAAATAATTTTTGCTAGGTTTTTCATTTGCTGCAGAACATGTGTTCTACCTGCACTTACTGAACATTTTGTTCATTACTTCCTTTGGCTCTGCTCGTCACTTAAGAAACAGTACTTTTCTGAACTTCTTTATCCACACATGGAACAGATGTTCCATTAATACTAAGCCGCTGATCTCCGTCCTCAAAATAACTATTAAATTCTAACTGACTGATTGAACATTTTTTTGTGGGGTGGTGGTGGTAATTAGGTTTGTTTATTTATGTTTGTATATATGTATGCATGTATTTATTTCTTTCTTTATGGAGGTACTGGGATTTGAACCCGGGACCCTGTGCATGCTAAGCACAGTGCTCTAACACTGAGCTATACCCTCCCCCCAGGATATTTAAATTGGAATCAACATTCTGAATTTCTTTTCACCTTTAAATCGATGTTTCCCTTGTATGGCTATTAAACTGACCTTATGGCATGGATATATCGCTCCTCTTTATAAACCCTTACCTATTGTAACTGATGTTCATATCTATCTGTCTGTCTATCTATCATATCTTTCTATCATCACCTGGCTTTTTCCACAGTGGCACTATTGGCATTTTGGAATAATTCTGTGTTATGGGGGCTGCGCTGTGAGTTGAGCAGCATACCTGGCTTCTACCTATTCGATGCCAGTAGCACTCCCAATATAACCAAAAATGTCTCCAGACATAGCCAAACATCCCCAGTGAGCTGCAATCACCCCCATTGAAAACCACTTATTATCTATCCATCTCTATCTCACCATAAAAAGAAAGCAAAAAACAAAAGACTAATTATTTTATAATACTAAGACATTATTTCTTTTTTTAGGAGAAAAATGATACTGCAATTTTGTTTACAAACAACAACTGCTTCTCTTTTACAGGTATCTATTGAAATATTCCTAGATGAAATAATATGATGCCTGGAATAAACTTTCAAAATAGCATGAGAAGGGGATGGTTAGGGATGTGGATGGAGCATACATTGCTGGTTGTAGGGGCTGGATTCTGGATTCTATTCTGTGTACTCTTGTGCACGTTTAAAAAGTTAAATAATCAAAATTTTAAAAACTAAAGTCAAAAAAATCAATTTAATGTATATATACTGACAATCAGATTCCTATCTTAAGATTGTATGTAGTCATTTATTCGACCATCCTTCCTGAAAAATAACATATCAGTTTATTCTGTGCACATGGAGATTATAAATCATGTATCCTTCTAAAATACTAACTACGAAGAATTTCTAATCCTGCTTATCAAGGGACTTGATATTCATTAGATGAAAAAATGTTAATATTAACCATTGATTGGTAGACCCAATGCCTCAAGGAAGTAGGAGGGTCAAAACATTCTAATCCCTTCCCCACTGCTATTTTTTCATGTCAGGAGGAGGAGATATTTTGATCTGCAGTTTAATTATTAGGTTGGGCTAATCAGATTTACCCAATTAACTCATAAGTGTTAAAGCCGCTCTGTACCTAGTGTTCTGTGGGCTCAGCCTTAGGGTAGCACCTCCAGCAGAAGCAAACTTAGGAATGAAGGCAATGTGGCTGATGTACGTGGATAGGAAAGAGTCAATGTTCAGATGTGACTTCTATGATTAAGTTATCAAAATCTTGTGACTTTCGGTCTTGCTTGCCTGCTCTAGCCATCTCACTTGATTTGATGGAGCCGGCTACCATGATGTAAGCTTCCTATGTAGAGGCCCAAGGGGCACAGAACTGATATCTTTCACCAACAAGAAACAGAGCCCTCAGCCAAACCACCCATGAGGACTTGAATTCTATCAACAACGACATGAGAGTCTGAAAGCAAATCTCCCCACAGCCACTCCTTCAGATGAGGCTACAGCCCTGGCTTACACCCTAACTACAACCTTATATAGACTTTAAGTTCAGAGGTACTCACAGGAGCCATGAGATAATAAAAGCTTTAACTAAGTTGAGGTCATTTGTTACACAGCCGTAGATAATTAACACAATAGAATTTGCTTTAAAATGAAGATACGGTAATTAATTAACTAATTTTGTGACTAATACTATGGCCTTGGAAGCATCATATGCAGAATCATTATATTCAGTGACTGTACAGCCTTCATTCTTTGGGCAAGCTCTGGGACTTATTTTCCACTCATTGGCTGAGTCATCCATGTGATGCCATAATAATCAAATAATAATATTGGTATTACTATTAGTGTCTGATATGCAAAAGCTTGAAAGTAATTTTGATACTCTAAATAGTATTGTTTATTATGTGGCTCCTGGCACTGGCATCAGAAAATCTGAATCTGAATCTTATTCCTACCATTTACAATCTGTATAAAGTTGGTTGTATTTCCCAAAACTCTCTAAGTCAGTTCCTTCAACTACACAACATGACCAAACTTACCTACCACACAGAGGAATAAGAAAATAAGAGAGTGTCTAGCACCAAACCTGGCCTGGAAGAAATGTGGGAAATGCAGTCACTGACTATGAGTCTAAGACTATGCTTTCTCATTACAGTCTTTGAATTTAAAGATGACTGGAAAAAATATCAAAGTTTGAAATAAATCCAAGTGCCCTATTTAAGGTGAAGAACAAAAAGTTAAGAGAAAGGAAATTGTTTAGCCTGATTCAATACTAGCTAATGTGTAAATGTTATCTGGTTAAGAAAAAATTAGCCTGACTTTTTTTGTCTTTGATAGGAGAAGAATCAGAATAAATATAAGCAAAATTTAGCGAATGCAATCATGAGCTGTATCTGGTCCTCTGTGGATTTAAACTATTCTCAGAGAGCTCTAGTTAATAAACCAGAACTTGCTAACTGGAAAAGTAGCCATTCTTAGTTTAGAAGAAAAAATTATATAATCTTCATGCATTCAAATCCTTAGAAAGAGGATGGATTAATATCTTGCATTTATTTTTTATCAACATACGTTGAAAACAGTATTTACAGCAATGCTGTAGTCTGGGGACTCCAAAACTGCATGAGGCATGAAGCCTGTTCTCTGCCCTTTCTCAGAAACTCCCATTTAGAATTCCACTAACAGAGCTCCCTTAACCTAATCGTCCTGTCCCATTTTCTTTCTCCCTCACCACCTTTCTTAATTGCCTCTTTATTTTTTATTTTGGCTTTTTTTGTAGAATAAATCTTCATCTTATTATAAGCTGCCTCAACATGAATAACATTAATTTAGATAATACTGCTTATAATGCCCAATGTAACCTGCTCTAAAACCCAAGTGGATATTCCAAAGCCAGGGTGTGTATTTCTAGATAGACCTTCTCAGTCTTGGCACTGCTGACATTTGGGGCTGGATGATTCTTCGTTGTGGGGGCTGTCCTGTGTGTTGTAGGATATTCAGCAGCATCTCTGGGCTTTACCAACTAGACGCTAAGAGCATTCCCTCACCAAGCTGTGACAATCAAAAATGCCTCCAGATATTGCCTAATATTCCCTGGTGTGTAAAATCACCCTGGGTTATAAACTACTGGTCCTGGCAAATTCTCCAGTAGATTTTTTTTAAATGCCAGTAAGCTGCTGTTAAGGACAACCTCACACACAAGCGCTAGGGAGCAAATTAGGACAGTGGGGATAGGGCTTCCACCTGCTTGTGCAAACTCTGGAGACTAGCAGGGTGCCCTTTTTACTTGACGTTTGCTACCTTGCTCAGTGGGAAACTATGTCCCTGCTCTATGTACTTAACCCACACAAGTCCCTAAACTCACTTTGACTGGCAGCCTATCCAATATTCCGCCCCTAGTGGTAAGTGGAAACTAGAATTAGTTTTGTTCCACTAACCTGATAGTTGTTCTAAAACCATGTTTTACCTGGGAGTTTGTTAGATACTCGAATTCTGAGCCTGCTCTCAGACTGGAGCCAGAAGTCCTTGGAGTGCACCCCAGGAACCGGTGTTTCAACAAGCTCTCCAAGTAATTCTTAATGGTTGCTAAAGTGTGAGACTCACTGTTCTAGAATCGCATGTGCCCTCCTGTGGCCTGTCCCATAGTCTCGGTCACAGTCCCCTCCTCGGAGGGAAGCCCTGCCCTAAAGCTCAGCCCAACTGGCCAAAACCCCACCCATTTCCTCTTCCTGTATGTATTTCTCCCCAGGGACTGGATGCTGTCAGTATCCCCCAGTGACTGATCAGTGCTGTGTTCCACAGAGATGGTCTCAGCAATCACCACCTACAGTGATATCATCGCTCACTAGGAATATTGACAGCCACGTCTGATCCTCTCAAATATCAGTGTTAACCCAGATTTAGGCAAAATGCTTCGATCACGGTGTATTTGATTATTGTTCACCAGCCTCAGGAGCATCGCACAGCCAGGTCAGGCTCCCAGCCCCGGCCACAGGCAGCTGGCTTCACTCCTTCCTGTGGAGCCTCTTCTGCAAGTACCAGCGGGGTTCACGGCCAAGACTAAGGTAGTGATGCCCTCATATCAGCAGTAGAGACATAACTCCCTGGTATGTCAGAAAACTGGAGACCAAAGAGAATTTAGCAGAGCATTTGACCCAACCACATCAGTCTTTTCTGGGAAACAAAGTTGTTACAGAAATTCCTGATTTCAATTCTTATATTTTTAATCAAGTAATTTGCTTCCAACTTATGTATAGATGGAAGCTGTGGTGTTCAGTGACCCACAGCAACATCATAGCTGAAGTGAGTGGGATGTGATAGGAAATACGGAAAACAAGTTTGACCGCATTGGCTGGAAAAGCAGATTGGAACAGATCATTGACTACAATCCTGCTTTGTGGGTTTAGAATTTGGGACATTATTTGGTAGACAGTGGAGAGACACTGAAGGATAGGTGTGTATGTGTGTATATTTTTATTTTCACAAAGGGAAATAACTTATACCCAGGTAAAGTGATAGAAAGTTTCCAGTACTCATAGGCTCCTTTCCTGTCCTCTCCTTTTAATCACTTCCTTCCTCCTCCCTAAAAACAAATCACTATTCTGATTTCCAACACGAGTTTTAGTTTTGTGTGTTTTAGAATCTGATTTAGAAATGACTTCTTACATTGTTGTATACTCCTGTGTTGCATGGACATTCATAGTGAATTTATCCAGTCTGGTTTGGATTGAGTCCAGCTTTTGGCTATTACGAGTAATGCTTCTATAAACATTGTTGTACTTGTCTTTTGATGCATACAGGCACACATATTTTTGCATATATATCTAGTTGTAAAATAGATGAGATATAGGATGTGTGTATGCTCAACTTTAGTAGATAATACCAAAGAGTTTGCCCACGTGATTTTATAAATAAAATTCCCACCAGCTCTTAAACAGGGAAAGGACAGTGTCAACTTGGTGTTTTAGGAGACTGAATCTAGCTGCAATGTCTGAGATGGTTTAGGTGTGGTTATACTGCAACACAGGAAGGGGAAACATTATTGCAAGAGCTCAGGTGAAAATTAAGATCCTGAACTTGAAGGAGAGAGGAAAGACTAGAACAGAGATGAAAGATACTGGGGAGGTAGGTTGGTAGGTGATTGGAAATGAAGGCAAAGGTGAAAATAAAATTTTAAAGCTGGGTCATGGAGAGGCTGACATGGCAGAAGAACCAGGTTGGCAGAGTTTTGAGTTGAATAATGAGTTTGGGCTGAGTTAGAACGAGGTTAGGGTGCTGGTGGGAACCCAGGAGAATGTGTCTAAGAGGCAACTGGAATCAGAGCTCAAGAAATCTGTCCAGCAACTGACAGCAATCTCACTAGGAGGCTTTCCTGCCACATAATCAAGATAGAACACGGTTTAGAAACTCATTGTCAAGTAATACAAAGACTTTCATTTATATACCTACTGTCATCTAATCATGCCCCTAGATTTTCAAAATTTAACTTCCTACTTTCAGTAATTCCCAAGTAGAATGAAGTATTGTATAGGTATATTTGTGGTACCGACCCTCCTTAGTCAGCCCTGGACGAGGGTGCTCCTGCCCAGTGCTGTTGGAGCCAGTAGAATGAGACTGAGTTTGGTTCAGAAGCAAAGGAAAGCTTTATTCTTTGATGAAAGAATGGGGCTGTGTGAGCTTCAGCACCCGAGGTCTCCTGGACAGCCGTGGGCGGGGCTGCCTTATAGGTTCCCCGGGGGGAGGGGCGGGGCGGAGTTCGGGGGCGGGCGCAGGCGCACTGCTCATGCGCCAGGGGGCCGCGCCCGGCGGGTCTCTGCACACCGCCCCTCGCCGCCATCTTGAGCAGTGGTGCTGTGCGGGGCGCTTCTGCTCACCGCGCCGAGCTGAGGCGCTGGCGCCATTTCGCTGTGGGAACCCTGGTCTGAAGGGCGCTGTGTGAGGCTTCTGCCCGCAGCACCCTGTGAGCAAGTGAAACTAGACTGAGCGCGAAAGAGAAAAGGTTAGACTTCATTTTATTACCCACATTCAATTTTTATTTCCCGGCAATTGTTAATGAGCTTTGCTGGTGACATTTGCACAAGCTTCTCAAATGTATGCCCTGTGTTTTATGTGAAACTGTAAATAATAAATATCTCTCAAGATTAATTGTTTTTATTACCCATACAAAGCTGTTGGCGTAGTTCAAGTTTTCATATTGTCCCAAACTGCTGTTTTCATAACTTTTTAACTAATTTCTTGTCTTCTATTCTCGTCACCCTAAAATGCACTCTTCACGGTGAGATCCAGAATTATTTTTTAAAAGGGAAGTCTGAACATCTCAAAAGTGTCATATGTTCCTTTTACTCACAGAACTAACCACGCACCTTCGTAAGTCAGCTACCCTTGTTTCTTGCCACTATCTTACTAATATTTTATGCTTCAATAGTAGTTTCTTATGCTCATCATTCAATTTAATGCTTTCATACCTTTCAGTCTTGTAAATGTTACTTGTATAATTCAAGATTCTGCTCTTTGCAGACTTTCTTAAATGTGTAGATTTAATCAAATGATGAGAAACAAGGAAAAGAACATTTGGGGCAAAGGAAGCTTTCCTGAACTCGTGGGAGTTGGACCTCTGAGAATTAGGTGCTACTTAAAATATTTTATTTATTTAAAATAATATAAAGACATTTAACTTCAGTAAATTGTATGGTTTACATTTCCAGCCCAAACGTATAGAAAAACATATTTAAGATCAGTAAAATAATTTAAAAGGTAATAATATGAAGCATTAAAATAATAGAAAAAAAGAATACATGCAGATTTTCAGCGTGCAGTATTAATTTATGAAGCTTGAAAGAGAATACTGCTTTAAACTTTCAAATTTTCTGAGCAGGTATCCTCCATAATGCTCTTATGCTATTAACAAGAATATTAACCTGATTACTGAGTAATACTTAAGCTCGTTTTAAAAGCATAGGGGAGAGAGTATAGCTCAGTGGTAGAGAACATGCCTAACATGCATGGGGTCCTGGGTTCAATCCCCAGTACCTCCATTAAAATATTAACTAATTAATTAGTAAACCTAATTACCTCTCCCCCCAAAATTTAAAAAATGTATATATTGAACAAATATAAAAATTACTGTATTACAGAAAAGATTTACTTTGTCAGGTTTCTACCCTTTTAAAACTGGAGTTATAAAATTTTGAAAATAACATATGCATGTTGTAAAAAATATCAATAACTCATGAAGTAGAAGGATAAAATTCACCTCTTCCCATCCCTCCTCCTTCCACCCCAGGTCTCCAGAGATGATCATAGTTAAGAGTTTCTAGTGAGGTTCCCCAACATTCTCTGCATTTACAAGCACATTTAGGTGTATGTGTATAAGTACATATGGACACGTATATTTTAATTTTTTTCATTAGACTGGATCATGATATAATTTCTCAAATTATATTTTGTATTTAATGACCTATCTTGTACATTCTTCTACATCAGAATGTACAGGTTTACCTCATTCTTTTTAAGCTTTACACTGAATGCGTTGTTTGGATGTGGCATAAACAATTCTCTATTGATAGATATTTAGATTGTTTTTAGATTGTCTCCTCTATGATTGAGGCAGGATATATCTTTGGTACAGTTATTGCACCTGTCCCCTGTTTTTCCCTTTTCTTTTATCCAGGTAGTTGAGGAAAGGGCAGAATTGGGAGCAGAAGAGTGAGGTGGGATATGTGTACTTCATGAAAGACCAGAAGCCGAGCCTTACTCCGTGACAGTGTCCTAGACAGATGGCTAGGCTTCAGAAAGGCATAATAACCACATTCCTGAAAGATGTCAGCAGGATATGTAGTTCCAGAGACTCTGGACCTGAAGGAAGTGTGTAGACCAGACCTTAAAAGCTCAGTAGTGACCAATGGGGAATGACTGTTAATGACCAGAGTCTGAAGGAACGTCACCAGTGCCTTGGCCATTTAGGGGAAACTGAAGTCCTTCATAGGCGTCAAGGGAAAGAATGAAAGGAAAATGAGGGTCAGGGTTCTAAACTGAACTGATTTAAAAATACAAAGAAATGAATTATATATATATATTTTTGCACATCTAAGCTTCTAAACATTTAGATATATCTTGATATATTTAAAGTTGCACTTTAATTTTGGAGGCTTTTTATCTATAGAGGACAATTCTTTTTCATTGATTAAAGGAAAAATTCCCATTTGAAATAGTGCTATTTTATCTTGACATAGCTACGTGTGGAATTTTGTGATATCCATTTGTTCTTTCAAAATGTAATTCCAACAAAAATAAACCATGCCTTTATTATAGTCTCAAGTTGTTAAGGATTTATTGTATCATTTTGATGTTACACTGACATCAAACATAGTTTAGAACACATAATATGAACAGACAAAATTTAATAGTTTATTTTGAAGAGAAAAAAATAATTTCATTATGAAAAAGCCATGCTTCTACTATGACCATTAAATTTTTGTTTGCCATTGCTTTTACCTTTAATTGGTACTTTTGCAATCTTTTTTGAAAGCTTTAGCCTAGTTTAAGGTTGGCAAAGATTAAGTCAATTAAAAATCTCATGGAAACAATTTAACTATTATTCTCTGATTAAGAAGCATTGATTAAACTTGCTTTTAAAAGGAAAGACAGAAAAGATCCTTAAAATGTCTTATGGCTTAGAATTTTATTATGTCAACTAACAGCTTATATTGTCTTCAGGCCTAATTCTCTAGCATGTTTATATAGCAGTTGGGGGCTCTTGGCCCGACAGTACTTGGGGAGGCAAAGCTCTTCTGACAAACAGCCAAAGAAGAACTTGAAACAGACTGGGGAAAGTCCACTCCTGCCAGGACATTGCAAGCTGTTTAGTGACCATCTGAATGTTTTGCTAGTTTTGTTGCCATACTTGGTAGTCCCGGGAATCTGGCTAGCCTCAGAAGTTGAGCAAAACAAAATACAACTGTGCACAGCCACGCCCTAGGGTGACTGTCTCCAAATACCGTACAAGTCCCAGGCTGAAGCACTTGAAAGGCTTGTATCTCTGCAGATCAAATCTTCACAAGATTGAGCCTTTAAAGACAACCCTTAAGCACATAAATGTTGTCATTTACAGCACTGTTTCAGTGCTATTTTGCCTTTCCAATTATAAAAGTGGCTAATGCACATGATAATTATAGTTCCTTAAAATTTATTCACTCTTGAGCAGATCAGCTCAGAAATGTTGGCACAGTTTCAGGGTTCCTTAACAACTGCTTGCCAAACCACTCTTTGATCCGGTGAAATCATCATATGATTCAAAACAAGGCCTACAGCCTTTCAAGAATTCACATCTTAAATCCTCATCTTCATCGCCCAACCTCCCCACGTTCAACCTAGCAACTGATTTTTCCTTATCAGTGCCAAAGGAATAAGATTTTTCCCTGTGGGATTTATAATATGCTTTCCTTGTTCCCTTTCACTTATCCACCATTTTAACTAACAGACAATGGGTGCTTATTATGCACTAGAGATTGTGGCTTACCCTGCAGTTAAACAACTAAACTACCTCCCCTGGCGTAAGGTAGAGACAGTTTAACAGATAATCACTGTGAAGGACTGTAAATCAGGACAGGGTAGATTAGGAGAACAGACATAAGACTCAAAGCCACTGATGGAGGTCAAAAAGGTTCCCAGTGGAAGTAATTCTGAGCGGAGCATTGAGGAAAAATAAAAGTAGGCAGATGATACAAGCAATAGGGTGGGGGTAGTCTAGACAGAAGAAACTGCATGTGTAGTAAGTTCTGGCGGCGAGAGAAAGCACGGCGAATTTTAGAAAGTAAAAACGTTTTGCTTGCCTTGAAATTCCTCTTATGCAGTAGCTAGAAAAGAGGTGGGAGAAAGAAGCACAGTTAGAATAACCATTTTTTTGTCCTCCTGAGGCATTTGAATTTTATTCTAAAGTTAATGTGGACCTTTAGAAGAATTTTGAGCAAGGAAATGACACGATCATTTTGGGGTTTGGGATGAGTAACTCTGAGGGATTGTAGAAGAAGGTTCATTTCAGAAATATTTGTCAGGTAGTGAGCATATCTCCAATCAGACTGCGGAGAGGATCTGGTCCTGAGAACAGAGCTGGGCAAAAAGGATTGAGCCATCACTCCTATGGATCAGGACGATCATTAAAAAAGAAAAACTAAAGAGAACAACTGAAAAGGAGAGGGGAGGGAAAGAAATAAGGGTAATTGAGTGCAGAAGGGAAAAGAGAAAAAGGAGGGGGAAGGGATGGAGGTGATTTGGAAGCAACATGTGCTGCTTAAACCCTAGCTCTCCAACTGGGGATGAAAAAGGAGCACGGAGGACAGAGTCAGGATATTTCAATACCATTCTATTTGTTTAAACAAAAAAGGCACAGATTATTTTCTTTCTTTAAAAAACACTTTATTAAGTTTTTAAGTTTTTAGCAAATTATTTTCTTATTCACCTTGATATCCTAATAATGTTACATCAGTTACTCATGCTAATCTGGTCTGTTCTGAAACTAGTCGGTGAAATTTCTTTCATCTTCCACTTCTCACCATCTCAACTATGACTCCCTTGATCCAAGCCACCGTCTTCTCTAACCTAGACAATTACTAAGCTGCTTCTATCCTACTAACACCTTCTAAGTGTCAGTCTTTTGTTGGTAACTCTCCAGTGGTTTTCCATCACCTCGTAATGATCGAAGTACTGTTAGTGATCTGGTCCCTTGCTACCTACTTGTCTCCATCTCCTGCTTTCCCCTCTTCTCACTGCTCTGATCCAGCTACACTGAGCTCCTTCGTGTCTCACATGCACTATTTGTCCCAGGGCCTTTGCATTGGTGATATCCCTCTGCCTGGAACATTTCTCCCCCAGATATCTTTTGCTCAAATGTCACCATAACTGAAAGGCTTTCACAGTCACCTCAAGTTAAAATAGCAGTCATCTCCTTTCATATTTTACATTGTTTACTTTGTTTTGTCTCTCTACCCTCACCACCAGAATGTGAACTCCTGTAGAAGAAGGACTTTATTTTGCTCACTGTTAGCTCCCACATGCCTGGAATATATCTGGGACCAAGTTGGTGCTCAGTATCTCTTGACTAAATTGATAAACCAATGAATATATAATTGTCCCCTGAATAGCACATCTTTCTACTTTATGTGCCACAAAGTAACCATTATTATTTATAAGAGCATTATGGCAGAGAACTCAGCCCCTTCTCTTTGCAAATAGGTATCCCAACATTGCCAGAATCCTGGAGGGTAAACATCTTTAGTGTGGAAATGTAAATAGCAGTTTCTGAGCAGTGGTTTTAGGCTAAATGTTAGTAAAACAAACCAGAACTTAACATCTTTTCAGGATTGCCAGGTAACCTAAGGATGGGCCAAAGTTCTGTTCCACTCAAAATGGTAATTTTTCAAAGGAAATAACATTTTTGTGGTGGGGCAACTCAGAAATATCTGAGGCAAAGTAAACTTAACAATCATCCTTACACACGGAGAGATAACCCCAATTGTCGCATAGGTGCATCATTGATAATTTTATTGATATGATATTGCATTGATAGATTAATTAGGAAGAGTGCTTACATCTTTACAATATTTACTCTCTATACAATATTTTTGTCCACATATTCCGTTTACTTTTGACCTTTAGTCAAGTTTTGTAGTTTATATCTGTTCTTATATTTAAGTTTAAACATAGGTATTTTATATTTTAAACTGCTGTTGCAATGGAATTTTCTTACATCATGTTTTCTAAATCTCTATTGAAAACTACAGAATTTGATAATTAATCTTATTACTGACTGCAGTACTAACACTGTTTAATACTTTTTTAGTTGATTATCTCAATATTTCCTGGTAATCACATCATCTGCCAATAATGATACATTTGTTCCTCCGTTTTCAAAGTTTTATATTTTTATTTCTATCATATGTGGTTATTTATTCTTCTGTTTAAAATTTTCCACCGATCTTAATTTATGCCGGCAATGATGGGCAATATTGTATTGTTCCTGACTTAACTAGGAATGAATCTAATATTTCATCTTTAACTTTGATATTTGTAGTGGTATTTCAGATAGACACTTGTTAGTTGTCTCTAATTCTTTAATAATTTAATTATGCTGCAGCAAACACCTTTGTGCATAAATATTTGTAGTTCTTATTATTTCCTTAAAAAGGATCCCATGATGCCAAATTGTTTCCAGAGCTTCATGTACAAACTTATCTGCAGCGCGAGTCCCACTCCTATCAGCATTTAGTATTGCCGATTTAAAAGTTCCAGCAATTTAATTGATAAAGGTTTTTTTTTAATTTAATAAATAAGAAATACTTTGTTTTAATGTCTTTGCTCATTACTGCATTTGGTTCCTTGTTCATTTCTTAATTGGCCACTTGTATTTATTCTTCAGATTATTTATTCCATATTTTATCTAGTTGTGCGTTCTAGAAATGTAATATGTAGAATGATTCCTTGATTATTGTATTGCTCATTTTTAGCACATTTGTGAATAATGCCAAGTTGCTCTTCAAAAATATTCTCTTGGATAATCTTCAGCCATATATGAAAGTGCCCATTTCTTTCTACCCAAACCTGAGAAGAATGATTTTTTAAATTGAATTGCCAATTCAATAGGTAAAAACTGCATATTTTATTTCACTTTCATCTCTAAGACTATTAATGAATGGGACCATTTTTTATGTTTATCATCACATTTTTTATTCCTTTATTATTTGCCTCTTAATCTTTAAACTGTATTTATTCTCTCTACGTGTTTGTAAAAGGTCTTTACCTATGAAATTATTTCTATAAATAGGGAGTATTTTTCAATTTGATTTGCCATTTAGTTGTGCTGATGGTTTTTATTTATTTGTTGTATTGAGTGTCTCTCGTGCCCCATCTCAAGTCCTCTAGCCTCTCCTCTTGTTTCACCACTGTCGCTGAGTTCAGTTCCCTGCTGGCTTCACCTAGCTTCTCTTGGGTGCAGCCTGAGAGCATTTACCTGAAGCTCTTGTCCCAAACCTCTTGCTTCCTTTTCTGGGTTATCTCTGACCTCACAGCAGGATTTCTCCAGGAAGTCACTTGTACTCATTTCTGCATCCTGAAAATATGGAGGAATCAACACTCTGGTTACTGCGACCTCTGACTCTGCAGTCTGGGATCAATGGAGCTTCTTCTTTATTCTTTCAAGTGGATATTCTGAGTCATCTCAGAACATCCCTAGGGAAAACGTAACCCAGGATACAGAGGGTGGCCGACTGGATCATTCTGCTAATCTGTTTCTCTCCTCCTGTCACTCATTACTGCTGTCTGGAGTCACATTCCCAAATAAACCACCCACACATGGATCTTTATCTTAAACTCTACTTTGAGGCTAAGTCATATATGCTTTCTACATATGTGGTTTGTCTATGTCTGTGGGTGGACATGGCTGTATGTGACCACATATATACCTCACGTATTTTATTGTTTTCATTTCTCTGTGTTTATGAAGGCTTTCCCTATCACCAGGGCCAGATTAATGTATTTGTGTACATTTTAGTTCTTTATGATTCATTTTCCTGTTTTTTTTATTATATGAAGTTTATCTGGTAAGTGAAAAACACATCACTTAAAAACACATAACATTTTCACCTACCTTTTTCAAATATCAAGTGCTTAATATACCAAATTGTGGTTTGCTTTCTAACTTCAGTTTCCTCTATGTTTAGTGATGCTGGCTAATGTTTCCTCCGTACTTAGAGCTTCACAGTAGATCTTGCATTGTGTACCTTTTCGTTTTTAGGAAAGCTATTAAATTATTCAAAGGAAGAAAAGTTTATTTGGGATCGGGTGCAAGGCAGTAATCTTTTTTTTGTCATTTGTCCCAAACAATTTTTAAACAAATACATTTTTAAATAAAGTCGACTGAACAACTAACCTTTCTCACTGATTTTGTACCTTAGCATTTCAGAGTTTCAGGAGAATCACAGATTAACAAGAAGAGACTAACCCTCATATTCCTAATTTTCTTCACACGTAATTATGATTTAATTAGCCAAAGATACATCCATGTAAATATCCACAGAGAAAGAGCAGTTGCATTCTATCTAGATGCTTTTCCTTGGTCTCCTAACTGGACTCGCAGCTGCTAGTGACACTCCACATACAGGCTTGTCACAGTGGAGTAAACAGCCAAAGTCTAGCTTTGCCATAAGTCTTAAATATTTGGGGTTTATATCCTCATTCCAGAAGAACTTATATCAACAATCTAATTGCTTCAATTTATGGACACTCTTATGAACATGAAATTATCCAGGTTATTTTTAAACAAACCTAATTATCAGCAAGGCCACAGCCACATGAGGATGGGCTGTAAGAAAGGCGCCCTGGTCCTCATGAATGATAGCCTTGCCTTCATCTTCCTAGTATCTCAGAAAACAAAACAACACTGAAAGCAAACTGTTCCTCCACCATCTTGTACTAAATATTTATGTGTACAGGAGTTTTTTTTTGGCCTTCAGATCTCTGTCATTGGGCTTTCAGTCCATTTCTATGATAGGACTACCAGGGACTATTGAGGCTTTTCAAATATGGTTTAATGCCTGACAAAACAAACCCCTTCTCTTCTTCTTTTGCAAAACTGTATTGGCTCTCTTGTTTGCTTATTTTTCCAGCTGAACTTTAAAATCACTTTTTCAAGTTCTCCCCAAAATACGGCAGACACAGAGATGCAACACCCAGAACCTCTTCAAGGAGGGGCTTGCTGCCCAGCTATGAGGACTAGATAGATAACCTTCCAGCTGTCAGCTCCTTCAAGGTCTTGCCTTTCCAGAGGCACTTCTATCAGGTACCTGGGAAAAGGGGTAACAAAAAGATCAGTCATTGCAGCTGGCCTGGGATGACTCCACGGGACAACAAGCCTCCAGGTGGTTGGCTGAGGCTTTGTTACATCTCCATCTCAATCCACTTCTCCTTCTGTTAATAAATCTATTAGCTATTAGGTCAACATCTTCATTAGAATGGTCCAAGTAACTTACTCATAGAGTCATTCATCCTGGCAAATGCTTATTGAGCAATCCTGCTATTTTCCCCTTCTTTTCTCGCATGCCAATCCCTAATAAATATCTTATACTCTAAATTCCATCTCAGCCCCTTTCTCTGGGGAACGCAATCTGCAACAAGTGCAATTAGAATAGTGCCAAACTTACTAATTAGTTATGAAAAACTGACTCTTTTCACACTCAGTATCTCCATTTAGGAACAGGAGAGATCTCTAAATTTATTCAAGTCTTCTTATATATTTCTTAGCAAACCTCTTTTTATAGATTTCTTTCTTTTTTTTTTTTTTTTAGCGCTTGACTAATGTTTATTGGTTGGTGATTCTTGAATGTGTGTACATTTTCTGAGACATAATTCTGAACATGTTTTGGGCATGAATCAGAAGCACTTCAGCTTATGATTGTCACATCCTCCTCACTTCTTTATTCCAGGAATGTTTCATCATTTCTGGTCTACCATCGTTTCTGGTATCCCTTCATAATTTAAGCACAACTCTGTATTATTTTACCTTTTTAATTTTTTCCATCTTTGCTTGGTGAGGAAGGGAATTCCACTTTGAGTTCAGTCTACCATTTTGAAACTCACTCAATACATTTTTTTAACATTTTTTATTGATTTATAATCATTTTACAATGTTGTGTCAAATTCCAGTGTTCAGCACAATTTTTCAGTCATTCATGGACATATACACACTCATTGCCACATTATTTTCTCTGTGATTTATCATAACATTTTGTGTATATTTCCTGTGCTATACAGTGTAATCTTGTTTATCTATTCTACAATTTTGAAATCCCAGTCTATCCCTTCCCACTCTCTACCCCCCTGGTAACCACAAGTCTGTATTCTCTGTCCATGAGTCTTTAGATTCCACATATGAGCGATCTCATATGGTATTTTTCTTTCTCTTTCTGGCTTACTTCACTTAGAATGACATTCTCTAGGAGCATCCATGTTGCTGCAAATGGCATTATGTTGTCGGTTTTTATGGCTGAGTAGTATTACATTGTATAAATATACCACATCTTCTTTATCCAGTCACCTATTGATGGACATTTAGGCTGTTTCCATGTTTTGGCTATTGTATTATAGATTTCTTTTTAAGGTTTTTCATTGTTCTCATGTATTTATGGTTATTATTTTTTTCTTTATTACGAAAAAACTTTTTACTATATCTTCTATGTGACCTATAATGTTATAAATGTATTTATAAATGACATTATAAATGTTATAAGACATTTTTTAAATTGTAACTTTACTGAGTTCACTTTCCAAATGTGTTCATTTAAAACATTGTCTACATTTTTCCTGTCAAGCTTCCTCTTTCCCTTCATCATAATTTTTACTTGATTTAATGAAATTGCAACCATGATATAGCAAAAAGACTTTATTTTGGTTTTCCACATTTTAAGAGTAATCACAATAGTGATAGCATCTGTTGAGAGCCTCTAATGTATCAGGCCCTGGTACCTGAATAGTCTGGTGATATTACAGTTTTAGCAGCCACTCTACACAGTTGCATGATAACATGCTTTTCAAAGAATGCATGTAACTTAACCATTAGCTGCTGCTTGCAAGTTACTGAACCGGGAGTCAAACCTAGTGCAATTTAGCTCTAAAGTAAAAAAATATAAAGAATTTCCCCCCAGGCAACATAATGAAACCAAGCCTTCCTGAGTTCATTTTTACTTTTGTTATATACAAGTACTTAAATATTTAATAAGTATAAAATATATTGCAATTTTGATAATGCATCTACATTTTAACTTCATGACACACGTATAAACTCCACAAGCAGTTTCTGAATGCATATTCTTTACACAGCATTCAAATGTAAAGAAGCATATGGACTGAAAGTTAAATTTTGCCTTTACCTTACTCCCTTCCAAATGCTTGCCCTTCTCCAGAGGAAACTACTATGAACAATTTTCCATATATCTTTACAAACATTTTCTATTAACTCACACATGCATATGCACACACATATGCTCACTTGAGTTTGCATATATGCATACCAAGCTAGTATATATAAATTTACTTTTTGTGCATGTTAATCTAGTAGGTTTATACTTTATGCATTATTTTGTAACTTGCTTTTCTTACTTAACAATGTCTTTAAGTCTTTCCATGTTAGTATAGAAAATCAACTTTATTCTCTTTTAGCTCTTCAGGACTACATGACTAGCACTTAAGCCCCCTGAAAGGCCAGAGCTGGATTAGGCAAGGGCTTGATGCCTGAGGGAAATGGAGCTCCAAAACCAAGTACAGAATTGAGGCAAATTATTTTGAAGATAGACCATTAAATAACTAATACATACATACATATATGCATATGTATACATAAGCCAAATATTCCCCTCTTACATTAATTTAGTCTACTGGAAACTTAATAGATTCTTATCATATTTTTGTCTCCAAAACCATTCTATCTTAGGCATTGCATTATTTAGAATAAAGATTTGGCTGTATGTACTATAAATCCAAAATCACGGTGACTTGCATAAGATTGGTTTTTATTCTCCTGCTCTTAACCATCTGCGTTGTACACATCATTTCTACTCATATCTCATTGGGCTTAAAATCTAGTCACATGGCCATGTCTAGTTTCAAGAGTGTCTCAGAAATTTAATCTGGGCCACTATGAGTCCACCTGAATTTTTTTCTTGTTTTTTTTGGCTAAGAATGAAGTGGAGAACTAGTACACTGCCACAGTCATTGCTCAGTAACCTCACGATTCAGTTTAGAAAATCACCCAAACAACCACCTTTCCAGGGGAAGGCTTTACTTTTTTTTTTTCTTTAAATTCTTGATCCATTCCCTTTTGAAAAACTTCTTGAAATTTAATTGAAAATTCTAGTAATCCAAAACAGCAAATCTAGCTAAGTATCTTTACCTAAATTTATTAGCTGTTATGAAGTGGGCCAGTATCTTCACTAGAATGGTCATAGTAACTTTCTTGGAGAGTCATTCATCCTAACAAATATTTACAGAGCAACAAGTTCTTATGTCAGTCTTGGAAAACACACCAGAAATAAAATAACAAAGGTGGTCCCCAGTGTGTGTTTATCTGTATCATGTAATTTCATCCAAATCATCTGCACTGATAAGCATTACTGAAGAAATAGAAGACAGTTTACCAATGTTACTTCTATCATGAAAAAAAGAATCGTAAAGGGGAGGGTATAGCTCAGTGGTAGAGCACGTGCTTAGCATGCATGCAGTCCTGGGTTCAATCCCCAGTACTTCCACTAGAAGTAAATAAATAAATCTAATTATCCCTCCCCCTCAAATTTAAAAACAAAAAAATTTAAATTGAAAAAAAAATGTTTCTCATTTCTGTAGACAGAAATGAGAAACGTACAACTGGAAAGGTGATAACTCATGAATTACAAATAAAAAAAACACGAAATTATAAAAGAAGACATACAAATCACTGAGAGTGGGCGAGGGAGGCAGGGAAATAGAGAATTTTTTTTCTTTTTTAAATTTTTTTAACAGTAGAATGGGTTTGAGATCATGTTATTATCAGTTTAATAAAAACAGGTATAGGTTAATAGATTTACAAAAAAGGGTAACCACAAGTCAAAAATTTACAAGGGAGTCACAAAAATTAAATAAAATCCATGATAATACAAAGGAAAATTACCAAACCACAAAAGGAAGAAGAAAGGAACAAAGAGGATACACCAATTCAACTGCAAAGATAAGTTCAAAATGGCAATAAACACACATCTATCATTAATTACTGTAAATGTTAATGGATTAAATGCTCAAGTCAAAAGACATAGAGTGGTAGACTGGATAATAAAGCAAGAACCTTCAATATGCTGCATACAAGAGACCCACTTTAGGGAGAAGGACACATATAGATTGAGAGTGAAAGGATGGAAAAGGATATTCCATGCAAATGGAAAAGCCAAAAAAGCAGGTGTTGCAGTACTGATTTCAGACAAAATAGACTTTAAAACAAAGGCCATAAAGAAAGATAAAGAGGGACATTTTATAATGATTAAAGGAGTGATACAAGATGAAGATATTACACTCGTTAATATATATGCACCCAATATAGGAGCACCTAAGTACATACAAGAATTACTAACAGAGATTAAGGGCGATATTGATGGGAATACAATCATAGTTGGAGATTTTAACACTGCATTAACATCACTAGACAGATCTTCCAGACAGAAAATAAACAAGGCAACAGAGAAATTAAATACTACAATAGAAAAACTAGATTTGGTGGATATTTTCAGAGCATTACACCCCCCAAAAATAGAATATACATTCTTTTCAAGTGCACATGGAACATTTTCCAGGATCGATCATGTACTTGGACACAAAAGAAACCTCAACAAATTTAAGAAGATAGACATGATCTCAAGCATCTTTACTGACCACAATGCCATGAAACTGGAAATCAACAACAGAGAAACAAAGGAGAAAAAAAGAAAAGCATGGAGATTAAACAATCTGTTATTGAAAAAACAATGGATCAATGAGGAAATCAAAGCTGAAATTAAAAAATACCTTGAGACAAATGATAATGAAAGCACAACCACTCAAAACCTATGGGACACAGCAAAGGCAGTGCTAAGAGGGAAGTTTATAGCGATACAGGCCTTCCTCAAAAAAGAAGAACAATCTCAAATAAACAAGTTAACCCACCACCTGAATCAATTAGAAAAAGAACAAAAAGCCCCAAAAAGCAGCAGAAGGAAGGAAATAATAAAGATCAGAGAGGAATTAAATACAATAGAGATTAACAAGACCATAGAAAAAATCAACCAAACCAAAAGCTGGTTTTTTGAAAAAGTAAATAAAATTGACAAACCTCTGGCCAAACTCACAAAGAAGAAAAAAGAGAGAGCACAAATTAGCAAAATAAGAAAGGAAAATGGAGAAATTACAACAAACAAAATAGAAATACAGAATATCATACGAGAATATTATGAAAAACTATACGGAACCAAACTGGATAACCTAGAGGAGATGGACAAGTTTCTGGAAACATACTGTCCACCAAAACTGAATCAAGAAGAAACTGAACACTTGAACAATCCGATCACTAGAAAGGAAATAGAAATAGCAATTAAAAACCTCCCTACAAATAAAAGTCCAGGACCGGACGGCTTCACCGGGGAATTCTACCAAACATACAAAGAAGAACTCATACCAGTCCTTCTCAAACTCTTCCAGACGATTGAAAAGGAGGGAATACTCCCAAACTCATTCTATGAAGCCACCATCACCCTGATACCAAAACCAGGCAAAGACACTACAAAAAAAGAGAATTATAGGCCAATATCACTGATGAACATAGACGCCAAAATCCTCACCAAAATTTTAGCAAATAGAATCCAACAACACATAAAAAAGATTATACATCATGACCAAGTGGGGTTCATCCCAGGGACACAAGGCTGGTTCAACATACGCAAATCAATCAATGTAATACATCACATCAACAAGAGAAAGGACAAAAACCACATGATCATCTCAATCGATGCAGAAAAAGCATTTGATAAAATTCAACACCCATTTATGATAAAAACTCTCGCCAAAGTGGGTATAGAGGGAACATATCTCAACATAATAAAAGCTATATATGACAAACCTATAGCCAGCATAGTTCTCAACGGTGAAAAACTCAAAAGCTTTCCACTAAAATCTGGGACAAGACAAGGACGCCCAATCACCACTCCTATTCAATATAGTCCTGGAAGTCCTAGCCACAGCAATCAGGCAAGAGAAAGAAATAAAAGGGATCCAAATTGGAAAAGAAGAGGTAAAAGTGTCACTATATGCTCATGACATGTTACTATATATAGAAAACCCTAAAAGGTCCACAAAAAAGCTACTAGAGCTGATCGAAGAATTCAGCAAGGTAGCAGGTTACAAAATTAATGTTCAAAAATCAGTTGCCTTTCTTTACACTAATGATAAATCAACAGAAAAAGAAAGTAAAGAAACAATCCCCTTTAAAATAGCACCCAAAGTAATAAAATATCTGGGAATAAATCTAACCAAGGAGGTGAAAGAATTATACACAGAAAACTATAAACCATTGATGAAGGAAATTAAAGAAGACTTTAAAAAATGGAAAGATATTCCATGCTCTTGGATTGGAAGAATCAATATTGTTAAAATGGTCACACTGCCCAAGGCAATCTACAGATTTAATGCAATCCCTATCCAATTACCCAGGACATATTTCACAGAACTAGAACAAATCATAATAAAATTTATATGGAACCATCAAAGACCTAGAATTGCTAAAGCATTACTGAAGAGAAAGAAAGAGGCTGGAGGAATAACTCTCCCAGACTTCAGACAATACTATAGAGCTACAGTCATCAAGACAGCATGGTATTGGTACCAAAACAGACATATAGACCAATGGAACAGAATAGAGAGCCCAGAAACGAACCCACAAACTTTTGGTCAACTCATCTTCGACAAAGGAGGCAAGAATATACAATGGAATAAAGACAGTCTCTTCAGCAAATGGTGTTGGGAAAACTGGACAGCAGCATGTAAAACAATGAAGCTAGAACACACCCTTACACCATATACAAAAATCAACTCAAAATGGATTAAAGACTTAAACATAAGACAAGATACAATAAACCTCCTAGAGGAAAACATAGGCAAAACATTATCTGACATACATTTCAAAAATTTTCTCCTAGAAGAAATAAAAGCAAGAATAAACAAATGGGACCTAATGAAACTTACAAGCTTCTGCAGAGCAAAGGAAACCAGAAATAAAACAAGAAGAAAACCTACGGAATGGGAGAAAATTTTTGCAAATGAAACCGACAAAGGCTTGATCTCCAAAATATATAAGCAGCTCATACGACTCAATAAGGAAAAAATAAACAACCCAATCCAAAAATGGGCAGAAGACCTAAACAAGCAACTCTCCAAGGAAGACATACAAATGATCAAAAAGCACATGAAAAAATGTTCAATATCACTAATTATCAGAGAAATGCAAATCAAAACTACAATGAGGTATCACCTCACACCAGTCAGAATGGCCGTCATTCAAAAATCCACAAATGACAAATGCTGGAGAGGCTGTGGAGAAAGGGGAACCCTCCTACACTGCTGGTGGGAATGCAGTTCGGTGCAGCCACTATGGAAAACAGTGTGGAGATTCCTCAAAAGACTAGGAATAGACTTACCATATGACCCAGGAATCCCACTCCTGGGCTTGTATCCAGAAGGAAATCTACTTCAGGATGACACCTGCACCCCAATGTTCATAGCAGCACTATTTACAATAGCCAAAACATGGAAACAACCTAAATGTCCATCAACAGGTGACTGGATAAAGAAGAGGTGGTATATTTATACAATGGAATACTACTCAGCCATAAAAACCAACAACATAATGCCATTTGCAGCAACATGGATGCTCCTGGAGAATGTCATTCTAAGTGAAGTAAGCCAAAAAGAGAAAGAAAAATACCATATGAGATCACTCATATGTGGAATCTAAAAAACAAAAACAAAAACAAACAAACAAAAACAAAGCATAAATACAGGACAGAAATAGATTCATGGACAGAGAATACAGACTTGTGGTTACGGGGGGGGGAGGGTAGAGGGTGGGAAGGGATAGACTGGGATTTCAAAATTGTAGAATAGATAAACAAGATTACACTGTATAGCACAGGGAAATATACACAAAATGTTATGATAAATCACAGAGAAAAAAATGTGACAATGAGTGTGTATATGTCCATGAATGACTGAAAAATTGTGCTGAACACTGGAATTTGACACAACACTGTAAAATGATTATGAATCAATAAAAAATGTAAAAAAAAAAAGAAAAAAAAATGAATGGAGCTTTTATAACCTCAATAAATGGTAACTGTTACTTAAAAGAAAAGAATCATGTATTTCTGACTTCACATTTTGTTATAGTATTCGGAAAATTCGAAAATTATTACTTTTATAATAGTGAAGTAAAACAAAAAGGAAGATTAATGTTCCCACAATCCTATAGCTGAGAAATTTCTCGCATTTATTTGAGTAATGCATCTGATGAAATGAAATGTTACCCACCAAAATTAACCTGTCTTTTACTTGAAATTTTACTTGAAAGAATAATACGAGGTTAAAATAGAATGGAAAATGAGTTTGAAAATGAACTTCAAGAATATAGGACGCCTAGCTGGCAACTGTCTTTCAACTCAGTTATTGGAAGAGAGGCATTTCTTGATACTAGTTTGGCTGATTTGTATATTGAGGGTATATACTGATGACGGGTCATAATAGAAGTTCCCTGGGAACTGAGTGACAAAGTCATGTATCTATTTATCAAATTCACTTTGGAGGATAACACAGTTGCCTTAAGCTCTTGAAAACTTTTCCAATAGGGACTTTTTTCAGTTCTGGATCATGATAATGCACATACTATGCCAGATGACTTGTCCTTAGTCTCTTGACTCCTAACAGGACCGTGATGAATTTATATACACGTTTCTTCTGCTTAATCTCATGCAGCCTATACATGTGTTTCTTTAAGTAGATGCGTTTTCTGATGCTAATGTTTACTTTCTTAGAAAAGACTATCCAGACAGTAAAGTATATATACCTTTCTGGGTTAAAAATAAAACCTTCCAAGGAATACCCCAACCAGATTATACTAAATATACCCATTTGCCCAAAATGCATGTCTGCCCCAGTGCCTTATCACCAATTTGCATGTAGCATTTACTGACCCATGAGCACTGTGGTTGCCCCACGAGATGTGGGAGTTCAGCAAAGCTCAAAGCAAGCATGTTAACGTCTACTATGGAGTTTTGGGGGTGGGGTGGAGCTGGCATTGCTGAGAGGACACACTTCCCATTGGAAACAGAACACAAAGAAAGGCTTTGTTGTTCTAAGAAACATGAACAACCAAGGAATCCTACTCCTGTTGTTCCTCTGTAGTAGCAATCTCTTATAATGATAATGATGACATAGAGGGAGAGGGAAAGTCTCCTTTCCTTTTCAGTTCTTCCCTACTCATCAGCAGGCCAAAGGTCGAGTGTTCACAGAATGCCCATGTAGCAAGAAACAAAATAAAAACAGCTGAGTTAGTTTTGCACAGTGTCTCTACTCTTCTGGTAAGAACAAAATCCATATGCAGGTACAAGCTAAGATACATGAATTGTGGTGATTTCAGTAATTTTGCATAACAATGAAACAGTCATATTTGCATTTAAGGCTGACATTGTACAACACAAAGGTGAGTGATAAAATTCATACTAAAATTTTTAAATTTTAGTTTTTCTTTACTTAGAACAACATGAAGTAAATAAAAAACACCACGACAGGTTGAGAGAGAGACTGCAGAGAAAAGGAGAGAGCTCTATAATTTAGTGTCTTTAATGGAAAATTTCCTACTTTCTGAACAAGTGGCCCCGTATTTTCATTTTGCACTGGGCTCCACAATTTAGCTCCTGTGTAAGCTCCAGTGTATGTATCCCCCAGCAGCCTCTACGATCTGATATAGTCATTGTCCTTTTTAAGTTCCTTCCAAGTCTGATTCTCTGTCCCTCATAACTCAAGGATCTAAGAGCTACCGGGTCTCCTTTAACAAATCTCTTCTCTGTTTAATCTAGCGGTCAAGCACAGAGACTGGTAATAATAATAACAACAACAACAACTAAAATTTTACATTCCTACTCTATGCCTAGTACATATTCTCATAATAATAGTATTCTCATAAATACTATCAGCTTTATTATCCAGATGAGAAAATCTAGGTTTAAAAATCAAATAAATTGTCTGAGTTCACCAGCTAATACATCCAGGGCATGGATTCAAACCCACGTGTCTGATTCCAATCCTGTGTGGAGCCACATTTATTACTGTTTGTCCTTTTAAACTTTGTTGATCCCTATGGCAAGAATTTGACTAAGTTCTAAATAGGCACTGTGCCACCTAAACAAATAGCCATTGTTAGAATTCCAGACAGTAAATGTTTGAATCATCTCGTTGCTGAAAACGTAATTCTTAGGAAAGAGCCAATAAATAGCCTTTTCTGAGACCCACATTGGTGGTGATGAGGAACGTTCAATGGCTTTTATGTCTCTGGGATGCATTGTTTCTGGATTTTATTTTCCTGGATTTTGTGAGAGTGCACCAGTCTAGGATTACACTGATTAAGGAAGGCAGACAAAATGATGAACTTGGATGGTTTTAAATGCAAACACTCACCTCTTTTTCTGTTTATCAGAGGGGTTAAAATAGCTTTCTCAGCAGGTTGCCTTCATGCTGCTTGTGCTGTTGTTGCTCTTACTGAAGTTCACACAAACATCCTGGCAGGATACAAAATTTTGCAATTACAACAGATTCTTGGAAGGTTCTGCACAAGTAAATGAGGGACAAAGATGGTTGAGAGTGACGGAATTTAGGAGCTCGGACAATGCAAAGTTTACCATTCTGCCATGATTCCTGCAGTCTGAAAATTAAATCAGTCTAATTTAGGACACATGTCATTTCAGGTTTTAGATGGTTCCAATTTTTGCTGATACAATAGAAGAGACATGGCACTTTAAAAAAAAAGTATGCAACTTACTATGAAAAAAAAAACATGTAATGTAGGCTAAACTGTGCAAGTTAAAACACTACAAACCACAAAGGTGAGGATCATAGGACAAATATTTCTTTACCAGCTCTGGGTGGGATGGTGTCTTTATGATTTATTCTAAAATAACAAAACAATCTGAAACAATGAAGTGTTTCTCTGTGCCTCATGAATATATATAAATTCAGTTCATGATAGAACAAGTCATTGGCTGCCTCTGCCAAACAGCCAAAAGGGAATGATTGATTGTTTTATGCAGAACCTTGCACAGTCTAAAGGCACTAGAAATCTGTGGTTGACAAAATGGAAACACTGCCAAAAATGAATGTAACTCTTAAATAGTATAACAATATTTATACAGATGACCAGAAGTACTTGAGAACTAATAATCACAAAGTTCCCAAATTCACTACAGAAATGCTTACATAAACTGTTTCTATTACTTCTTTAAATAAAACTCTTACTGACTTTAAAGCACATATACTAGAAAGTAGATTTAGATTTAGTCGCTCACTTCATACATACTGGAGGGTTACTGTTTTCATGAGAAAAAAAATTTTTCTTTACCGTAAATGAATATGAGCAAGTGATTTATTCACAGTCAGATAAGGAAAATGTCCCTTCCTGAAATATAAATTGTATAATTTTTATTTACTTAGAATCTAAAATTATATCTTCCTATTATTAAGTGATCATTCATTACCACAAACTCAGTTTTCAAATTTATGGCCACTTGAAATTATTTGGGGGAAGGAGGAAGGGATTGCTTATATTTGTTTCTATCCATAAATATGTTGTCTTAATTTAGATTTCCCCAAATGTGGATCCCAAGACATGGAATTAGATTTATCTGAAGGGCAATCACAGGAAGCAGGAGTGAAGGAGCAGGGGGAAAAAGGAGAGGCCAGCACAGATGTGCATTACTGAGACTGCTGCGATGGGCAACGAGGACTTGCTCCTGCAGGGCCCTGTGAGAAGCAGAACACCCAGGCTCCACTGGAAGGACAGGTGCTGCCTCCCCATCCCCAGCCACCAGCCTCCATTGGTTGAGGGTTACTCCTGGGCACATTAACTCCCTCTCACTGCTGGGCTGCATGTGCACAGGCCAAGGGTGCTCCCTTGGCTTCTGAGAAAGCTCTGAGACAGAAAGGTGGAAACTCAGCTGCATAGAAGTGCTGGTAAAATACAAGATGCTCAGTTAGATGAGAATTTCAGAAAAAAAGTGAATATTTTTTAAATCATAAATATTTGGATGAGATAGACTTACACTAAAAGATTATTCCTTTTAATCTGAAATTCAAATATAACTATATTGGTTTTTTTTCTTTTCTAAATCTGGCAACCCCACCATTAGCAAAGTGCTTGTGGTAGGATGCTGTTGGCATGAGTCTGAACTTACCCAGAGCTGTCTACCTCTACTGCAGCTAAAATCAGAGGTGGGCTGCGGCCAGGTGAAGCAGGGTACCAAGTGTCTGTCACATGTGGATATTCTTTATCTTAGATAAGGAATAAATCTACCTAACTCACCAAACACAATACCACATACACTCACCCTGTATGTCTTCATTTTTCTAATCAATAATTTTGCTACAAATAGGTCTCCACTTAACCTCCTCATGAATTACTTTTACTTGATTCTGTACAGCACCAGTTTGCTTAACCAAAATTATACTTACCTCTTGAATCTTCTCGAGTCCTCTTAGGCTTGCTCGTGCCACTTTCTTGTCACATCGTGAGCATAGATGCTTCATGTGCTACCAGTAAGTGTTAGTGTAGGCCTTCTGAGAAGCAGATGGCAAGACAGGACCAGCTATTCAAGAGATTTATGAGGGGTGGCAACACCTGTGAAGGAAATATGAGGAGGGATGGGGGACAGGGATGCTGGTAAGGCCATGGTGCAAGTCTGACTGCAGTGAGTGAGAGAGGCAAGGGAAAAGGATGGGCAGAAGCGTTTAGACTGCAGTGCAGTTGTAAAAGATCTGGGCAGGGCCATCGCCAGTCTTCCTTCACAGGAGTCCTGTGTCCTACAGGAGCAGGGCTGCATTAGTTACCCTGCCACACGCAGTCACTGACCAGGAATAGCTCCTGGGAAGTATGAGCTTGGTGTGGAGAGCAATGGACATCAGAGCACAGGATCTACTGGCATTGCCAGCTGGGTTCCCGGCTATCATGAGACTCACTTTCATGGGCAGTTGCTACATCGTTTCACAGGGAGAGATACAAAGCACACCTGCTGAACGTGTACTCATTGACTGAGTACCTTGTTTAGAGATAGTCTTGAAAAATACTTACTAGCATTCATATTCATGAAACTGAAGTAACTGTGGTGTCTGATTTGTAGAGATATTTTAGGGCAGTGAAATTTTGTAGCATTTGTTCTAATCACGGTTACTTAGACATCAGCTTATTTCATCAGCTCCTTAGAGTTGTCCTGTAGTAAGTTGGCAAAATATAGTAATAGTAGCTGCTTGTTAAGGCTATTCTGAGGATTGTATGAATATAATTCAAATAGAAGTCTTAACATAATGCTGCCACATGGTAAAAGTTCAATTAATATTAGCTTTTGGTGGATGATTATTAAAAAACCAATGTGCCATGGGAAAAAACTGACATGAATCTATGTGAAATTATCTTGCTTTTAATATTATTCCTAGGTCCACATTCCTAAGGAAGAACACAATATATCCCTTCCAACTGCCAGAGAAATTGAGAAGATACGGGAGGTGATGGATGTGTTAACTGTGAGAATCATTTCATAGTCTATACATATATCAAATCATCACATTGTATGCCTTAATAGTACACAATGTTATATGTCAACTTATCTTGATAAAGCCGGAAAAAAATTTTTTTAAAGAAACTGAGAGGAATAGGTTACGAAAATTGACTGTTCTACTTGTTTTAAGTGATAGATGCCTGCAACTGTGGATGCACAACTCTAACCCTACCAGCTCTATTTGTCATGTCATCTATCACTGCCTAATAAATCACCACTAAAACTTGGTGGCTTAAAACAATACATAAGTATTTATTACATCACAAGTTTTGGTTGGTCAAGAACTCAAGTAGGGGTCTTATGGACATTTCTCACTTGGATTCTCTTGTCTGGTTGTAGTCAGTTATTGGCTGGTCTTGCAGTCATCTGAAAGCTTGACTAGCTTTGGAGGAACCATTGCCAACATGGCTTTCATTAAACTGGCAAGATGGTGCTGGCTCTTGGTTGGAGGCCTTAGATCCTTTCCACAGGGCTGTGTGAGTGTCCTCACAAGGTGGTGCTGGCTTCCTCCAGAAACAAAGGTGGAAACTGCGATGCTTACATGACCTAGCTTCAGAATTTACACATTATCCCTTCCACACAATTGCTCACACAGGGCTAGCATACAAGGGTATGCATACCAGAGACAAGCATTACTGGGAACCATCTTGGAGCTAATATGTTATATTAAAATCTCCTGCAGAATATATGTATCCAGGAAAAATTACCTTTAATGAATGCTTCTAGTACTGGAGGATACAGACAAGAATTATCTTTCACCAGAGCTAAACTAAGTCTTGTTTTTCCATTTGTAGACACAGGTAAATGCAACCTGACCACCACGTAGGAAAGGCCTGAAGCAAGGATGTAAGTGGGCAGCTTTCAAGCAGAATTCACCCCCAAAGCCATATTTGACTTGGCCTAATCAGTGCATATAATGAATATGCAATTACATACCTTTAGACGAGCATTAGTTATCCACTTTGCCACCACTGCCTGCAGTCTTACATCATACAAGTTGTATATTATCTGCTCAACCCTTGAAAGGCCCCAGCAATTCCTAACTTAAAGAAATTGAAATCCTAAGCATAGAGAAAAGAGGGCTGGGTGGGGAAAGAGGAATAGACAAAGAGTTTCTGAAGCAAGCTCACTCAGCTGTCCTCCTCCCTGCAGAGGATCTTATAGGAACAAGTAAATGTCTTGGCAGGATCATGAAAGATTTAACATAGGCAAGAGAACAGTGCCCTTGAGAGTGAAGTCTGTTCAATACTAAAGTAAGGAAGTGGAAACTCCTTCTCCGGAGGTCTTTAGAAATAGGAAAGATTCTAATCTGCCTGGAAGAATTTAGGTGTGGTTTTTCTTGGGGGTAAATGGGTTGGTTTATATAACTCACAAAGTTTCTTCTATGATTTTTTTGACCCCCTTCTGTGACTTTTTAAAAAGTCATTCCCGCTCCCTCCACCCTCCCCACACACAGAGGCCCCTTAGGTGCAGGGTAAGTCATGACTGTTGTGAAGCTTAGCAATTCCGTCTTCTGGGAAGGAGGAGACCACCCAGGCGAGCAGTGATAGGCTGCCACCTAACTCTGCATATCCTGCTTGCTATGAATTGTTTGTCATTTCACTTCTTCTGTCTGTAGTATTATTTTCAAAGTCTGGTCATTAGCACTATTAATTTTTTTTTCAAGTTTCTATTATTTTGTTTCTTTTACCCAGAAAGTATTCCCCATGCAAAAATATTCTGATTTTAGTATGTCCAATAATATATGCGTATCTTTAAAGCGCAACGCTTTTAACTAAAGAACAAAGTAGTCTATAATTTATGCTTTATCCAAGTCTCAACATTTTCAATGTGTGTGTTCTCATGTGAAGAAATCCAATGCTTCCAACATATTCTTTGAATGTTATGTTTTCTTTTCTAAACAAACAATGTGATGATCAATTTCAACCGTATGCCCAGGCTTCTATACAAGTGTGTTTTTCATTAAAGTTCATAACTTTTCCGAATGTGTTTCTCAAACAAATCAAGATTCTTTTATCCCTATATAGCTAAATAGTCTTGATTTAATTTGAGAGAAATTTCACATATCAGAGGTCAACAGAAATTGTAGATGTCTAAGTGCCACTGTTAAAAATTTAATTGCAGTAACTGAAAGATATAATATACATCACTTTTTATAGTCAAAATTTAGAAACTCCTTAACTCCTTTTTTCCCTGTGTAGTGATACAACTTTCTTTCCTTTTTAAAAATTTTTTGTTTGTTTTTTTTGTTGTTTTGAGGGAGGTAATTAGATATTTATTTATTTTGATGGAGGTACTGGTGATTGAACCCAGGACCTTGTGCATTCTTGGTGTACACTCTACCACTCAGCTATACCCTCCCCCAATATAACTTCTAAACTGTTCACTGAGTGAGCTTTTTTTTCTTAACTTTATTGAGATATAATCAACAAATACAATTGTAAAATATTTAAAATGTACATGGTGTTGATTTGACATATGTATTCATTTTGAAAGGATTCTCCCCATCAAGTTAATTAACACATCCATCACCTCATATATTGACCTTTTTTGGTGAGAACATTTAAGTTCTACTGTCTTAACAAATTTTAATTATGTAATACAGTGTTATCAACTATAGTCACCATATTGTACATTGTATTCTTGGACTTTATTCATCTTAGTGATGAAAGTTTGTACCCATTTTAGCAGCCTCTCCCTATTTTCCCATCTCCTATTCCAGTGTGACTACTTTTCTACTTTCTGTTTCTATAAACCTGACTTTTATTTAGATGTCACATATATGTGATACCGTGCAATATTTGTCTTCCTCTGTCTGCCTTATTTCACTTAACATAATGCCCTCAAATCAGTCTAAGATGTCACAAATGGCATGATTTCCTTCTTTCCCAAAGCTGAATAATATTCTATGTTTTATATATATATATTTAAACATATATAATTTATATATCTATATTTATATATAAAGTGAATATGGTAATGCAGATATTCCTTTGATATCCTGTTTTTGTTTCCTTTGGCTATATACCTAGAAGTGAGATTGCTGGATCATATGGTACCTCTATTTTCAATTTTTTGAGGAAAATCCACGCTTTCCCACAGTGGCTGCATCAATTTACATTCCCCAACAGTGCACAAGGGTTCCCTTTCCTCCACATCCTCGCCAACACTTGCTATCTCTTGTCTTTTTGATGATAGCCATTCTAACAGATGTGAAATGAAATCTCATTGTGGTTGGATTTGCATTTCCCTGATGATTAGTGATACTGAGCACCCTCTCATATACCTGTCGGTACACAATGCCATCTATAAAGTACTCCTGCCTTAAAAAAAAAAAATTGCACTGGAATCTAAGTCAAGCCCCTGAATAGCTCTGTCTCCTAGTTATAGGACAATACAGGTGATAGAAGCACCAGAAGCTCAAGATAAATAGTACCATGAGGAAGCAAGCAAACAAATGCAGAAAAACAGGACATTATACAGAACCAATGAGCTGATTTGTTTAACAACTAAATGATATTAAAGTGAAGGAGGGTAGTAAGCAGAAGTAGATTAAAGAGACTTAAGAAACACATTAACCAAATACTAATTGTGGACCTTACTTAGGTCCTGATTGAAACAAATTAATTGTAAAAAGACATTTTTAAGACTGTTGAGGAAATTTGAATATGGAATGAATAGTAGGTGATATTAAGCAATTACTAAAATTAATAATGTTACTTTAATAACATTGTGGTTATGTTTACATTTTTAAAAAGTCCTGTATCTTAGTTATGTGCCAAAGGTGAAATGCTATGATCTTTGGGATTGTTTTAAAATACTCTAAAAAATTATGGAGAGATAGATAAAACAGAATTAACAAGATATTCTCTCTACACATAGGTATGCTTGAATTTTTTTATTAAAAGAGGTTACAAAAGAATAGAGAAATACATCAGGGGTGGTAGTGATAAAGGAAGGCAGGTAAGGGAGAAAGAAAAAAGTTATCCAGGGTTCATTGGCTTTAAAATATATGTTATAGTTTCAAAAATTGAGTCAATACATAGTAATATGTTAAAAAAACATTTTGAGGTCATATTGTGTACAGGGGTAGGGGGTGGGAGTGTGATAGCCCTTTAATACCACATTAATTATCTATTTTGTAATAAATGTGAGCCCAGTAAGGAATTTTGCACTGAACAGTAAGTAACCTTGTTTTGAAAAAAAATGAGTTACCTTTGAAGTTTTTTGCAGTTAACCAATATGAGGTCACTTGAGCATAAATTTTTTAAAAAGCTTTTTTTATTCCACAAATATACAGTAATCTCATAATAGTGAAACATTGTTTTTAAACTATTTCCCACCTCCTAAGATTCTGAGATAGTCTGTATTCCCTCCCTCCCATCCACCCCCTCATCATTAAGTTGAGAATTTCCATTTAATGTGTGTGTGTGTGTGTGTGTGTGTGTTGGGGGCAGGAGGGATAGCAGACAGAAGGCAGAGAAGGAATAGGTCCCAGGGCATCAAAGAGTAAGAAATAGAGGCAGATTGAATGTGTGAGCCACCACCAACCTCTGCTACCTGAAACCTTGCCATTTTCCCTACTACAAGATACAGAAATGAAGCATCAAGGAAATCATGTCCAGACAGATTACTGGCAGAGTCTGCCTTCAGCTGGAACAGAAGGAGATGGTCCAAGCAGGAAGATCAAGGAGCGGAAATAATGAAACTCTCAACTGGTGTTTGCAGACTTCAAGTTCAGGGAGTATGCAGCCAATCTGTCAGCTTCCTTAGGCAAGCAGGAGCTTTCCCCAAACATGGAAGTCTCAAGTGACTCCTTCTGTGGGAATGCTAAACAGAGCTTCTCGGGTAAGTCACTGCAAAGAGTCCTGGAGAGATCTGGCAGCAGCTTCAGGCTTCACAAGGGGTCTCGTGGAGGCAGCAGAGAAATGAGATCACACAGTTCAGGAAAAGCTTCCTGACAGAGGCAAAGATTTGAGATTTGAGAACAGGTTAAAGTTGTAAGAGAGGGTGGTATTGATGAAGGGAATAAATGAACAGGGGCTAGCGCAAACATGCCCAGTGTGTTGATCTGGTGATTGGAGTCACCCTGACAGGCTGGGGATGTAAAAAATGCAGAAAGCAGGAAAAAATGAGAAAGAAAAAGAGAGAGAATGTAGATGGAAAAAGGATATTAGGAGGAGAAAGGAAAAGCAAGCAAGCCTGAAAGTAAACACTGAACCAGCCTACAGAGTTGTCTTTATAGATCTATAAGGTGTACTACACTTACCCAACACACCACGGAGGAATAATATTGAGGTAGAATATCATGGTGAACTCAGGTTAACTTCTCCCTAATAAGTGCCATTTTTATGAGATATTCAGCTGTTTGAGTTTTTCTTCTCAAATAGACAATATTCTTTGTCTAAGTAATGTGTAAAATAGCCCTCATCTACTATTTAAGAAGAATACATATATAAACAATTTTGCTAGAAGTTTGTTTTTATTACTCAAGTATTGGTTTCTGTTTCAAAGTATGCCAGGTGCCATCTCCTGTTCCTTCCCCGTGCAGGCTCACCATGCACTCTGAAGGCGGCTGCCCCTGCAGAGGAGCTGTGTCTCCCCAGCTGCCTTATACCAGAGTGTGTGCTCTTTCATCGTGTCCTCTCACCTTTGCTCTTCCCTGATTCCATCCCAGTGTCTCCCGGTCTTTGATTCATTAGGCTTTGCCTCTCTATTACTGGACTCAACAATGTGATTCTATTTACCTGGCTTTGAGTTTTAAATATTTGCTAGCCTAGGAGTAGCTTTTCATGCTCTGGCTACAGCAGAAGAGAGAAGGAGAAGCTGGCACAAAAAATAGAGTTCTGTCAGTCTTCAAGTGTGTCTAAGCCCAACTTTGATGGATGCCAAGAATAACGTTTATAGCAAGGGAGTCCTGGCTGGGAGGCCCTGCAAAACCAGGCCGCATTCTCCTCTCCGTCCTCCTGCTGTTGCTTACTTTGGTTTCCTGCCTTCACCTGACCCAGCACTAATGTCTAAGTGATTCTCAACTGCAACTGCATGTTACAGTCAATCAGGGCACTTTAACAAATGCTGATGCCAAAGTCCTGGCCTCTGTGATCCCATTGCGATCAGCTTGGAGTGCTGCCTGGGCTCTGGGATCTTGCACATCTCCTCAAGTAATTGTATCATGCAGCCAGTGTTTAAAAACACTGCCCTAGAGACACACCCCAGAGTTCTGGTTGTCTAATTGATACTCCAACCTGATCAATCCCTACTTATTTAAATTAGGGAGGAAAGGGGATTGGATATATAACTGAAATGTCATTTACTAATGAAGTAATAACGCTGAAAATGATAGATCCAGTCTAAGTTTATTAATATAATTTGGAATACTGTAGCATTACCTGAGCCCACTAAAGTAAATTAACCTGTCATCTAGACTATGCAAGGAAGATAATCATGTTTCACTTGGTGAAATGTGGAGTATAGAAAGACTAAAATACCACAAATATGCGGTATTCATAATAGAAGGTCCAAGTCAGATCAAACTCAAGAGGGTTACAGAAGGTATGATGAGAAGGTGCCGAGCACTGAATTTAGAAAAGGAACCAGAGCTACAGCCACGGAACGTGGGGATTAATGATTAGAAAAAGGAAAATAGAAAAGGCAACAAGAGACTGATTCCATTTAATTCCAGTGGAAGGAATATTGTACAAAGCCTGGTCAATATCTGCCTACTTGTGCTGTGCAAGTGTAATTTGACACTCAATTGCTCACAGGTCCTAATAAAAAATTATTTACTTTGTTTTCCTTTAAACATATTGTATTGGTCAGTAGAGGCTGAGCAATGCTGCAGTAACAAACAATGCCTCCTCCACAAAATGTCAGAGGATCAATTCTGCAGAATGTCTCAGTTGTGCTCCATGTCCATTGGGAGGAGGCAGTAGTCATTCAGGAGCCCAGACTGATGAAGCAGACACCCTTCAAATGTTGACATCCTCATGTCAGAGCAAAAGAAATGTCCTGGAGAATCTTGCACTGGCATGTAAAGGCTTCTGTTCAGAAATGACCCAAATTATTTCTATTTACAACTCACTAGCAATAACTAGTCACCTGGCCCCCTGAATAAGAAGGGATCAGAGAAGTGATGGGAAGTGGAGAGGACCAGAAAATACAACAAGTGGCTCAAATTGTACCCCATCTTCGTATAGAAAGAGGCAACTTTTTCTTGTTTTTCATGGAAACACCTATGGACAAAGATATGTTGTACAACTGGGTTGTACTCACTAAAATGTAATTTTAATAAGGGCAAGAAAATTTGTCTTTTTTTTCCTGATGTGTCCCTAGGGCCTAAGACAGTTCCTGTAATATAAGAGAGTTTAAACAAATATTTTGGGGTAAATAAAACTCTTGTGAGAAATAAAAATAGGCAGAAAGAGAGCTAAGAGTAATGTTATCATTTATCAGAATGTTTATGACTAACTTACTATTATTTCAAAAATCACCAGGTAAAAAATTTCCGTAGTCAAATGATTCACCAACTGTATTAAAATGATGATGTCACTGTTTTATCAAATTGCTTCAGAAGCCTTACCTAGTTAAGATCAAGTACAAATCTCATCATAGACTCTGCCCAATATCACATATTTAACCACAAATAATCAAGTTAGTCTTAATTTAAAAGGAGGGGTGGCAAAGAAAATGGCCTTGCTCACTGAGATATTGATCTCAATAAATAGAATAACTCCTGCACCTGCATGGGAAGTCTTAATCATTTATATTGATCTGGATTTTCCATAAATTAATTTAAATTTAGATCAACCCAGTCAAAATTCCAGCTGGACTTTTTTCCCTCCATAAAATTATTTCCATTTTTAATTTCATTAAGTCCCTAACTTCCAAAAATCACCAAATTTCACCAAAACATCTTTGACATTTGCTAAACAACCAGATTGGTATACGAAAATGCTTAAGACCATTGAAACTCTATGGTAAATTTGCTAAGAAATAAAACCATATGAGGATATCCATCATGTCATCTTGGGAGCAGCCCTGGGGCCCTGTCCTCTCTCACACTGGGGCCACCCTCAGAGTATAGCAATGGAGACTCCAAGCATGTGGACTTTCCCCCTACACCAAGCTCTGGGATTCTCCCAGCCATGCTCTGGACCTTGTAACCAGTTAGAGAGAGCTGCCCAGAGGAGCAAGACAGAGACTTCCCTCTGATCCTGGGCCCAGGGTCTGGGCTGCATGGGGACAGGATCCGACCGTTTTGCAGTTGGAGTGGAGCAGGGAAGTCCAGTGTTACTCGTTTGATGACAAGTTACATTGTATGGTGACTGGTATGAAAGCAGAAGCAGCCATCCTGACACAAAGGGTTCAAGTCTCCTGGCCTTACTCAGATGGCTCTGCATTCTGGATGTTGGTCTTTACTCACAGTCAGAAAGAAAATGTGGCCTCTCAAAGGTAATGACACAGGTTCAAAGGCAGCAGACCAGCAGATCAACTCTGGCTGCATACCTTCTCAGGCCAAGAACTGAATCTCATTCCTGTGTTCACCCCCAGAGTCAGCTGCCTTCCTAGAACATGATGGAAGTCCTTGAACTTCTGAAGGGAGTTAAATAGAAGCCAGGTCAGGATGTTCTGAGTAGACCATTCACGACTGAGGGCTGGTTAACCCCCAACAGAACTCCAAACGAGACTTCTGAGTCTTATACACCCCTTTGAGATTTTCCTTCTAGTGAGGGACTTTCCATGGACCTGAACTCTGTCCAGCATTTACCTGGGTTGGGCTGGTAGGCACAGGATTCCTTTTAACCCTGAAAAGATGAGGGACCCAGGTGAGCATACCTGGCCTAGGTACGCCTGGCATCACCCTGAAGTTGGTCTGGGCAGCCGACCTCCTTCCATGGAGCCTCTGGCCTGTGGGAGCTAGCCGTCCCCTGGGTAGCATGGATCTCCTGCATGTTCCTCTCTCTCAGCTGGCCCGTTTGACCTTCCCTTTCTGCACTGTGTTGACTTACTTATCTCCATCCCTTGAGATTCCTCTTCTCATATCCCAAATTCTGTTCTCATATTCCAAATTCATATCCCAAGTCTGCTCTCCCAGACTGACACTGTGGACAACTAATGTGGACTCCTTCCAGTTCTGCTTGGGGCATTTGTAGGTTTATTGAAACACTCTTCTTTATAATCTGTAGATGGTTCTGACTCAGTTTTTAGAGCAAACATTATGTGATAAACTAAACATCTTTCCTCATCGGTAAATGTGACTCTATTGCATCATTCTTTTACAGCTGTTTAATCTCCATAGGAAAGATGATTCATAAATCCTTTCCCCTCTCTGTGTATTTCCTAGTTTTCTCCTGTTAAAGATAATACCACAGTCATGTATTTTTTCCCTAGATCACACACAAGGGCATGGGAGCCAGATAGCATAGGGATGGGTTCTGCCTGTCTCTCTTACCAGCTGTGTGACCCTGGACCAGTTCCTTAACTCTCTGTTCCTAAGACTTCTCATCTGTAAAGTGAGCCTGCTGTGAAAATCTTGCGGTTAATACAGCAACAGAAAAGATTTCTTGCCACCGGAAGTTGCCTTCTGGCAAGAACAATGAAATTATGGTGGGGAATGATCAGACATACCATGACATTAACTCTTTAAAAGCAGCTGTTCTATTTTAAATTAATTTCTGTCTAAACAGGATCAGGTTCTTATTTTTATATTTCCAGTTGATAAGTATCACCACATAGCTTTAAAAGAAGTTAAAATTTGGAATTGCTATTCTGTTTTTGTAACTTGAGGTGCCGCCGACAGGATGGGGAAATAGTTATATATGATTTCTTAATTTAAGAAAACCACACTTATTAGCTGTACGTACCACAGCAGCAGTGTGCCTGTGCCATCACAGCTTTCTATTCTGACAACGCTTTTCCATGTGAGTGGAAAAATCTCATAGCTTTTTTTTTTTACATTATTCATAGCTATTTACCGTATCAGCTTGCTTCTTTAAATAGACTGCTCTTAAAATTGCGTCTGAACAAAATTTTATCTCTTGTTGGAACAGACTATCTCCAGGTAAGCAGTCAGTCTTGGTGGAGTGACAGAGGCCACAGGTGTTAGAGCCAGAGCTGGGTGAAGAACGTGTCCAAGTATGGAGTGGGCCCACACTGAGGACTCAGAGCCTCAGCTCATTGTTGGAAAAGCCTCACTGGGTCACAGCTGGGTGCAGTGTCAGAGTTCAAGCCAGATGAGGAGCATGTCCTTGTGGAAGGAGGCAGCCCAGTGGATGGTGCAGGAGTCCCAGCAGGTGGAGGAGAGCATCCATGTGGGAGTATGGCAGCCAGGTGTGAACTGTCAGCCTCTGAACTGAGAGCAGGGGCAGTCCACCAGACAGGGCAACCTGAGCATCCACTTGGATCTCGTTTGTCTACCAGTGGTAGCAACACCACTTCCCTGGCCAGTGTTTAGGAGGGCACGTGATGCCATTCTGGCCAAGGACACATGAAGGGTAGTATTCAGGGAAAGAAAGTTTCCAGGGAAGGTTTTCACTCTGGCAAGGTGACAATGAAAAGTAGCCCGTCTTCTTCCTTTCAAGGTGAAACCTGCAATGCCACTGCTGTCTGTGATGGAGGAGGGCAACCTGAAAAGAAAGCCGACTAGAGGAGTGTAGAATGTAAAACCAGCAGAGATCCAGAGCTCTGGCCCTGGCTGTACAGAGCCCACCACTGCTCTCCCTTTGGATTTCTTGTTAAGGAGGCAAGACACTTCTTTACTGTCTAAATAAGTAGAGCCTAGTGTCCTGATATTATAATGAAAAACATCCTAACTTATAACCATGTCTTTCCTCCAAAGTTCGCACTCATCACTGCCAGTGAGTCTGCTAATGGCTCTGTGAATGATGAATCAGAGGGACTTACACTCTGAATTATTGAAAGCAACAACCAGGATCACTTATAGGTAAACAATATATGATCCAGGGCTTAAAAGCTGCCCTGGGAAAAAGCCACAGACAGACTTCATGATTTTCCAGTAGGTCTCTCTTATATGGAACTCCAGACAAGAGCCTCAGGGTCATACCACCAGTTAAATGAAGCATCTTAACTGTTCTTAATTAATACAAAGTGTGAACTTGTTGTGTTACCATAGCTACCTACAGTTTAGATGTGATTCATATCTAAGTAACAAAATTAAGTTAATAAAAGTAGTTTATTCAAATAAGCATAGTATATAAAAAATGAGGTGAGAGGGAACGCAATAGCTATAGGGTAAGAAGTTAAACTATGGAAGCTAGAATTTTTTTAGCAAAGAAACTGTCAAGTTTACCAGTCTGATAATGGTCTCGGTAAATTTTCTTGTCAAGACACTTCTGACAGGCAATTCCTGAACTTTTAGAGAAAACAACCAAAAAATATGAAGAGATCATGTCAAAGAACAGGATAATTTTGATAGTAGAAATCATATTCAGCACAGGACACACCAAGATAAACAGTTATGGGAGGGCACTTGTAATACTTTGAGTCATTAATTTGTAAATGGCAAAGATCGGAAATAAGGGATTTTCTTCACCCAAAAGACATCCTAGTTACTAAAGCTATGATACAAAATATAACAAAAGTCAACAAAAAGGAAATTGAAAAGGAATGTGTGTAATCATCCCAAAGACAGGATGCATGACGTTTTTCACCAGCGAACATTACAATAGGTAGATGGATCAACTAACTATACAATCTGACTTAGAAAATATGGAAAAGATTACTTAAAATAATCTCATAAAAAAGGCTTAATTGACTTCCTTTTGTTGAATGGTATTCACACCTTAGTGACAGTGTTTGAAAAGTTTATTGGTAGAAGTAGGAATGCAGTAAAATATTTTTAGACCACCTACAGTTAGCATACATTAAATTACACAACACATTCCTTTTGGTAAATGCTCTTTTTATAACATTCATTCCAGTGACTGATAGAAATTGCAAACAGGATTATGATATTTAATTAATTTACAAAATGCAGCTGTACTTCAAACTCTTGGCAGCTGTCCGATAATTTTAATGTAAATTTTTAGAGAGAGAAAAAAACAGAAATTATTTCAAATTTTCTTATTAGTTCTAAATTTAGGGGAGTGGGGCAGGGAGCTCAATAGACACAAGCTCTGGGCAAGTGTTAACAGTAAATATTAGAGTCAGTGTGGGCAGGATGCAGACCCAAGAAATGACATGCATACATGACGATGCCATGCTGTTATGAGGTACAGCCTCAAGGTAATATTACCGCCTCGACTTGGTCACACTCTTCATTTGAAATACAGAAATCTAATGCAAACCAGCTTAAACCAAGAGGGAAGTATGTTGACTTGTATAACCAAACTGCAATGGAAGCAGGTAAGGAGCTAGCTAGAACCGAGGAATCAGATGCCATCAGACTTGATTTTCTCTTGCTCCATACATTAGTTTTATTTTCTTCTACTGTAGACCCACTGTCTACATAGAAGGAAACATGGCAGATGGTAGTTTCTAGGCTCAGACACTAACAGCTCAATGACAAATAACGGGAAGTTTCTAGGGAAGGATTCTGATTGGCCTGGCTTGTGATTGACCATGATTGTGGCTAGGGTTGTGAGCTATGGATAAGCTTAGACTCTCCACCTTCAGACCAAAAACTGCAGCCAGGGAGGTGGGCCATGCAAATTCTATTCTAACTCACTGACTCTTTATGTGAATAAGGTAGAAAAAGGAATACTCAATAATACTGGATAGATATACTTATCCAATGGTGGCTTCTCAGAAAGTTAGTTTCGACTCGGGGAGGGAACAACCAGGGGCTGTGGAAGGCAGGCTTTGTAGTAATAAGAGGGTGTGGTGCCTTGGTTCCCACACAAGGATGTGATTGGATTGTTTGACTCATTCTGTGGGCTGGCAGGGAACTGAAACCTGCTACCTAGGGATAAGTGGCAATTATACTTGGTCTGAGAAGGAGGGTTGCTTGACTAGGGAACCTTATCGGTGGGAACAGAGCGGGAAGGGGAATGTCAGGTCATTTGAGTCCTCTCAGTTTCAGATATTGAGGCAGCACGTGATATTAACTCTACGTCTTGTACTGCATGGCTTCACCACAAGAAACAGACTCCTTTCTCCTCAGTTCCAACTTGAAACATCTAGGAGGAGTTATTCTGCTTAGTCTGTCTTATATCATGTGCCTGCCCTTGATGCTGGGTGTTTAGAGAGCTATGATTACTAGCCTCACTGGGCCGCAGGACTGGGAATGAACCCAGTGCCCCCAACAAAGGACATCTCTTTTCAAAAGATGAAGGTGGTCAAATGGCAGCCTAATTCCTAATCACAGGATGTCCCTTCCCTTTGCTTCCGTCCCTCCTTCCTCTCTTACCTATTTCTCTGTTTCTTTTCCCTCTTATTCTCTCCCTCCTCTGTCCCCTCTTCTCCTCTCTGTAGCTTCTCTTCTGTTCTCTTTTTCTTCCCTTTCTCTTTCTCCTCATCCTCCTGTTTGTTCTGTTCTCTCTCACTCACTTGACTTATCCTCTCACCTGTTTTCAGTAGTCCATGCCTGCAAGAGCTACCCACAGCCATCACCTATAGGAGTGGTGGGACTCTGAGAGTATAAAGGAAAATTCCAGCAATTTCAGATGCTTGAGTTAGAAAGAGTCTCAGAGAAACCTATACACTGATAGAGGTGAAACTGAGCCCCAAGATAACATCTCAAATTTAACAAAATAATAATGCTTTACACTGCCTCATTGTGTTTTTTTGTTAATATGTAGCACATCTGAAAACATTTTCTTGTAATAAGATGAGAAAATAGTTATTGACTTGGTAACAGTATCCATTCTGGAAGCTAATTTTTTTTTAAAAGTCAACACTCAGAATGGAAAGTTTGTCAAATTTTTACTACATATGGTGACAGAAACAAGAATTCTGGGAAAAACTGAGTTTGATCAAAGAAATGTATCTTTTTGGTCTTCTGATGATTTTAAATTTAAATTCAATTTAATTTTAAATTTAAATGGACCCACCTAGAGTTCTTGACCTTTCATTGTTTTCACACTCTATACCTAGAACCCTGATGGACATGTGCTTGTCTAAGCCCAAGGGACAGTCAAAGGGCAACTACTTGTGGGAGTGGACAGAGCTTAGACGGGGGTTCTTGGGGAAGATGTGAAATCACACTAGAGCAAACTCAGGTTTGGAATTAAAGATCACATTATTCCCTTAAGCTGAGGTTCTGTCTAGAGGTTTCTAGCTTTTCCAGTCTAGCATGTTTCCAAACCTGAACCAGTTCCTATTCCTACACAGGGAGGTATTTAGGGGACTGTGTGTGAATTTTGAGAGAAAACATGGCATGTAATAAAGAAGTGAAAATGGCTGCTTTCCTGAGAAAGTTTAAGAAATACTACATGTGGGTCATATTCCTTCATAACCCTGACAACAAAGCATGCCATGGGGTTGAGGAGACTGATTCTTCCCCTGTTAGCTCAGGATCCAGCCCTATTCTGATAACTCGAAAAATGAGAGCATGAGGTGATAGTATCCTGGGCATGGACCCTGGAGACCAGTGAAGGGGTACTTTTGCAGATAGAAAAAAAAAGTTTATTGAAAACTGTCTGAAGGGCAACAGACATAAGCCAGGGAGAGAGCAAAGGAAGACAGCTCTGTAGGATGCTACAAGATGACTTGAGGCAACCCATTGATGACTTTAAGAAATCTGGAAACGCTTTACAGACCTAGCTCTAAAGCTTCAGTCACTTGCATTTGCATATTAAAATTAAGCAATTAATATGAAACAACAATGCACAGAAAAAATACAAATGACCAGTAAGTGTTTGAAAAGATACAAATTCACTAAATAAGTACGAATAAAAACATCGAGATAATTTTCTTCTCTAGTTAGATTGGTAAGATTCAACAAGATTTATTTCATTCTACAGAGAAAGGGACACTTTTTTTCTATTGAAGTACAGTCAGTTACAATATGTCAATTTCTGGTGTACAGCACAATGTCCCAGTCATGCAGATACATACATATATTCATTTTCATATTCTTTTTCATTGAAGTTTATTACAAGATCTTGAACATAGTTCCCTGTACTATACAGAAGAAAAAATTTTTAAATCTGTTTTTATATATAGTGGCTAACTTTTGTAAATCTCAAACTTCCAAATTTATCCCTTCTGATCCTCTTTCCCCTGGTAACCATAAGATTGTTTACTATATCTGTGAGTCTGTTTCTGTTTTATAGATGAATTCACAGTGTCATTTTTAATTTTTTTTTTTTTAGATTCCACGTATGAGTGATATGATACAGTATTTTTCTTTCTCTTTCTTGCTTCACTTAGAGTGATGATCTCTAGGTCCATCCATGTTGCTGCAAATGGTATTATTTTTATTCCTTTTTATGGCTGAGTAGTATTCTGTTGTATAAATATATCACAACTTCTTTATCCAGTCATCTATCAATGGGCATTTAGGTTGCTTCCATGTCTTAGCTATAGTATATAGTGCTGCTATGAACATTGGGGAGCATGTATCTTTTTGCATTAGAATTCACTTCAGATATATATGCAGAAGTATGATTGCTGGATCATACACTAAGTCTATTTTTAGTTTTTTAAGGAATCTCCATACTGTTTTCCATAATGGCTGCACCAAACTATATTCCCACCAGCAGTGTAGGAGGGTTCCGAAAGGGACACTCTTATGTGTGATTCATTAATACCATCAAGGAATTTCAGCTAATAGAACACTAACCCAAGAGCACAAAGATTTTTTTTTACAGCATTGTTTATCATAGCAAAAAACTGGACAACATAAATGTCCATCAATAGGGTAATGAGTAAATAAACCATAAAATACATTACAGTGGAACATGATGCAAAAATACAATTCAGTAGCTGAATGTAAAAGATGGATGTTTCGTGAGATGTAAGGAGAAACGTAAAAGCTGAAAAACACATTAGATGGATACATTGCATTAAAAACAAACAAACACCCCACTGCCAGCCACAGTTTCATAGAAGCTGACAGAAACTATGAGACTTTTGGATCATAGACTAAGGACAATTAATTACTCATAATAACGGCATAGCCAGAGTTTCAGCATTTGCACCAATTAACCCCAATTGCTAGTCTGTGTGATGTAGCCACATACAGTGGCTTGTGCTATAGGAGAGGAACCCTGAGCTTAGGGAACCCAGATTTTTTTTATATTGGGCAGTAAGCCTGCCTGACCTTATCTTTGTTATAAGGGAGTGAGACATTATCTTTATTATGCTGCACAGAGACAAAATAAAGCCCCCACCCTTTGCTCTGGAGATAGACACTACCTCTCTCTTCCAAGGCTGTTCATTATACAAATATCCTTTACAGTGCTTTACAGAGTGGCCCTGAACAAAGGCAGTTCAGTGCCTCTTCTCATAAGATGTGTAGTAACATAAAAGACTCAGAGAAAATTCTGTTAATTCCCAACACTATATTGTAATTTCCATTTTGGAAAATTTGAAAACAAACAAACAAAATTTGGAAACAAACAAGTAAAAACACTCTGGCTGTCAATTAAAATAGTATGTTATTTTACCTAAAGGTATAACAATGAAAATGTTAGTGTTCTGGTCATCATACAGTATAAAACATATAAGAGTATGATTTGATTGCAGCTGATATTATGCTCACTTGACCCAGTAGAAATTGGTGATAATGATTATTATTTTTAATAAATGTTTTTTACTCACTTAGAAAAATAACATCCAGACTGGAATTGTTCAAGACAAAATTAGGAAGAGAATTTTTCTAATTATGTAGCTTTAATGATAGCCATTACATGCATAATTTTTTTCTCACATGTTTTTCACTAGAAAATTGTTCTTGAAAAACTATTACATGTCAACATCTTGACAAAAATCTTTTACTCTCTGAACAATACCTACCACGTGTCTAGCAGAGTGTAATCAAATAATAGATTTTTAAAGCCAAACGTCCAGCTTCTTCATTTTACCGTTGAAGAAACTGAGGCGCAGAGACAATAAGTGACTTGAAGGTGGCCAACAACTAGTTAATGTCAGAGCTGAGACTAAATCCCACATGCCGTGACTTGGAGCACAAGGCTCTTTCTTCTCATCATAATCCACATACACGGTAGGATAGAGCTTTCAAACTGGAGTATGCATAACCCTGCAGGCAATGGCAGCATGCCAGGGAGGGAAAGCCACAGGATAAACACAGGGTGTCATGATTCGGTGTAAATATTACTCAAAGATTTGAGAGGAGTTAGGGGGTATGCAGTTTATTTTTATATTAAAACAAGATTGATTATAAAGGAGAATGTAAATTTTACATGAATTTTTAAAATTTGATACTGGGTTCCTCAAGCTGGAATCCCACCATGTGAGGATAAAAATTCTTTCTGCTCTCTCTGCTGAGGATACAATTTTTTGTTGACCACCAATGTGAGGACATCTAGGAAGAAGTTTTTATCCAAGAATTGCCTTCACTAACCTCCATCTTTCATATTCCACTTTAAACTTGCATTATTTTAGTCCTTGTGATCAATTAAATTGTAAATTTTTCTTGAAGAAGGAACGCATGAAGATCTTATTATAAATGAATTTCAGAGTTCCTTTTCTAGGAATAGAGCTGTTCTTCTTAAAATTTGTTTTCCTCTTCATCAGTGTAAGGTAAAAATATTTTAAAAATTTATCAAGAGTAAAATCTTTAAATGTGATTTTAGTAGAAATTAACTGGTTAGTGGTTTACTTCTGTAAAATGCTCTCTAAAGGTATTTTGCATATGGTTCTAAAACTCACATTTGTGTGATGTATAAATTGACTAAGCAGTATGCATTTCCATTTTTCCATGTAGCATATCTGAAATACTGTAATGCATATTAACAGCAAAAATGGGAGACAAGAGGCTAGTCAATTATTTTATACCTTTCTCGGTGTGCCATTCCTCTCATATGATTCTTATCTTTGGGATAAAAACCATTTAAATAATAGTTCTCAAATGATTACTCTCTCCACAATAACTAGAAGGACTTTTACCTACCAACTCCAACATGCTCAAATACTTTTTAGAAGTACCAAAATAGTGTGTTTGAGTTCTTCACTGAGACTTTTTTTTAATACTCTGTTCCGATACCAGCATTTTTTTTTTAAATGAAAGTAGCTTGACCCATTTCAAAAAATTACATTTAATGCCTAGATTTCAAGTTCAAATTTGGAGCCAAGAAATCAGCTCATTCAATGGAATCAACATTTATTGAATGCAGTGTGTTAGGTCCTGGCAGAAGACAGTGATGGCACAGACAGAATCCTGCCTCCAAAGTTTCCCAAGCTAGAAGAGAACCAAACCCGTATAAATAAGATCATAATAAGATAGTCTGTAATCTTCAAGACTGGAAGAGACTGGCTGAATAGTGGCTCAACTTAGCAAAATAAATCTTAATGTAATACTTCTTCTTTATTTTAGAAAATCGAAATTAATACAAAACACACATGATGAACAAAACGTCAAAATTTCAAATAAAGACAGGATCAGCAATATTGATTTTTTTTTCTTTTGCCTTAATCTCCCCTAGGACTCTTCAAGGCTCTGCTTCTCCCCTACCCGCCACATGCAGCCAGTGGTCACCAGACACATCTCTTCAGAAATCTAAATTTTCTCATATTCAGATCTCAAATCAATAAAATTATTATTACTGCGTGACTGCAGTTGGGTCCCTCTTACCCACTCATGGTCTCTGGCATAGCTCATCACCCTCTCTCCGGCATCCACCGTCGGCAGCAACCCACGCAGGGGAAAGACTGGTGTATTGGCGGTACCACTCCGCGGGTCCTGCAGAGCACAAGTGCAAACGTCACAGAAGTCAGGGTTTGGTTTCAAATCTTCCCTGCTTTGGATTGGCTTTTAGTTGGCGAGGTTGTGGTAACCGTTGGTAACAGACAGAACAATAAGCCAGGGGCCAGGCTAGGTTCATCATAGGTGCTCCTGGATGCCGCGGCGTCCTGATGACCTTGGACCCCAACCATCTGCCCCATGTCTCCCAATGCACATGAGCCTGGCGAGAGCGGCAGAATCTGCCTTGGAAATCAGCCGTACGGTAAGCGTCTCCCCTTTCACCAGACGGCTGAGTCCTTGAGGGCCCTGCCGGATGCTCCAGTCCACCGGAGTCTACCCCAGAGGTCCGAGATAGAGGCATCGAGCAATGGCGAACCCCAGGCAAACCCTCCAGTGGAGCTAGAGGTCTGTAATTTCCTGCACAGGGTTTGAAGACTGCCCTCTGTACACACTAATAGATTTATGTTGACCTCTTCCCACTAAATAACTCCTGTATATGTAATTATGATAGTTTAGCAATTGGTAACAAGGCCATATATTTGAAATCTTGACATATATAATGTAGTACATATACATAGCCCTGAGATATTGTTCCCCTAAAGTGCAAATCGACACATTGAGGAAGAAAAGTTCTTCGAAGGGACAATACAAGCAGAATTTAGGACAATTAAGGTAATGGCTAATAGAATACCTGAGTGGCAAAAAGTGTCAGAATTGTGTTGTGCCACTTAGGACCTAGCAAAGCGTTGTGCATTTCTCACACTCCTCTAGAAAGGCTTGGGGCTATGATGATTAATCAAGGCCGAGAGTTCTGGAATGAACTGAAAGCTGCTCACACTAAGTCCTAACTAACTTGTGCATATGTACTGCATGTAGGTGTAGGAATTTACCTGTCATTATAGTATGTAAATCGTCAAGGTGGGGATATTTTCTTCTATAGATTTTGATACAGATTTCATTCTTCTAGGATTTAAGAATCCCACAATTTTCAAACTTTTTTTTTCTTCTGTTTTATCTAGATCCTAAGTCATCGGCAGTGGAAAAAGCTTTTATTCTTTCTATGTTAGAACTGTCCACACTAATTCATCCTTCCTTCCTTCCTTCCTTCCTTCCTTCCTGGGGGAAGGTAATTAGGTTTATTTATTTGCTTATTCTTAGAGGAGGTACTAGGGATTGAACCCAGAACCTCATGCATGCTGGGCATGCACACTACCACTTGCGCTATACCCTACCCACCCCACCCCCAACTCTAATTCTATGTTGGATTTTTGTTTTCTTGTTTTGTCAACCTGTTAATTTGAAATCTAACTTTCCCCCCTCATCAGGTTACTGAAATTGCTCCCCAAATTGAATACCTTTTCTGAGTGATATCCTCTACCACCCTATGCAACACTACAGATTCAAATTGTACCTTCTTGAAATCTGCTCTCCTAGTTCCCACTGTCTTTTTGTTTCTTCTCCTCACTTTATAGCAATCCCTCCTTACCCAGAATGTTTCCCTCCGCTTCTTTCTAAATGTAGACACTCGACAATGATCTTACCTGGGCCCTGTTCTCTCTTTGCTGACTTTCCAGGCTGTTTAGTCATCCTCACCCTGCCAGCTGATGAGATCCACTCTCCCACTTGCAGCTTTCTGGTGGACACATTGACCTGTATGTTCCAGCCGTGTCAACTGGAGCATTTCTCAGCTGCCGTCACCTTCCCTCCCAGTCACATTTCTCATCATCATGTCATCACGTTCTCATCATCATCGGTTGCTTCCCTTGCCCTTATTCCCTGCCTTCAGTTACTCGCAGGTTCCCATCAATTATCTGTCTGTCCTATGTCATATCTGTTCACTGCTCATTCTCACTTGCTACTTACTGTCCTGGGGGAGGCTCATCTCTTGACTTGATTTTCCAGGGGCAGCCTTACTTCCTGTCTGCAGTTCTGTCTGCACCCCGGGCCATCATACGTGGTGCTGCTAGAGTCATCTTCCTGAGGCCTACCTTTTCACATCTTTTCTCTGCTTAGAAAATCCTGTAATATTTCTCTATTGTCCCAGAATTGAGTTCAGTGCTGAATTGCCCAATAGTTATTAAGCCCATTCTTTTAAAGTCCAGCAGAGCAAGAGCACCCAAGGAGAAGAAAGAAAAATGATTTTCAAATAACTGATATTGGATATTGCTTAAAAGCATTGATGTAGTTGTCATGGGAAAAAAAATCAGAACTTTGCTGGACTTTCTTAGACTGATTTTACCATGCAGTTAATAAATGTATTTCTTATCTATTTCCACGTATATCATATGAAATTTAATTAAATTTTAATTACATATTATGTAAAATATGTGATTTTAAGTTAGAGTTCTTAGGACCTATAAAAGTTTTTTTCGAGTACTAAGAGTACACTTCTGACCCTAAATTTCAAAATTAGCACAAATAGTATAACCCCAATCCACCTTTCTTAATTTATTCCTTACAGTTGCCTCCTGGGTGCCTTTTACTGCAGCCAAAGGCTGTACAGACCTACTGCCTCACACTTTCTTCCCCTACTTTTTCTCTTTTGTATACTTACTCCCCTCTGACTAAAACACCCATCCATCAATATCTATGTCTAATTTCTCCTCACCTTTTCAGGCCCAGCCCAACTGTCAGTCCTGTCCTAAAATCTTCCCAGAGTTCCCAGGGCTGACAATATTTTCTTCTCCCTGTGAATTCACCAGAGCTCGTTTTCCTTTTCTCATCACCCTTAACACTTGCAGCCTTCTTTTGCAGCATTGTGTGTCCTTCCTTCTCTTGCTAAAAGTTTGCTCATAGAGAGTAAGCCGCTTACCTGATTTATTCCTGCAGTTACTAGCCAGTCACAGACCTAGCCAGTCACAGCCTGAACTAAGACTAAGTAGTTTGTCGTTCAATAAATGACTGAAAGATCTGTTTTGGACCTACTTTAAAACTACAATATATAAAGCAGATAAACAACAAGGTCCTACCGTATAGCTCAGGGAACTATATTCAGTATCTTGTAATAAACTAGAGAAGAATATAAAAAGGAATATATATATATATATATATATATGCATAACTGAATCACTTTGCTGTACACTAGAAACACAATGTTGTGAATTAACTATACTTCAATAAACATTTTTAAAAATATGTTTACATTATAGAATGCTCTTGTATGCAGCTGTTGTGAAAAATGGCATGGTGATTCCTCCAAAAATTAAACATGAAATTACCACATGATCCAGCAATTCCACTTCTGAGTATATACCTGAGCAAAGTGAAAGCAGGTACTTGGATATTTGTACAACCACGTTCACAGCAGCATTATTCACAAAAGCCAAAAAATGGAAGCAACCTGAGTGGCCATTGATGTTTAAAGGGAAAACCAAAATGTGGTATACACATACAGTGGAATATTATTCAGCCTTAAAAAGGAAGGAAATCCAGACACACACAACACAGATGATTCTTGAAAACATTATGCTAAGTGAAATAAGCCAGTCACAAAAGGACAAATACTGTATGATTCCATTTATATGAAGAACTTAGAGTAGTTAGTATAAAGACAGGAAATAGAAGGGTGGTTGTCAGGAGCTGGGGAGAGGGGGAAATGAGGAGTTAGTGTTTAATGGGTACAGAGTTTCATTTGAGGAAGATCAAAAACTTTCGAAAATGGATGGTGGTGATGACTGCACAACAATGTGAATGTACTTAATGCCACAGAACTGTACAGTTAAAACAGTACATCCTATATTATATATATTTTGCCACAATAAAAACAATAGTTCAGGGAAAGAATTCTTGTGCTTCTTTAGATGAAAGGAATATGCTGCTGGTGAAGTTGTGTGTTGACTGGGAACTGGAACTGCTCCACCACGGATTCACTGAAACTTGAAACTTCTTGGCACGTTTTTGTGTTCTTTAGCACTTTGACACTTTCTTGTTGCCAGACCTGTATGAAATTTTTGGTTGGAAGAAAACACCATGATAAAAAGCTGTGTAAATAAATAATTACATCAGTGATTTATGTATTACAATAATAGTTTCAATTTCCCTTTTAACTTTTTCATTTTCAAAATTTGATTTAAATCCTAAAAATATTTATTCAATCATGGCTAAAATTTTCAAAATGTGTCCTTTCTGTTTACCTAGTTAATCTTGTGTTTATCATTAAATATTCATACATTATTAAAAATGGATTACTTAGAAAGTGACAGTCCCTCATGATCTCAAGTGATAACTTTTATTAAGAATTTGGAGTGTGTGCATTTTGTGTGCATATAGATGTCACTGGTAACAAAAACATTGTTATACTTATACATATTATGCTGCCAATGACATTTTTACTTAGAAATGTATTTTGGATCTCTTTGTAGGTCTAGATAATCATCTCTATATTTTTAAGCTACTGCACAGTGTTCTATTGTGAAGTTACATCTTCATTTAACCCATATTCCAATTAATGGGCTTATTTCACCACTACAGACAATGTATGTATGAGATAAGCAATGATAGCCTCATTTTGCATGTGTGTGTATGTACTGGTGTATTTCTGAGTGCTAGGTGTGGAATTGTAGGATCAAGTTAAAAGCAAGTTTGTAATTTTAATAGATAGCTGCAAAATTTTAATCCTACTTCGGCTGGACTTTAACATTCCTAACACTTTGGCAAAGTTGAGATTGACTATGTATAGTAGAAGCGGATAGTTTAGATGTTAAAATATTTAGATGTGAATACCTAAGACTGATCGAATGGGTTTTTCCAAGCCCTGATTCATCTTGCTTATCAGGGTCACAGAAGACCCTGATGGAAATGCCTACACTTGAGTCAATAAATTCTGCAAGATTCAGCTTGTAAAATAGGATAACAAAGGAAGTTTGGGATATAAATTAGCAGCTGTTCTCCATCCTTGGGATATCTGTCTTCCTCACTTCTTTAGATATTTGTTCGTCCCATTAAATCTAACTCTTCTTAAAGTCCTCCTCTAAATAACAAAATCATTGTCAAAACTTCATTAATCACTGACATTCCAACCTCACCACCCACAACAAATCCCAGCTGAAATTTGGTGATTGTTTTGACTCTCATAAGTACAGTGTTTGTCAGAATCCAGAAGCGCAGTGATTATACTTCCCACTTTTGTTGTGTCTTGTTAGCTTTACTCCTCCATTGACAAATTATAGATGAGCTTTAATTTTTACGTATCATCTTAGGCCAGGTGGCCTATGAATGCTAGTTTGTGATTTAGTAAAGGACCTTAAGAAGAAAAAGCAAAGCACCTAAAAAGCTGTTGTTGGATATATATTTTCAAAACAAATCCCCTGGGAATAAAAATTGCTTCTTCTCCACCCCAAATTCCCATGGTGCAAGTATGTTAGTAACTCTTGAAAAACAAAGACGCTATTCCTTTGCAGAGAAAAAGAAAGATGTTTATTCACTCATCCATTCATTTGTCTGACAACATTTATTGAGAACTTACAGGGAGGGTGCCACCCCCTGTATGATAATGTATATTATGTTCTACCCCCTATACCTCCAACCGTGAATGTCTTCTGTGAATATGAAAACCTACCAAATATCAATTCCTCGTGTTGGAAGGAATGTTTACAAATATTTAAAGGCTAAATTACTCTTCCTTATAGAGAATCAAAAACTTGTTTTTGGTGTACATATACACATACATATTTTTTTCTCTTGATTAAAAATTATTTTGCACATATGTGCCCAGGATTAAGGGTAATGAAATTCAACCACGAAAATGATTAAGTAATGTATAATTGCAGTGTTGGAATTTATCAATGTAGAGTAGTTACCTCCATATTCACTTTTCTTTTGATCTCCTTGTAGACGTTATTGTTATTGACTGCAAATGTCTCAGTATTTTTGCTCAATGGAATGTGCCTTGACAGATTAATTATATGTTATCAGGCAGTTGAAGATCAGCTAAAGATATGTGGCCACAAGAGGGATGCTGATGTCTTTGAGCTGTTTCTTTCTCAAAAGTAAGTGTACTTTGTGTAAGAAATGGAAGAACATCATTCAGTAATATTCCATAGATTCAAATGTTCCTTACACTTTTTCCCCTCCTCTGTGGATAGGCAAGTAGCACATACTCTAATTACTTTAGATGCTTGTTAGTGTCCACGGTCTCTATTGGAGGAACAAGATATTGAAATGGATAAAAACAAAAGACTATGGAGTCTGGTTGAATTTGAATCCCAGCTCTGTCTCTTCCATCTGGGTGATCTTGGGCATGTCGTAAACCTCCCTTTTAGGGTTGTCAGGTTTAGCCAATAAAAATACACAGCATCCAGTTACATGTGAATTTCAGAGGAACAAATGAATATAACTTTTTTTTAGTATAAGTATGTCCCACTACACATTGAGACATTTGCTGTTTCTCTTAAATTCATATATAACTGGATATCTTGTATTTTATCTGCCTATTGCCTGCATATAATAATATGACCTGCTTCACAGGGTTGTAGTAAAGATTAGGTGAGTTAGAAGAAGGTAGAGAAGGACCTGGTACACAGTAAACACTCAATTAGCATTAGTACAATTAATATTATTACTATTATTAAAGAATAATGACTCATAATACCACTGTAGTATAAAATAACCCCTATTATACTGTAACTCCTACTAACAACCTTTATACTAATTTTACTGGTAAGTAGGAAAATCTCTCCTTATATAACAACTTCCTTTGATTCCACTCCAACTCCTCAGGGTGGCAGACAGTAAAGTGGGTTCTTCTACAGAGCAGTGCCTGAGATAGAACCCAGGTGGAAGAGGAAGAGGAAGTTATGGACTAGACTGAACACTGACAGCCCAGGCTTTACTAGCCAAAAAGTGACACCTGGGCAGCCACAGTTAGCATTTTCATAACAGCTACCCTATTCCTACTCTTCTCTTTCCTTCTTCATCCTTTTTAATCATTTAAAATTACATGTATTGTTTTTAAATAGACTTAACATATTTCTACTCATGTGTAATATTTGGAACTCAGCTACTTTTTAGAGAAAATGTTCTACTTTATCGATGTAGTTAATCACTTTATCTCTGGTGGTCTGAGGAAATCCTTTACTAACAAACGTATTTCTTTTGTTACATATTAATATTTCTAGTTTACTAGTACAGAGAATGATATGTATCTTTGTAATAGCCCTGAATCTCTTGCTATAAATAGCTGACCAATTTAAGATTCTTAAAAATACATATTTTAGAATGGAACAAGTATGGTAGGTATTCTGACAAACTTAAGGTCATGCTTTGAAACTTTCTATAGATCAGTTAGTTTTACAATAGGTATTTTATGTTGTCAAAAGATTGCCTCTCTAAGCCTTCCATGATTTTAACAACTGTACACTATTGATCACTGGGATAAGTAGATAACAGTAATAAAAGCTTTAAAACACTTGAAAAAAATTAGAAATATTGATCTTCTGACAGTGGATAATTAGCGGTCTTCTCAACTAAAGGACAATACATTTTATATCCTAAGAATACTATTATCATTTAATCCATCTAGGTATAAAAAACGTTTCACAGTTCAGATACCAGTAAATTGGGTAGAGTGGATTATTTGTCTAAGTCTCCGTTGCCCTTGGAAAATGAAAAGCATCTTACCAATGTTTTCCTTGAGAAATCATGGAGCAGATATACTGTAACAACAATGCTGACATGTCAGCAGGAGTCACTGCTATCATTAGTAGTACAATTTCCTATCATTGTCTTCCATTGGCGTTAACATGTAACAGCCCATTGTTGATTTAGAACAAGTGCATATACAGAATCAACCCTTCTGACTTTATAAATTCCCTTTAAAAGTGAGTCACTTTATTAAATTATCTAGTAGCTGAAAATTCAGCATCAGTACTATTAAAATACAAGAAAATTACAAGTACAAGTACAAGAAAACTAATGACAGTCATTTGACACTGTTGATATTTTAAAACATTAACCTATTAAAGTAACTTTCCTGGGAATCCTTGGAGAAATACTCTTAAGTGCGGCTTGAACTTCTCTGCTACCATATAATGATTACTTTATTTTTTCATGGGAAGAGATGAAGCTAACATACTCTCATTATTGCCCAATGCAACAGTTTGTGTGTCAGGGTCCAATGCTTCTTCCCAGAAATAAGCGACACATCAACAGTGAATAAGGAGACTACATTGTGTGTGTAAATCTATTACAAGTTGCTTTGAAGGAGCCTGGAATATTTTGTTGTGCTAAGAAAGTACTCAAGATTAATGGTGCATGTCAAATGGACAAGATGATCTGCCTGAAAGTCTTTTGTTTGGGATAATTTGAGAATTTAAAAAAAAAAAGAGTAAGGAAAGATTGAGAAAAAGCTCTACAAATCTGAGGAGGATGGAGGAGAGGGAATGAGAGGATGAAAGGGAAGGGGCAGATCTTTGCAGAATACCAGCTAGTAAGTGTAAAAAGAGTGAAAGCAGTAGAAAAATTACCACTCTCTTAAGCTCAGATCTACTGATTCAGGTAATGAGTGTGCTCTATGTTTGATATGCACAGACACATATGTGACATATATGTATGTCTATCCCACTGGGCTCACAGTTTCAGCCCTGAGAAATAAAGACTCCATCTCACAGCAGTCAAAGGGTCATCTCTCTGCTGAGTCTGTGCGCTCTTTGCTGCAATTCCCCCTCCACACCTATTGCCTGTCCCTTTGTGAGTGCATTGCATCAGCAAGACTGAGGACCACTTGGACAGCTAGAGTCCTGCACAGTTCAAGAAGGTTGGCTAATATTTTGACCCGATACTTAGTAAACAATAAAAAGAACAAAACGCTTTACCCAGTCTCTGTCTCTGGATGAAATTGCCATGTCTTAAATCTAGTTTGGGCAAGATCTGGACAACCCCCAAGTAAGTTCCCTGCAGACATTATTCCTCACGTTCATCTGGAAGTCTGACATCTTCTGCATTTACCTTTTTCCTCTGCCCTCTCTTCAGTAAAATCTTTTTCTAATTGAGATTCCAATAAATTCAGTCATTATGACGTATACATTGCTACTAATGTGATAAATCTCTCTCCTTTTAGTATCTGCTTTAACTGGCTGTCGAAATCTGAGCTCTAGTGAGTGAAGTTTTAAAGATGGAATTTAGGAAGTTAGCACGTTAAGTGCGCCAACAGTTTTGAAAGAACAGAGGAAGCTCTTTTCAGTTCCTCGAAATTCATGCTGTGTAAGCCACTTCACCTATGAACGAATGAATGAATGAATTGTTGCTAATGTTCACTTTTTGTTTTCCTTTCCAGGGAACTGACAGAGGTCACTGATCTTTCTAGGTTTAAAAAATTAAAATACTTATGGCTGCATCATAACAAGGTAATATGGCTTTATACTTAAAATTCTATCTTAATTTCATGCTTTTAATAGAGCTAATCATTAACGGTTTTAATATTTTATACTCCTAGTCTTACTTTAGGTAAGAAACTTGATATACATGCTGAATAGCATGATTTGTGAGTCATTATCAGACTGGAACTCAGTGGAGGCTGTTCCTTCCCGGGCTCCTGGAAGGAAACGTGGGCAGTCTCGTGACTTTTCTTACCACTCTTATGTAATTCAATAGCTTACAGTCCATGTTGAGTCATAGTTATCGTCTCACTTCAGAAATCAGAATGGGGAGGTGAAAATGTTAATCAACTTTCCAACTTCATTCGTAAATGGGACATCCCTCTGCCTCCCTTACACAGACAGCCAGGGCTGCCTGCAGATGGCCACCTTTCTTCTTTACTGGTGAGGAAAGTGTGGTTGGTTGTTTTTCCTTCCCTCTCACCTCCACCTGAGCCTTCTCCAGGGTTGGTATGGAGTGAGGAGCTGTGGAGGCAGAGGAAAGGCAAAGGAAAAACAAAGTTCTTATTTGATTTGCACCCTCTGGTGCAAAGCAGTTGGTCTCTCTTGTCTCTTGCACCCTCTGGTGCAAAGCAGTTGGTCTCTCAACATGTCCAAAGTTGCTTTTTTTCTCTTAATGAGAAATTCAGAAACTCCTCTGCTAAGTTTCTCCAACTCTAGTTCCTCTCTGATGGCCACTCCTGACCTCCCTCCACCTTGTATTCCAGTGGTGCTTAAAACTGAGTGTTTCCTGGACTTGGCAAACTGCCCGTCTGGGCAGGATCCCTTATGAAGTGTCCTAGATCAACATTCTTCCAGTGGTCCTGCATGCTCCTCCCAGGACTCACACACCTTTGTTCTGCTGTCAGAGGGGTTGATTCTTCATTATTCTTCAGGAAGTGCCAGGCACTAAGCCACCATGTCCCCAACTGCAGGGAACACTCCTCAAGGTCACTGAGTGTTGCCCTTTAAGCTTCTCTTAGAGGCTAGGGTTTAGTTAACACTAAACCCTCACACTGCCCTCCATCATGGGGGCCTGAGTGGAGCTCCAAGCACCCTCCAAGCCAAAGAGCAGGACTGAACTAAAATTCAAACCGAAACAATCACTATGGTTAGTTCGTCAGTCATTTCCAGCTTTCTAAAATTTGACTTTCCAACAGCTTGTATTTTGTTCATTATAAGTCTATGATCCAAACTTGGCATTTTGAATTTAAACTTTCAAAATGCCAGCTGATTAAAAACAATAATATGAGTTTTCAGTAGTAGTTTGCTTGTCAAGCAATAGTCCAGACTCACAGCACCGAATCCTTAAGTAGCCACGTTTATGAAAGTATTTCTATATTACATTGCATTTTTAGTCTTCTTTTAAACCAGCTAAGTGGAAAACAGAAAATGAAGGTGCTTCTAGTTTTAAGTGCAAGCATACGTTTCATAAGCTTGAAATAATTTCTAGGAGAATAAACACAAATGCCTTCGAGGTCTGGGCAGCTAACAACTGAAATGGAAAGTGCACGCACTCCTTAAGGGCATGCTAGTTCAAAACTCTTTTAAACTTTTTGCCAAAAATTATCCTGGGTCAGTGTATGACCTCTGGTTAGGAAAAGATGGAACTCATCAAGAATGGTACAGTGACTAATCTTTGTTTTTCACGTGTGTTCCTGGTGGTGTTTAATGTTCAGTTTTGAAGGAAAGAACATGTACAAATGTTGGCAATATGTCTAAAGGGAGAAGTATAATTAGGGATTTGTAATTGTTTTGGCTTTCGTGTAGTGGACACTGCCCCACTTTGAATCAGTCATTGAATTTTCACACAGCTTACAGATATATTATGTGCGTAGGAAGGGATTGCATTCTTTGTCAACTATTTTTTGTTTTGTTTTTGTTTTTGTTTTGGGTTGATGGGGAAGGAATGCAACAGGGGGCTAATTTCTCTTCTTGTGTTTGGTTATTTATGTTCCACAAACTATATTCTTTCCAAAATCACGGTCACTTTGTCTGTTCATTTATTCAGTCAATAACTTTGTTGAGGTGTATGTACTGATGATTATTTGTTGTCCACTCATTGCCCATTCTCTTCGTTTGCCTGTACAGCAGAATCTGGGTTTAGTTTTGGTACATCTCCATTTTACTCAGGTAGATGGCCCCATTCCCAGTTTCAAGGAGTGGATTCTGAATTGTGTAAACCAATCAGGATAATCCCATCCTCCTTGTGAGTGGTCATTGAATACGCACGTAATCCAACTATGATAATAGAGACGTTGGAGACATCTACTGGGAAGCTTCTGTGACGGGTGTTCTTATTCCCAAAAGAGAGCACTAGAACAGAGGTCCCTTGCTCCCTCTGGATGTTTTCTTGCCTGGCTGGTAAGCCAGGAATTTTCTTACCAACTTGTGGACATAAACAACATTTCAAGAAAAGCAGAGTTCAGAGAATCATTGAGATACTGAGACTGAAGCTCTCACAACCTCTGGACTCCTTGATGTGTGAGATAATAAATGTTCTAATTTATGTGGCAGTTTGAGTTGAGCTTACAAGTTACTTGAAACCAAAAGCATCCTATCTAGTATGGCTTATTCTGTACTTGCATTAGGCTACTGATAGAATACAACAATAAATGTGATGATATTTACTCTAGTGTTAAAAAAAGGAAGGGCAGAGGGAGTGGCTGTGCTCCTGGTGAGGGCATGGTAGTTGCAAACTGCCTGGCATGGAGTTAGAGAGAGCAATGGTTTAGGGAGACAATGAATGGACATAGTTTGCTGTGTTTGGAGTCTAGCATGCTAGAAGCATGCACACTTCTCCCCGTTATTATCTAGAGGATGGTAAACTAGAGGATGATAAAACTGGAGCTTCTGGTCTGACTCTGGATGAGCAAATTAAATAGATACAAGTTGCTTCTAAGGACCTGCGATGCCCTGGCTTTCCTAGGTTTGCTCGGGCAACTCTGCCTCCTTTGTCATGCTCTCCGAGGGCTTGTTTTCTCCTCGTATTGCATAGATATTCACTAGTTTTGTGTCGCCTCTCTTTCTGGGTCATCTTTTTCTAATCTCTGCTGATGTAATTAGTGGGAGGCAGCTGCTCTTTGGTGCATATTAACTGAAGCTTTCTAAAGACTCCTTGCCTTGTCTCATCTTCTAGCAAGCCTATCTCGGGGAATTTTAGGTCACGGTCCATCTTTTCCAGCTTTCCTGAGTGTGGGGTCTGCTAAGTCATGTGATCTAAGTGATCTGCATTTTATACTAAAATTTCGAATGGTATGTATGTATTTGATCTATTGGTGTTTTGACTCATTACCTCAAAAATTTTCTTTTACAATTATTTAAAAATGAGCTCATAATATTGGTGCCACAATGTTAGTAGCCTTTTATTTCTGGAAGAACTAGCAGTACTTTGGTATATTTCATTTGTCTCAGATTAGAGTGTTTGATGAAAAGCCTGTATATAATGCCTCACCAAGCAACTGTCCAAAATGGAATCTGAGTTTCTGGCATGTAGAAAAAACTGAATAGTTACAGATTTTACAAGTTAAATAAAAATGCCTCCTCTGGCAAAGTCATTGTTTATAAAACTTCGTGATCTAAAAATTAATTGAAATGCTTATTTATGTAACATTTTCCACACCAAAAGAAGCAAGATCACTTTAAGAAAGATTGTGGGCTCATTCTTCTATGCTATTAAGATCTGTTACTGTTTCCCTTCTCCCAAAATTCAGTACATATTGAGATTCTGGTAAATAGCACAAATTTATATATTTTAGGAAGGACTTTTGATATACAAAATTAGCAAATCACAATTTGAAAATTGAAATAATTATTTTTAATGTGCTGTTTTAAATATTTGTAAAGAACTCTTTGAATGGCAGTACCTTTTTTAGGTAGCTTTACAATATGCTTTGTGTCATGGAATCTTAGTTGGTCAATCATGTTTGGAGATTATATATATATATGTATGTATACCTATATACACATAATACATACACACACACTTTTTTATATATATAAACTTTTTTATTGAGTTATAGTCATTTTACAATGTTGTGTCAAATTCCAGTGTAGAGCACAATTTTTCAGTTATACATGAACATACATTCGTTCATTGTCACATTCTCTTTCTCTGTGAGCCACTACAAGATCCTGTATATATTTCCCTGTGCTACATAGTACAATCTTGTTTATCTATTCTACATTTTGAAATCCCAGTCCCTTCCCACCCACTGTCCCCCTGGCAACCACAAGTTTGTATTCTATGTCTATGAGTCTGTTTCTGTTTTGTATTTTTTTTTTTTACATTCTGCATATAAGCGATCTCGTATGGTATTTTTCTTTCTCTTTCTGGCTTACTTCACTTAGCATGACATTCTCCAGTAACATCCATGTTGCTGCAAATGGCGTTATGTTGTCGGTTTTTATGGCTGAATAGTATTCCATTGTATAAATATACCAAATCTTCTTTATCCAGTCAGCTATTGATGGACATTTAGGCTGTTTCCATGTCTTGGCTATTTTAAATAGTGCTGCTATGAATATTGGGGTGCAAGTGTCATTCTGAAGTAGGGTTCCTTCTGGATATATGCCCAGGAGTGGGATTCCTGGGTCATATGGTAAGTCTATTCCCAGTCTTTTGAGGAATCTCCATACTGTTTTCCATAGTGGCTGCACCAAACTGCATTCCCACCAGCAGTGTAGGAGGGTTCCCTTTTCTCCACAGCCACTCGAGCATTTGTCATTTGTGGACTTTTGAATGATGGCCATTCTGACTGGTGTGAGGTGATACCTCATCATAGTTTTGATTTGCATTTCTCTGATAATTAGTGATATTAAGCATTTTTTCATGTGTTTTTTGATCATTTGTATGTCTTCCTTGGAGAATTGCTTGTTTAGGTCTTCTGCCCATTTTTGGTTTGGGTTGTTTGTCTTTTTCTTATTAAGTCATATGAGTTGCTTATATATTCTGGAGATCAAGCCTTTGTCAGTTTCATTTGCAAAAATTTTCTCCCATTCCATAGGTTGTCTTTTTGTTTTACTTCTTGTTTCCTTTGCTGTGCAGAAACTTGTAATTTTCATTAGGTCCCATTTGTTTATTCTTGCTTTTATTTCTATTGCGTGAGTAGACTGTTCTAGGAGAACATTTTTGAGATGTATGTCAGATAATGTTTTGCCTATATTTTCTTCTAGGAGGTTTATTGTATCTTGTCTTATGTTTAAGTCTTTGATCCATTTTGAGTTGATTTTTGTATATGGTGTAAGGGAGTGTTCTAGCTTCATTGCTTTACATGCTGCTGTCCAGTTTTCCCAATACCATTTGCTGAAGAGACTGTCTTTATTCCATTGTATATTCTTGCCTCCTTTGTCGAAGATTAGTTGACCAAAAGTTTGTAGGTTCATTTCTGAGCTCTCTATTCTGTTCCATTGGTCCATATGTCTGTTTTTGTACCAATACCATGATGTCTTGATGACTGTAGCTCTATAGTATTGTCTGAAGTCTGGGAGAGTTATTCCTCCAGCCTCTGTCTTTTTCTTCAGTAATGCTTTGGAAATTCTAGGTCTTTTGTGGTTCCATATAAATTTTATTATGATTTGTTCTAGTTCTGTGAAATATGTCCTGGGTAATTTGATAGGGATTGCATGAAATCTGTAGATTGCTTTGGGCAGTATGACCATTTTAACAATATTGATTCTTCCAATCCAGGAGCATGGGATATCTTTCCATTTTTTTAAGTCTTCTTTAATTTCCTTCATCAGTGTTTTATAGTTTTCCATGTTTAAGTCTTTCACCTCCTTGGTTAGATTTACTCTGAGGTATTTTATTACTTTGGGTGTTATTTTAAAGGAGATCGTTTCTTTACTTTTTTTTCTGTTGATTCATCATTAGTGTAAAGAAATACAACTGATTTTTGAATGTTAATCTTGTAACCTGCTACCTTGCTGAATTCTTCGATTATTTCTAGTAGTTTTTGTGTGAACCTTTTAGGGTTTTCTATATATAGTATCATGTCATCTGCATATAGTGACACTTTTACCTCTTCTTTTCCAATTTGGATCCTTTTTATTTCTCTCTCTTGCCTGATTGCTGTGGCTAGGACTTCCAAGACTATGTTGAATAAGAGTGGCAGCCTTGTTTTGTCCCAAATTTTAGTGGGAAGCTTTTGAGTTTTTCACCGTTGAGTACTATGCTGGCTGTAGGCACACACACTCTTTTATACATACCATACTTTCTTCAAACGATTTAGAGCAGCACAAACTCTGTGGTAGGGCATAAGAGCTATTAAAATATAAAATGAACTAGCACGCATTCCATATAATTTGGGTCTTTATGTGTTTCTCTTACCTCAGGGTAATAATTAATCCCTTGTGTCAACTTTGTTGAAAGAATTATACTTTGTCAAATATTTAAAACCTCCTCAAAAAAGTAAATCAACATAAATAACCTAAATAAGACTTTGCTGCATGGTTGTGAAATTCACAGATATGTGCACTTTATATCTAGTTATGATTTAAGATGATTTAACCAAGAAATGTAATTTATTTTTGGGAAAAAGCATATATAAAAACCTCAAGAAGATGGAATAAAGAGGGGAAAACATAAGAATGAAAGCCTGTTTATACTGTATAACAAAGTTATTTCTGAATATTTTTAAAGTGTATATTTTATTTCCAAGTGTTGTACATATTTTAATCTAAGATACAAATGAATGCATTGTTTTCATTTATTGAACAGGAATACCATAAAAACGAACTTAGGAATCCTGGGAGTATATTGAAATTTTTCCTTCTTTTTTTCTCCTATATAATTCAGTATATATTATTAAAATTTTCCCCAACTAAGAGTTTTATGTAAATGTAGAGAATATTGTGATTTCAACATTCAAACATGAAATAATATGCTCTTTTAAATAACACATAATTATATAATTTTTCAGTACTTCAAATGTCATTTAATTACTAGGGTCTTTTCCCCCAGGTACTTGGTACTATTGACTTTTTGAACTAAGTAATTCTTGATTGTGGGGCTGTCCTGTGCATTTCGGGATGTTTGGCAGCATCCATGGCCTTAACCCACTACATGCCAGGAGATTTCTCCCCAGAATTAACAATGAAAAATATTTCTAGACATTGTCAAATGCCCCCAGGGGAACAACTCCACTTCCACTCCCTCACACACACATACACAACTGAGAATTACTCAAGACAGTAAACAAAGTGATCTATGGAAACCTCAGTCAAAACATATCACTCCTCTGAACAAAACTTCCAATGGCCCCCTGTTATTTTCAGCTGAGCTCTTAGAGTCACCTACAAGGCCCTGCACAAGTAGCCCTCCTGGTTACCTCTCTGGCATTATTACCCACCTTCTCTCCATAATTCACTCTGATCCAGCAGCAACAGGCACCACGTTGTCTCTGGACCTAAGCACTGTCCATTCCCCAGTGCTCTTCCTATAGATACCCTAGTGGCCCACTCCCTCCCCTTCATCAAGAATTTGTTCAGATATTACCTCCTTTGGAAGCCTACCCTGACCAGCCCATTTAAAATACAACACATCTCCCTGCTGGCCACTTACAGTCTCCATGCTTTATTTTTTCCCGTAGCACTTGTCAACTGATACCATAATATATAACTTACTTACTGTATGTATTGTTTGTTTTCTCTTTCCCCATTAGAATAAAAAAGGGATTTTTGTCTATTTCATTCACAGCTGTACCCCCTGAATTTAGCACAATGCTGGCACATAGCAGCTGCTCAACAAGTATTTGTTGAATGCAAAAATGAGTAAATTTAAATCCTGATACTTTCTCACACATATAATGTTTCCATTTTGTCAGTGAATCACAAATGACATGTATGTCATGTAAGTGATTATAAATTATAAGTTTGAGGAGAGCACATTAATAATATTTTGCTTAGTTTGATACTTTTTTGTTCATTCAAAAATGTCACCTTCTGTTTATTTAACATCATAGCCAGGTCTGCCAAGTTGAACCTTTCTTTGCAGAGGTGCTAGTTAAGGCAATCAGAAGTTCACTTAGCAGGAGCGTGCTTTGGCTGAGTTAAGCAGGAAAATAACATATTGAAATGATACTGTGTAAATATCAGGTAGCTTAAGAGTCAAGTCTGGAAAATTCTCAGGATCAAAGAAGCCATGGTCAAAACCACATCACAGACTGGTTTCCACATACACTGTTGACTTGCCAATCAGCAGCAGAAGCCCAGCCTGTGCTGCTGCTTTCCTTGCCACCAGTACCAGCCCCTGAACACTTCCACCGTCACCACTGCCACCTCTGCCACTGCTGTGGAAAATGAATGTTGCTGTCTGCCCCTGTGCCACCACCAGAACTGACACTAAACTGTCTCCATTTCTTTGCAGTACTAGTTCTTGATTTGAAGTTAAGAGTGGATGCATCTGATAAGCTTAGCCTAGTCTTGTGTCCACACCCTACCTTCCAGAAAGTCTGAAAAAGCAAATATCTTGCCCAGTGGGGAGTAGGTTCTGTTTCCCACCCAGGATCATTTGATGAAGAATTCCTTTAATTGTAGGAAAGAGGACTCAATGCTGGGTGGCTAAAAAGTAATGACTAGTGTGTCCTATATTTCATTAGATAATGTTTAGAAAGATGAAAGTCTAAAGAATAGCACCAATATCTTCATAAATAATTCCTGGCAGAGTCTGGAACAGAATAGCTGTTTTATAAGTGGATGTTGAACTGAGAGGTCAGGTATAGTTATAATCCTGTCACTAATCAGCTGATAATATTTAGCAAATCACATAATCTATCTAGAGCTCTGTTTCTTCTTATGTAATGTATGGGGTATTTATTCTTCATAAGTACTTCAAAGGTTGTCATGATGAAGAAATGAGATGGCCTATGTGAAGTACTGATCAAAGAAACTCACCCACAGTAAGCACAGAATGAATATCAAGGGCCTACTCTTTTTCAAAAATAATTTTCAGCAGAGCTGTGTGTATGCCTGCTATAGTGGTTCAAAGAATTAGCTAATTCTGTAAGATAGCAGCACTTCCCCACACTCTGCCCTCATTTGTCAGACCCCAGCTGCAACAACTTCCAGTTCTTTTAAATACTCTCTTGTTATTTATTAGCATATCTCTAAGTCACATGCTGGTATTGCTGCTGCTTCTTGACTTTTCTCTGTTAGACAATTGCTGTCGAGTTTCCACTAGGATGAGGACTTAATTCTCTGTCTTTCCCGCCCCTATTTCCGAGCTTCCCATACACATGCATACTTTCCATTTCCCGTTCCCCTGATACGGCTCTATCGTAATTTTTGTTACACCAGCATTCACTGGTTCTGTTATTACGACAATTCATGCTCTTCAGAACTAAACCATTTATTAAACTCTACTTGTTTTCCCTTTGTTGTATTTCCTCTACTTCCCTGGATTTTATACTTGTTTGATTTTTTTAAGTAACTTTTTGTTAATGGGCTGAAGCGTTTACTTACTGAAATCCATATGTTGAAGCCCTAGCCCCCAGTACCTCAGAATGGGACTGTATTTAGAGACAGGGCCTTTATAGGGACAGTGAAGTTAAAATGGGGTCATTAGGGTGGGCCCTAATCCAGTATGACTGGTGTCCTCATAAGAAGAGATGAGGATGGGAGAGAGAGACCACAGAAAGAAAATCAAGTTAAGACACCAGAAGACAGTTATATGCTCGCCAGGGAGAGAGGCCTCAAAATGGAACCAGTCTTGCCAACACCTTGGTCTTGGACTTCTAGCCTCCAGAGACGTGAGGAAATAAGTTTCTATTGTTTAAGCCACCCAGTCTGTGGTATTTGTTACGCAGCCCTAGCAAACTGTCATTTATTCAACCCAAACTCTCTTGTCAGTTGACCAAATCTGTTCAATGTATTCATTCAGTTACCTTCATTTTCTTGCAAAAGTCTGCCCAGAACCTTCTGACTTGTGCCACTCTTCCTGTGTGCCAGCATGCACAACTGTAACCACCCTTCATCACCATCCTGGGGATTGCCTTGGCCTCTCTCTTGTTTCTTGTATTGTGTGTCTTTCATTTTTCTCAGGTACGTTCCCCAGTGGCTTCCTGAGAAGGGATTCCATGTGGTCATATTCTTTTTTAAGACTGCATACCTGCAGTTGTGTTTATTCAATGCTCATATTTGTACCAGTGCGTTGGCTCGTTTGGCTGATAGAATTCTAGGTTAGACATAAGGCGTCACTCCACTGTCCTCCAGTTTTCAGTGCAGCTACTGAGGAGTGTGGAGGCATTCTCAGTACTGGCTCCTGATTCTTGAGTGTGGCTTGTGTGTGTGTGCATGCACATGTTTTCTGTCTGGAGGACAGTGTTCTGACATTTCACAGTGATATGCCTTGGTGTGGGTCTGTTTTCCTTTGGGCCGAGCTTGGGGAATTTTCAATCTAGAAACTCATATCCTGCAGTTTGGGGAATTTTTCTTGAAGTATGTTGCTGATTTCTTTTTCTTCCGTATTCATTATTCTCTCTTTCTGGAACCCCTATGCAAATGTTGAACTACTGAACTGCTCCTCTAATTTTCTCTTATTTTCTCTTATTTCCTGTTCTTTTGTCATTTTGTTCTACTTTCTGGAAGATTTCTTCAACATTCTCTTCCAAATCTCCTATTATATTTGAAATTCTACTTTTATGGTTTAATTAACAAGGGCTTTGTTTTCCCCCTTTAAATGTTATTATTACATGACCTTTATGTATAATAAGATTATACTATAAAGACCTGGCTACCAGCTTTCTGAGAGCCAAGCTAGGGAAAGGGGGCTGGGAACTCTCAGCATACCATGTATATACATTCCCTTAATTTTCCAGTTTTCAGTGAGAACCTCTGTCTTTACCTCTGTCTAGTGTCTGCTTGTCCAGGAACTCTGTCCTTTATCCCATCCAGGTGGTAGGAGAGGTCCGGTTGCCACGTGGTTTTACTGGGAACATTCCTGAGAAGTAGAATTGCGTCTTAGAAAGCTTTCAATAGTGCTCATTTAATCCCTTCCTCCTTACCCTCACTTCGAGTCGTTGAGCCTTTTTAGAATGTTGTGGTATAAATACAAGATTGTTTTCTGGCTTAGAATTTGGCTTTCTTGTTTCTGTTAATTCTATTACCACTTAGACCATATGCTTTCCAGCTTTCAAAACTATTTTGCTATTGTCTAATTTTCTGTTCTTCCTGTCATAAATACATGTCTTTTTAAATAATTCTTTTATTGTCATTTTAGTTAAATTTTTGAATGGGAAAAGTTAGATAGGTGTATACAATCTAAACCTTTAACCAGAAGTCATTTTCCTTACCTGCACCATCTCATGTATATAATTCTGAAATTCTCTTCTAAGTCTAGAGTTCTGTGGTCTTGTTTCACAATAATAGAAATGTTTTGAAGTCATTCTTTACATTGTTGGCATTATTTGGGTTTAGTGAGCATAATTCCTAAAACTGATTTTGCAAACTGGTATCTTAGGAAGTTATTATGCAACATAATTTGAGGGACACTGAGAAGTCTTCTCAGACCACAGTATGTATTCAAACTGACCTGAAAGTCAACAGTTAAGAGAATCATTGATCACAATCCTCTAATGTAAAAGAAATACTCTTGGAATGACTATCATAAGCCTTATCAACAATATAACAGTTCACCTTTATGAACCTGTAGAAATGGGACTCTAGAGCATGTTGAAAGGGCATGAAGTGGCATGTTCAGGGTTAAAACGACTCAGGCTGTTTGGGAATGAGCCTGACTGACAGCTCAGCTTCCTACCCTGAATGGAGATAAAGTGCAGTGGTTCCCAGCAAGGACTACTGGAGCTGGACCAAACCTCAATTCCACTATATACTAGCTGTGTAACCTTGAACAAGTTACTCAGCCTCTCTGTGTCTGTTTCATTGCTTAGAATAAGGTAATTATACATATCTGTATGTATATACATTCCAGAAGATGTTAGTACTTTGCCATATATGTATATATTTGGAGATTGTTATAGTTCTATTTTTTTCATTTCATGCCAAATATTTTTGGGTGCATTTTAAACATGCTTTTTAGTTATTGCTGGAATACTAGAAAAAATTAATTTATGGAATATTTTCCATTACTCAGTATTTTCTCAAACTACCAATATTTTCCATTACTTGAAAATACATTCAAGTTAATGTTTTCTGGATTGTTTTTATAGAAGTTCCTCCAAGTTAATGAATCACATTATGATGAACTATATGCCAACTTTTGATCTGAGAGTCAGGCAGACTTGGGTTTGAATCTTTGCTCCGTTACCTTGAGAAAGTTGTTTAACTTCTCTGAGCCTCAGTTTCCTCTGAGGTATATAAGAGATAAAAGAAATAACATGGGCTATTGTAAGGATCATGTTAGATAATGTTGCTGAAAACATCTAGTTTAGCGCCTGGCTCATAAATAAGCACTTGATAAATATGACTCTCTCCTTGACTCTGAATCAGCAGTTCTCAACTAGGAGTGACTTTGCACCCCTTCCTCACACACACAAGGGGACTATTTGGCACTGTCTGGAGACATTTTTTATTTTCACAACCAGGGTATATGTGCCACTGGCATCTAATGGATAGGGACTAGGGATGCTGCCAAACATACTACAATCCATAGGGAAGCTCCCCCAACCCCAACAAAGAATTATCTGGTCTAAAATGTCAATAGTGGTAGAGGTTAAGAAATCCTGCTCCAAAAGAATGCCTCCATAAATTTTTCCCCACTTGTACCTCAGTGGTTACCTGTAAGAGCTTTACCTTAAATGTAAGTGTTCTCAGCTCTATAAGAAATAGTAATGGTTAAATAGTAAATAATAATAGCTATCATTTATGGAGCACTTGCTACGTGCCAAGCATGAGCTAAGATACACGATTTGTGACATGTCACATTCAATATAAATCCTATGGCAGTTCTTAGACTCAATAGCGCAAATTTTCTAAATGAATAATTATAATAACATTTTACTTTAACAATGACTTGAGTGTCAGAACAATCAGCACATCTTCCAATTCCCATTCCTAGATCTTGACTTTATCAACTTGCTCCATTGCAGCATTAAGTCCTGTGAATTCTACCTTGGAACCCTCTCTCAGTTTCTTCTACTTCTCTCTTGTCCAACTGGTATTCTACTCTGGGACCCGTATATTCTTCTGAATTAGCCTAACACCCTTTTTGTTCATCTCCTCCCATTATACTTACCATGTCTTCTAAACCATGCTCTCCCCTGCCGGTTTCTTTCTAAAATAAAACTGGGCAATAGCATTCCTCTGCACAAAATCCCTAAGGTCTTCATTATCTGGCTTTATCTCTTTCCACTCCATTCCCCCCATTCATTTCATCCCAATAAACAGTGCAGTCTTAAAAATTCCAATAATAATGGTCCAAAGATCTTAATGCTCTTGGAAAAATTGAATTTGTTAATGCATAATGTAAGAGAAATTAAAATCTCAACTAATTAGTAATATTCTGTTAATGTGTGGTCAGGCAGGCAACTGGATAAAAAAAGAGAGAAGAAAAAGTGCTGGTTTGCACTGGTGTTCTCTTTCTATGCTGATGTTAGCTGTGGCTATCATTAGATCAGGGAGTGGTGAGAGGAAGGACAGAAGGCCATGAGTTGCTGTCAGGAAGCCAGTGGGAAGAGTAGAAAGGGATAGTAAGCCAACTGGGACCCAATCCTCACTGCGTTGAATGGCCTCTTCTACCTGGGGATACACGGCTCTTCTCGTGACTTAACAAAAGCTGGGGTGAATTACTGTTGGTTCTCCTGCACAAGTGCCGAATAAGTTGGTACAGATGAGTTTGTGAGACAATGAGACGAGTGGCACATGTGCCTTTTATAGCTTCATAATTTGTGACTGTTTCACAAGAAAAAAAATTAAAGAAATTTATTAAAGAAACCTATTTTCAAACTTTGGATACATATCTAACATAACTTTTCTGAGATATGAGATGGCATGATTAAAGTTTCCAATAAATCCTCACTAAATCAGATGGGTTGGCATCTGTCTACCTTAATCAATCCATCAAAGGTCAGAACAGTTCTGTTTAACTGATGACAATAGTTCCTGTGATGAGCTTTAATAAACACGTAAAATTAATTTACAATCATGAGTATATATTTCTGTATATATAAACTAGTAAGCACTTGATCAGTAACTATTTCTTGAGATTCTTCTCCCTGCTAGATCCTGTATTAAACAGTAAAGTTAGCATTGTTGCATTTAACTTAAGTGCTGCTTTTAAAATGTACTTGCCCCACCCTATGACTCTACCATGTCTCAGCCTCATAACTCAAACAAATCTGTCAAATTTTATCGAGGCTATTAAGTCAATATCTTTAAAAAAAAATGGGATTCTCCTTGCAGGGTAACAGAAACATTTCTGAATTTAGTTTAGAGTTAAATGCTCCTGTCATGTACATTTGAGGAATTTTCAAGAGTGCTTTTGACTATTTCCAATTCATATACACTGAATTTCTAATCTAATCTTAAAATGAGATGCAACACCAGCATATTGTTAGGGAAAAGGAGAGGTGGGAAGGAAAAGGTACTGAAGAAATATGGTTTCTTCCCTTAAGGAAGACACAAAACTAGTGATCAAGTGATTAACAGCACAAGTCAAAGGATGTGCTGGGGTGAGGTCAAGAAGATGAAGGTTCATGGGGATGGGGGCTGTCAGATAAGACCTTACTTAAAAGTGACGAGCTGTAACGTGACAGGGTTGTGCTGTGCCTTGTCCTCTACTTGGGGATGGTGGCTGGTTGAGCTGGGTCTGACCTCCTGTGTGTGTGCATAGTACAGAATCCTCAGCTAAACTGAGATCTGTTGACCTGAAGGACAGTGAGCCTGGGAAGAGGAGGTAGTTCACAGAATGGGGCATAAAGAAAGAGAATTCAGAATCAGACCATCTTTCAGGAGATCTGACTCAAACTGCTGGAGCAGTTAGAGAAACAAAGTGTGGGTGGTAACTGAGCAAGAGGACAGCAGTGAGATGCAAAGAGATCAAAGAATAGTCTCAACAAATCTCTGGAGCAGTGGAAACTTCCTGTGACAGCCTGCCTGCTCGGGCATGGTCTGATAGGTCTTGTTGGCCTAGGGCAGATCCTTAAGAATAATCAGAAATGTACCAGGAGGAAAAGTCATGCAGGCAAAGAGAAATCATGACTCATACACAGATGCAGAAATGGCTCAGCATTTTCTGAGGAGAGAGCCCTTGGCACATACTAGCCACTTATTAATGTGTGATGGTGAATTAGTGGCTATCTGGAGCCAGATCCAATGAGGCTACACGGAGTGGAACTGTGAGAAACACTGTTAAAGCAAAAGAGCTAGGCCAGATCACAGAGGCTTTGCAAGCCACACAGGAGAGTTTGGTGGGGATGTGGTAAGAGAGGTTCATGTTAAGTTGGCTAAAAACACTCTTTTTTATCAGACGTGACCTCAAAGACAACCCAAATGTAAACTCACAAATAACAACAGCAAATGTTGAATTTCTATGATTCTTATTTAATTATTTATGTATATGTAATTATATATCATTATTGCAGAAAGTATATTATTCTTTAACTCTCATTTTCAGCTCCATGGAATAACATTTCTAACTAGAAACTACTGTCTGACAGAGCTATATCTAAACAACAATGCAATATTTGATATAGAAGGTATGTCTTAAATTTTCTCTTTTGATTTAATTGATTTTTAATTAAATAATAACTTTCAACTATGGCATTGCTAATCACATGCAAAAATCTGTTTTAACATTTTTGTTGAAAATATATGATGCAATCTGTTACTTTTAGTGTTCTTATGTACATTTCATTTAAGATATGCTGCTTGATTATGGTTTTAATTCAGTGTTGTTATGTGTCTTATTAAAGATGTGAAAGAATCTTTTTCTTAACACAGAAGTTTTGCCATTCTATTGCACAGTTGGACTCAAACTAGATATTGTGGAAGCAAATTATAACAATATTTGGGAGTGTTAATAAAAATAACAACTTTATAAATAGTCTAATATGTTTTTGCTGGCTATAATTTTTCCCAGACAAATTTCTGTTTCACTCTGCATCACTAAACTGACAATTTTAAGCCAGGTATAAAAGTACATGCATGATATACCATGATCATGAAATAAAAGGGGAATAGTACAAAACATTTTCCTGTAATATCACACAATGTAGGATTGAAATGTCACAAATCTTGAGGTGCACTATGATTTCTTGTACCAGGAAGAAAGAAAAACCTTTCCAATTAAACCATGACATTGCTATTGCAAACACATAACCTACTTTCACTTATGTTAAAAATGTGGGAAATATGCAATTTAGAATCAATAAAATAATATGAATATTTGGCTTCCTACTGTGTAAAGAAAATATTTCATTGAGCAATTTGGGGAGGGATATTGTCTTGAATAATTATTTCCTTGATTGGCATTATAAGCTAAGCAACATTGGCAAAACAAAACAAAGAAGGATAAGGAAAATGTCCCCTTCAAAATCAAACACACAAAATCATTGCTACAGGGAAAAATAACAGTGGAAAGAAATTGACTCTATTCCCAAATCACAATAGATAATTTCAATTCTTATGCTTTGTTGTATCCTTAATGATAATTCATCAAATTATTAATAACAACTCCTTCTTTCACAAGAAGTAATGCGTTCTTTGTTTTTGTTTAGTTAGCATGTTTAATTAGCATTACAAATGTTTAAAATCTTATAAATGTTTTTTGCAGGCCTTCACTATTTGCCTTCATTGCATATACTCCTGCTACACCACAATGAGTTAACAAGCATTGATGCAACAGTGAAGGAATTAAAGGGAATGCTAAACCTGAAGACCCTAAGTATTAATTTGCACTTTTATATGGCTATAAGTTAAAGCAGTGATAACACAGTTATCACAATTCTTTTTATTTTCTGAATTTAAGTTAGATCAATGTTTACAGCTAAACTACTTAGATATTTCTGAAAACAAGACTAGACCTTATTCTTTTTAAAGATACATTTTGAAAGAACAACAGGTAGAAAAGCATTTTTGTGAAATGATGTGGCATGCCAAATGAAAATGATGTAAGGGGCAAAAGAGTCGTTACATGTTTAAATCTGTGTTTTTGGTTTTATCTCAAAAGGAAGTTTTAGCACATGCTGTATGATTCCATTTATGTGAAATGTCCGGAATAGGTACCTCTATCAAGATAGCAAAATTGAGAGGTAACAGTTTTTAAATAGATTAATGTTTGCCCAGGGCTGAGGAGATGAGGGGCTGGGGAGTGACAGCTAAAGAATAAGGGGTGTGGAGCTTCTTTTCGAGGTGATGAAAATATTCTAAAATTGACAGTGGTGATGTTTGCACAATTCTATGAATATACTAAAAACCAGGGATTATATACTTAAAATTGGTGAATCATGTGAATTATATTATTAAAGCTGACACCCACCCCCTGCCCACAAAAGAGCAAGTTCTAATGCAAGCTTTTCATTGGGTGAACAGCAAACTTCATTCATATATGTACTGGATTACACCCAGCAGGGAGCTGGCCTTAGTATTGGAAGAAAGTGTGAAACGGGTTGGAAAAAATAAATAATACACAGCTTCTACTCTCAATTAGCTTATAGTGTTGAAGGGTAAATAAACCCATACACAATTGCAATTCAGGACAAATGGTTCTAGGTGAACCAACGGAAAAGACACTCAGATCAGTGAGTGAATTTTCAAAGTTGAGTCTGGAGACTTCTTTATACGATGTCATAAAATAGATTTTTTTTTTCCTATTCATCTTCTATTCATTTCTCAGGATTGCCTGAGACAGTGATTTGAATATGTGTAAACTGGTGTTGATGGTGGAGGTTCTGATCAGATAAATACACAGTTACTGAAGTTTTTATACATTTTCAGTGTTATTGAGTTAGATATACTGTATGCATAATTCATATGCTTATAGGTAGGTTCTTTAAATCCAACTATTAAAATTACTCCAAGTTCATGGGAATTCAGTGCTCATTTTTGAGATTGATAAGGTTTGTGAAGAACTCAGGATTGGCCAGAATATTTGAATTATCTGGCACTTCTGTGCTAAACAAATGCTTCTATGATGAAAAGTCTGGTTATGCTAGATGCTGAACTCTCCCTTACCTCCATTTTTTTGCAAAATGAACTAATAGTTACCTTTCAGAATTGCTTGAAATAGTAAGCTAACTTTATAAAACATGTTTTTGAAAAGCATTTCTTCACATTACTGTAACTTTGAAGCAGCAACAACAGCAAAAAAGCTTTATTATAGATTGTGTAAATTAGGTAATAAATTGGAATGCACGTAGTCCAGAAATTCTGCTGCGTGGTAAATAGATTTTTTAAAAACCTAACATTCTAAATAATAATCATTATAATAACAGTGTGTTTGAATGTCTTTTCTATAGAGAAAATGCTTACTTATATTCTCATTTAAATCTTCCTAGTAATCCAATGATGTGATTAGAATTACTGTTTCTTTAATTGTAGAAATGCAAGGTTCAGGGCTTTAGCCAGACTGACTACTAAGGAATGTTGAAACAAACTCATGCCTTGTTTCTTTTATTTATCATTTATTGGTTCATTCATTCAATAAATATTTATCATTTATTTATTAATTCAATAATATAATAGTGGAATCATTATTTAATGGAGAAAATACTGTGTCCATCTCCCCCCAAAAATCATTTTATGAAAAATATGCATGTTTTGAAACTTCCCCCCACTTTAGTTTAAAGATACTATTTTTAAAAGTTTGCATTTACTAGCTACTAATTATATTTGTGCAGTAATGTCCTCGGATTAAGTTTCTGTGAGCCTCATTTGCAATCACAGATTAGACTCAGCTCATTAACTAAAATAAGAAATTCATGTTTTTCCAAGTGTTAAACATTTTGTCTTTTCAAGTCGTTAAACTGTAAGTGCTAAAATATTATTATTATTATTCCACTTCGATTGCAAGTTCTTCAGAGGGTGAGAAAATAGCCTGGGTGCAGGATAAACCCCTAATCCGTTTCAGCATTGCACCCTCCACTGGCATTTATGAGAACTGCCAAGAGATTGCCCAGGAGACACAAGGCTGGGAGCTTCAGGGAGGCCTAAAACCAGCTACAGAGTGTGAGGTCCTAGAAACTGGAATTCCTGACTTCCAGGCTGAGTCAGGAGGGCCACACCTTTTCCCTCCAGGCAGTCTACCTTTCCACACCCTCTCTTTCCAGCTCCATTTGTCTCTTTCCTTCCCTCCTCCTAACTCTTTCTAAATCGGGATCTGCTTGTGTCAAAGACCCACTTCGTGGCTGATGATTTTCACTAACCTTCAGTCTTCCTGTCTCCTTCCCAGCAGAGGGAAAAAATACCACCGCTACCAACAAGAAAATATTTAACCCATTCTCTTGTTCCTAAATCTTTAGTCTCCTCATTTCTCTCAGATTTTCTCTATGTTTCAGTAAGCTCCACTGCTGGGAAGAATAGTTGGACTCCTACATTCCATAATTGTTAAGACTTCTTTCTTAGCAGAGCTTTAAGGTTTCACAGGAAGGGCCCCTTGGGCCCCTTTCAAGAGAGGATCCCCATTTTTTTTTACAGATTCTTCTCTTAAATACCTTCTGCCCTTCCTCATTTGGCCACAGTCCACTGCTGACGGCAAATAGCCAGGGAGTGAAGCGGGATGCTGGGAGGTCTCAGTGGTGTCTTTGAGCCTCTTGACCTGAATTACCCTTCAAGGTGGGACCTTCCAAACAACACAATAGAACAGGCCGCTCAATAAAAAAAGCCCACTGGGTCTTTCATTGCTGTTTGTCCTGAAATAGCATCCCTCACTCTCTTAACTCCTACTTTAGTGTAAGTTTGCCTTTTAAAAATCAGGGATGATTTACATATTCAGTACAAACTAAGATGATGATTACAATGGAGATTGGCCTTACCAAGTAACCTTGAGCCAGAACTTCTGGTTGTTGACAGTTGAACTTTCTTCCAAGGCTGTTCTGCATGGGCACAGGTGGGACTGCTTTTAGCTTCTTTTTGAACATTTATCTTATCCATTAAAATGGATATGTTGGTACATTATTAATCACATCAACTTTATTCAAAGGTGGCCTTAAAAATATCCAGGTTTATTTAAATGGTGATTTTTAATTTTGCTTTGAACGTTAAAGAACATTAACTGGAGCCAATTATTTAGATGACTGTATTTTTTTTTTCTCTTCTGTTTCAACAATAAGTAGCTTCACACACAGGACTTGTGTAACTGAAGATTATGCAGTAAGGTAGTGGAGACATTTTGATATATTATTGAGTACATATAAATTGCTTAGATGCAGAATCCCAAATTAAGATAAGCAAGACAGTGCTGGCGCCACTGAGGTGTGCTCTGTAAGTTGCCTGGAGGGAAAGGGGGATTAAATAGTATTAACCTATTGAAAGTGAAAGTGTAAGCTATTTCACTTCATAGTTTCTAAAGGAAGGTACCCATACATCATAGAAGGCTTTCAGAACTTTCAGACACAGGGAACTGATTTCATGTCCTAGAAACTTTATTTATGGCAATTTTAGTAGCATCAATCCAAAACTCATAAATCCAAAATATTAAATGTTTAGTAGTGTGGAAGGGCAAAAAGAGAGTTAAAAATAAGATTGCTTCCTTCTAAAATTTAACAGCGAGGAAAAAATGTGAAGAATTATGAAAACGAAATGCCTTTAAAATTATTTAATTCTATTTTTTTTAAGTTAATTTAATCAGAGACTGGGCTTAATAGCCCGGTTTTCTGACTCGCTGTCACTCAGGTTTTACTTTACGATGCGGCAAGTGGTGAACCACAATAAGCACAAGTTTTTAGCATTGACACCTTTTTAATAAGTAACATAATAGTAGTAAATCCAAATTTGGTGTTTTGTTTAGCTGAAGCTAGACGTTTTAAAATTTGCATAAAGAAGTTATTTAACTAAGCACTTAGGAGGAAAAGTCAATAAAAGAAATTAAATAGTCTTTGTTCTCGGAGAGAAAAGAGAAGATGAAAAGGGATCCCAAAAGTAAACGTCACTGAAGGAGGTTGCTGCACTTCCCGTTAACATCATTTGTGGGCAGACTCCACTCCCAGCTGCTATGATGTACGATAGGGTTATGAGCTGTCAGATGTGATCCTCTAAGACAGTAACCACAGAGCAGACTTCTGCACTAAAACATGACTGAATTTTTCTACCTCCTAAATTCAGTAAAAACAATTGTGTTTTATTCCTATATTTTTCAAGGGTGTCCTTTTCCCTTCTCTTTCGGGCTCAAACTACAATGCATGATCCCTGTGGATCTTTATTAATCTGTCCTTTTTACGGGCTTAATATACATCCGTTCTATTCCCTGTCCTGTAGTTATAATAATTATTTGTTACCACTTTAAATTCTTTCTCTTATAAGATTAAAATTCAAACCAGTTTTGTCACTTAAGAAATCTTGAAAAATATCCATTTCATTCTTCCTCTCATTTTCCCCAGTACAGGCATATAGCCTTTCTTTTAAATTTCCCTGTTGCTCCTGGCTCTATATTTTCTTTTATGTCTTTCCTCTTAATAACCTTTGTTTATTATGCACCAGGTGTCTTCCAGTGCCTGCCTAAAGTTCCTCTAAAGCTTATATTTTCCACAGGGAATGGCTATATATATAGTGATTTTATTAGCCAGAGAAGTTGGTGTTTATACAACAAATATCAAAATATTTTATTACCTGCAGAGAAAACATTCAGATGATTAACTTCTTCAGTTTTTATCTAAATAGTTTATTGTCTTTCAAGCATGCCCCCCCATCTTCTTTATATTGCGAATTCTTTATACATATTAATCAGTTTTTTTCTGGGTTTCTAATGTCTAATACTTTCCTGCTTTTATCAGACATCTTGTATTTTATAAATAGTCAAATGGTACAGTACTGCTAAATTTAAATGTACATTAAATGAGCCTCATTTTGTTGAAACAGAGATGTTATTGTACATACTTGAGCTCTTTCTGCTACTGCCATCTAGTGGTTCTCGCTAGATGGATTTTCCAGGAGTATTTTCTAGAAATTCCATGAAAGCAGAATCCAAAATCTAAAGGTATCCAATGGGAAATCATAAAAGTTTTATTTTACATTGTATTGAAATAACCCTGTTTAATAGTATCTAAGAAAGGATAGGGAAAACATTATGCCTTTTCTGTGAAAATAAAACACAACTTGTAGTTGAAGATTTTTCAAAACGTATATGCTGATGCCTAATGGACGTGATGTCAGAAGTGCCAGGAGCACTTACACAACCACATGCCTCCCACCTCTAGCCACTGTGTTAGCGAGCACAGTTCATTCTGTACCCCAGGATCTGCACATGAGGACATCCTGTGCCTGGCCAGAGGCAGACAAGACGCAAGCCCCACATCTGCTCACCTCTGCTCCTGCTGAGATCTGAAAGCTGCTACTGGCATTTGCATTTGAACTATGCACAATGGTGTGAGGCTGAGGAAGAAAGCTGTATTAGAACAGTGTACTGCATCTCTGTCGATCTCCATGCGGGCACTCCTGTGACCTTTGGGACCGGAAGAAGAGAACCAAATGAACTTAAATAAACAGCAGCATCAGGAACCCTCTAGCGCCAATAGCGACCTCTTCCTTTCCTGATTAATTTATGGACATTTAAAGCTGCTTATCTGTGGCACATTTGGATCAACGACATGACCTCAGCACCTAGCACGGTTCCTGGTAGACATCAAGCACTCCGAAAATATCTGTTGAATGAATGAACATAACAGATAGGAAAAGCCAGGCCTGCTCTGAATAAGTAAGAGTTTGGTGAGGCCGTTGGTTTGGTCCATGAAGCCGACCTTTATGTGTTCTTATGTTTTATGTTGATCCCGCAGTTTCCCACGTTTTACCAAGTGATAAATGAAACTAATTTTGAAATCTGACGTCTTTCTTTGTAGGTCTCTACCAAAACCCTTTGTGCCAATATAACGTGTACCGTTTATACATAATCTACCACCTTCCAGGAGTGGAGTTTCTTGACCGAAATCGTAAGGACACCTCCTTGCAAAGAACTATTTAAGAGGCAGTCTTACAACTAACTCAGTCGCTTAAAAATGCTAAATAACTTTGAAAATAATTCTCTTTGTAAATGAGTTTTTTAGTTATTTATTTTTGAAATTTTTGCTGTGTGAAATTTGTTCGTAATTTAGGAATTCATGTCTGTTGACCACTTTATAAGAAAGGTCATCTAACTGAACATAAGGGAAGGTCTCCTTCTGGCTCTGGTTTTGACAGTAATGTGTTGTTTCTTATTTCAAAGATAAGAGAACTGAACTAAAACTCCTAAGGCCTATTTAGGTTCTAAAAGTCATATTCTTTGAAATTCTTATACATATATATATATGTATATATACACACACACACATACATACACACACCTGAAATTTATGTATGTACATAAAGTTAAGTTATATATATGTACTAAAACACATAAACAATAACTTCTTTGTGAATGCATCTTTAGACATTGTAGATACTAGTAGTATGTAAACTAGTATATAAGCCACAAAAAAATCAACCTCAGTGCATTACATTTTATATTTTTGTGGTCTATTTTACCCAGAAGTGCTTTATTACCTATCTATGTAGCTTTCTACGATTTGAACATTCTTAATAATTTACAACTGAGTAACTTTTTAATGAGGATATGTTAAAATCTTATATTTATTCCTTTTCTTCCTCACAGCCTTGAAGAAAAGTAGGGAAATAGCATAGTTGCAATTTCAATCATCTATGGTGAAGTGTCAGAGTTTCTGGGATGCATTAGGACTGGTTTGTGGCTTGTGATGTGAAGGACATATATTGAGCACTTATGAGATTATGGTAATAACTTGGTAGACTTTTTAGAAAGTAATTTTGACACATAGTACAATATAGTTCAGATAAATCCACTTTTGAAAATAATTCTATGTTGAATCACTCTGTATCTATTTATATGCAATAACATTACTTTTTGCATTTATCAGAAGTTACAGAAAAAGAAAGAAGATCAATGATTACGATTTTTAACCATAAAAAGGCTCATATTGTTCAATCAATAGCATTTGGAGGAAAAGTAGATGCTTCATGGGATCCTAAATCTACATTTAAGCAAAAACCAGCCCAGAAAGTACCTTCAGGTATTTTGGGGGGAAAAAACAAAAAGCTGAAATTAAAACTTCTCAAACTTTTGGGTAATTTGGTTATAATAATAACTTCAATTTACAATAAACTAAGTACTTATATAGTAAAATAAATATTTTCTAATTTTATTAGCCTAATTAAATATGCAACTTCCATCTTCATTTGTGTATATTTAACTAAATAAGGTAATGTGATAACAATGAGATTATACATTGAAGTCCTTTACCCCAGTATCTAGCACAGCATAAAGGGCTCAGTGAATAAGCTACAATTGTTATTATTACCACTGACACTGGACAATTTCACCAATTAATGCTATAATTGTTTTTGATAATATAGAAGAATATTAAGAAGAAATAAAAATTATCTGTGGTTCCTTCACTCAGAAATATACACTATTTGATTGTACTGTCATACATAGTGATCATATGCAGGTATAAGTTGAATATCTTCAAATTAGAAGAAATACATAAATGTATATATATGCACATGGGGGCTAGAAACATGTGCAGAGCTCTTAATAGTGATACTTCTGATAAGAGGAATCGGAAAAGCCAAAGGGAGATTGCACTTTTTCCTATTTTCTTGTTTATATTCATCATAAGCAAAGTACGAGCTTTTAGTAATTAAAGATGTAGGAAAAGAGTCTGAGGGGTCAGAGAAGACATGGAAGACTTGGGTTAGTCCTGTGAAGGGACCAATGCCACCAGCCCTCTCCTCAGGCGGAGGCTGTGTACTCCTTGCCGCCTGGGGGTTGGCAAGAGCTCAGACTGTGAGCTTTGGTGGCCCAACAGGTGTTCGCACGTTCCACCACCAGCCTGGCACTGGGCCTTCTGGAGAGGAATGAACTAAGCAGTAATAGTCTCTAGAAGATACCGTAAGAAATCCAAGCTTTGAGGACTAGCCTTTGAGCTCCAAAGCTGGGGAAGAGGTAGATTCTTGTGGGGATCTAGAAGTTGTTTATTCTATTTCTTTGAAGTTAATGCCAAGAATCCAAGTGGTTTAAACTGCCTTAAATATTTTTCCCGCATTTGGTCTATTTGTGCATTTATAGATGCATGTGCCTATCTGAAAAATAAAAAGGACCTGTTTCTGCACATAAGACTCAATATCTGAATTATAAAAATTCCCACTTGGATTCCATTGGGAACTAAATTGAGCACTTTGTTCTCAGAGTTTTGAGATGTGTATGGTATTAGAGAATTTGCCTCAAAAACCTGAGACAAACTTAAGGTACAATATTTAAGAGAAAATTTCAGTTCGGGGTTAGGTATCAAGGTAATTTTGATGGATTGGACTGTTATCTGAATGATGGCTCAGAAACCAGAGAGCTATGCTCTAGACCTTTTCCTTTACAGTATTACTCTATTGTTTTAAAATGCTGAAAAAATTTTTGGAACATACTAATTTAGAAATGTATTTTTTTTAGACTTTGCATTTGCGAATAATGTAGACAGGTAAGTGATTTTTTAACTTTACTTTTATTATCAGATTATTTCATAATTGTGTTGATTCCCTAAATTATTCTCTTTTCTCAAAACATTTCAGTAAGTTAAAAAAATGACTAACTCTTCAAAAGATGGGAAAAATTGCTGGGTTTCTGTGATAAAGTAGTTCAAGCTGTGTATTCATATTTGACATATTTAGGTTTTTAATATTACTATTATAACCTAAAATAAATGAAGAGGTGAGTTGAGGTAGAGGGAGAAGTTGGACAAAAACATTAAAAAAGAAAAAGGCAAAATCTTAAAAGTAAGCATAAAAAAACTTAAAAATTATTAGATATTACAAATGAAGGTCTTTACTTCTTTGTTTACTGTTCCCCTATATCTGGTCAGTGAGAGCAATTGTTAACATTTTATATTCACTGGAATTTACATTTTCAAAAGAAATAGTTCATAAAATATGAAAAGCATCCTTAAATTTATGAATATTGATGAATTTAAAAATCATTATTTTAAAATTTTGCACTTAGGGATTTCTTCTTTGGATTCAGTCTTGAAAAATATTATCTCCAAGCACATTTATAAAATATAGTATAATGTAGAGAAAAAAATCTTCCCAATAAAAGGTACATAAGATACTAATATGCATATGATAGCTATAAATACTTTAATTGTTCATTTAACACTGATTTGAAACATGAGTGCATGAACATGTGAGACCTAAGCTATAATAGCCAGTCCCAAACATGTCCACTCTATTTTTAAAATAAACAGTATGTACAATAAACATAGTGTTACCTGTCCTGAAAGTCATTTGTCAGTAGGGCCCAAAAGCCGTCAGTGGTACTATACTACAAATAACAGGAAAATATGGCATTGATTCATTTAAATTAAACATTCACTTTGGTCTACTTGATGTTTTTTTCTGACATAATTGCCGTTTTTGCAGAACTATTTTTGATGACCCAGAAGATGCTGTTTTTGTAAGGTCCATGAAGCGATCGGCAATGGCCATTACATTTCTGAACTGGGACACGGTTCCAACACGAGAGGAAAAATATCTCGAAGAGAAAAGCACAGAACCTGCTCAAATGCTCACAGTTACACTGAGATAACCCCTGGGGTTTCTAGCAATCACAGTGGTTTTCAGTTAATATTAAACTTTTCTGTTATTAGCATATTATATGTTTATTGTGGTATTTGAAACATTTAAATGTAAACAGAAACACCAATGAAAAAGAATTCCTTCATTTTATCTTGTTTCTGTTTAAGTAGAAGATATATATAGAAATGTATACAAATCTAAAGTGTTCAGCTCTACAGATTTTCAAAATAATGAGCATGCTCAATGTGACTGGCATCTTAGATCAAGAAACAGAAGATTATCAGCTCTCTAAAAGCCTATTCCTATTACTATTTCTATTACTAGTCCAATTACCTGTTACTACCACCCTTCGAAAGTAATCACTGTCCTGATTTCTAAACCAGGTATTAATTATGTCTGTTTTTGAAAGGCATATAAATGGAATCATAGAAGTTGAATTTTTTTTTCTGGCTTCTTATACTCAGCATTGTAAAATTCACCCATGTAATTGCTAATAGCAGTAATTGTTCTCATTGCTGTATAGAATTCCATTGTGTTACTAGACCACAATTTATTTATCCAGTCTACTATTTTTTACTCTTACCTTTGGAGGCATCTGGAAAAAGAAGAAACTGTTGATGCACACAACTTGGATAAATCTCTGGTGTTTATGCCGAGTGAAAGAAGCCAGTCTCAAGTTTATATACTGTAAGATTTCACTTATACAACTTTCTTGAGGACAGAACTATAGGAAAAGAGGACAAATTAGTGGTTGTCAGGGCTTACGAGCTGGGGCATGGTATGGGATAGCAAGAAAGTGGTTTTTTTTTTTTAGGGGGGCTGTTGGATAATGGAACTGTTGTGTACTGATTATGGTGATAGTTACATGAATCTGTATAGATACTAAAATGCAAAGAATCATACACCTATTTATAAGTCAATTTTATTTGTAGGTTTAACTTTTCAAATAAAAACTTAAAAAGTTAAAAAAAAAACAAAAACAGAGAAAAAAATGTGACAATGAGTGTGTATATGTCCATGAATGACTGAAAGATTGTGCTGAACACTGGAATTTGACACAACATTGTAAAATGATTATAAATCAATAAAAAATGTTAAAACAAAAACAAAAACAAAAACCCTGCCAGTTCTGGGTGTGGGCTTATGGTCTCTGCTTGCCCCAGCCAGAAGCATTCAGCTAGAGAAAAAGGAAGCCAGAAAAGCTTTCAGCAGTTGCCTGGTGCTGAGACAAAAAACTGGACATGTAAGGTAACTCAGAATGCATTGCTGGTTTTTCTCAAGCTAAGCTGAAGAGCTAGATCAAAAGCTTATAAAAAGCAGGATGACACTTTCCTCTGTCTTATAGCGCCTGCACACCATCACACCATAGACACACTATAGAAGTGGGGCTGAAATCCAAGCAGAAGAGAGGTGAAAACCCTAGAGGGAGCAGTGAACTGTCACTGAGAACCTGAGATCTCCTTTCACCTGTGGGCACCTAGGATTCTGTGCTTAGCCAGAGTCTGAAAAGTCAGGTATGGTCCCTGCTCAAATACTCAGTTACACTGAGATAACACCTGGGGCGGGGAGGTGGGGGGGAGGTGGTTATCCTGGTTGAAAAACATTATATTAAATGCCAGAAGGTTGCAACTGAGGGAGAGAGTTTGGCATTGATGTAGGTTAGTGGTTGATAATCAAGGCAAAAGTGATGGCATGTGGCTTCCAAGATTAGGTCATAGAATCAAAATGTTCTCTTGCTCTCTCTCCCTATCACTTAATCTGCAGGAAGCCAGCTGCCTTGTCATGAGGACTTTTAAGCAGTCCTCTGGAGAGGTCCACGTGGTGAGGAATTGAGGCCTCTTTCCAGAAGCAAGTAAGTAACTAAGGCCTCTGCCAACAACCATGTGAATTGCAAGCCAGCCTCCAGATCCAATTAACCATCTTGCAAGCAGATCTTCCAAATCCAGTTTAAGCCTCAGATGACGGCAGCCTGGGCTGAAAGCTTCACGGCACCCTCCTGAGAAACCCCAAGCCAGAGCCACTCCATTAAGCTGCTTCTATTTCTGGCCCACAGAAACTGTATGAGATATTGCTTTTTGATGCTTCAAGCTGAGAAGTTTTGGGATAATTTATAACACAGCAAAAGATAAGTAATATAATAACCCAGCATAATCCATGGTGCTAGAAGTATTTATTGTAAGTAAGGATGCCTTGCTAAGTCTCTGGCAAGCTCTGAGAGGAGTCAGTGCATTCTTCATGGGTCATACCATCAGCAGCACAGAACTAGTGATCAGTCAAATAGCAGTTCTAGGCATGGCACTGCATCCATTCTAGAATTGAGAGGCTGATCACTGATCAGCAAGTAACTGACCAGAGCTACTCTCAGGAACTGAGTGCTATCAAACTCACCAAGCAATAACGCTGGGTGGGCGTAGCAACAATCCATTTCATAGTGGAAATGGTGTATTTTAGCCCAGTTTTAAAATGGCCCATAAACTGCGTAGAAGTATTAACTTTTAATTAGACTGCAGTAAATTGAGGATGGGATGTAATTTCCAGGTTAACCATTGAAAGAGTAGTAAAAGAATGTATAGTCTGGTATTTCATTTTTAATCCCATGCTCACTGAAAATGATGAAAAATTTATTCTTCTTGTGAAAATATGGCTAACAAATTTTACTTAACCTCCTTTTTAGAGAACCAATGAAAATATATATCATCTCTATGAAGAAAAAGATTTGCTTTAAAATACACTCAATACTAGGTATTTTTTACTCAATCGTAAAGGGCTACTAGTGGCCGTGGTTGAAAAACATTATATTAAATGCCATTTGGGGAAAAGCACAAAATAGAAGACATGATCCTTACTTGAGTAACCTAAAACTTTACCAAAATGGAACACACAACTGAGAGGGTGCTTTTAATTAAGTTTTTTGTTTAAACAACAGAGATCCATTCAAGCTAGCGCAAGTGAAAGCATGTTTATTTCAGGATCCATCAGGTGATCTTATAACTAGGAAACAGAAAACACTGATGTATAGATTTGCAGAGGGTAGTGGCCACAAGTGAGGGCTCTGGAATCAGGCACACCTAGCTTAGCTCTTCCACCTACCAGTTATGTTACTTGGACAAGTTAGTTAACCTTTAGGCATTAATTTCCTCTTATTTAAAATAATAGTAAGTTACTTCATAAAGTCTCAAGGATTAAGTTAGATCATGTATGTAAGTGTTAGGTAGAGTGGCTCTCTCAAAGTGCTCAATATACATCAGCTACTACAGGTGACCCTTGAACACCTTGGGTTTGAAATACGCAGGTCCACTTATACACAGATGTTTTTCAGTAAATGTGTACTACGGTACTACATGCCCCACAGTGGGTTGAATCCCTGGATGTGGAACTGCAAATTGGAGGGCTGACTGTGAGGTCATACTCGGATTTTGAGGAGGGTTGGCGTCCCAGAACTGTGTTGTTCAAAGGCAGTTGTGCCCCTTAGAAGTATACCTGTATTATAAGCTGAATGTCTGTGTCCCCTCAGAATTTATGTCTTTAAACCCAATCCCCAGTGTGCTGGTTCTTAGAGGTAAGGCCTTTGGGAGGTAATCAGGTCATGAGGGCGGAGCGTCATGAATGGGATTAGCAGATTTATCAGAGGCCAGAAAGCTAGCTTGCCCTCTTTCTGCCACATGAGGACACAAGGTGGCCCTCTGTAAACTACTCACCAAGAACTTGGCCACACTTGGCACCCAGATCTTGAACTTTCAGCCTCCAGAACAGTGAGAAATAAATGTTTGCTGTTTAAGCCATCCTAATCTATAGTAATTTGTTTTAGCGACCCAACCTAGGACACCTGCTCTTTTAGTCAGGGTTCTTCATAGGAACAGAACCAACTGGGTATATGCATAGTTATAAAGAGAGCAATTTATTTCAAGGAATTACTAGTTCATGCCATCACGGGGGCTGGCAAGTCCAAAATTTGTAGAGCAGGCAGGTGCAGACTTAAAATTCAGGTATGATTTGATGTTTCAGTTTTGAGCCTGAAATCCACAGAGCAAGCATTTGTTTGTTGGAGCTTATTTTTGTCTGTAGTTTGTTGGTGTTTCCATGTTGCTGGCTTCTTCAGCCTCAAGTCTAGGATATACGAGGCAAAAAAGAAAACCCAGAGAAAACACGAAGTGTCATTTCATTGCCTGGATCCTAAGGATCCTAGCCAATCTGCTTTCTGTTTTTATTTATGTCTAAGGTTTTTAGTTTTACTTTGTAGGTGTAATAAGAAAAAGGATGTCTACTCTATCTTCCTAGAAGCAGAAGTGTTCAGGTTTTTTTAAAATTTTATTTTTATTTTTATTTTTTGAAGAGTGATTTTATTTAGGTTTTGGGGGGGGGGGTAATTAGATTTATTTATTTATTTAATTTTGAAGGAGGCACTGGGGATTGAACCCAGGACCTCATGCATGCTAAGCATGTGCTCTACTACATGAGCTATAACCTCCCCCCTTTTTTTTTTTAAATATAGCTGAATTTGTTTCCTTTTGTGGCTTCTGGATTTAGTATCATATTTAGGAAAGCATCCTTCATGCCAAAGGCACTAAGAATTCTTTGATGGCTTCTTCCAGAATTGATAATTCTTTTTCACATTTAAATCATCCATTTGGAATCATCCTGGGATTAAGCAGTTTTATATGACTTTATGAACTGGCTAGTTATACTGCCCTGAATTGGTCAATAAATCAGCTACCTGATTTATTCTACAAAAATTAAGATAACCACTTAAAAAGGTGCCCTTATCAATTTATAAAACTAAAACTTTGTCCTTAAAGGACATAGAAACTAGGCTAGAGCCACCTTTTGAGGGGGAAGAAATCTCATTTATCTACTGAAGTAATTAGAAGGAAGAAATTTGCTTTTTACTAAATTAAGATCTTTCTTTTCATCTATGTAAATGATGCTTTAATATTATCCCAGTCTACATAAACATACATTAATCACTATACAGTATCAAGCAAATATTAGTTTTTCCAAAATAAACATTGGTAAAGAGATACAAAAATACCTTGTACTGGTAGTTTCTTTTCCAACCAAAATGGTTAACTACAATGTAATCAAAAACCTGAACTGCCATTGTATTTTTTCTAAAAGCATATAAATCTCAAAGATTTTAATTATATGCCTTCATTTTCCTTTTAATTATATTTATTTAACTTTTGAAATTTGATTCCATGTTCTCTAGTTGTCGCAAGACGTATTAATAAGAATTCTTTGTTTCTGATTTCTAGAAAGCCAAATGAGAAATTTATTTGCTCAAGTAACCAAACCCCATAAACACAGTGTAGACGATCAGAGCCCAATGGATTCGACAGTGCTCCTCCCTCTCTCTCTCCTGTATCTGCTCAGTGGATGCACTCTCTCAGGTACGTCTATGTGTGAGCTCCAGCAGCTCTGGAACAGAATCCCTGTAATTTGTCATTGTCCCCCGGGAGAAACAAACAAAAACCCTCCCTCTTTGCCCTCAGGAATGTAAACACCTCTGGGAAGTACTCTAACTGGCCTAGATGTGGTCAAGGAGGCATAAAACAGCAACCATAAGACCACGAGACTTGGAAGACATCTAGCTCCCACTCAGGAAGGGGCTGACTTGCTTCCGAGGCAGGGGAGATGAGATCCTGAGAAGATAAAATCACTGCAAGAGTATCTACTTCAAGAATTTCTATTAAGTGTAACATCCAATAATATTAAAACTCAAGTAAAGTCACATACATGATGGATGACTAAAATCAGTCATCTTTTTGAGAGCCTAGGGAAGAGCCACCACATCCTATAAAATAATGGCTTGTCTTCAGAGCTCTGTTATTATGTCTGCAGAGAAACTACAGTGACCGTAATAAGTTAACAGTGTACAACGTAGTAGTCAAAACTGCAGACCTCGCTGAGTTCCAGCTCTGTACTTTTGGATAAGTTAGTTGACCTCTTTAGACTTTAACCTCCTTATCTGTGCTATGGGGATAAAAATAAAGCCTGATTCATGGGGTGTTGTGAATATTGAACAAGATAACTTCAAGGATACAGTAACTTTCGGTCTTCACTATTATTATTTGATTGTTGAATCAAAAAGCAGAATCCAATTTCCTAATAAACCCACTAGCTAATTTAATCAGCTCTAAGTACAAGACATATTGGAACAGTAAGACTACTCTAATCTTTTAGGTCCTATTTTTATTTGAGAAATTTTCTTGATGGCATATTGAAAGTAATTCAACATGGTAAAAAAAAAAACAACAGATGCCCACTGTTTTGATGATGTTATAATGGAAACATCTATTTTTGGCTATGGGATTATAATCAGACCCAACTTCATTTCTCTTTAACCCCATTTTATGACCACCCTTCACTGAAATACATCCGTGGAAATTTTGATATTGACATGGCTTATACGTGAAGTCCTCTTTGTCCAATTGGAAAGTTACTATTCATGCCAGTGGTAGCTGCGTCAGAGTTCCAGTTCATATTGGCATTCATTTCAGTGAAGGGGAAAATTCCTTCTACATCACCACATCTCTTGATTTTCCTGTTCCCTTCTGTTTTTTCCACAACCCTCCATGCTATCCAAAGACGGAGACCATGATGACAACACTGAATGATAACACACCCCCCCCAAAATAATTAAAAATCAAGGAACTAGGTTAAAAAACATACTTGCAGGAGAGGAAGGCCTGGGAGGCCTGTTTTTCTAGTCAAAGATAAATGTTTATCAGTGTGTAGATGAGGTACTTTGATGAGTGAAGGGAAGCTTGTTGTGACTGACAAGTTCAGGTAAAATCTGCTGGATTTCTACTCACTTAACAGCAAACTTCCTCACGTGAAGCCTCCCTAGAGCAGCCTAGTACAGGGTGTGCAGCAGGTGGATGTGTTGGGGCTGGGAGAAAAGTAGCCGAGCGCAAGTAAGAGGAAAAGCTGGAGGACAGAAGAATGTGATCCGTGAAGTGGGATGAGGATTCTAGTCATTTTGATTTTCAGTTGTACCTGTTAAAATAATCATTACTATGTTCTCCAGTACATGCTAAGTTTCCTAAAATTTGTTAAGTTCCCTAATATTTGCCACCCATTGACAGCAATAAACTATGAAACAAGGTACGAGTTGGTTATATTAGTAGGCACAATTTATTTTACAGTCAGCATAAGAAACTGTGCAACACAGCCCTATCTCCAGGTATCACACTCCAGCTCTATTCAGACATTGCAGACACTAAAGCCTGGTGCCAGGACAGTCTATAAATGACAGTTATAAATCAGTGTGCGGACAGGAAGAACCACATGAAAAGCTCATAGGAAGATAAAAGTGGAATATGGCACATGAATTAGTTCTACAATAATTGTGGACACAGTCTGTTTACCCTTGTTTAATCAATAACTTCATGAAACATCTTTTTTAATGCACATGCTGAGATAACCGTGGCTATGCCTTAGTTCTTCCTGGGGGATTGACATTTCTGAAGGTACAAATGCTGCAGATAAAATGTCACTGCAGGAACTACATAAAGTTCAGGCTGCTCGGGATAAATTCTGTAGAAAACTACAGCTAGCTGAACTATGGCAAAGATTCTTTAACAAGTCGTTTTTCATTTCATTGCACCTTAATACGTAGAACTTCACTGCTGAAGATGCTATTTATATGCATTTTATTTACATATAAGTTATGATTTTTTTAGCTTCCCATCTCTGTGGCTATAACATTTTTCTTTCCTGAAAATCTCTCTTACATCTGTTCTGCTCGCCTCTTTGTTCCCTAGAGCAGGTATTTCTTCTTTAAAAGGAGATTTATTTTCCATTGAGAACAACTGCTGGGAAGCTTGCCTCAAAAAGGGGATAGAAATGTTTCCCCTATATTTTGAAAAAAAAAAACAATTTTTTTTCCCCTAGGAATATCTGTCCAATTATAGAACAGAACTCAGTAGGAAATGAGGGCATAGTAGACAGAGCTTTGCTGGAAAGCATCTATTCTATGAAATGTGGAATCCTGTCACAGTGCCATGCAGGTGTCGAGGCAAGGAGGACACAGTTACATGTGTTTTCCAGCTACCTGCCACGATGAGGCCTGTCCGCGCTGGCACGTGCTCTGCCTCTTACTCCTCAGATACCTGTGGACCGGCAGGAGCCTCCTGTAAGCCTCCCAGCCCAGCATCACTCTGAAGAGACTCTTTGCCCCCTTCCACAGAATCTCCAGGATTGCAGTCCTCCTGGTAGACTTCCTCTTCAGCCTCTGGCTGCTCCTCATTAACACAATTCGAATTGACGTCAAGTTTGCTATCTGATAAAAAGAAAAAAAAAGTCATTTTGTTCCTACTATGTGCCAGACACTCTTCTAAGTGCTTTTGTGTATTAATTTATTTAATCCTCATCACAACCACGAGGGAGATTATTATCTCTATTATCATTGTGATCATTATTTTACAAATGGGAAAACTGAGAAGAGAGGGGTTTGGTAACTTGCGCACCGTTCACAGCCTGTAACACAACATAACTGGCATCTGAACTCAGGCCTCTGGCTGCCAAAGCCAGGCCTTGAAATCAGGATTGCTGATTGGCAAAATCTGTGTTTGAATGCAGCTATGCCACGAATGAGCCTGGTGTCCTCTGCTGGGTTCCTGCCCAAACAAGGCTGTCTCCTTATCTATAAACTGGGGGATAATAAAGTCTGTCCTACATTTGTGGAGAATCAAGGTGTACAACAGTGTGTGGCACATGCTGATGTATAACAACCAGGAGCTCCCATTCTGCTGACAATCCTGTCCTCTCACATGGCTTCTTCAGTACGTGACCAGCTGCTATTCACCACCCTCGACCCACAGGATAATAAATGTTTGGTCCAGAAAACAGGAGAAAGCATGGCAGCCAGAAAACCTGACTATTCTCTTAACAATTTATTTATACAATCTTACTTTGCTATGAATTTAGTTTTGTACAAATCATTCATTTCCACTAATGGTGTTTCTCAACCAAGTGGTAAACGGGACATGGTCCCTTGAGGAGTGGTGGGGGAAGTCTTAGTGTCAGAATCATCAAAGGCAACCAACCTTTTCAGACTATCGTTCCCCAGAATGTGTGATACATTCTCTGGGGTAAAGAGTAGGAGTGTGGGCTGTTCTCTTGTCCAATATGCATATCATTGCTGAAGCAACTCACTGTTTCTGATGAAAATGAGTCATATACTTCAAGAGGGAGAGGAAAAATAATATAGAACTCACTGCCCTGACACTTGTAGAAATTTAAGCCGTGCACTAGATCTGCAAGTTAATTTGTAATCTATAAACTTATGCTGTAATTTCACCTGCAGTTTTATAATTAAGAAATTTAAAGTCTTCCAACCTTAAAATGTCTGGGTAGCCATTAGGGGAAATTTAATTATTTCCTTATTCAAAGATCTTAAAATCCTTTGTGAACAAAATATAAGTAACTACTCATTAAGAGTTGCATCGTTCCAGGGCAGTCTCATGAGGCAGAAAGCAGAATGTGGAATAAACTACAAGCCTCAGAATTTTATGACTTTTGTTTTCCAGTGATATCTAGGCTGATTATACAATATCCCAGGGACTCAAAATAGGTATACATTTGAGTTTAAGTGTGATCCTTATGTTGGTTTACCCCAAGCCTCCTTGGTTCCCAGAGAAGACTCATTTCCTGTGTCCCCTGTGTTAATATCATCTATCCTTCCTCTCCCCACCGACCACCTGTATGAGCTCGGTTTTTATACACTTACTGTTTTCCTTTTCACTCTTTTCTTTGGCAGCCTCCAACTGTTGCTTCTCATAAGTGTCCTTGAGATTCTTGCAGATTTTCTTATGTGCAAACCAGTGTGTTTTCTGGCAGGTCTGATCACAATATATTACCTGAAAGCAATTGTAGGTTTCTTTTCAAGATACGTAATTGCATTAATTTTCTAATTATGACATGAAACCAAGTACAGTGCTGTAAAAATGTTAAGTTTTCTATACTTTATTTTAAAACCTTGATGTATAGATATGTGTTGATTTACAGTTGTAAGTTTTAGCTTATACTTTCTAACAATAATGAATATATAACACAGGGTCTACCAAAGACACTAACTTGTGATTTGAGACTTCTATGTGCCAGAATTGATACAGTACAAGGACAAAGAGGATACAACTGCTGTCCCAGAGGAAGCCAAGGATGAGAAAGAGCAGGATGGAGGAGGCAGATCCCTGACAATGTGATTTATATCCCAGTTCAGGATGTTACAGCAATGGGAGCACAGAGGAAGCAGTGACTCACTCTAAATGGAGGGACTCAGTGGACAGAGAAATGGAAAAGAGACATTCCAAGTGGACAGAATACCGTGTACCAAAATGCAGCAACAGGGAAGACGTGTTCAAGGACAGCAGTAAGTTTGTGTAAGTGGAGCTTAGATTTTTGCAGGATTATATGCCAAGCACTACATAGATGGTGTTATAGATTGTATTAGTGGCCCCAGTTCTTCACTCTTCCCTGCATCTATACCATACACTTTCCCATATGATTTCAAAGTTCTTTTCCCTGAAGGGGAAGAAAATTGACTTTAAATATGGCCACGCAACTTGTTTTGGCCAGAGGAATGAGACCGCACGGCAATTTCAAGGCAAGAGACCTCATATGTTTCTACTTGCCTACTTCTATCTCTGCCGTCACCAAGAGAACATGCTTAGCCTGGCCTGCTGTTCCAAGGAGGATGAGAAACACATGGAACAGATGTGCCTAGCCAACCACAAACATGGGAGAAAGAAAAAATGGTGGTTGTTTTAAGTACTGAATTTTGGAGTGTTTTTATTTAAAGCAATAATTAACCAGCATAGATGGTCTCATTTAACTCTCACAACTCCAGCCCCATTTCACACGTAAGGAAACTGAGGCTCAGAGAAGTAATTAAAGGAAATGAAACCAGACAAGTAGGTTACATCAGAATATGATGGGTTACAGAAGAATATGCTGAAGAATTTCAACCTTAAAAACAACAGAAAATTAACATCATCTATAAAGTGAATGTACAGATACTTGCATTTGAGTAATATTTGTGAGAATATATGTGAGAAGAATCCATTCAGATATGCCCTTTATAAAGATAATTCTGGCAGAAATGGATAGGACTCCAAAAAGCTTAAAGATTGGTGACAGTCAGAAAGGAGTGTAGTTTTACAAGGAAGAGTTGATAAAGAGATTGTAATTAAAGTCAACATCAGAAGATTTAAGATTGCTTATCTATGAACTGTTCTACTGTAGGTTTTCTTGTCTGCACCACCCTCAGTCCCCTATGAATAATCTTTCTCTTATTTTCTCATAATGAATCATTCATTCGTTTCTTCCTTTCTTTGGGGTGGTCAGCAGAGAAGCTGGGCAGCCTGGGAGTTTGATAGAGAAGACACAGAACTAGATTTATCCTGTAGTTTTCTTCCAAAATCACTTCTAAGTATTAGGTGCAATACCTTTTTTATCTAACATATTAGAATTTATTAGAAAACTAATGTCAACCATATATTTACAGAATATTAAAACTCAATCACCAGTGTGGGTGAAATCTAAACCGGATGTCAGTGAGCTTAAAAGAACTTCATTCTTACCATTTTGCACACTGAGCATCTTTTGCTTGCTCCCTTTTCTCCGCAGGTAGTGCAAAATTCAACATCCACGAAACCCACCTGACCAGTGATGGCTTGGGTAAGTACAGAGAATGCAGTGGGATCAGAACCCTGGAGTGGGGAAAAAGAGCAGGAAAAATTACCTCTGCAATCACCATGGGAAGACCAGAGACAACATTTTGTGAACAGGAGACAAAATTATTAAGGTTAGAGGTTGCACAGACTTCATGGCAAAATAACAAATATCTTTTTCTACACAAAGTACACTTGAGGTAAATCATGGATCCAAATACTCAAAGAGAAAAAAACTGGCCCTGTTCTAGAATAAAAGTATTATTCAATAAGCACACAAAGATTTTAGAACTAGGACAAGGAACTCAGAGTAGAATTTTCTTCTGAGAATTAACATCAAGACAATATGGGGGAAGAATATAGCTCAAGTGCTAGATCACATGCTTAGCATACACAAGGTCCGGGTTCAATCCCAGGTATCTCCCCTATAAACAAACAAACAAACAAACAAACAAACCTAATTACCTCCCCCTTAAATAAATTAATTAAAAAAATTTTTAAAGACATATACATATTCTGAGGGTCAATTTATAGGATATATCGTAAATGTTTAACTGTCTTGATTCTTAAAAGTTTAAAGCAATTTAAGTGTTTTTAAAAACTTTGTATATTTAAAGTTATTTACTTGCTATAAGTCTGCAATTCTACTAGTTAAAAGTTATCACCTTTATCATTGAAATGTTCCAGATTCTTTAATTAAAGAGACGCACATGTGATTACATTAGGATATTAAGAAAAACCGTAAGTGTGAAGATTATTATTATGGTTCCTGAAAATCAGAATGTCTTGCTAAAGAGGATTTATAAACAATTTTTATGCAGAAAATAATAAGGGCAAATATTTATCTGCCTGAATGAGACCTATTTAGAGTAAGCAGAAATAATTACAGGGTATCTAGCTATCTTACCTATTTCTAACTTTCTTATTTTTGAGTTTTTCAAGTTCGCTTACTTATTCCCAACAAAAATTTTTATAATTTTCGTAATTTAAATTTTCATGTGTATCTTATCTTTATTAATAAACCCTTTATTGATGACTCAGTCACTAGGATAAAACAATCATTATACACCATACACTCTAACTACATTATTCCACGAGGCAGGGTTGAGATGGATTGTTGAGCCCTACACTGACCTGCTTTGACTTTTTAAAAGAATACGCTGGGCTGCTATTTTTAGTTTTTCTGTTTTCTCCCTTGAAGGTGCAATGTCAGCGACACTTGTCAGTGCTGGAAATGCCCCACAGCAGCCACTACTGACGGCTTCTCGGATGGACATTCCCCCAACTTTCTTACTAACAGAAACATACTTTTGTTCAGAGCAGCAGAGTTGAGACCAGCAAAAAAAAATAACTCATTTCCCCCAGAATACTCATTTCTCCAAAATACTCATTTTTCCCGGTGCTGCTAAGGGTGGTCCTGTGGTACCAGTACTGCGTTCCAGGGAGGGCTTGTGCTTTCTAGCTACAGACTGATTTCCTTTTCTTGTCTGCCTGGGATAGGAAGGTGAGCTTGGAGAAGGAGGATAAGATGCCTTGCAATTGTAATGTCATAAGCATGTATATGATTATACGGCTAAAGAATATTGGGTAGAAAAACAGTAGTGTTTGGGTCCAAAATCCATTTTTGAACCAATGTGCAAGATCTGGTCTGCCTACTTTTGGGCTTCTGAGTATATGTGAATAAATAAATCCTTATCTATTTAATTCATAGTTGGCTGAAGTTCGATATGAACAGCTGAAACACATTCATAATTGATAAACCACCTTCAAACTGGCTAACTTTCATCTCCCAAAAGCTTAAATACCAAATAGCCAAGCATATTAAAGAGCAAGTGTAAAGAATCTCTATGTGAAATCACGGAGGGCTCTCATGAATAAATCATAGCACGAACTTCATGAGTTCATTTTGTCTGCTCAGGTCTTTCTTCTTTCAAGGTTCTGAATAGGTGAAGTCCTAATGTATAAAGGAGCACCTGGAACCCATTTCTAGTCCTGATTTTTCAGACCGAGAATGATATAATAGCCTAGAGAAGGAAGAGGAGGAACGAGATTGCCAGTGGGAGGGCGGAAGCCATGGATGGGAATAGTTTCAGGATCCATTTCTTGCCTAATAGACAAAGGCTGATAGATAATTTGACTGAAATGTATAAAAAGCATGACAGGTAGAGAGAAGGTGAACAGAATGGCATTCAAAATCGGGAAGGCAGGGAGTGTCTTATGAAATACTACTTAGATAAATACATGACAAAAGGGCAGTAAGTAATTTAAAGAACAGATAATAAAGTTAAAATTTACTTCCCATAACTGGCAAATATAAACAGATTTTTTTTTATGTACGGGAAATTTATAAAATCAGAGGCATTAAGGTAGAATATAAGAAGCTGGGATGTATTTTGAGACTGTTTAGCAGGATACACAATGCACCTTTCCAGGACTCATCCTTTCCATCTCCACTGACTGGGAACCATCAACCTAGACATTCAATTCCTGCTTTCATGTAGTGCAGGACTTTGTACTGGTTTTTCACAACCTACACGTGAATAAGGGTGTGTCCACACAGTGGATGCGTACCCACCTTTACAGATTTCATAGAGGTAATTAAAAGCGTCAGTACCCACTATAACTAGCTATATCCCAACATAAGGAAATACTATTCATTCAACCCATGAGCTATATAATGTAAATGGATAAACAGACACAAGGTTAACAGGAAAACCTATCTCCATGTTTGCTCCTGAAAATTTTCTAAAATAGTATTTCTTTATTAAATAAATCATGCTAAAGAGAATGCAACTTTATGGTAATTAGGTCTCACAGATAGAATTAACTTAGTTATGAAGAACCTTACAATTTCAACAGGAGCAATGCTTCGTACCAGCTGCTGGAGGAGAGTAGCTTCACAGTAAGGAAATTTTCTGATACTTTCTCTAATGACCTTTTCTTGATATACTGGAAAGCCATCAGAAGCTCGGCCTCTTAACAAGCTGAAAGACATTTTTTTAAACGTAACTTGAGTTGAATTATTAAGCTTGTGCTCCCAGCTGCACCTATGCAATTTTAGTAATTTCTTCTTTGCTACTTAAGATTTTCATTGTGTCTTGATGCATCGTGATGACATACTCAGTTCAAACTGCTGTTCCATTTGCACGTTAGTCTAGACCTTATCAGATGTAGGGGCCCAAAGATGTATTTATAAAAGTGACCCCTGACACAAAACACACTAAACACTGTTATCAGACTAGCTGGTTACTCATTACCATGTCAGTTACTTGTACAAAGAAAGAAAACCCTCATTGAATCACACCCTTCTGACTTACTTCTCTTTTCTCAGTAGAACTATAGGATAATTTGACCCCAGATGGTTAGAGAAGACGGGTAACACACAGCTCCCCCAGGTACAGGAACAGAGACACACTGAGTGCCGTTTTGAATTCAGAGCATAGCCAACCTATCCTTAGATTTAGATCTGGGCTACTTTCTAGCTTTATGATCTTACATATGCTACTTAACCTCTCCAAACCTCAGATTCCTTACCTGTAACTGGGGATAACGAAAGCACTGTTGTAAAGAGTACGGAACAGAACAATCAACCGAAGTATAAGAGTGCCCTTTGTTACTTGCACAGAATGTGATCTCAAAAATAACAACGGCTGCTAAAATCCTTAATTTTTATGTCCACGGTGAGATTTCATAATAAAGTATTATCCAGTTGAGAGTATTTTATATATGAAATGATAAAGACAGTACCTTTTGATTAGACTGTCCAGTTTATTCTCTCCATCTTTTAAGAAGTTAATGCATTTCTGAAAGATACAGCTGATGTAATGCATTTTCATAGCCAGTACTTCATTCATGTCTCTTTGCTTCATACATTTCTCACAAATCAGATCCATCACCTTGTAGCATTTATTCAGAGCTGCTTCTTCTGCCAGCAGAGGATTTTCATTTATAAGCATCACAATCTAGAAAAAATTCCAGTGAGTTTAGAAACTCCATGAAAGATTTGCCATGTTCAACTTAGGTGGTCAGTTTTGATTACCAAATAAAGTCCTTCTTACGGTCATATATTTACCATGTTAATTCAAATTAGAATGCAAGTTGCCGCTGATCAAGTTGTAAAACTAGTACAGAAGGACTCTGTCTCTGTTAAAAGCACTTTTACTAAAGATAAGTGTGGCATATTGACACACCCTTTATATACAGAATCAAATCACCGAGTGGTCACTACTCTTAGTCAACATTACTGAGCTTTAGGATTTCATGGCTAGGAAAAACAATTCTCATTCATTCTTCTTAATTATAAGGAAATGAGATTTTTTGCAGACAGAAGTCTAAAAATAAAAGGTGTGTTACTTTCTCATTAACTACATTTCTCTGTGGAAATTTTCTAAGATGCTTCTAATCATGTATAGTAATGTAAGTAGGTCAAAAGGAAAGCAAAATAGCTTTAAAAAAAAGGATCATTAGAGAGTTATCCAAACTGATGCATTATGAGTCCCACACTTCCTATATATGCACAGATTAAACTCAAATTTGGTGTAATAAGTATTTTTTTAATTGGCTGTGGTAGTCTTGCATAGGATAGCTATAAAAATCCACAGTGGTATAACAGTAATATAAACATGTGTATAACAGGGGCACAATTATATTCTCAGAGCAGAAAGTCATTCAGTATTTGTTAATCTACATGTTACAGCTAAACAGCTGTCCCAGGCAATGTAAACAGCAGGAAACAACAGGTAGCAGATTTCATGAATTTCTTCAAACATGTTAACTTAAGTAAAACCCATGCCTAGCCTCCTACCTGGAAACTGAAGATAGATTAAATATTTTTCTGAAACTAAAAACAGATTTTTACTTATTTTTGACACTACTAAACTGATACATAATCTACAATTTTACTTAAAATACAGCACTCAATAGTAAATTATTAGACTTTATGAAATAAGTACAATCAGAATCCTTATTGGTAAATTTGCTGAAAACATCCCCTACCATAATATTAACTTGTGGCAGAGAGAAAAAAAAGACTCATTAATCACCTGTTTATAGTTTGCTGTCAGTTGCAATAATGTGAAGCTGTTTGCTCAATATTTTGTATATGGTATTTATAATCAAAGCATAGGATCTAAACTTACACATGAGAATTCTTTTTAAAAAATCCCCAATAAAACCCAGATTCATGCAGTAGACTTTATTTATTTCATAATATACAGCAGTACATGCAGAGAAAAATGGCATATAATCACAGCTCACTGAAGCATTTACACAGCTGCACACAGAAGACTAATATTTGAACTAGTTTCCTTCCTTTAATCTCTGAAGCATTATGAAGTAATGTATTTATTATAAAGGGAATCATTCTTAATTACTGAGGAGGAAATATTCATGTGGGCATAAAAGTCAGATATGTCTCATCTCCCAAAGAACAGCTACTTTAGAATACGTTTATTCAGTGGCATTTTAAATGCTTTTTATTTTTTAAATCCCATTTTAAAAAATTACTAATTCAGCAATTCTGGGCTTAAAAACCATGTTAATAATCAAAAGATAGGATCACTTGCGCACATCTGCCTCCTGACCACTTAGAGACCCTGTTCAACTCTATTGTCATTTTTCCTGTGACTGTTTTTCTCCATGATAACATCTATAGTCTGGGCATCGGCACAATTCCCCAAGTCCCTGCTGAAAACAAACATCCTTTTGCTATAGCAGCCACTCAACCTCCACGCAAATGTATCCGTGTTAGGTAGACTGCAGTGAAAAGGTGCACCGTTGGACTGAATGTTGTTCTGTGCTTGTTTTGAAAGGTCTTTGACTTGACAGACTGGTTGCTTTTTTTTTTTTTTAATAATAACACACCCTATGAAGACCCATGCCAGCTTGAAAAGCGGTAAAGTAATGAAAATGGGCCACCACAAAAGCAAGTGGGCGGCTTTTATCGAAGTGTGGATAAAAGAAAGGTTTTTAAGTGAATAGACCATTTCTTCCTACAAAAAGCAAGGTCTGGATCTGAAGGAAAGTACTATAGTCATAGAATAATTTCTCTTATAAGACCAAGTGCTCTAAAAATATAATGCAGGCTATTTTATTTTATATACCTCTACAATTTATTGTCTATATAAATATGCCCTTAATCTAATTTACTCAAAATATGTGCCTTTAAAGATAACTGGAGGTACAATGATTCTTAGGAAATTTAACCCTGAGAGACTTGGTTCTGTGTAAAATTCCAAAATTACTCCACAGACTCTGTTATCACAATATGTGAGATTTTTGCAATCACAAAGGGCAGAAACAGATATAAGACAGTGAATCAGAAAAATACAGGAGAGTTCTTCAAATCAGTCAAGACTAGAATATCCTATAACGCTCAGGCTAGAGGAGGAATGACAAGGGCCTCGTAAAACCACACATGTTCTCCACACTGAGAAATACTGCATCCCTAGGAACAGTCCTGTCTTCTCACCCCAGCTTGCCCCACTGCTAACAGAAAGAGTGTCATGGAGAGGGAGTCACCATTACAGGAGTTCTCCCTTTCCCTTCAGTGCTGGGAGGGAAAGAAACACCAACACAGAAGAGGCTAAACATTTTTTACAGGTTACATTCTAAGTCCCGTGTAATCTCCACACGAGACACAAACATCTGATTCATGGCTGAATTTCTTCTTTGCCCAGTTAGGATCACAAGCGTTACCTCTAGAGGTTCTTTCTGAGTGTTGAGTAAAATATATGAGTTTTTGAAAAATAAAAACAGAATAGATTCCACTTGTCTGTCATATGGGAAAGGATCCACTAGTTTGTCATCTCTCTTGATGGTCCAGAAAATTAATTTGGGTGAAGGGCCACATGAAAGGTACTTTGTTGTTGTTGATTTGTTTGTTTCTTGAGCTTTGAAGACTGTATGCAAAGGGATGCATCGATAAAGTAATAGGATCATGTACAATTTAGAACTTATATCAATTTATTTTTCAAGATTTTTTTTAATTTAAGTATAGTCAGTTTACAATATTATGTTAATTTCTGCATACAGCATAGTGATTCAGTTATATATATATTCCTTTTCATATTCTTTTTCATTATAGGTTATTACAAGGCATTGAACATAGTTCCCTGTGGTATATACAGTAGGACCTTGCTGTTCATCTATTTCTTTAAATGAGTGTTAATTTTCAAGAGTTACCTCATGAGAACCATCCACTTACTTTAATAATGTTCAGTATATTCCAAAGATTCTTCTTTTGTAATAGACTTCTAAGGAAATCTATTTCACTACCTTAGAAGTCTAAGGGAAAAGCCTCAATTGTTGACCCATCATACTGTCTTGCTCACCAAATAACTCTGAATTACTATTAAATCTATGCAATATGAATGAAGACATAGAGCAGACACTGAAGCTTGATAAAGGGCAGCATCACTGTAGCACACATGGAGTTTTCTGGGATGATTCGTTGAAAAAATTATATTCATTTGGATTGATTTCTTTTAAAAATCATTTTGTAAATAAACAAAAAAATTATATATAAAATATGAAGGAAATAGCAGTGGAAATAGTTCAGAATAGCCCTTGAAGTTTTTTTTCCAGCTTAGTCATTTGAACTTCTGGGTTGGTCTGTGAAGTTTGAAAATCTGTGTGATTTGACTGTTTATTGGAAGAACTGTATTACTTAAAGGCATCAAATACCCACTTTGCATTAAAAAGTGTGTTCATGACACATTGGAGAACACTTCCAGAGAAGAGAGGTACTGCAGTAGCTGCCGCTCATGCCCACCTGGGTCCCGCTAACCTAGCCCGTGCACTAGGGCCTCGCTGCGGGGACGGCTGGCTGCTGTGGGCATAGAGCTGCCTACTTCTGCAGGGAACTGCCTTCCGCCAGAGGGAGCCCACCTCCCTTTCCCTCTGGGGACAGACCTCAGCCAAGGACTGACTGATGTGAAAGCCTGGCTCCCTTGCCTGTTGGAGCTATTGACAGTCCAGAGCGCCCCAAGACATGAGGTGGAAGCTCGGCTTCGGCTGAACCTGCCTCTCTGCTGAGCTCCTCCTTCCGCCCTAGTCTGTGTTCCTCGCTCTCCCCCGGGCTTCCAGGGAGAGCACTCCTTCACTGTAGCAAGTGAACAGGAGAGGCCTGCACAAGCTGTACGTCTATAAAACCCAACCCAAGACAGTTATGATCCTACACTCTAAGAGCAGTTTACACTGTGACGCAGGAATTAAAAGCAAATAGGATTGACACTACAGTACCTTGACAGGATGAAGATTTGTTGTGGTGATAATTTTGTGCAGTGGGCCTGCCAACTTTGGGGGCAGTTTTGGCTCTTTATCCAGTCCCTGGGGTTTAGTGTAATAATCCAGTCTCTCTCGGGGAAAGAAATTGTTGATTATAGTCACACAATCATGTTGACCTTGTAACAGGAAAACAGGAAATGTATTATTTTATTATTTAAAATAAGACATTTTCCAATTTTTAAATTAATTATATTGCTCTGTTTTCTGAAACAAGCATACATCAAAATCTTTAATTTTTAGGAAAGAGAGTCGAGGAGGAAGAGGAGAGGAGAGGTAAAATGTTTTGGAGAACATATATGCATGCTTTGTGAAGTCAAGAAATAATCTCCTTTTAAAGACACAGAATCCATAGTACATATGAAGATTATGTGGATAACAAAAAAAGCAGTGTTCAACTTTAAGAACTCTAAATATTTAAGTTGCTTGTAATTTAAATGCTGCTTCTTCCATCTCTACACAAATGAGGTTCATTCTTCCTTAATCATATCTGGCTTTCTTTATACAGAATATAAATTTATCCTATATAAAGTTTTTTTATTATTATCACAATTATTATTATTAAGTGAATCTCCCCTCCCCTTGAATTTGAGAAAAGCTTGGCCTCTTTGTGAAATGAATTAGAAAAAAAGCTTTTGCTCCATAAGCTTGGAATCCCTGTTACTGCTCCTCACAGACCCCTGTGCCACTTCTGTAAGCCAAAGCCATCTCTAGAGGTAAAAAAATGGTTCTAAGAAAGCAAAACTTCCCCTGGCAAAGCTAGTAGCCTGACTGAGTTCTTGCTGCCTCCCCCTCCACAGTTCCCTCACCACTGGAGCAAGGAAATGGACACTCTGGGCAAGCATGCTGAGCATGCAGGGCACATTTGGAGGTGCAGGCTCTTCTGATCTCTGAAGACTTTTTCTTCCTCTCTGCCTGATGAGGACCGAGGTAACAGCAGCCAAGAGTCCTGAGGAGCAATCCCAGACATTGGGGCTCCCAGAGTGTGGTCCACCTTGGGTGGTCCACGTGGCCCCTGGCCACTTGTGCACGGTCCTGGGAGCATCTCCTTGATCTTGCCGACAACAGGTGACCTGCAGGGGGATCACACTGTGGGCCAGGTGGGCCCTGGTACTTGAGGCTGGCTGAGGGCTCAGCCTGACTGGGAGTTCCCGGAGAACCCAACAGTGGACCAGCTTCCTGCTGTGTCTCAGCAGAGGATGAGATATCTACTGGTTTGTTGACCCTGAGCCCACAGTTATAGAGAGATTGGCACTTCCCTTCACCGCTCCACAACCCCATCGGCTTTACCTGACTGCCTAGGGGATGCAGCTCCAAGAGGATCCAATCTGGAAAGACTATGCAATGCCTCCAGCAGAGGCATGACATCCATAGCACAGGTACTGAGAACATCAACCACTGCCACACCACAACCAAGCCATAACCACAGCCACCAAAGAACACTTGAATCAAGCAGATCAGTTACACTACATAAAGAGACTTTCATGGACCAAAGATTCCAATTTTAAAAGTTAACAGACAATCTGAGAGAGGAAATTCTAGTTACTTTAAGAACTAAAATAGTGACGTAGATGAAATAGATGAAATATCTCCAAACAGGGGAAAATTAGGATATGAAAAGCATCGTGGAAGAGATGAGAGAACTAAAAAAACAGATCCAGGAAAAAAAAGAAATGGATGAAGAATTAATAATTAAACAAATGATAGAAGAACATGTCCTTGATTTGAAGGGAACTTTCAGTAATGACCACAGTATCATTCTTGGTATTCAGTGCTCTTCTTAAGTGCTGAAGCACCAGTTCTTCATTTTTCGCTAACCAGAAACTTCCATATCTATGTATCTTGAGGACAAATCAAACAGTAACAGGATAATATTAAAAATTTGAAGTGCTCTGTTTAGAAAATGATCATCTCTACCTACATAATCTTCAAGAAAGGAGAAAAATGACAGTCAATCAAGCAAATCTCCTACTCAAGCCTGATACAAACATGACAGCATCAAAGTTAACAGAGATAACTGTGTGCGGGAACTTACAATTATATGTGAAGAAACTAGAGAAGATGAAGACAAACTGCACTGCTTTCTTAAAACACATCTAGGTTCAGTAAAAAGAGGCATGTTCCATTGGGGGGGGAAAGGTGCTCTAAAATACCCCGTAAACATGTCAAAATTGACATAGGAAGATTTGAAGGTAAAAGGATCAGAGGAAAATATGGACTTGTGACTATATCTTCTCATCAGTCCCCTAACTAGTATACTCAGAAGATGTCTTGTAAGCAGTTGGAAATATTTGTACATAAAAATACTGGCTGTCTAACAATGGCACTGTCACAAATTGCACCTTTGTGAGAAGGAAAAAATATTACTTTACTTTTTAAAGATTAATCTTTTTCTTTTTAGGTAATGCTAGGTTTTTGTTTTGTTTTGTTTTTAACTGAAAGCAAGTTTACTTAGATACACATCCCATAAACAGAATGTGGTCATTCTCAGAAGGGAGAGCAGCAGTGCTAGGTTACCAATCTGCCGAGTGATACATATATTTAAAGTTTATCTTTATAAATATACATTTTTACTTAATTTATATTTAAATTAAAAACATGAAACTATTAAATATTCAGTTTTATTGTTTTTTAATTTATGAATTCTAAATACATACAAATAAAACAGTACTATTAATATAGACCATAAATGCTGGGGATGGGGGCCAGGTGAGGACCAGTGTATCACTTTGTCCCAATATAACTTTCACTGGACTTGAGTCTTCTAGACTGAATGAGCTCACTGAGACAGCAAAATTAGTCCTAGGCAGGATTAATGACAACACACACAACTAGACACATCCATATACATTATTTTACTTTCAAGGATAAACTGAGAATGAAACACACTTCAGAATGAGCAATGAAAAGTTAGCAAAGAAAACTAAATCAAATTCTCACTTGCAAAACCACGATTTAGAAAGCTGGCGGTAAAGTTCTACGCAGTGATACAAGAATCATGAAACTAGCCAAGATACAACTCACATTTCAGAGAAAAAAATATAGCTTTGCTTATGATGGGTTTCAAACAATATATAACCTACATACTATCTCAGAAGGTCCTGTAACCAAAACCTAAATGAGAACAGAGATCTCAAGATGGAGCAAGGAGAAAAGAGAGGAGAGTGGAGAACAGCCCTCGGCAGCAGAGATAGTTAATCCAAATGGGTGAAGACAGCGTGACGGAGAAATTATACTGCTGATGGTGAGGACTGCGGAAGGAGAAAGAACCCACCATGAATGACACTCTAATAACATATCATTACTAAAAGGTCTCAACTCTCTCAGCAAAGTTCACAGCTAGTGGCAGTGGTGGAGGAGGAAAGGAAAGGCTTGTTGCCTGACAAGGGAAACATGGAATGTGGAGAAACAGAGTCATAAGGATTTCATCTTATTGGAGTTGATAAATGGGCAAATACAATACCTTAAGGGTGGGGCACAGGGTATAGTTTTGTTCTTGCTTCTAGATAATAACTGAGAAATATGAGTTTATCTGGGAGCTTTGTGACTAGAAGAGTAAGTACTAGTAGAATGGAAAAGCATCCTTGATTTTTCAAGTTAATAAAAGGAGAAAGAAAATGTACTCTAACATGACCAGGCCAATCACATTAAGGAAACACAGACAGACAGACAGACACACACAGCCACCTACTGAGATGAGAGGGACTTCCATGGTGTACTGGTAGGTGAAGAAAGCAAGCTGCAAGGGATATATTTGAATGACCACATTTTTAAAAGATGACAAAAATCTTGCATGTGCATGTATATATGTAGACACATTGATCTGCTTGAGGGGAATAAAAGGGGGAGGATGAGTTTTTAATAAGACTAACTATAAGGGAAATATAATGTCAACTGAAAGGGTGCGATGTAATTTTCTGCCTATGAAATTAGTCTAAATAGATTAAAATTGGCATGAAGACATTACCCTTATTTTAGGATGGGATTGTGGACAGTTGTACTTTAGATTTTTATTAACATCATAATAGAAAAAGAGAAAAAGAAAAGCAATGTGTTTAGTGGTTGAAAGAGTGGACTCCACTTCCAGCCCTGGGGGAAGTTACACCCACAACATGAACTTTATTTTATTACATTGTGGACGTAGTGAAACTTGTTAGAGTTAAACAGAACTTCAGATCATCTAATTCCCTGGCTTCTTTGTACAGATCAGAAAACCAGGGACACAGAGGTGAAGGGATTCACCTATGATCTTGTGATAATTAGGAGTAGACATGAAATAAAATAAGTCTCATGATTCTTAGTTTAATGTTCTTTTCTCCCTACACTGACACCCTCAAAATTAGCTTAGAGGTGAGTTGATGGCAACGAGGGAGCCCCTAACTATAGAAGATAAATATTTCTCTGGCGTTTGCACAAGAAGGCCATACTTTTCGCATATCTTTTCTGAAACTGAGTTGAAATAAAACAAGAATATTTGCTCTCACGGAGCTGTCACAGTGACTTAGTGACTGTCTGACTTAATCAACAGTACCCACTATTAGTTTTAAGTAATCAAATTTAACACCATGTGGTTAACATCCCCCATATCGGACTAATTCCTACTGTATCTCACCTTAAATGTAATTTCTCTCTTTCTAAATTCCCTTAGAATGGGAGAAGACCCCTCTCTTTGATGTCTTTCTATGGAACTGTCATTGCTGTTAGCCTCTTAGTGCCACGGATGCATGAACACCCTCTGTCTTGCTCACCACAGTACCTAGAGTGATGCTCGTTAGTATTTGTTTAATGAATTGTTAGGCCCCACAAAGCCACTCACCACATTCCCAATAAATCAGATACATCTATCTTTGCTTTTCTATCAATGGGCTCTCCTAACTGCCAACTCAGGGGGGCCAACATACCAAATGCCAAGTACTCATTCCCACTGTCTTCTAAACCCCCTGTATTATACCAAGTAACAGGATTAACACACAAAGAAATACTGGGCACACAGAATAAATGTTTGTGGTTGATTAGGATGATAAAGAAGCAGCTGTATATTGTACTATCATTAATGCTCCTTCTAATCGTTGTAATTATTTTTTATTCATTTTTTAAAATTGAAATATAGTTGATTTATAATGTTTGACGTGTACAGCAAAGTGATTCAGTTTATATACATATATATAAAATATGTATTCTTTTTCAGATTCTTTTGCATTATAGGTTATTACAAGATATTGAATATAGTTCCCTGTGCCATACAGTAGGTCCTTGTTGTTTATCTACTTTATATATAGTAGTGTGTATCTGTTAATCTTAAATTCCAAATTTATCCCTCCCCCTCTTCCCACTTGGTAACCAGAAGTTTGTTTTCTGTGTCTGTGCTTCTATTTCTGTTTTGTAAATAAGTTCACTTGGATCTTTTTTTTTTAGATTCCACATATATGTGATATCACATGACATTTGTCTTTGTCTGACTTAGTTCATGTAGTATGATAATCTCTAGGTCCATCTATGTTGCTGCAAATGGCATTATTTCTTTTTTATGGATGAGTAATATTCCATTGCCTATATTGTTATAATTATTATTAACAGAATAACTGATAGCATTTACTGAGAGCTACATGTAAAGCTCTTTAGGGCTATCATTTCATTTAATCTTTTCAATAACCATGTAACCATTTTATAATGAGGAAACTGAAGGTCAGAATCAGTAAGTAGCTTGCTATTAAGTGGCACAGCCAGAATTTCAACCCAGAATTGCTCACTCCACAGTTCTTGTTCTTAAACATCAGGTTAAACTATTTCCTTAGAGAAATACTCTCATTCAAGCATTTGACTGCAATAAAAATGGCCTCACCACTCTCCTTGAATCTCAGAGTGGAGATTCAAACTAGCTTCTTCATTTTCTCCAAAGTGGCATTAGGTGTTTCATTAAGTTAGACAAAATTGTAAACATTTGCCTTAAAAAAAATAAACAGGACAGCATTTGCACTCTGAGTGCAATTTTTTTCCATGAGGGAAATTTTGGGTATAACCTACTATAAAACTGCCATAAAACTCACCCACAAAGGCTGCCATCTGAGCTGCTGTTCTTCCCACAGAGTTGACAACATCTGTCTCAGCACCAGCTTCCAACATCACCCACGTAATGTCCTTATTACCTAGAGTTAAAAAGAAACATTTGTTAAAATTAAGGCATCCACAATTCAAATACCCCCTTTTAAGTGATCTGTACACTTCTTTTCACTTAGTTTTAGGCGTCCATTTTGTGGATAATTTCATTTTTTCCAAAATACAATTCATAACTACAGTAAAAAGTAAAAGGCCATAGAACCCACATAGAAATTAACCTTAGTTTCTACAAAACACATCAAGTAAAACAAAAGTGGTATGGAATTGAGTATCACTTTTTTTTTTTAACAAGACAGAATATGTTTTTCCTATGTAACACTTAGTAGCAAGTAAGAACAAACCAAAAAAAAAAAAAAAAGTCAAAAGCAAAGACAAAAAAAGATAAAATGAATAAAAATCCCCACTTAATACCTACCAACTCATCCCATCCCTCACACCTACAGGCCCTGCAGTAACTACTGACAGTTGGGGGTCCATCTTTCTGCACTTTCTCCTACCTAAACATCTATAGATCTTCTACATGCACTCTTTCACTAAAGGAGTCGTTACAGATAGCTTGCTGTTATAAGCTATACTCAGTGAGTAGCATTTTCCATTAATTTTTGCAAGTTTGAACTATGATTTCCTTAGGAACAGTTCCTGGAAAACACTGTAGGATCAAAGATAATGCATATTTTAAATGCATTTTTCCAGGTTGCCTTCCAGCAAGGTGGGGCTGATTGCCCCATGTGCACTCTATGAAACAGTGTGAAAAAATCCCTATGGTAATGCTGGGCACCGTGACTTCTTAACTTTTTTCAATACAATAAGCAAAAAATTATCATTTGCTGTTCTAGTTTGCAATCCTTTGATTACTGGTGAAAGTGTCTTAAGTTTATTAGCCAGTTGTATTTCTTTCATTCTCTGTTCAATTTTCTGTCCAATTTTCTACTGTAGTATTTGTTTTCTAATAGACCTCTTCATATATAATGATATGACCCTTTAAGTTATGCAGTAACTAATTTCCTTAGTTTTTATTTGTACTGTAACTCTATTTTCTACATATGCAAATGTTAAGATTTTATGTAATCAAATCAGGCAATACTGTCCTTTTTGAATTCTATATTTTCTATTACACTTAGAAATGCTCTCCTGTTCCAGGATTATAAAAATAGAGATCACTGCTCTTAAAGCTTAATACTACATCTTTGTTTTCTTAAAAAACTGCAACAAGTATAGATAATTCAACTTAATTTTAGGTGATATTTCCCAATTGTCTTTCTTTAGCAAATTATAAGCAACATGAATCACAGTAAGTTTCAAAATGGATCATCATATTTAGTACATAAATGTCAGTGACACAAATAACTCTATCCAAGCAGCTATTTTCTCAAGGGAACAGAAAAGTTTTCATATTACTTCAAAATATAAAAATACAGAACATCAAAGGAACTAACTTAGAAGAATAGATCCAGCTCCACGACTCTACCCAAAATATATTGTCAATCAAAGAATCAAGTAATTTAAAAAACCAAGGAAACATCACCAATTATGTAACATTTCACACACCACAGCTTTTCAAAACTAATTCCCATTAGTTCTTCCTATAAGATGTGATTTTAAAATTACCATAACAAAAATGGATTTATTTTAAAATATACATATACTTATAACACATTTGCATAGGTGACTAACATTAATATATTAGAATAAGTATTAAAACTTCACCAGAAAGTGCGGCGAACATGAGGGCTGTGTATCCATGTTCATGTTGATGACAATTTACATCAGCTCCATGTCGTAAAAGTAATTTGCACATATCAAGTTTCCCTTTATAAGCAGCATGCATTAGAGGAGTCATCCCATTCTTTAATAAAAAGGAGGAAAAAAGTATTAATTTTACTTATTTACCTTTCCCCATGTATGAACAATTCCTGCAATTAAATTAAAACATAAAATAAACATGAATTACTAAAATCATCATTATAATCTGTATTTTCATAATCACTTCCCCACTTAGATCTTTCATAAACTGCTGAGGAAAAAATATGGTTTTATTACCTGAGGTTTTCTACAGATTAGCAAACAGATTCAGAGAAGAATTGCCTGACCTCACATGACTAGTATAATGGCCAGGGAAAGGACCAAAACTCAAATTTACCAGGACTCTCATCTCTACTACACATACTTAGCTCCTGGGGAGACAAATGAACAAGCAGACAGAAAAGCATTACAACAAACAAACAAACAAACAAAAACTAAGGAAAAACCTTAAAACCAATAGAATGCTTATCAAGGGGAAAGTTGAATGAAGTATAGTATATCTATAACATGGAATATTATGAAGCTATTAACTGAATTCAATCATATCTAATTGAACTGAAATTTCCATGAATTATCAGCAATGAGAAAAATAAGATATGGGAAATGTATACTAAAATGTTCTCATTTTTCAAACAATGATTCCCCCAAATCATTTTATATTTTGATCATATATATGATTTGGTCATAGAAAAACAGTAATATTTACATCAGGCTACACTATTTAGTCTCCATACGTTTTGTCCATATTCAATGAAACATCCAACCTTATATGTTGACTACCTAAGTTAGAAATTCCCTGCAAGTAAAGCTTCTCAGAACCCAAGATAAACTCTCTAAGTACTGGAATTTCAAAGTTGTTTTGGATAAAAACGTTTCTAACGCATATAATCTCTTCTTTAGCAAATCTTAGCATACTAACATAATTTGAATTGTTCACAATGATTCTAGATTATTATTATGAACATAAGGTATCAATATTATCAGAGGGTTGTTGATGTGAGAATTAATTATAGGGAGGTTGGGACCTTTCAGGTGGTTGTACAAGAGGAGTGGTCAAAGTTTTTGCAGTGTTTTGTACAAGCGTTTCAGTACAAGTAGTCAAAGTTGCTTGAGAGCAGTAACGGGAAAATGATAAGGAGATGAAAACTTTAGCAGTTTTTAAAACTTTATTGATGACCCTAAAAATAATTAAAGTTTCTTTCCTATAATTCTTAAAGAACTTATCAATATCAGTTTATTCAGTTACAATTCTGTATCATTACATACAGTATTCATTCATTCAGCAAGTGTTTATTGACTAAGATATGTCAGACACAGATCTATGCACGGTGGGTAGCAGAGAACAAATTCCATGCCCCTCCAGTCTAAGTCTCCAGCACTTAAATTTTAGTAGGATGACAAGGCAGATGGTGATAATAAGTGCTGTAGAGAAATAACGTCGAGTAACAGGGAGAGGAAATGCCAGAAGGTAAGAGGAGATTATTTTAAAAGTACAAAGAAATGTCCCTCTGAGCAGGTAGCATTTGAACAAAGCCCTGGAAGGAGCAAAGGATGTAAATAACTTGAGGAAGAATGCTCCAGTAAAGGGAGAGCAAGTGTCAAACCCTTTGGGGGAGGGGAGCACTGTGTTCAAGAATCTGTGTGGAGCTCACTCACAGAATCTCCAGGAATCTCCTTGTCTTGATCCTGGTGCTTCGAAGTTTTAAACATTAAGTATGGGAGTGAGTCTAATGTTTTAACATTATGTTGGATGCCAATACTTGTGGAAGGCTTCTGTACATTTCATTATTATTTTAATGGAGGTACTGGGGATTGAACCCAGAACCTTGGGCATACTAAGCACACACTCTACCCCTGAGCTATACTCCTACTGTCTACAAACTTATTTTATCGAGTGACAGGACCCGTTCTATCCTAATCTGTTAAGAGTTTTTACCCTCAGTAGTTGTTACAATTATCAAATGCATTATAGTATCTATTGAGATGATCATATTTGTTTCTCTTTTATTTTGTAATACAAAGAATTATATTGAAAGATTTCCTAAACTGAATCATCCTATCATTCTTACAGAAACCTTACTTGGTTATGTATTTCTATTCTTTTAATATACTACTAGATTAAGTTGCTAATATTTTACATAGTGTTTCTGCATCTGCATTTACAAAGTGCACTGAACCCATAGTTTGCTTCTTCCTATTTTGGCATCAGCATTATGCTAACTATATCAAATGAGTTGGGCATCTTCCCATCTTTTTATGAACTCATGGTACAAGCTGTGTAAAATGAGAATTAAATGGTCCTCAAAGGTTTTGTAAAGCTTACTCAGGTTTGTAGCTTTAGAAGGTAGCTGGCATTTAAATACATTTACACAAATCTTCCTTAATTATTCCAGTTTTTCTACTTCTATATGTGATAGATGTGTTCCTTTAAATTTTTCTACAAAAATCACTGCTTTTATATGAGTTTTCAAATGAACTGGCTTAAACAAAAAAGTTATGACAATTTCTTTTATAATTGCAGTTATGCTCTTACTTTCTTGGTATTTACACATATTTTCTTGCTTATACTTTCCAAATTTTGTCTATTTTTTGGGTCTTAAATTGGTGACTTTGTTTTTTCTTTCTTTTTTAACAGCTTTATTGAGATACAATTCACTCATTTAATGTGAACACTTAAATAGTTTGTAGTAATTTCCAGAGTTGTGCAACTAGCACCACGATCAATTCTAGACTTTTTGTCCCACCCAAGAGACACCATACCTATTGGCAGTCATTCTCATCCCCCATCCCTTTCCTTGGCCCAGTCGTAAAAACTACTAATCTACTTTTGGTCTCTATGATGAACTTGCCCATTTTGGACATCTCCTATAAATTGAATCATATAATATTTAGTCTTTTGTGACTGGCTTCTTTCACTTGGCAGAGTGTTTCTGAGATTCATCCATGTTGAAGCATGCACCAGGACTCCATTCCTTTTTGTGACTGAATAATATTCTGTTGCATGGATATACCACATTGTGCTTATCCACTTATCAGTTGTTGGATGTTTGGGTTGTTTCTACCTTTAGCTATTATGAATAATGTGCCTCTAAACATTCATGTTTAAGTTTTAGTGTTGATACATGGTTTTTGTTTTTTAGGTATATACCTAGGATTGCTAAATCATATAGTAGCTCTAAGTTTAATCATTTGAGGGACTGCCAACCTGTTTTAAAGAGCAGCTGCACCATTTAACATTTCCATCAGCGATGTATGAGGGTTCCAATTTCTCCACATCCTCACCAATGCTTGTTATCATCTATCTTTTTTATTACAGCCATCCTACTAGGTGTAAAGTGGTATCTCATTGTGAGTTTTTTTTTAATTGTGGTTTTGATCTGCATTTCCCTGGCAGCTAATTTTGAGCATTTTTTTCACATGCATATTAGTCACTTGTATCTCATCCTTGGAGCAATGTCTATTCAGATTCTTTGCCCATTTTTAATAGGATTATTTGTCTTTTTTTACTATTGAGTTGTAGGAGTTCTTAATATGTTCTAGCTACAAGTCCCTTACCAGACATGATTTATAAAACCACTCTGTGGGTTATCTTTTTACTTCCTGGATGGTTTGCCTTGAAGTATCAAAGGTTTTAATTTTAATTTTTTCTTTTGTTACTTGTGCTTGATGGCTTTTTAAAATGTTTATTTCCATTTTATTTTTCTTAGTTCATTTCTTATATCTTCTGAGTATACTTTATTCTTTTTTTCTAATTTCATGAGTTGAAACCTGAGAATATTACAGAAATTGAAAGCACAATATTAACTGCTACAAAATTTCCTGAATATCACTTTGGCCACATAACAGAGCTTTTGATAAACAGTAGCTTTTGATAAATGTTGTGTTTTCAGTTGTAAATAGTAGGCAATTCTTACTTCAGTTTTTTTCTTTTACTCAAGAACAATATAGAATTAAAAAAAAATTCAGGTTATAGGTTTTATTTTTTGGATTTTTTGGTTTATTTTCAGTGTTATGTTGCATTTGGTGAGCTTGTTTAAAACTAGCTAAAAATTTCCTGTATAAAATAGTATAATACACAGACCAAGTGTTATCAATGTTACACATATAAAGGAGATGTACTGTTTTTTTTCTGTCTTATATACAGTGCCTACACTGTAGGTTATCCAAATTTTCTGTCCCCTAAATATTTTTTCAGCTTAATTTGTTGGTTTCTAAAAGGTGCTATTGTGGTCTTACAGATTTCTCCTTTGAATTCTACCTTTTTATTTATGAACCTCAAAGCTTATAAGCTTATTAATGAAGGCTTAAGGCTGGTATGTTCTTGGTGGATTATTGATTTAATCTATAAGAAAGAGTCTCCATCTTGTTTTTTCTTTGCTTTAAACTTTATATTTGATATTAATTTTGCTACCCATATATAGGTAAAGGGTTAACAACACCTCCTTTTCTGCATGAGAAACTGCTAACTTTCTAGTACTAGAACTGTCCTGTATAATGGGTAGATACTAGCCACACATGGCTAGTGGTAGCCACACTGCACAGCTCAGAAGAGAAATTACCATCATCTCAGAAAGTTATTTTGGATAACAATTGATCTAGAAAGTTGAGTTTAGGTTCAGTTATCCTTCCCTAGAAGTAGAATTGCCGTATCAAAGGTATGCCCACTTAAAAAAAACGACAAATATTCTAAAATTCTCTCCAGAATGTGATGCCAATTTACATCTAACCCACTAGCATATAAAAAGTCCAATGTTTCCCACACTTCATAAGAAATGATATAGTTTGGTTTAACTGTCACTTACTTGACTACTAATGAAATTAAATGTGTTTTTACATGCTTATTTGTCTTTTGTAACCTGTCTGCTGACACTTGGTTTAGAGATTAGTATAACTTGAGCACAAATGCTAGAAAGCAATTCTTATTATTAGATTTTATATATTATCAATCCTTGTAGGAAATAAAACATTTGATCAAATATTTAAAATTTTACCTCATCCAGGCAGTTGACATGAACATTCTTGCTGGCTAATAGTGTCCCAGCTTCTTGGACAGTACCTTAAGAAAAAAAGAAAGAAAGGAAATGCAAAGTAAGGTTATTTATCTCTAGAATAGAAAAAAAAATCTAACATCAAGGAAACAAACTTTAAATGGTTATCTGTAAAGCTAAGATGATTTGGGTTAGATTGTTAAGATATAAGGCAGTGATCACATATTATTTATTCCACAAAGTAGTTATCCAGAAGAACAGATTCACAGAGACTGAAATAGTTCCATCTTGCTTTTACTTCCACTGACCTTAGAGTATATTAAATTGGCCACATTTTCCTTTGGCAGTAATACAATAACCACAAAGCACAAGACTTAATACTGAAGCAAATCGTAAAGGGCATCTAGTCCAACCCACCATCTAAAGCTTAAACTGCAATCAATGTAAAAACTGGAGTTCAAAAATACAGTCAGTATTTATATACCTTGTCAACACTAGGCCCTGTGAATTGATGGCATGCTTATAATAGAATTCTCAGTTTGGAAATGCTGAGGTAAATACATCTTTAAAGCCTAGAACTATAAAAAAAAAAAAGTGCCCTGTGGTTTGTATTCAGGCTCTCATACTGAAATCATCTGATGTAAACCTGCAGGTCAGTCTCTGTAATTGGGCCACAACCATCAGGTTTTCCAGCCTTCTGGAAGAAATACTGACAGAAGCAAGTAGTTGCCGGAGAGAATGTAGCTATTATCATCATTCATAGAGCCAGCCACACACTTTGCCAAATAATTTCTGGTTTCACAGGGAAGGGGACAATGAAATTGCCAAGTTCTTAGGGAGAAGGGATGAGATAAGCCTCTTCTCGTTAAAGGATATCAAATAACAGATGCATCCCCCAACTAGGAGTTACTGCTTTTCTTTAAATTTAGAATTACAGTTCAAGAAGGTGCTAAACTCTGCTCACCTTCCAGAGCTAAGGGTGGAATGCAGAATCGAGTGCAGCTTGCTGCTTTCTACCCAACCTGCTTCTTAGGCATCTGAGTGCCCGTCACCAACAGAGTGGGAGAGACAAAAGAATGCCTCCTAGACTAAAGGAGAAATAGCTCAGCTGGGGAAATGTCAACTGAGTGACCTACCAGCCCCTGGATTATGACAGCAGCTATTTTGAAAATAGTCCATTTGCCTGATTCCGTACTTCATCTGAGGGCAGATGGTATCACTGGCTGAATGGCTACAGAATGAGAGGGGAAAGCCTTCAAGCATGCAGACAAGTTCTACTCAGAAGCACATCCATTCCTGGGGCTTCTCATTAAAGACTCTCAAAATCTTTAGAAAGGAATTACAGCAGAACAAACTCCTGCACCCCAGTTTCCCTTGAGAAAGATACTTCAGTGGAATCCCTTTATTTACTGAGGAATAACTGAAGTTACTTTCGTAGGGACTGTGATCATGCCAGAGCCTACAACATGTTAGCGGAAGGAGGGGGATTACAATCGTAAACATTTGGCTCACATTAGAGAATAAGCCAATAATTCTACAAAATGCTTAGCCTGATGGCTAACAATATATGTTAAATCTGTCTAGTCAGGGGGCAGTTAAAAAAAAAAGGTGAGGCATTCACTCACATACTACAAACTACCAGTGAGTCTTCTGAAATGCAGGGACCAGGATAAGAAAATTTTTTTGAAATAGTTTGGGCTTCTAGAGAAAGAAAACAGATTCTGGAAAATAGATGAGCAACATACCCCAGGAGGAAAAGCTTGCAATGATTTCTAATTGGGTGTTCCTAATTTAGTGATATTAGTAGGAAACTACGGAAGGTCTAGAATAGCATGGAAATGTGAAACACAGGCTCACACAGAGGGATTTTTATTTTTTGTCATTCCTTACTATGCATAGTAGACTTTCAAACGATGTTTTGCAATTAAACTTAAAAGATTAATTGCTTTACTCTAGGGAAGAAATGTGTTAAATCTGATTTAACAAACTCTTAAGATGAGTGAAGGGATGCAGTAGTGAGCCAATATTTATCTTCACTGAAGGCAAAAATTAATAGAACTACAATTGATGAAAATAACATTTAGTGATATGTCTCCCTTGTGAGAATTTCTCCAAGTTGCTCAACCAGAGAAGAAAATAACCAGCTTGCCTCATTAGCGTGGCCCTGATGACTTATGCGAATGGACCAGCATTTTAGCAAAGAAGAGATGATGTTAAGAGTGATATTCTCATTGTTACTGTCCCTTCTTTTACCACACCATAGCCCCTTTCAGAACCACTATAAAATTGAGTAAGTGCTATAAAACCCTCAGTTTTCTTATCTATGAAGCAGATTATAATAACATCCATCCTATAGGCTTCTTGGTACTAAGGGCTTGTCCTGGTGCCAGGCACAGATTACCACCTCAGTGCATATTAGATGATCCTGTTACTCATGGATTCATAACTGGGACCATTGGTCTCTATTAAAGACAAGGAAATGTAGCCAAAAGAAACAAAATGGGATAAACAAGCAAACATGACCATTCTGTTTCCAGTAATTCATCAGATAGTCATGAAATTTGGGTATCTATGGGTTTCAGTAATTTAGTGGGATTTCCCAACATAGGGTGTTTTAAGGACTTTATATCTAAGTATTTTAAAAACTATCTGGCTTATTAGTTGCTGTAATGTTTATGGATAAGTGATACCCTATATAAAATTATCCAAGTGTCTGAATTTTAAAATAATATATGGCTACAGATTTAATCATAAATACAGTTATAAATGTATTTTAAAAGTGGAGACTTTTAATTACAACATGTATTTTGAAATAGTGAGTCTGTTTAAGTGTAAAGTTTCTAAAATTCTCGTATCTATTTTTAGACTTTGTAACAAGATGGCTTTAAATTAGATTATGAATCGCTGCATAAAAATTAGAGTATCTAAGAGAGCTGTTGCTTTGTAAATGACAACAATGAAGCCCATAGAAGTTGCAAAACCTGCCCAGTCATATAGTTATTGGTAACTACATTTTTGGAGTTAAATTTTTCCTTGAACTCAATGCTGTAATTGATTATAAGCAGACCTGAATCTTTCTACATGCCAAAGATGTTAGAAAGAACATTATCATCTACAGAACAGGACCTTTTAGTAGTCCAAAATTGTAAACAACTTAAATGCCCATCAGTGTAACCAGATAAGCAAATAGCGGTATACCCAGACATAAGAAATAAAAGAAGAAAATAAGAAACAAACTACTGGTACAGTATGGATGAACTTCAGAATCATGATGCTGAGTGAAAGAAGTCATGCCCCCCACAAAAGGAATATTTACTGTATAATTTCATTTATATAGAATTCTAGAACAGAGAAATCGAATCAATGGTGACAGAAACCTATCAGTGGGTGCCTGGAGACAGGAGTGGAGGGAGTGACAGATTACAAATGGACATGAAGAACCTTTTGAGGGTGAACTATTTAACATCCGGATTGTAGTGATGGTTTTATGGATGTATACTTATGTCACAACTGATATTTTTAAGGTGTACACTTTAAATATGCATCACTTATCAGACTTTAATTTTATTCCAATAAAATTGTAGAATAAACCTTACTGTCCAAGCCTGTTTTGCAGCTCCTTTTACACAAGTAATGAAAAAAAAAGCAAACCAGTAAGTACATTACTTTCCTGTTAAGTCAGCAACAGTGATCTCAGTGATTTCAAGTATTAAATAAGATAAGTAATGAAGGACCTTCTGGTTTATATCCTTAAAGAAGGTTTAGTTTATTTAAAAATAGTGCTTCCTCAGTGTTTAATGAAAAAGATATCAGGACTTAAAGGGTATAGATCTGCAAGTAATATAAGCCAGTTAAAAGTGCTTCAGTGATTACATCTCTCTTCTGAAATGTTGTCAAATGAATGCTGTCATTGACTGTGATTTAAATGGATTTGTGGGAAACAGTTTTCAGTTTCATCTGGAACGTCTTCTTGGCATTCTAACAAATAAACAATCTGTAGAATATCTAGCATGTGAATCCACTTAGAAGAAGAAATTATTCTAAAAGTATCCAGTAGCATGTGGTATTCTCTGGACTGTTAAGTTCCACTTATGATCTGCTTAACTTCTGGAGAGCAGTGACTGGCAGAAAAGAGACACTCAAAATTTTGCTGAGTTTATTTCAGATTGGCCAAGATGACAGGTCACACTTGGCTGAAAATTTATTGTTAGTTTCAGGTACTAGTACTGACTAATCCAGTCCTTCTCAAAATTGAGAAATGAACCAAAGGGGAAAAAAAAATTTAAGAACTCTACCCACTGCCTTAAAAAAATGCTTCTTACATAGAGTACAAATACAAATTTTGTTTATGAGCTTTCTTCAGGTATAAACCAAAAATTATTTTACATATTAAATGCACACAAAATTACAACATCAATAACATTTGCAATTTAACTTGACAGATGATAATGTTTTGCTAAAATTAAATTGCCTGTCAAAGTGAGTATGATATGGTATGGACGCTATGGTGCTGGTTTCATTTTTTTCATTTTTGTTTTGTTTTGTTTTGTTTTGTTTGTTTTCAAGTCCAGTGTATTTCTAGGAATAATGGCCATATGGTATCTTTGCTGGGCCACTCATACCTGTGTTCCACTGGGCAAGTTACTTAACTTCTTAGTTCCTCCGTTTCATGTCTATAGGAACTGCCATATTTGTAATAACAGCCAAAAGAAATAATATCTTAAACAACATACGCTAGCTCATTTTATTTTCATATCAATGTTGTGAGGTGGGTACCATTTTTCAGGTAGACAACCTGAAGCTCAGAAACAGTAATTTGCCCAAGGTGACATAACATCACCAGCAAATGACTGAAGTAGGACTCTAAATCAGACCTGCAAGGTTAACCACCATCCCATGCTATCGCTCATAATGCTCATAATTCCTGGCTCATCAAGATTAAATGCATCAATACATGCAAAGTGCTAAGACTTATGCCAGACTCATAACAACATTCAGTAAAGGATGGCTGTGGTTGATTATTTTCTCTTATCTCCCACTACTTTTCTTTAAGAGTATGGTGATGTCCCACAGCCCTTCACCTGACAAGAACGTATCACATACTAAGTCTATCTCACGTCTTTTCTCATCAGTTGGACTAATTAAATTGGTGAAACACAGTGTCTATGCAACTTGATACACAATTTGGGCCCAGAAAAATCACAGCACTAACCAGGCTAGATTCCTATTGATTCCTTTATTTAATCTTTTAAAATAAAAACTGGTGGACACCTAAGAATATAACCACAGACTCCTCCACTCCACCTGCCCCTTTCAGAGAAGGGACACACTTTATAAGACTGCTCACTTGTTTACACTTTTGAGAGAAAGTGATAGCTCTGGACAGCTTAAAAACAGAATTTGCATGCATGGTGGATTGTAAGTTGATCCTTTGTCTCCTTTTTTGCCCAGCACGGTACCTGGCACAGAGCTGAGACTCACATGGTTGCTGAGTTGAATCCCAGAGCCACCAAAGGCATGGAGAAATTAACCAGAGACAGGCAGAACAAAGTGCAGTGCCAAACAGGTCAGTGAAAACCGTGCAGAACAAACAATTTACACCAACTCCAAGTCCCACAGTTCTAGGCAAAGAACTCTTTATCATGACAAATACATTGCTGTGACTGACTTAAAACTGTTGAGTCAGATGGGGTCAGCACCTGTTGAATTTAAATTCGGTTTTTCTCTCCTTTACGTATAGACTTTTCTTGTCAGTATGAAGAATAACTTTGCCTTACTCTTTGGGGGTCCAGATCTGAGCCTGACTACTCAGAAATAAAGAACACTGGAAACTGGGAAGCCTCTATGTTGCTCTCGGCATTTGGAGGGCAAGCTCATGCTTGAGCTTAAAACAACCGCATTAACAATGCCCGCAGTTCCCATGCTCATCTCCATCCCGCGGTGACCGTGCAGAAGCCACGTTGTCACGCTGTTGTCACCTGCCAGGTAACGGGACCTTAGCAGGGAACCCTTGTGGGACGTCCGCTCGGAGACTGAGGGGGAAACATGGCTTCTGGCTCGTCCCTGGGGCCTCCCTACGACCTGGAGCGGCGGAAGTGGGACTTCAGTTGGGAAAATGGAAGGGGAAGCGCGGAAGAGCGCGATCAAAAGATCGCAGCCCTGCAAAGTGCGCCTAGGGGTGTGGACGCCTCCGCAAGCTCTCGGCTTTTCTGAGAGTTCTTGCGTCAGCCGGGGGCTTCTGAAAGGAAGCCAGGACGGCCCTGGACGCAGAACCCTCAATGCAGCAAAGTACAGACCTAGTTCTGTGCCCTTATAAAGGACCCTTCTCCTTAGGAGCTCTCTCCACCCCCCAAGCGGGGGCGGGGACAGCCAGGAGGGATCCAGATCTTTCGGCTTCCGGAAGTCGAAACGGCCCTTTAGACACCAGTCTAAGAATTTGAAACTCTCAGGCCACTATCGTCAAGACAGACTGTACTCAAGATCACCTTCGGATGATTGAAGGATGAACATCCTGAGGCCCACAGCCCTGGTCGTTCAGTATCATCTGAGGTGGTGCCTGGAAATGTGCACCCTTCCAAAAGCTGATTTAGTAGACGAACGTCTGCAGCCTCCGCTCCTGTCCCAGCAGCGCCCCTCCCTCCCCACCTCTCCGCCCCCCGCAAAGGACCCCAGACCAAAGGGAGAAGCGCTGTTTCCCAGTCCGAGTGCCAACCTCGCAGAATCGCCAGCAAGGGTCAGCCGGGCCTGGGGCGCCGCCCGAGCTCCGCCACGCCCCCCCTTCCCCTCTCGGGCCAGGCTGGCAGCGCCCCCGCCGCAGCCCAGCACCCACACCTTTTGCGATGACTTCCAGCAGCTCCTTTTCTTCCTGGCTCAGCTCGCCTTTCTTTATGTGAACCATCGCTCCCGCCAGCTTGAAGGCTATTCTGTTTCTTTGGAAGTATTAAGAAGAAACGATGTGTCCGTATTAAGGACGCCAACCACAATGTTAGGCAACTTGAGACCAGGACACTGAGTAGCCAACCGCGGAAGCTTTCGAATTCTCTCCTCCCTCCCGCGGGCTGGCGAGCAGCAGGCGAGCTCGGGCGAGCCGAGCAGGCGGTCTGTGCAGGCCGAGCGGTAGTCTCCGCCCCCTGCGCATCATTGGCCCGACTGGGAGGAGGAGCTGCAGAAGGCGGCAGCGAGACGCTCCCATTGGAGCGGCCTGGGAAGGAACAACCAAGTGGAGAAAATCTGAGTGGGGGGCGGTTAAATGCCTCTTACATGTTTTCCACCGTCTCCTTTCCGGTTCAGATATTTAGGGACACTAAATTATTATGTTTTGTGTCTGGAAGTTCCGTGTTCGGCAATCCCTGCTTAGGGAGTGCAGAAGTCCCTGGGTCTCGCTGTACACCCCGCTTCATTTCCCCAGGAATGGAGCGGCCCAGGCTGGGGGCGGGCCGAGAGGCGGGGCGGCGTGGGAGGCGGAGCTGCGCCGAGCTCCGTGTGTCGATGTCAATGTGTCTGTCCTTCACTCCTCCATTGTCTGCCGCCACCGCTGCCGCCGCTGCCACCGCTGCTGCCGGAATCGCCGCAGTCCCCAGTCTCGCGCGTCGCCGCTACCTCCTCGGACAGGTGAGAAGCAACTCAGGTAGGGAAGAGGGGAGCCGAGAAGCCTTCGACAACCCGGGCCAGAGCCCCACCGGGCGCTTCCCCTCGACCCGAGCGTGCCTGGGAGGAAGCATGTGCCTGCTGGGGCGGCTTCCTGCCTCTCGGTGGGGAAGACTCCCCTCCACCCCGTTACCCTCACACATAGTGCTTATCAGTGCCCCGGAGTGGAGACCCGCCACTCGCCACATTTGGCCGCCCCGGGAGACCGAGAGCGGGCAGGGGCCGGCCACGCGGTGGGAAGTGGCGGTGCGCATCGGCTCATGCGTGGCACCGCCAGATGCAGCTCCCGGGGAAGCCAGGGTTGAGGCTTTGGACGTGAGGTGGAGAGGAGAACTCCCCATTGAGAGCGAGGTGAAGGCATGATGAGAGTTGTCTCGGGAGAAGGTAGTTCTCTTCCCACCCCCCAACCCCGCCAAATCACACACACTACTTGTCATCTCCTCTGCCTCTGTAGAAGCTGTAGGAGAAAACTGGATCTGATCGCCCTGTGGTGCCTGTTAAGGATGTTTGAAATCAATTTACACTTGCATTAATACTTCGTTTAAGAGAGACCGCGGGCCGGGGTTGGGGGGCCCGGGGAGGTGGCGAGGAAGGGCCTCTTCGTTCTGCTGGAGTTCCCAGTCTCTTTGTAACTGAGATCTTGAGATTTATGGAAATAGGGAGGGGAGGGGGAGGAGCGGAGATTAAATTGGTGTTGCTGTCTATATATAGCCTTAGATTAGCCACTTAATCCAACCTTCATTCAACTGTAATATGTAGCCTCAAGCTTCCACCGTAGGAAGCTAGAGGGTAAATACTAGTGGGCACCCTTCTGTGGCTCAGAAACAGGAAACTTGCTTGCTAATATGAAGTCAGTCATTCCTCCAGGGTGCCCATCCTTAATATATTTACTGCATCAATGAGAGCTTCTTTAGACGTTCCTGTTTACCTTTTACTGTTGTTTCTCTATAGACTACCAGTAGACTACTATTGATGTTTCTCCCAAGACCTTCAAAGAGAAATACTTAAATAATTATGTAGATGTTTTTGTTAAGCATCCCCCCCTTTCTCCCCCCAGTGCCCTATATGAAGTGAAATGTATTTTCCTCTGGTCTTACACCTTCATTCTTTGGAAGCACTCACCAACACTTTTGAAATCCTGAAAGATGATCATTATTATTTCCTGCCTTTAACAAACAAATTTCCCCAAATCCCAGCTGTTCTTGTCTAAGGCTTTATCTTTGCAGGCTGGGGCAGATTTGAGCCTGAACATCTCACATGAAAATGGTTTGAAATTACTCATTTCAGTGTATTAACAAAGAAACTTTTGTTTGGTGATGCTTTCATAATGATGTGACTGTTCAAACAAGTAGTAAGGCTTTTGAGTGACCCATCTTTTGTAACACTTAGAATGGTGTTATTGCCACAATTACAACTGATTGAATACATCTTATCATGAAGAAGAAACCCACAAACCTATGAAAATGCTTGTAGAGTAACCTTTCCCTCACTGTGTGACTTAACATCTTACTGTGGATGTTACAGAATTGGGTACTTCATTGCCAGTATTTCCATCTCTTGTGCCAAATTGGGGCCATGGTTACTTGAAGGTCACACCTGTTTGTCTCACCAAGGTTGTCAGTTCCTCGAGGATAGCAGTTTATTTTCTTGGTGCCTTATGGCTCCTGTTTGGTATTTAGTCCTCTGAGAAGAGTGACCAGTAAATCTAGAGCCAATGACTTTTAAAGTGAAAAAACAACATCTACATGGAAGTGCAGGTAAATAATATGTTAAGTTTAAACTTCTAGAAACAGATAATGTAATGGGTAGTGTTCATCAGATGGATTACATTAATCATTTTGTACAGTGTTAATATTTAATGTAGGAGTAAGATTAGCTAGTAAGCAGAACTTAGAGTAGATCAGGGAACTTTTTTGGTACTAAAAATACATTCACATCAAAGAAGTTTTTTGATAGTAAAATAGCTTCTACTGATTGAGTGTTTAGTCTGTGTCAGATATTCTACCAGATGGTTTGTATAGGATTAGTTTAATCATTGTTATAGTGACCCAGGAATTAGCCAATATTACCTCTATTTCTGAAAATCAGAGGACAAGCAAAAAGAAGTTAATTTGCCCACAGCCGCATAGGAAGTGTCAGGGCCAGAAATGAAACCTAGATCTGTCTCCAAAACCTTTTCTCTTTTCAGTATTCTCTATCTATGTGGGAGGGTGAGTGAGGGGGATATTTTATATTCCTTAGCTAATAGGTAATACATTCACGTGGTTCAGCATGCCAAAGGTACAGAAGACTCCTACCTCTTTCCCCAGTTTCTTCTTCATGCCTTACCACCAGTGGTGTCAATTTTTCTCATACTCTTCCTAAGAAGTTGTATGTGTTTATGGCTTATAAGTGTATTTCTACTTTTTTTTTGTAGCAGAAATGGGAGCATACTAACACACTTCCACACTGTGTAATAGCATTTATATGATGCGTTAGTCTCTCCTCTGCTTATTTCTTCACCTTTTTAAAAATAATGATTTCTGTGATGTTTGAAGTTCTTATAGGTGTCCCCCTCATCTCTTTTTCTGCTGCAAACACCCTAGACCTCTCCTGGCCCGTGGCAATGGATTCATTCCTAAGTAGCCTGCTTCCCTCTCATCGCCCCATCCAGCTTGTTCAAGACACCACCAGTTCAATAAACACTGAGTGCCCATCATCCACCTAAGGGTGAGACTTACTTTGTAAAGATGGGACTGATTCACTGAAAACATGTCAATGGCTGTCCACCGGCCACAGAATAGAGACTCTGGTCTGGCCTAGAAGGCTCCAGCTTCTGGTCCCAGTGTTTCCGGTGTTTCCAGTCAGCCAGCTCCTCCCACACACTCTGCTTTAAGGTCACCACACGGCTGGTTCCCTAACATGCCAGTAATTTCCAACCCTTGGTTCCTGCTTTTCTCTTCCTGGAATGACCTCCCTTCCCTCTTTACTGAATCTTTCTCTCCTTCCCAGATCTGATGAACTGCCCAACTGTCGAGATACCCATGTTACCTCTTCTCTCTAGCTTTCCTGATTCCCCCCTCCCACCCCATCCAGGGAGGAAAATACAGAGTAAACGCATTTATTCATGTCCCTCAGCAAGGATGATAAGAAAAACCCTTCCTCAGGAGTGGCTGGTACAATTGTTAACATCCTCTCATTTTCTCCCATCTTCTTACGTGCTCTGGTCCCCACCCACTACATCCCTCGATTTACAGCTTTGCTTCTTCATCCAGATCCCCATGAAAATATCCTAAAGCAGTTGCCCTTCGCATGACATTCTAGTTTAGTTGTGATTAATCGACTTGATCTCTTCTCCTTCTAGATTGTGAATTAATAAGGACTAATTTACCTTTGCTTCTCAAGGTTGTAACTCAGTGTCTCACATCTAATGCAGGCTCAGTACATGCTGAGTTGAGTTCAGTTTGATCTCTAAGTTATTTTAGGTGGATTTGTTTCCCTTCTTGACTAATCCTTCCTGGCAATGGGAGGTGATGTGGCACTAAGCACACACAACCATAACCAAGGGCAGAAGGTCTTTAAATGTTTTCAGTCTCAAGCTGCCTGACATTCTGATGAATACTATCAACCAAGAAAAAAAAACTGTTCACATGCACATGTTACAAATTTTGCAAACCATTCCTTGATTCCTCCATTAAAGCCCCCGACCTTCAGCTCGCTGCTTGAAGAGAATGCTCTTTACTTTTTATTGCAGGGGAACAGCTGATTTTCGAGTGTTGTATCTTTGGGGGTAATGTTTTTCCTTGACATTTGACTTTCTTAGGTACATTTCTTTACTGAGCAGATATTTGGTGAGATTAAGGAATTTTATTTTTAGTTCTGAAAATAGTATTGTTATATTTTTAAAAGATCCCTTTTAGAGATATATACTGAAATATTTAAAGAGGGAATGATACGACATCTAAGATTTGTTTCAGTATAACTTTGTGACATTGGGGATCAGAGCCTGAGTAAGACTATTAATGAGATAAAGTTGACTGTTATTAATGATTAAAGCCCGGCAATGAGTACGTTGACTTCATTAGACTGTTCTCTCTGCTTTTGGGTATGTTTGAAATTTTCTATAATGAAACTTTTTTTTAAAAAAATTTGAAAATATTATAGCCCGTAAGAAATTGTTGTTCTGCTTTAAACAACAACAACAAAAACATAAGAAAGCAGTATGAGTACAAATGCTCTCTCTCTGTACTTGGTGTTTAGCTAATGCAATTATCCATTTAATTGTCAAAAGAGTTACACTGAAATCTGCAGAGGACTGTTTTGTGAACAGTCCATTTCCAAAAACTGTTCACATCACATTTTAACTTCTCCATAGAACTAAAAGGTAGGTGGCATATCTCAGTGCTTGTGTCATAGGCTAATGAATATCATACTGGCAGCCAGTCTTCATCTTTTTTGAAAACTGACAAAGTAATTTGCAGACAAGTCTGAACAAGGGGTGCAAATATATTTAATTTAACTGAGAAAATCAAGATACAAATGAAGTGGAGATACTAATTTTCTTCTATGCCTCATAAACAAAGTCAGGAGGCATTTCCAAAAAAGGAGGACTTTGGTACTGTTATGAGCAGTAGCCGCAGAGTTAGGATAAATATCTCCATGCAGGAAAATCAGGACCACCCTCGGGTGTGCCTGCAAGGTCCTCCCCTGGTGTTTGCTTAACTAAACGCTTATTTTGATATCGACTTTCTGGATTCTTGAAACCTTGTAACTTGTATTTCTTGATGTTTGAGTTTCTTTTTTTATGTTTTGGACTTATTACTGTTAATGTTTCCAGATGCCACCATGGAATTGTTAAAATATCATTTATGTCATGTCTTCCCAGACTTTGTTGAAAGAGTTTTCAAAGAAGATTTAATTAGGCTTCAAAGCCAAGTCTTCACGATATCTAAGGACAGTGTAGCCAATCCAGGTAATGTTGAAGGACACATTAGCATATATCCAACTTCAAATCATATATTTATCTTAGCTCTGTCACTGTGGAATTTCAAACACTAGGCTGGTGCCGCTTATCTCTGAGTATAATAAAACTGTTCCAGTAATTAAAAATAGAAAGCTATTTCTGCATCAGAAGGGAAAAGGTAGCATTCGCCTTCCCAATAAATGCATTTAAGCTAGAAAATGGGTGTATTTATCTCTGGTTATTTGGTTATCTATTGTGGAACTGTGTTAGAAAGACCCAGCGGACAAAGCAGCCTTGAAAACTACATTCATCAGCCTCTGAGTAAAATCTCTTCCTGGTCTCTTGATTGTGGAGTAAAGCAGTTCCATTAAGTAGCCTCTTCTGGCCTGGTAGGAAATGATTATGGATGGGCCCTGGGAGACAGCCAAGCGCAGCTATAGCCCTGAGAGTACGAGTGGGAAAACCAAGGCTCCAGCCTCTGCGATGAGATGCCTTTCCCAAGGCAATCCCTCTTGCTTTCACTTTCTCCATATATAAAACAGGGATGCTAACCAAACTTTCAGGGTGACTTTGAGGATCTTGGAGGATACCCTGTGAACTTTAAAATGTTATATTAGAAACTAATTGTTATCTTTACAGCCAATTCTACCTGTTTTTACAGTCAAGACATATATGAAAAGCACAGAGGTCTAGTTCATAAATCATTTTAAAGTAAAATTGTATAGACAGCAGTATTTGCCCGCAGCCCCATCTTCCTACATTTTGGAAGAGAATTATTTTTAAAGACAGGCTTCCATAAAAAATACAATTCCAATAATTATATTTCAGGATTAACATTTTTTTTTATTAATAAGAAAGATCTTGGTGTGATTCATTTTCAGTGAGTCACAAAGGATAAGACATGATCTTTGTCCTCAAGAGGCTTACACTGTCCTCCTGGAGACCGGCCAGTCCCTGAAACAATAGGACTAAAGTAACCATCTTAAAGCCCTTCCCTGTCAGCTCCTGCTTTAGACCCCTTTGAGAACTTCCCTTTGCCTGTTCAGGTGGCTGTCTGGCTCTTGCATTCTTTTAGCTCTGTTCAAATTAGAGCTTTGTGTTTGTTGTTACTCCTGTCCCCACCCGCCCTGCTTCCTGCTCCTAGAATGCCCTCCTCCACCCATTTGCGCAGATCACATTTTACTCAAATCCTTCTTAGCTCTGCCCCTCCTCCACACCGCCTTCTCCAGGCCCCAGTCAGAGCAGTATAGTCACCCCTGTAGATTCCAGAATGGGTGGAGCTCAGTGGGAGGACTGGAGAAAGTGAGATATTGAACAGAGCCTGGAAGAACTGGTGAATTTGGGCAGGCGAGCCAGAAAATGGAGAACATATCAGGGAGAACAACTCCCAAGAAAACAACTCCATAAAATATTGTAACATAAACACAAAATAAATACTGGCTATAATTTTATGGCCAGCCCTGCTAGAACCAGAAATTATTTCATTCAAAGGCATATTTTCTTCAATATGTCAACTTTTTAAAATCATAGAAGTGGGAGATTTTATTTTAAAGCACACTTGGATTGTTTTTTGGTCTCCAGTAATTTATAAAATGGGACATCACATGTTCTAGACTAAATTAAAAAGTATAAACCAGTATCTTTGGAATTGGTGGCAGCAGGAAAGTTAATAATGGACATGAAAAGAAATAGTGGAAGAGAAGATCATATACTTACTAGGATATTTTGCCCTTGAATATAAAGTGATTTGAAATCATCCAGAATAGCTAGAATATAAATAGCAAAAACATCTAAAAAATAAAATGAGTAGAATATTCTTTGTGAAGTGTATTTTGCAAGTAAAATGTGTCTGTATATCTGATCTATGGAACCTGTTTTTATCTATACAGTGCCTTAAAGGAATTTTAGGACTTCTTATTCTCTCAGTTTGACTTTTTTCCCAGTTGGACTGTTCTGATTTTTTTTTTCCTACTTTTATTAATGTATGGAATAAAGGCATTGCTGAAACAGTTAAACCTGAGAGGTGCAACTCAGGGATTTAGTAATGGGTTTGATGTGAATCATTTTAATGCAAGATAGTGGTTGTCATTAGGAGTTTCTACAACACTTTTCCTTTATAACTATTAGGGAAAAAACATGATGATTTAGAATAATTTCTAAATTTTTTAAAAATAAAAAATCCACCAATAATCAGCAATATACCCGAGAAAACTTTTCATTTTCAGCTCACTCTGATCTTTATACTGGGGCCATAGGTCTCTTCAGCAAGTATCTTTTGGGCAGTTGAATGCCAGCTGGAATGATTTGGCATGTGCTGAATGAAGAGTGCCAAAAAATATTCTGATATATATCAACTTTGAAATTAAAAGGTTTAGGTAACTCCCTGAATGAACCATTCTTTCGTCAAATGCACAATGCTTTCATTATTCTTTCTTGATTTTTTTAATGTCATATATATCATTTGGTGGTTTTTGTTTTACTATATTTAATTCTCTTAATTATGGAAATAATCTATTAGCAAAACAATGATAGCTTAAATCCATGAAAATGTAGAAATATGTTTTCTCTTTTCATAGTTCAACTTATTTTTATGTTACATGAGTACTTTTAAAAAAATCATTGTTAGAAATACTGTTATTTTGAGGACTTCTAAGTAAATCTCAAGAAAGCCACTGAGCACAGGTGAGTAATAATAAGGAGTATTAACTTAGCACTACAGAGGATATTTCGTACACCACTGTGGGGCGAGCAGTTGTATAATGTACTGTCGTCCTCTTCTTTTTTGCTTTTTCACACAAAGGACTTTAATGCTTTTTGTATTAACCTCCACGGCTTCCTGGATTTGTGATCATTTCTAAGAAAAAGAAAGAACGTGACATATGTTTTTCTCAGTATACGAGGCAATAGGATGGGTTTATTATAAACAGGAAGGAGAACCCCAAGCTGATGGTACAGAGGAAACTGCTGGCCTGAGAAAGGGATGTCACACTGGTGTTGAGGAGTGTGAAGCTGGCGTTTGCGTTGGGATTGAGTCTCTGCGGGAAACAATTTGATGACTGGCTTCTGGAGCACCAGAAACCATGGAGCCATAAATTTCCTACTGTTTATATGTCCCTAAGAGGCAGGATTTCTGTGAAATCTTCTCACTAAAGACAAATTTTTTTTCCTTAATAGAACTCCATGGAGAACTATTTGGCATTTTGGGGGTAACATGTGCTAATTCAGTTTGTCCAAGAGCTGCACTAGATGTAAAATTAATATTTATGCTTCGCTCTGTCTAACTTTAAGCCATAAAATCTATGAGGCAGATAATGAAAAAGTGGCCTTCAAGAATCACATAAATAATTACCCTACAACTGTGGCTGGCTCTTTGGAAAAGTACACTGAATGGAGACAGTGGCTGAGCTTCTGACCCTGACTGTTCCGTGTTTGTAATGTCCCGGTTTTTCTGCTGTATCACTAGGGTTAGAATGGAATGCATGACCTCAGGCAAGTGATGTGACATCTGAGAGCCTTATCAGAGTGTGAGATGAGGGCCTGGGGGTAGTTCCTTGGTTTTCAAAGTGTTGCATGCCTCAGGGATATCAATTATAAGTTAAAATTAATAAAAAAACCCACACATTTAATTATTAAAGCAATAAATACAGTTGCAGCTCAAATTTATTACCTGATGTACTGTAATACACTGGAGACCATGAATTCTTGTTAACTCACATGGCTGGATTTTTCTGTGCGGTGCTTGGGTCACACTTCCATCTGCTGGAAAGTGAGTACCATGCATCTTGTCTGACTGGTCCCCACAAATCCCTGTTGACTAGTGCTAGATGTGTGTTTGGCAAATTAATAAAAAATGAGTGATTCTTTAAATGTTGAAGTCTTTTTAAAAAGTAGACTTGAGAATTTGTAATTCTCTGCTAGTCTTCCTCTCTCTCTCACCCCCTCTCACCTGTGCAATCCACTGCTATAAAAGTGTACCAAGGAATACAGTCTCATATCATCAGTGTGCTGTGTCCCATTAAACCAGGCTGGGCTTGGATATTTCTGTCCAGTTCATGCTCTCCTCGTTGTGAAATAGGCCTGTGTATGGTACGTAACTTTGTGAGTATGTGCAACCCTTCAAATAAGCTTCATCTGCTGGACAGGCTTGGGCAGGTCCCCTCCTGGGAGGATGAGGGCAGGAGTGGCTTGGGTGAGAGAACTCGTAACTGAGGAAACATTTGGACTCCTGCCCACCACCACCTCAGAACTTCCTGAAGGTCCATTAGCATGTTTTTTAAGCAATTGCTCCAAAGCAAAATTGTACCAATCTAGGGTGTTTTTTTTTCCAGAAGATTCTGTGTCCTTCTCCTCCTTGATTAAAATGCTGAGAAGAGAGGAACAGACTTCAATCCCCCGTGCCATAATAACTTATCTTCTAAATTCCCATGTGTACTTATGAACACTCATGAACACTCCCATCAGTTTTGGATTTGACACATAATTAGCTTTAATCAACTGACTTGCTCTCTGGCATTTGACACCCCTCCCTGCTGATTTTTTTTAACATAATTATTTTAAAGAAATTTTAGTTTCACAGCAAAATTAAGAGAAGTGTCCAGAGATTTCCCGTACACTCTACCCTCATACATAGATAGCCTCTCCCATTGTCATCAGCCCCCACCACAGCTACTGGGTGATAAATGGTTTTTTTTCCTCTAAAATTACATTATTGTTTGTCAAACAGAAACAAGTCATTCAAGGAAACATCTGCCTGGTTGCTGCCCTGGTATGTTTAGACCTGTGTGCACAATTGCAATTCTTGAGAGCAAAGCCCATCTCTGACTTTGCTTACCTTTACTTCCTCTTTAGTGCAGGGTTTTCCAACCTTGATGCTATTGGAATTTTGGACCAGCTAATCCTTTGTTGTAGGGGCTCTCTTCCAGCATTGTAGATAGTTCAGCAGCATCCCTGGCCTCTACCTGCTAAATGCCAGTAGCTGCCCCATCTTCCCTGAATGAAATTTAGAAACATCTCCAGACATTGCCAGATGTCCCTTGGGGAACAAAATTAACCCTGGAGTGAGACCGCTGCCGTAGTACAATGTCTGACATGTAACGAGCACCCCCCAAATACTCGATAAATTAATAAATACATTTGAACCACAGCTAGATATTGAATCCTTGACTATTTCTCTGTTTTAAGAAATGGTGATTTCTTCTAAATTCCCAGAATTTAAAACTTGGAATGTTGTAAATATGCAGTTATCGCCATCCTGTTGTCCTGTAGACAAAAATTCTAAGAGTCTTAGCTTATCTAGAACAGAGATTTTAGGACATTAAAATGTCCAAAATATTTGAAGGATGAGTCTTCTGAAAGTAAAAGTATGCCACAATGTGTGTAAGTGAATGTGGGTTTCTGTTTTCTGAAGCGTTGGGACATGAGAGTGATGTCAGCAAAATCAGACCCTCTGGGAAGCTGGGTGAGTCTGGTCAGTGTCAGGGAGGGAAGGATCGGGGAGATTCCATCTGGGGAAAGCGGAAGAGAAGGAAATGTGCTTGCCCTAGGGACTTCTTAGAGATTACACTCAGTAGATGACTTGAAGTGATAAGTAGAGTGAAAGTAGGAGTTAATTTATGCCTCTTGAAAGTTTTTGAAAATAACTTCATTGAGATGAAATAAGTGACATATAATTAATTGTCTTAATTCATTTCAATGAAGTGGTTGTACATTGATACTTAAAGTGTAATTTCTGGTATATTTCTATTTTTAATTGAAAGGGAAGCAAAAATCAGTATTCAGAAAGATTAAGTATTCAGATACATTAAGTATTCAGATAAATTAAGAAGTGAAACAATTTTGTAAATTTTATAATGAAATTTTATCATGATGCCTTTATGTCTTAAGGAAGATTTAGGTGATCAAAGTTAACTCTAAGTGCACTTTTTTTCACAATATACTTCCTTTGGACTTTGATCATTCTTTCCTTTTAAGGTTGTTGCTTAGCACAATTTAAGTTTCCACCATTAATGACCCTGGCTGGGAACTATCGTAAAAGTTTGAGGAGAGAACTATTATTAAATTTTGTGCTCTTTAAAGAGAGTTTTTTTATTCTTTTATATCATTAATTATAAGAATGAAGGGGATGTGAATGTAATAGTGATATTTTTGTATTTAAGAAATATTTGAATTAGAAACATTTTTCTTTTATAGGTAGGCTATTTGTTATTTTATATTTTTAATGTCTTTTTTTCGATTATTATAAATACTAAAGCTTACATAGAATTTGCTAGGAGATATAATAAAGCTTGTAGATGCTGGGTGATCTGGATTCCAGAGAGGCTGGTACCGAATCATGATAAGGACACTGAACAAGCTAGTGTTATTCTGAACAACAGAATTGTATAGTGTATTATAGGTATATATTTAGCTTATTTAGAGTGTTCATAATTTAAACTTTCAGAGAGCAATTTGATTATTTTGTTTTTCTTTCGAGAGAATGATGCTACAATGTTATCAACCCAGATGATTCCTGGATATGACTTTTTTGTACGGGATTTTATGATATTTGGTCTTGCAATTTTAGCCTTAATAGAAAGGAGAATAGCTTATAATTATGGGCAGTTTTTAATTCTTTTTGTGGTAAGTTATTTCACCCATTTGGAATATAGAATAAAAGGTAATTCTTGAAACTTGTCCCTAAACACAGAGTACATCCTTCCTGAGAATGTTGCGGTGAAATGGCTCCATTATATTTTGAGTTTTGTGTGCTGGTGTTATTGTATCTTAATGGTACACTTTATACTTGGGGGTAACATTGTTGCCCTATAATTTTTATCATCTTAGAATTAGAAGTCTTCTTCCCTATGGTGTGTTTGGTCACAAGGAATGCTTTCCAACTGGGTTGCCCAACATGATAGCCACCTGTATGTTGGGTATTTCAATTTTAATTTTAATTAATGAAAATTAAATGAAATTAGACATTTAGTTCCTCAGTCACACTAGTTACACTCCAAGCGCCCGATAGCCACATATGTCTAGTAGCTAGGTTAGATGGTACAGATACAAACATTGCCACCATCACAGGCAGTTCTGTTGGATACACCTGTCTAGAATGGGTGTTGGCAAACTCCAACTTGGGGGTCCATTCTGACCCACCATTTGTTTTGTAAATAAAGTTTTATTGGAATACAGCCATGGCCACTTATTTACATATTGTCTATGGCTGCTTTCAGGCTATAACAGCAGAATTGAGGAGTTGGAGCAGAAGTTGTGTGGCTCACTGAGTCTGAAATATTTTCTTTCTGTCTGCTTGTAGAAAAAGATTATGACCCCAGTTCAGAGTATACATACTCTTAATGTTGAGGTTGTTTGGCTAGCATAGTTATTATGTGCATGGCATTAATTAGTGTATAAAATGCCTTCTGTAAGACTGCTTATCATCCCGTCAACAGTCATCCCCCAGGAGGAGCAACTAGAAGGTAAGTGCTTCTCTGATACATCAGACACTTTTCAAAATGGAGAGAATTAAAGACCAGTACTAGGTAAGACAGCATGCAGGTGTCAATCTACTCAAGGTGGGCAGGGCAAGGGGCAGAATTAGCACACAGTGGCTGTGAGACCCTCCTGTACTGCTGGCCCATTGTCACACTGGGGCCCAGAGTCAGGCTGGCAGTAAGGGATGGAATGTGAAAAGGGCATGAGGGAAGTTAGAAGATTAATAAAGTGAAGTGGAGTGAAATGTACATAACACGTTAGATCTAAAAAGCTTTCAGTTAAACCTTTCCATTCAGATTTAAATATAAATTGATTCAAACATTTATTTCGTTCATAGAACACTTGGTTTCTAATTGATTGGATTATTTTAGTATCTTTATGGTCTTCTTTCATCTCATAAAATAGCCAAGAAATTTAGTCTCCTAGATGACACGTGAAATACTTAAATCATTTTGTGTTACCATTTTACATACAATTTTATTTTTAATACTGTTTTGAACTAAGGAGCTTTTCCATTTTGGTGGGACAGGAGCTTATTTTGTCTGTGAGTGTTTGGGTTATAGTTTTTTGAATGGAAGCCACATCATCATGATGTTTACTTAGTTGGTTTCAACTTGTAAATTGTAATGCAACGTGATAAAAGTAAGCCTTTGGCACTGGCCTCATAGGACTGTCTTTGTTACTCTTTCTTCGCTCCTTTCCCAGGTTTAAGCCAGCACAGTTTCTTATTCAAAGTGCCCTTGCTCTTCGGCCAGGGCTCCAGTGAGTGCCTTATAAAGGCTGACCCTCACTGGAGCAGATTATAATGTAGCACCCAGAGCTAAATTTAGAGGGAAGCCAAGCCTCTACTCTAAATAGTAACAGCTAAACGGTAGAGACTTTTGGTGCGCAGAGTATCTTCATTTAGTCTTTCAATACCAGTAGGTGAGTCTCTGTGTTTGTTTGTTTGTTTTAATTTTTGGTGTTGTGTACATCAACATCTTTGCATACTTTTTTCATGTTCACCTATTCTTATGTTATTTTCCACATCAAATATGTTGAGGAATATGTTATAAATATAAATATGTTATAAAATAAGCCCACATAACTGGGCTATGAAGAAATAAACTTTTGGGTTTAGGTCTGAAGACAGTATAAACAGAGCTAAGAATTTTTTTTTTAATTAAGGTATAGTCAGTTTACAATGTGTCAGTTTCTGGTGTACAGCATAATGTTTCAGTCGTACATATATATACATATATTCATTTTCATATTCTTTTTCATAATAGGTTACTGTAAGATTGAATATAGTTCCCTGTGCTATACAGTATAAACTTGTTTATCTATTTTATATATAATAGTATCTGCAAATCTTGAACTCCCAATTTATCCCTTCCCACCCCCTTCCCCCAACATAAGTTTGTTTCTGTTTTTGTTTTGTTAATAAGTTCATATGTATTTTTTTTTAAGATTCCACTTATAAGTGATATTTTTAAATAAAATAATTCTCTCATAGGTAAGCTGTGTTTGGGGGTATTCTCCATTGGCAGAAAAATAGAAACAAAGTGTAAAGGTAGAGTTAATGAGGGGATTCTATGTGTTTATATTCTAGACCCTAAAATAAGTCTTTTAGAGAGGGCTTACACTTTAAAAATATTTTTTAATTCTAAAATGAAAAATCTTTGGCAGGGGGTAGGTCCTGCCTTGCGTGTGTGCTTCCCAGAGAAGTTCCAGGCTACTCGGGCTCTAGTTTTGGTTTTGTATCTCCGTACGAGACCCATAATCTTTAATAGGTATTTTTCTTTGCTAACACAAGACAACGCACATGTGTATTCGTTTAGTTGTGCCCCAATGAAATGTTTGCTGATCTAGAGTGATCTGTTGAGGATGCCAACGGTGCAAATTCTGAATGAAAGACTTTTACAGTGGGTATAAATAATGCATTAGAAACTCTTATTTCCAACATCTGTCAAATGAAATGAGATTTCATGAAGTTTATTACATTTGTAGCTATTTGAGTATGTAGCTGCTGCCCCATACACACGCTGCAGTCTGTCACCTCTCAGCCTCGGTCTGGGTGTGTCCTGTTGTGTACCTGTCACATCGTGCTCTAAATGTTTGGTATTCTTCTGCTGGGCTCTGCTTCTCGAGGGCACAGAATCTGGCTTAGTCACCATTATATCTCAAAGCACAATATAGTTAGTTCACTTTCCTTTATAGGATTGATAAAAATTCTCTCTACTTAAACCATAAAATAAATTACTTTTTGGCTTTGTTACTTTATTTTTAATGAGCTTCACTTTAAAAATTGTGATTAAAGTTTTCAGTGATAAACAGATTGCTTTCCATATGAAGATAGAGGTTTCTCCTCTCACGGGGTGGGAAGGAAGTTTTTGGCACTTAAATTGAATAATAATTTTTTCATATTCTTAAGGATTTCTCTTAAATTTTGAGATATAATTCAATAGTTTACTGGAATATTGCAAATTTTCTTAATTGTGTGATGGGGTAATTAATGGAGAAAATCTAGACGTTTCAAATCAGTTTTAAAAACCTTTGAAAGGTCATAATTTGCTTGACATTATCTTAATTGTTCTGTCTTCATAATTTAGGCAATCTAGACATACTTTCAGATTAGAATATTTATGCCGACAAGGCTATTCTCAATTTGTAAAAGGTCTTGTAGAGCAGATTTTTCACTTTTTTAAAGAGATAATTGATGATATTTTAAAGCATATATGAAATCCAGTAGAAGAGTTTAAAATACCCAAACTCTCATCCTCCGATGTAAACAACTGAGAAACCCACTAACAATTTCTTATCTTTCTTAAGTGTTTCTTACATAGAAAAGCAAATGTTAATATGTACCCCTTTTTAACCGAAAAAATTACGCTTTACGCTCCTTCATTCAACTTGCTTTTTTCCGTTCACAGTATGCCTTGAACATTTTTGCTTATCAGTGCAGCAGTTTATTTGACAATTATTTTTTAAAGGCTTATTCTCTACTCAGGATTGTTTTAGGTGCTAAAGATAAAGTATTGAGTAAAACCTACCAAATCCTTACCCACATGGGGGTTACACTCTCATGGGGGGAATAGACTGGCAAACAGATAATAATAAAATGGCAGGTGCTGATAAGGACTATGGAGAGAAATACAGCTGGGTAAGGGGAGAGGGAGAGAGAGAGAGAAAAAGAGGGAGAGAGAGAGAAAAAGAGGGAGGGAGAGAGATACAGCCTCATTAGTCAGGATGATCAGGAAAGGCCTCTGAAAAGGAGGCATTTGAGTGAGTGCAGAGAGTAAAGCCACATGAATGGCTTAGGAAAGAGCCTTCCCAGAAGAACATAGCATTCTTGGAAATAACATGAGGGCAGTGTGGTTGGGACAGTAAGTGACGGGAAGAGAGGTAGATGTGTGTAGGAAACAATCAGAGAGGAAGCCAGGGCCAGAAATGTAGTACATTTGTATCTAATTTATTTTGTAAAGCTTCGTAGTTCCATTTGATGGCTTATTATAACTTACTGAACCAGAGATGGTTTTACGGGTGTTCAACTTTCATTTTTTATGCATCCGACAATGTTGCAACTAAATTCTTTTATACACACGCATATATTTGCATACTTGTGTGGGTATCGCTGTAGAATAGGGATTGCTGAACCACAGGTTATGCACATGTAAGTGTTTATAGATGTTCACCAAATGCTTCCCAAAAGTACTGCGTGGAGTTTATCCTCTATACCAAAGTTTATGTCTGTGGTTAGTTATTTTTCTTGTGTCTTTTTTCAGCACTTGATATTATTAAACTTTAAGCGTTTTGCTAGTTCAGTAGTTAAAATACTTTCATTTTTTAAAGTATATTCAGTATGGGTGAGGCTGAACATATGCTTATTACTATATATGTTTATATGAGTTATTTATTTGAAATGGATAATCTTTATTTTCTTTGTTTTCAGAAATTTTATGAATAAGCATCAGAAGCCAGTGCTAACAGGCCAGCGGTTCAAAACTCGGAAAAGGGGTAGGTTGTGCCGTGTGTTTGTGTGTGTGTGGTGGGGGTGAGGGTGCACGTTTAAAGTTCTAACCATAATATAAGACTAGAGAATGTCAACTTTAACAACACTGTAGCCAAGTTATTTCATTAGCAAAAGCAAGTTTATTCAGGAATAGCCCAGAGGAATTGCAATTCAGGATATGCAAACTATGGGGAACCGTGGGCAAATCAGAGAAGGAGAAGGGGAGATTGCTATTATAGGGAAAAGGGGCAGATGAGGGGATCTGTAATAACCCAGGAGTACTTGGAGGAGGCTGGGGGTCCAAAGTAGGTAGGCTTGTCATTGGTTGGGCTGTTACAGTCTCTGATGGGCTGATAGGCTAGGCTCTGATAGGCTGGGGTGGTTGGGTGTAGAGAAGTTTTCTTCCTACTGGGCAGTGAAGCAGGCATTGCCTTTCTGTTGGAGACACAAGAGATGTAGGCTCTTCTAGTTTAGAGCAATTGATGATGCATGGCCGAGTGTGAGAGCTCCCCCTACAGGCCTCTCCCGACTGCAATTTTAGATGAGGTTTCTTAATTCCACAGAAAAGGATTAGAATTATCCTTGTTTCCGACTAACGTCACTAATTCCTGTCTCTCTAAGCTCTGGCTGTAAAGTCTGAAGTTCTGCATTCAAGCCTCAAAACTGCCGGTTTCTTAGGTGTTTGATTTTGGACAAGTCATTCAATTGGTCTGAGCTTTGTGTCTTTTTGTCTACAAAATGAAGAGCATTATATCTGTTCAGTTTACCTGACTCTCGTGTGAGGCTGTAAAGGCAACTGATAAATTTTACAGTTTTTGACATAGTGTCTGCATTTGGTTTTTGCTTTGTGTTTTTAAGAAAATGTTCATAGCCAAGACGGTAAAACTAAGAGAAGAATAAATTAGGGAAAGAGATATTGAAGAGTTTTAACCTTTTTAGAATTTAGGAAGTCAAATTAAATTTACCACCATAAATATCTTTAAGACTCAGGATATTTTCAAGTGTCTTTTGTTGTGGGGAGAGTAGTGGTATACCTAGTGTGATGATAGGGGTACAATTTCTATATGTGCGGGTGACTTCTTTTTATGTTATGTTCATCCTACCATCCTTTCTGTGTAAAGAATTTTAATTTTTTAAAATATTTAATCAGTTTTGCATAACTAAGTAGAAATCCTCTTGGATTTAAGAATAGTTGAGCCAAAACTTGACAGTGATGCTTTTTTAAAACAGGAAACAGTGTGAAATTATTATGTTGACTAACACTGAGGAGAGTGACTGAACAACATTTAAGGAAGAATCCAGTGTAAAGATAAAGGATGATTAAATATCTTTCTGAAGGCCTCATTGCTGATTATGAAGCGTAATGCCCTGTAGTGGTCATGGAATGCTCAATTGTTGAAGTGATAAGCCAAGTCACGTGCGTTTGGTATCTCCAGCATTGAGGCGGTGCCTGCAACTGACTTTTTCTTGCAATGAATGCCCTTAAGTGGTGAGAATGGTCACGTAGAAAGAAAAGAACTCTCAATACAATAGATTATTTGTATTAGAAAAGATAGCAAGTGTCACTCGGTAAGCAGTAAAGCTAAATTTAACTATAAATGCTGCCTGCCACAAAGCCTTACATTCCCACTAAAAAATGAAAATTAAAAATGATTTTAAAAACCAAAGCAATGGTTGTTTTGTGCAGTATTTCTGTCTTCTGCTATTCTTTTTAAACAATTTTTTTTGCATCTTTGACATCCTCATAAGCTAAATATAACCTGAACCACCTCCTTATATTTAGTCCTTGTATAAGCTGTGTCCATCACTACAGTTCCCCGCTGAAATCTGGAAGTAGATATCAATACAAGGTGCTCCAACCAGCGTGTATTCTTTGTCTCATTGTTTAAAGCTGTCTGAAAAAAATAAATGACGTGGATGATTGCAAAAGGACTGAATCAGAAACCTAATTAGAGTGAAGGTATTGTTGTTCCTAGTAATGTGATAACATTTAATGTATGCCTGACGGTGAGGTGAGGAAAGGTTTGCCCCCGCCTGCCCGCCAAGGGGACGTGTTAATCTCAGACCTGGATCTCCAGCTTAGTCATCTTTATTAGTGTGACGCTGATTCACGGTAGCTGAGCTCAAGAGCCAGGAGCTGGTCCAAGGATGTACTGCACAACCACAGACACGATTCAGCGAGTAAACTGGCCCTTGCGGTCAGTCTTTAGTTTTGAACCGGAAAGGTTTCCTCTGATGCTGAACTGGTTTGCCTCTGATTCATTCGGTGGGCAAGATTGTGCCTGCGTCTTATGGCTACGGGAGGACTCAGAGGGAGCTGCCCAGAAATATGTTACATATCATTTGTCAGTTGATCTAGATTTATATAACTCAGGTCTGTAGAGGATTAAAGCAGCACTTGAGCCATTTTGTGCCAAACTGGGGGAAAAAAAATGGAGTCAACCTGGGTTGTTTTGCTTTTCATAGTAGTGAATTGCTTCCTGACGATTTGTTGTGCTTTGGTTTTTCTTTTACTCTTATATTGGAGCCGACTGCAGATATATGGTTGGCAGTTTTGTAGGGCTGAGAAAAAAAGCCTGCTGAGGACACTTCAAGGTCATTTAGATAGGCTGTCTTCTGAAGATCTGTCTGCAGTTTGAAACTATTTCCTATCAAAGCTAATGCGCTTCTGTGCCAAGTTAGCATTAAAATCTATTTCTTCTTGCTTAACATCAAAATTGAGCATTATGATAGGACACATAGTACAGAACTTCATTCAGAATCTCTTATCCTTTATGAAATATGCACATCTTATTTATAATATTTTCTCCAAAGAAGTTGTGTTTTCTAATCTGACTTGTTGGTATCTGAAAGGATGAATCCTTCTCCCCTGAGCTATGGTTATGCTTAGCTAAATGGAATATTTAATAATTGGACTGGCCTCCCTGTAAATTTTGTAGAGAAATTGGATTAAAAAATAGTGAAAAAAGAAGAGAGGAAAAAAATGACCAAACTGCATTCAGAGTGACCATGTACTCAGGTTTCTTCCTGAGACTTTAGATCTGTGTTGGTGATTTCAGATCACTCCTAGATTTATAATTAGTAGTCTTCGTAACTAATCAAGTAAATCTTTAAATGTTGAAATATACATGTAAATCTCTGTGCATAGTTAGAAAACCCCTGACAGTTCTTATTCACTTGCTGCGCCTTAGTGACCTTCAGAACGAGATGTAGGTTATGTGAATGATCATTTAATTAACAGGTTGAACAAATGCTGTATTAACCAGTTACCATACTTCTTAAAGAAAGCAATCTACAGGCATACCTGAGTGTCAGAAATAGGCCTGTTTCTTTATGTCAGTGCAAGAGTGATTATGACTAACTCCAGTGTCATACTTGTGATTCACCAATACAGAATAAATTTGAGACCCTAATTGTGCACTTGCCACTTCAAGGGAGGTTTGACCTGGCAAATGGAAACTCAAGGAAGTAAAGGCATATTTTTGTTAGGATTTTCTTAGTATTTCTGCCACATTGTCTTCAGATAAAATACAAATCATATATACTGTTTGTTGTTTCAGATGATAAAGAACCTTTGGGTAAAATAGTATCTTATTTTCCCAAACCTCCATTAATGTTCTTGCCATTTTCCTGTACAGGAATTATGTATTCCTCTAGATGGACACTTATCTTAGCAGGTGGGAGCTTTGTTTTTCAGCCTGCAAAAGAATTAGTAAACTTTGCCAACCAACATGACTTTTTCAGATTCCCAAGCTATGCATGGTCATTTTGACCTAATGCATTATTACTCACTGTTGAAATATCTCTGGCTATGATATGCTATCTTCCTCCTTTTACTCTTCCTCTTTCTTAGCAAATCTTTATGGATTTGCTACCATTTTTTTTTTTTTTTTTGCTTTTGGAAAACTGTAACTGGAGGATGAAGGCCTTTTTACAAACGAAAGTTTTTCAGTTGTCTCTTACATCCAAAACAAAGCCCTCTGTGTGAATTGGTAATTTAGTCTGGATTTTCCCTTATTTACCAACTCATATTTTCCAGTGCCTTGAATTTATAATTTTCAAATCACCAGAGTCTGTTTTTTTACCACCTGTGTCATCATCCAAGCACGTTGGGGCGCCATTGTGGAATGGCCTCAGTAAATTTTGGAAGCTGGTCACGAGGCTTATAAACAGCTTGTGGTCTTTTTACTTCTCATGTTTTCATATTAAAGGAAAGGGAATTTTTTCTCAAGGTGGGAGGAGAGTTACCCTTTGGCTAGACCCTGAGTAGGGAAGGAGACTTCCTCTGCTTGCCAGTGAGTTCGTCCCACGGGGCACAGTTACCCGCTCCTCCCTCGCCCGGGAATCTCTTCCTCTAGAGTTCCCATTCTCTTCCTCACCCTCCACACAACAAGACCCGAATTATGTTTTTCCCGCAGTCAACATTTGCATGTTCTTGGCTGCGTAATGTTTTGCTTTTGGCATCAAAAGGACTTTTATCTCTGGTTCGTGGCAAATAGGGTTCAAGTTCATTTCCATCTGTCTTCGTGGTGTCTTCTGCTGCATGACTCTGACTGGTACTGGGGATGCCAGTCTCCTCTGGTTCTGAGGCTGTGATGTTAACCCCTTGCAACCCATCCCTTCTAGGACCACCACGAATAGGCAATCTGTACAAATCAGATAGGTGCTGTCTGGTTTTTAAATATCATTTTTAATTGGATTCAAGTTATGCACGCACATGGTTTAAATAGTCAAACAGTTCTGCAAGACATGTTATAACAAGAGCAAGTCTCTTCCCCAACAGAACTCTTTCTACTCTTTAACTGCTTCTTTCGGCATTTGCATCCATGTCGCCAAATAACATTCCTATATGGCTATTTCTGGATTTTCCTGCTGGAGGTATTGTACGTGCACTTCCTGCTGTGGACGATGAGAATGAGGCTCTCCCCCGCCCCACCACCTGCAAACCTCTTACCCTTCTCTGTCCTTTCATTATATCACAGTTTTAGCCAGACCCCTGTTTAGGGTTTGTATTGTTATGATTTTGCACAAACTGTTCACAGCTGAACTGTTTATTTGATTTTTTTTTTCCTAAACACCATGTTATCTGTGGATTTAATAAGTTTGATTTTTCTTTTTGAATTAGTTTTCTGTACCTTAAAAACTAGTCAGCCCTAACCTTTCCCCTTGTTAGGTTAATCTCTGAATACAAACACATTAGGAATTCTAACAGTGATATTCTGTTGAGGAATTCTGACCATATATCATATCATACCATAGCCTTGTATTAAAATACCTTCTCCCAGTAGGTTTGTTCTCTGGGCCAGCTGTACAGCTGTTAACTTGAAATGCTTGAAATGCTCCTTCACCGCGATCTGAAGACTACTGTTGCTTGTCTGTCTCTCAGATTTTTTTTTTTCCTGTTTTTCCTGGGACCTCATGACTTAGTAAGTTCACAAAATCATGAGTTATTCTCTCATTCTGATGGAGTGTCTGTTTCAATCACTTTTGAAAAGATTATATGAGAAACGTAACTTTTGAGGCCTTGAGTGTCTCAAACAATATGTTTATTCTGCTCTTATGTTGAATCAGTCATTTGACTGAACACTGGAATTCTAGATTGAAAATTGTTTTCCCTCGGAATTCTGAAGTAATATCTTGTAGCTTCTGGTATTTCTGTTGAGCAATTCAGTGTCCTTCTGTTTCCTGAGGCTTTATATGTGATTTGGTTTTTTGCTCCCGAAACTTCAGATGGTTGCTTTATTCCCCGCGCTCTGGGATTTCACAATGTGAAGGCCCCTTGTTGTTCATCCATTTTCAGCCCTTGTGCTGGGTCCTCAGACAGTCCTTTGCTGGGAAGCTCACGTCTTTTAATTCTGTAAAATTTTCTTGAAATTTTAAATTCATTTCCTTCCTTTTTTAAAATTTTCTTTTTATTACACTTTTGTAGGCATCTGACTGGTCTGCCCTTTTTCTTCTCTTTTTGCTCCTATTTTATAGGTCTTTGACTTCTTTCCTAGTTTCTCAGCTTTCTTTTTCGAATCTTATATGGAGTTTTTAAGTTTTTCTGTCATATTTTTCATTTCTAGGAACTCCTTGTTTCTATAGCATTCTCTCCTGCTGCTCTTTCTTTTTTGCAGTTGCAATACTTACCTCTCTTATACTACTTACTTCTCTAAAGATATTTATGATAGATTGGTTTTTTTTTTTAAGTTTTGGGTTCATCGTTTGTCCTTCTCTCCTCACATCCTGATTCATTTTCCTTAACAGGTGAAAAAGGTAAAGAGCTTTGAACTGAATCTTAGATTCTTTGCCCTTAATCTAGTCATTTTTCTTATGCCTTATCTGACCCCTAGTTGGTCATATTCACTTTTTTTTTCAACAGTATATGATTTTAACTTTATTCATGATCTGGGTATACTGTATTGCATATTTGAAAGTTGCTAAGAAAGATTTTAAAAGCTCTCATCACAAGAAAAAAATTATAAATATGTGTCATGGTAGACATCGACTACACTTACTGTGGTGACCATTTTGCAATACAGACAAATATTGACTCATTATGTTGTATACTTGAAACTAATATAATGTTATTATATGTTATATGTTAATTGTATCTCAATAAAAAATTTTAAAAGAGATGTCCCTCTTTATTCCTCCCTCCCCATCTTTATTTTGTTCGTTTATATATTCTCCCTTCTTTTTGATTCTCCTTGGATCATTTCCTCTTATATCATTGGTGAAACAAATTTTTAAGTTTTGACATTATACTTTATTTTTTTCTCAGATGGTTAGGGTTAGTAGATTACATTGGCCTACCCTGTAAGTGACAAAAATGACTAGTCATTGATCTTTTATGTATTAGACAGAGTGAACATATTTTTGTGGCCCTTTTAAACAGATGTAAATTGCTTGCATAAATATTTAAACCAGGGGTTTCAGAACATAGAAATCTAGTAGGAAATTTTCCTTCAACTCTTAAATGATCACACTATCGAAGAACAGTGAACAAAGGAAATGTATGGTTGCATTTGGGAATGTGGCGTATAAGTAAAGGAATAATTGTTTAATTTATTTATTTTAGATGAAAAAGAGAAATTCGAACCCACAGTCTTCAGGGATACACTTGTCCAGGGGCTTAATGAAGCTGGTGATGACCTTGAAGCTGTAGCCAAGTTTCTGGACTCGACAGGCTCAAGATTAGATTATCGTCGCTATGCAGACACGCTCTTCGACATCCTGGTGGCCGGCAGTATGCTTGGTAAACCATGTGTTAGAGCATCTTCTTGTCGTATATGGACTTTCTGGTTCTGTTGAAATATTTCTTTATGAGATAGAATCTTAATAAGCCTACATTTATTATGAGAGTTGATAAAAAAATAGAAATAGGAGTCTCTACAACTTTTACCTAGGTTACAGTTTGGAATGACATTAATGTGGCTGTGAAATGATTGTTGGTTAAGAGAGGCATAGAATTGAGGACTTTGGTTGACATACAGCACAGTTGGCCACTTGGTTTTAGCTAAAAGCCAACTTTCCCACATGTCCCTAATCTTTAAATGTTTCTGGAGTGGACACAATAGAAGGTGTAATTTCTGCAGTAAAGTATAACTTTGTGTCTGTTATCTAAATCCTTCCAGTATATTTAATTAAACCCCAATTGTCATAGAACCTTTCTTTCAAACTCCACTTTTTTTTTTTTTTTTGATGCAGGGAGATGTAACTGTGTCAACCAATTTAGAAAGAACTCCCAGCATTTTGTTAAATGACATTTCATACATAAATAATAAAATGTCTAAGAAATATCTTTAAATCTAGTTTTTAAAAAAAATCTTTGTAATTGTGAGTATGAACCTAAAAGGATCAAAGGTAGAAGTTTGAAAATTATTAACAATAAGTAAAAAGCAAAATAAAAACTGCTCTGTAACTGAGTTATAGAGCAGGGACATCAGGGAAGAAGGCTTCAGAATATGAATTAAATGGCATGGTATATTGATCTAAATGTTTATTAGGTATTCTAACCACCCATCTTTCTTCTCATAGTTATTCTTAGAACTTAAGTTTTCATAATTAATTCCTGTGGTACCCTTAAATCACTAGAAGTGGTAGATCCTCTAGGCCAGTGATTTTCAACTGCCTGGGGGACATTTGCAAGTGTGTGGAAGAGTTCTGGTTGCTACAAGACTTGGGAGTGGAGGCCAGGTATGCCACCTACTTTGCTATGCAAGAAACATTCAGAACAATGAAAAATTGCTCTGCCCAATGCACTATCAGAGCCTTTCATTGAGAAACAGGGCTTAAGCCAACCTACTTAAAGATGCTGTTTCTGTTCTTCCATTCTTTTTTTGCAGCCACTCTTTGATTTGTCCCTCTGAGCTCTTAACGTCTTCGTTGGTACATGACCTCATTTATTTCCAGGTCCCCTTTTGATCTGTACTGTTGATGTTCACTATGTACCAAGTTTACTTTGTTGTTATTGTTTATGGAAACCTCACATTGTCACTGTAGATAATTCAGGTCCAAGTATAAAAGCTATTTGTAGTGTGCTCAAATCTCAATACCCAGAGATAACCATTTTAATGTTTTGGTTAATTCTTTTCTAGAAATATCTTTACCTAAATACATAAACTTTTGAGAATGGGATGATACTATACAAACATGGTACTCTCCGTGCTGTTTTGTATTTACTCAGCAGTAAGTTGGTGCCTTTCAGGCTGATGAGTGTTACCTTAGATGATTCCCAAAAGAATTAAAACCATAATGAATAGCGAAGTTGAACATTTCTGTGATTATTGGCTTTTTTTTATTTCATTAATTATAGTATAGTTTTATTAATGCACTGGTGAGTTCTATGCTAGAATAGTCGTCAGTGAGTTTTGGTTCTTGCCAAACTCCTATGTGACTTTTATTAGTTAATCCAGTGCACCCTCTTCAGTTTTTAGTGCCTTCCTGGCAGCACTGTTGGCCCTGCTGTTATTCTTGAAATGTTTTACTTTCTTGCCTTATGTGAGAGCATTTGGACTCCCTCCTACCTCTCTAGATGCCACTTGTTACATGACTCCTAGGTTTCCATTCTTATCCACCTACATGCATTGTAAGTTATTGGTACACTCTGTACTGATGATCTCAAGTCTTCATTTACCATCCCTATGATGACGATCACCAAATTTATATCTGTAGCCTCAATTTCACTCCTTCACGCCACGTACATCCACAATAGGGTTGGGCAGAACGTTTGGTACAGCTTATGAGCACAGGCAGTACAACCCCAGATGTCTACCGAGGCCAGACCTATGCTGTTATAAATAAAGTGGGCCAAAAGCATTCTTTTTATATAAACACTGTTTACTTATGGAGTATGTAAGAATTTTCCTCATACCCACAGCAATATCTGCCTTCTCCCACTGTTCTTGAAACAGCAGCCATCTTGGTTCAGTTGTGCCCTTTGAAGAGTAGACACAAGTACTATTTTACTTTTCTTTTACCTCTAAGGAAAAGAACAGGATCGCCAAAAATTTTAGAAATGACAGTTAATACTTGGGCCCAATATCAAGGAACAAAATTTTAAATGTGAGCTGTAAGTAAGATTATTAATGTGTAACAAATGTTTTGTTTTGTGAAAGAATGCAATTTTTAAATCTTACCTCAAGAGAAAAGACTGTAATTTCAAAATCAGACTCTTTAGTTATATAACTTCTGTCAAATAGGAATCATTAGCCCAGAGTTTTTAGCAGATTATCATCTTAATAAAATTTTTTTCTAGGTGGTTATATTCATTACAAAGGGCTAATTAAATCTTGTGCATAAATTAATTACAAGAGAACAGAGTCCTGAAGAAGTTGATTTTTCTAAAAACTAATTTACTTATAAAACTGTATGCTGGAGTCTGAAAAAAGTTGGCTGTGTGTAGCCCACTTCATCCAAAGATCTGAATCAGCCTTAAATCAAGGCAGTTATACACTAAAATAAACAAAGTGGCTGGTACACGTAAATAGTCTACAAATATTTGTTGAGTGTAGCATAGATACTAATCTAACTTGGCTTTCTCAAACCTTCTACCCTAATTATGACGAAGTAAAATCAGAAAACAAAAATTCCTAGTGTTCTGACCCTGCTCTTCTGATGAACCAATGAACTTTGCAGTGGACACCATTGAAACATACAGGAGGAGCCTTTGAATGAGGGAAGTTGAGTCACTGAAGACAGGCCTTCTTTTGTTCTAATCCACTTATTCCATGCTACTGTATAGGCCACAGGGTAAAAAGATGAGAGAGGACAGAAATACATGCTTTCCTAGCCAGTGTACCTGCTGGGTGATCAAATACAAATGGCAAGGAGTCAGAGTGTATGCTGTTCAACCCTGTGTGGGTAACTGGGTTGGTGGAAGAGGTATGCACAGTTTCCATACCTACCGAAGTAGAAACCAACAAGATCTACTGTGAAAGCCAGGTCCGGTCAGGTCCAGGGTTGGTGAACTGCAGTCCAGCAAAATATTACCAAGCCTGGAAAGTGAGCCATGTCCTGATGTGGGAAACATTAGGAACTGCACTGAGAATAATTAAATTAAATTCACTGAATAAATGTTACTGTTTAGCCTCCATGGTTAAGGATGTACTTTGGAAAGAACGAGACTTACAGTGATAGGATCTTGTGAAGGCAAGAGTGTAGAACATCAGTCTCATACACGATGATAGGAGAAAATTGAACAACCAATTTGCATTATATTAGAAATGTAATCAAATCATAGCAACACGTATGCATCTTTTATAAGTAAATTTGTTTTTAGAAGAGTCAGCTCCTCCAGGAGTCTATTTTCATGCCATTAATTTATGCACAAGATTTAATTAGTCCTTTGGAATAAATACAATCACCTGGAACAAAATTTTATTAAGATAATAATCTTCTAAAAACTCTGTGTGTCTCCACATGCACATCATTCTATGAACGTTTATCTGACATCTGCTTTTATTGTTTTCCTTGCTGTGCAGGAATCGGTCTGTTCTGCAGATGTTTTTCTGATTTTAGTATTGTCCTAATGGTAATTACCTTTCCCTCTTCAGCCCCTGGAGGAACACGCATAGATGATGGTGACAAGACAAAGATGACCAACCACTGTGTGTTTTCAGCAAATGAAGATCATGAAACCATCCGAAACTATGCTCAGGTAGAGCCTGTCCTTGAGAGATTCTTGTGCTGGAAGGGAACTGTTTGAACAGGATTTAAAAATAACATTAGGTTTAGAAATTCTACAGGCCACTTTTTAAATAGGAATATTAGATAGCTCTTAAACATGAAAAGATACTCAGTTGCATTCATAATAAGACAGTGGGCGTTGAAACTTAACGAAGGTAGAGTGTTTGTTTGTTCGTTTTTGCCTCTCACGTGTAAGAGAAGCGGGGAGTCGGTGCCTCACATGATTTCTGGTGGGAGTATAAATTATTCCAGCCTTTTAGGGAGAGCAGTTTGGCACAGTCTTTCAAAACTAAAACTTCACATCCCGTTTGACCCACCAATTCTACTTTGAGGACTTCATCCTGCACACATGCTTACACGTGTGTGAAATGACACCAACAGTGGCAGCTATTATAGTGTTGCCTGTAATGATAGTAAAGAAAGAAAACAATATATGAGTCAACCCATGGAATACTAATTAAATGAAGTCTGATAACTCATATTAATAGGCTAGCATGTGGCTGTTCAAAAGAAAGAGTCAAGAAGATACTTGTAGTACATAAAACCTCTAAAGGATTCATATCTAGATTAAATGAAGAACTTTGTAAGTCAACTAGAAAAGGACAAGCAAACTGTCAGGAAGAGACTTCCAGGCGTTTCAAAGAAGAGGAAACAGTTCTCTCTCCCCGCCCTCCTCACCCGGAAAAACAGAGGAAGACGTATTCAAACTCATTCGTAACTAGGGAAATTTCAATTAAAATCATGAGATACAATTTTGCACTTGTCAGATTGGTGAAAATTAAGTATCTAAGCCCTGGTGAGGGTCAGGAAGTGGTGGTAGTGTAACATGGAAATTACTGAGTAGTCCTAGTAGACACTGCCTTCTCCTTTTTTAATTATTATTAATTTTTTAATTGAAGTACAGTCAGTTACAATGTGTCCATTTCTGGTGTACAGCACAATGTCCCAGTCATGCGTTTACATACACGTATTCGTTTAGATATCACCTTTTTTTTTAATTGACATACAGTTGGGCTGACAATGTTGTGTTAGTTTCTGATGTACAGCATAGTGATTCAGTTACTTTTCATATTCTTTTTCATTACAGGCTATCACAAGGCACTGAATGTAGTTCTCTGTGCTATACAGTAGGACCTTGTTGTTGATCTATTTTATTTTTAGTAGTTAGTGTCTGCAAATCCCAAATTCTCAATTTATCCCTCCACCCCCAGGACTCCCCTGGTAACCATAAGTTTGTTTTCTATGTCTGCGAGTCTGTCTCTCTTTTGTAAATAAGTTCATTTGTGTCCTTTTTTAAATTCCACATGTAAGTGACATCATATGGTGTTTTTCTCTGTCTGACTTACTTCACTTAGTATCACAATCTCCAGGTCCAACCAGGTTGCTGAGATGGCATTATTTTACCTTCTAAAGCTGCATATATATGTGTTGTGACTAGCCAGCTTAGGACTGGTGTGTTCTTATTCTGATTCTTCCACTGACTTCTTGAAAGTCAGTTGTTATTCCCAATTACACCATGAACGTAAGTCCTAGGTCAGCAAGTCTTCTTGTTTTACATGTTTCATTATATACATGAAAAAGGCCGTATGAATCCCTGACAGCTCAGTGATTGAATTTCAGATGCTAGAAACTATCTTTACTTTACTAAAATGTGTAAGACATGCTAAGCTGAGTAATTTGGGATAAATGGCCATTAAGAATTTAAACTTCAAAAAATTATTTTAACCTCATGCTATTTTAGTAAAGCTATTTCTTCCCCTTTTTTATATTTAAATATGCATAACAGATTAAAAACTAAGGAAATATTTTTAAATGGACCAAAAGGTTAAGCACATGAAATTCAGTGGGCCATGTTCTAACCTGTCCTCTCTGAATCTTTGCTTCTACTCTGTATGTCAACGGCCATAAACATCTTTGGAAGGTAAACACTGAAGCAGATATATTCAATTCAAAAGTTAGTCTTTTTAAAATTCTCACTCACCTTTTGGTATATTAGATATGTGTGGTCCACTAGGAATCAGAATTTCTGAGTTCTATTCCTGCTCTGATACTTAGTAGCACTCATTGAGTCTGCCAAATAATGAAGTTAATGCATGCCTTACCTTCCTCAGAGACTTTTGTTAAGATTAAATTAATGCGGGGGGGCGGGGAGGTATAGCTCAGTGGTAGAGCATGTGCTTAGCATGCACGAGGTCCTGGGTTCAATCCCCAGTAACTCCGTTAAAATAAATAAATAAACCCACTATAAAAGGTTAAATTAATGCAAGAACAAGGTGTATTATTGCTATTTGAGTCCCACTGGGAAGGAAAGATAAGAAGGCCTGGAAGAAAAATCAGCACTCTACTCTGCAGTGCCCTTAAACTTTAAAAGATCTATATGGACTTCGCCTCTTTGTTATATCTATAAATAGGATAGTTTCTTTTTACTTACACTTTTGCTTTTCATATGGAAAATACATATTTGAAAGACCTTTTGACACATTGTTCCTGAATTTATCAAAAACTATTGTGTACTGATAGACTGACAGATAAACTTGAGGTAGTCAGGGAGAGAGAAATTAACTAAAACGTGATATTTGAGTGAAAATTAATTTTATAAGCTTTTGGTTCACTGGAGAGTACTTTTGTAGTATAATGATTTTTGATTTCGTATGTAGACATTTACCTGTGGGGATATGGATAATCATTCTTGGATAAGGAGAATTCTTTTTCCTGATAATAATCACATTAAGGAGCATGTGAGTGCGAATATAAGTTAGAAATCAAATTTGTAGGATTTCAATACAATTTATTCTTTTCCCTTCTTGTGTATCAGTTCCCTGCTTGGGTCATTTTTCTTTCCTCCTAAGGGGCAGCACTATAGTTTTTACTCTTGGACTCTATCTTTATCGCTTGAGCTATAAACACAGAGGAAGTTTTAGGTGAGTGTATATCACGTGGGTATAAGACAAAGGAGTTAGATTCAGACATTGTTTTAAAAATATTGAAATAATATTTGAAAATCCCCGTCTAATTAAGAAGACTGTGTTAGTGTCTTCAGGCTGCCGTAACAAAATACCACAGACTAGGCGGCTTAAACAACAGTATTTTATTTCTTACAGTTTGGGAGGCTGGGAAATCCAAGATCAAGGTGCCAGTGAATTTGGTTCTTGGTGAGGTCTCTCTCCCTGGCTCTTGTAAGGTCATCAGTCCTATCAGATTAGGGCCCTGCCCTTATGACCTCATTTAACTACCTCCTCAAGTCCCTACCTGCAAATACAGTCACGTTGGGGGGTTAGGGCTTCAACATACGACTTTCGGGGGAACACAAACATTCAGTCCATAACAAACATCATTCACTTAAAAAACAAAAAATAAAAACAGTCCAGAATTCCACTGATAACAGCTGCAGACTCTGCTTGAGAATTCTAACTGGATTGTGGGGGCCAGTAATCTTTCTTGCTCATCTGCTGAAAACATGTTTGTGTTCACCTGGAGTATAATCTCCCCTGAACTCCGATCTCCTCTCCATCAGATCCGTTATCTAAGCGATTATGTCTGTAATCCCCTTCATTTCAGTTATTTTCCACCCCTGCCTCACACAATTTTAAAATTACATTCATTTTATTTTCATGAAAGTTGTTTTTGGTTTCTTACCTGTTACATTCTTGAACGAGTTTGTTTTATTCTCCAAGTGCATTTTGATCCTCTTTTTCCCCGAGGTCATAATTACTCCTTTGAAATGCTTATAGCTCTCATATCACAGTATGAGCATGTTTAACTACACATTTTTATTAGTGTAGAGCCATGCTGTGGTTTGCGTTAGTTTCTATGCCTCCCCCTGTTGCCTTTTAAAATTGTTTCCATAATACTGACTGGCTCTCTTTTACATTTAGGTCTTCAATAAACTCATCAGGAGATATAAGTATTTGGAAAAGGCGTTTGAGGATGAAATGAAAAAGGTACAAATTCAAATGTAATGCTTTATTTGCTTAAAAGTTGAAATGAAGAGGAACAAAAATTTTACTTATACAGTGATAATCCAGAAGTATCCTGGACATTGTTAAGTTTTTAGTAAATGTTTGTTAAATGAAGGGGTGAGTGTAACTGATCATTAGCTAATAGCTGTAGGAAGGCATACATGATTAGCATAGGATTTTTCCTTCATATTTAATGAAGCACAGCATACTTTGTTCAAAGAAATAGTTTTATAGAATATATAATTAGTTAAAGCTCGTGAAAGAGCATAGTACAGCAGCGAATAGTAAAATTCTTTCATTTTAGAAGATGCAGTTTAGCGAAGGGGATAGAAACACATCTTTGGAAATAAGGTCTAGGTTTCAATCTCAGTGATTTTTTCCATCGATGAAGTAGCTGCAATAACAGTACATACTTTATGGTTGTTGTAGGAATAAATGAAATAAGCTATGAGGTACTTAACACAGTAACTGGCATCTAATGTAGCCAAGAAAACAATAGCAGCTCATTAAAGAAGCCCTCTTTTCAGTAATTACAACATGTTCCTTCTTCTAATTTGCAACTCCTCTGTGTTTATATATAGCAGTCGCCACACTAACTTATTACAGATTTCTGTGCTGCTTTGCCACCATTTCTGATTTTAGATATCTGCCTAAATTATAAACCAAAGGAATAAAGGAATCATATACTTTGTTACTTACTTTGTTGATTTGCAGCATCTACTTTGCTGTTTGCCTACTTGCTTCCCTTTGTTCAGAATATATAATGAAGAACATTTTACCAGTAAAATCATTTTTTTTTTAATTTACATTCTCCATGACCCAACTTTCACACTTAAAAGAATCCTTCAGCATGGATACATACAACTGTATGTATAAAGATGTTCATCACAGTATTGAGAAATAACCTAAATGTTTGTGGTGGGAGATGGGTTAATTAAATTATGATCTCTATGCAGTGGGATCCTGTGCAGTCATTCAAAGAATGAAGCATAGCCACATGAATTCGTAAGGGAAAATGTCCATAAAAAATTGTCAATTGAAAAAGCAACCATTTGGTAGTAGTTTAACCATAGGCAAGTTACTTAATTTCTTTGTGCCTCAGATTTCTTTGTTTTAAAGTGAGGATTAAAACTGTTAAGACTATCTGCTCCACTCAACAAGTTTGAGCTATTATCAATGTATAATTGAGTAAAAACATATGTATGTACATGTAATTATTTATAATATGTAGACATATATAAGTACATTTAAAACTCTGGAAGGGCACATATCAAACCGTTAAAAATGTTAATTCCAAGGAAGTAGGATTTAAGAGATTATTCACATTTTTGTATTACTCTGTTACTAGATTTTGTTCTATTAACCTGTATTTCTTTTTTTTTAATGACATTTAAATGGAAAAAAATGCAATCCCTTATATGTCTGATGCTTAGAAAATAATAAGTACTTGATTAAAATAGAAGGATAGATATGACCCCAAAAGGAATGTTACAGCATTCAAAGAAATTAAACATCTAAACGCTGTGTCTAACATTGCTCATGTTTTACTTTTCTCAGCTCATTTGAACCTTGAAAATTTTCTCAGTTGTTTCATTTGATGAATTTATTTCATTTGAGATAAGAATGACTTATTTTTCAGTATACTCATTTTTTAAAGAAAATTCTGCTGTAGTATATGCAGCATCTGATTTTAATGTTGATTAGTATAACTGAGCAATATGGATATTAGTTTTAAGAAAAAATAGAACTTTTGCACCATTTCGTTATAATTGAGTATTTTTAATGAATATATTAACATGCTTAAACAAGTCATTAATATTTTTATATTGGGGGCTATTTTTCATTTTTATTTATTTTTGTAATAAGAAGACTGGTATCTACGGTTTTGTCAGTTTTTTCACCCCATTCCAGAGGCTCCCTGGAGCTTTAGCCATTTGATGCCTCATTCCCTCGTTACCTCTTTTCTTGTGAACTTAGAAAGTAATTTTTTTTTAATCACTGAGACTTTAATGGACATAAATTAGGAGTGAAATGGGCCAGCTTGATTCCAGTTCTGCCACCTACTCATCATATAAATATTTGGAGACCCTCATAGCTTCTCTGTAATGCAGTGTTGGAGATGTTCATTAATATTGCCCTACCCTCCATGCAGCGCTAATGGAATTTCATTGGCCCTCAAGCACTCAATAATCCTATATTGATGCCAGTGACTTTTCATTGGTGCAATGTAATGAAAAATCAGCAGGGCTCCAATAGTGATATTGGGCCCTGGGGAATCTCAGTAACATGCCTAGGTCTGTTGAAACAGAGAAGGTAGCCATGGAATACAGTGAAAGCACGAGGTGGAAGAGGGTTAGGAAGGAGAAGGGCAAGTTCTGCAAGACTGCATACTCTTAAAATTCAAAGTGGGAAGTGGGGTATAATCCCCTTCACTTTGGCAACCCTTCAACCTTCCTGGGGTTGCTACATTTTCAGTTTTCTAACTGTTGGGATAAGAGAATGGGGACATGGGGACCCAGAAGGACCCACACAGCACCATGATCCTCTTGCTGCCCCTCCAACATTGTTCTTCCCAACTCACAGCAGAGGCCTCTTCTCTGCGTGGATCATTTCTTTATCTCACATCCTCCATTATCTCATCACCAGGACTGGTGGTAAAATGTGTGATCCAAGAAATACAAATTTGAACCTCATTATTTTAAAAGGGGCACCAAGAACTTAGAAAACCCCGTGTTCACTCAGCAGTCTTGTTTTAAAGGGTGCTACGTGCTGTGAGCTCAGAGAAATACATGCTGAATGTCAAAGTTTATTGAGTCTTTCCTATTTTTCTGTTTGTTGGTTTTGCTATCATAGACCCAAAGAAAATGGGTGGATGTAGACTGGGGGTAGAGGATATGCAAAGAAGTGAAAAAACTATGAAAGGTCATAGTGTATTTCAGAAAACATGCTCATTATGTGATATTTAACCCTTGATCATGTACAAAGTCAAATGTAAATTATTTATGTGACTATATACACTGTTCTCCAAATGCCTCTTTTCCTCCCCACGAATGTTACCTACAGCTATGTGTAACTGAACTTGGAAGAAAGGAACTCTGCCTGATAAAGACCCTTTCTGCAGCATCCAGTTTATCATTGAACATATGGATGTGTTTCCAGTGAATAATAAGTATGCTCCGTATGACTTAGTTGTCATGTGCGATCCAGCCGTGGAGGGACATTCTGTGTTATTTTCCTGCATGAGTCCTTTGCTTTATAGACATGGTTTCTTTTGTTTGACCCACAGCTTCTCCTCTTCCTTAAAGCCTTTTCCGAAACAGAGCAGACAAAGTTGGCAATGCTGTCGGGGATCCTGCTAGGTAACGGCACCCTTCCTGCTACCATCCTCACCAGTCTCTTCACTGATAGCCTCGTCAAAGAAGGTATTTCCTCTTGTAGTTTCTTACCTGTCCCATGTCAGAAGAAGAGAAAAGCCAAAGAGAGTTAGAAAAATACCAGTACTTCTGAGTGTCCTCTACTGCCCGCCCGACCTCTATGTAGAAGACTGTGTGTGTGTGTTCAAACAATAAGAGGATTGTACATGTTTATTGTAGGAAATCAGAAGAGAAAATATGCATACCTGTACAAAGACAAATAAAGAATAATAATAAACCAGAGTTTTTCGGGTAAGACTCGGTGCCTAAGTCAAATACCCTGAAATTGACCTGGTCCAAACCATTTCTCTCCACATAGATGATTGCTGGCGTATTTTGTTGGGACAGTGCTTCATTGTGCAGGACTCTTTTGTGCTTTGTGGGACATTTAACCTTTTTGCCCTCAGACACAAAATGCCAGCCTAAAACACCCGCCTCCAACTTCATGGAATAGCCAAAAATGCCCCTTCATATTCCCAAACGCCTTCCCCCTCAAACTATTGTTTATTTCCCTGGTTGGGGTCATTCTTCTGCACTGTTTGCTCTCAAGATCTTGTGCTCAGATGTTCAGTTTGATCACATTTTAAAGATATTTCTTATGTGTGTTTTAAAAATCCAGACAACTGCATTAGTTTCATTGTAATTTTAAGGCATTAAGAGTTTGATAGGCATACATGCAATTACTGGGTTATAGAACAAAACAAAAGTGGGCTTTTTTCTTGGAGGAGGATAATGATATTCAAGTTATTATACAACACAAAACAAAGAGTTATTTTTTCCTTAAAAATAAATTAAAAGAGCTTTTGTGAAAACATCTGTTTCTTCTTAGAACTTGGTTTTACTCCTACAGCAGTGAAGTCCCAGCCTCATTCATGCCTGCAATGAAATGAGTTATAGCTGAGAAAATAATAATAAATCGAGAGTCAATATTATTTAGAGATTCTTTCTAGTTTTCAGCTTCAGATGCCTCAGGTTTATGCTGTTTCAGACTCCCTAATTGTTACTCATGTATTGTTAATATTGTAACTCTTTGAAGTATCTTCCTGAAGAGAATTCATGAATAGAGACTGCTTCCACCAACAATAGTGAAGCCTTCAATTCAGAAAAATCAGTTTAATATTTCAGCTACTCCTTAACTCTTCATTAAATAATTTAGAAGTTTGGAGTGTTCTCAGAAAAGTTGTCTACTAGGTATCTGATTATTTATATTTAGAAGTAAATCCTATGATAAATACAGATATGTAACTGAGTGGATTCCTGATTAATAGAGCTATTTTTAAAATTTCTTTAAATATATCCAGAAAAGATTTCAGCTTGAAACAGCACTGACATTTTTATAGCTTAACTCATGAATATTTTAAAAAGCTTTTTACAAAGAGTAAAACTGTAAAGTAAATGATGCGTGTTCGGATATAGCTTTATTTATTTATGCCTGTCACGGCTGATGTTCTTTCGCTGGTCTCATTTATCAGCAAATTAGTTGACATGTTGACATTTCAGTTTTATGTCTCATGATTTATTTGTTGTACCTCAGAGTCACTGTTTTAAACCTGAGATACTGGTGAACTGTAGGGTGAAATAGAGGCAAAACACAAAAAAAATAGTTGGCTTTGAACCTGTTTTTGACCAAGGTAAAAATAAATTAATAAATAATTTTAATTGGTTGGAATTAGGGAGTCAAACTTGTAAAGTATTTTAACTTTTTTCTTTTCATGAAAATGTTCTCTTTTGAGTAATGAATAGTATGGTGCCTAGAGAGAGCTTTCCATTTTTCCTTTGTACCAGATCAAGTCTTTGAGTAATTTACTCATTTGAGGATACCTAATGGGAAATATTGCCTTGTACACCATCACAAGTGGTTTTTCTTATGTTTGCTCTCTCTCTCTCTCTTTTTTCACAGGCATTGCAGCCTCATTTGCTGTCAAGCTTTTTAAAGCGTGGATGGCAGAAAAAGATGCCAACTCTGTTACCTCCTCTTTGAGAAAAGCCAACTTAGACAAGAGGCTGCTTGTAAGTGTTGTCTAGACAAAGGGTTGTGTATTTCATGCTTCTCCCGTGTGATGTAATAACACACAACTGGAATGCCTGGGTCTCCGTCGAATTGAAACCTGGTTCCTTTTATTTCTGTGTTATTGGCAGGTAGAAACTAATTCCATTGTAATCTTTGTTGCATAAATAAATGCAATGCTAAAATTATGGAGTCATAGGTGATACAGAGACTTTCAAATTTGAAAGTTTGTTTACATAGTGTTAACATTTCTCAGAATTCACTTTCTTTTGCAATTAATAATTATAGAAATTTAAAGCTTTAATATGAAATTTAAAGTTATATCAATCTCATCCGATTAGACATTTATGATTATCTTGGGTCGTAGCTGAATCACACTTAATCTGAAATACAGGTTAGTTAACAGAATAAAAGTTTAAACAAGATTTATTGTTTATACCAAGATTCCTTAGACATACTTAGATATTTAAGAAAGCAAACTAGTTAATTGTAGTTAATTTGAAGCTCCCATTATCATGATTGCTTGATTATATTTTTACTTCTTATCTTTGTATTTTTCAAAGAAAATCAAGGAAAAAATATTTTGTCCTTGCAACTTCTACCTACTCTCTATAATTTCTTTCTACTGAAAGCAACAGCTGTATGGATGGCAGACTTCTCCAAGTAAAATTGTTTTTACAATTTGAGGACAAAGTCTTAAGTTAAGACACCCCGACCGTCTTCTCTTTACCTCATCTTTTATCTGTTTTCTCTTCCATTGTCCACCTAGAGGATAATTCTAAGTCATAAACATTTGCATTTTCAGTAACTTAAAATTCCTTTATCTCTTGAAGTTTACCTTAAAACAGACCTATTTGCAACTTGAAAGTCTTTAGACTATGATAAAGAAGAAAAATTCAAGTCTAGATTCTTACTAATTTCTGCCACTGATAATTTTCATCCAGGGTGTACTTATTAAGGGCTTGCTTAGTGGCATGCCCAGTCATCGAAACTGTTCAGACAGGACAGAAAAGTTATCTGCCTTCATGAAACCTACTCTCTAGCAACTTAGAGTATACAGAAGTCACCAAAGACTAGTGAAAAGGTTGCCGATGAGGTGATGGAGGTTTGTAACTGGGTAGAATTTTTCTAACAAATGCAAACTATGTTCCAAGTTAGTAAATGTCATGATATGATTTATACCGATTTCATCTCAGTTAAATCCAAATAATTTTCAATATATTACATATCATTCATAAGTACTGTGGATATTGTTCATAAATAAACCACCAGTAACGTATTCAGTGACATATTACTCTGAGCATAACTTTTTATCAGACTTTGCAGTCACAGTCTTCCTAAATTGAATACTGAATGAATGATAGAGTAATTACTGACTTTGGGGTCCCATACCTGTGTCCTTAAACATTTCTGACTATCCAGTGTGGGTCTAGCTGCTTCACTTCATTGAGACTTGGTTTATTTTTCTATAAAAATTTCTACTTTACACAGTTATGAGCAAAATGCCCACCACACCTTCACTATTAGAAGAAACTCGAAATTAAATTAGTTCCCTGCCCCCCCAAATTTGGAAGACCTCTTGAGTGATAGAACAAATATCAGTGACAGAATTTCAGTCAGCTCTGAAATGTTTACTTTAATGTGAATGTGCGTTGGATAGCTGCTCCCGCCAACTCTGCTCTGACATTTTGAAACTCATGACTCAACAAGGCAAATTATAGGATGATGATATAGAGAATATTGAAATTTGAGCCATGACATAGAAGCCATCTGGCTATTTCCCTATTCTTGGTGGCAGACTTGTCACAGATCTTTTTTCTGAGATTTTTATTGGAACCACATAGCCATTTTGTGTGTGTGTGTGTGTGTGTGTGTGTGTGTGTGTGTGTGTGTGTATGTATGTGTGTGTGCATATATATATGCCAATCTAACCATCACAAAAGTTTGGGTCTATTTTGTAGACTCTGCAGCAGTCTGAAAAATGTGAGCGCTTTGAAAATTGCCTTGCTTTCTTAATTGGGTAGTGGAGTCATACAGGATTAGAGCATGACTAAGTGTCACTGAGACTCTGCCAAGCTGTGTAAGGTAAAATGGAAATGAGACAAAAATATGAGAGCAGCCATGGTGTGTTGCTCTTTTTAAAGATTTCCAACAGAATTATGTAATAAATTGAAGAGTTTAGATTCAATCTTGCAGTGAACTTAATTTAGAGCCACCATCATGAACAGATGTAACAAAAATTCTCTAGCTCTGAGCTAGTCTTTTTGGATAACAGCAGCATTTTCTCAGAATGTGAATATAGAGGTCCTTGGGATGATAATAGTCAATGTTGTTTTTCTAATATTTTCTCAGATCATCTCAGTATTATTAAAACTGGCTTTTGTCTGTTAACTCAATTAAGAAAATATGTGATTGATGATTTCGGTTTTATCTTGTCAGTTTGAAACAATCCAAATATTATTCAGCGTTATCTTATTTGTGTTTAATTTAGCAATCTCTTTCTTTGTAAAATTGCCTATTTTGAAAGGTGCTTAGCAAATGCTCGAGAAACCCAAGATTTATTCTTTTGAAAATCAATCCTTATTCTTTTCTTCTAAATAGGTGTTCTAAATACTATTTTTATATGAAAATCTTGTTCTTTATGCTTGCTGAAATTTGAATAGCTTGTTGTATAAAAGTCTCTCTTCTTTTCTCTCTCAGGAACTCTTTCCAGTTAATAGACAGAGCGTGGATCATTTCGCTAAATATTTCACTGACGCAGGTCTGAAGGAGCTTTCTGACTTCCTCCGAGTCCAGCAGTCCCTGGGCACCAGGAAGGAACTGCAGAAGGAGCTCCAGGAGCGTCTTTCTCAGGAATGCCCCATCAAGGAGGTGGGGACCACAGGCTCATCCCTGTGAAACACACCAGCAAGGAGAAGAGCGTAGACTGTGCTGCCCGGGCTTTACCTCTGTTAAGGAGACCTCCCTTTGTTTATTGCTATGAACTTGGTGCCCTTGTTCATAACGTTTAAATTAGCTCGAAGTCTTGATTCATCATCCTCCAGGATGTTCCAGAAATTAATGGTTATATCCACACAAGTGACTTCTACCTGGTTGCTAGGACTGTCTGTCGAAATATTTCATCTGTCAAATACTATCCACTACCAGTATACCACATTTTATGGTGGTTTTTCCATTTTATTGCAGATTATATAATATGGTTAAGTATTGGGTTAAAATATTTAGGTTTTGGGTTTTTTGTTTGTTTTGTTTTTAAGACAAAAAAAGGGTTGATTTTGCAGTTGGGCCAGTGGCTTGTTGGATCCCACTCATAATAGCTGTCTGTCCCCATAAATTAAATAGTACATTTTGGTATAGCTATAGATCATATGCCTATGACTGTATCTTTTTTTAAAGTCGTGCCTGAAGAAAACTTCCTATTTGAACTTTAAAAACTTTTACATGATAATTAAAAATTGCATTAAGGTCCTTTCCTTTTGCTACTTGCTCTCACCGCCCCCTCTCCACCCTGCATGCTCTCAGCCTTGTGGTTCCACACTGATGCTGTCCAGCAGGTGGAGGTGTTGGGCCTGAGTCTCATGGCATTAAAGTCAGCCGTATATTCAATAACCTTTCTCCAAGCAAAGAACTTGAACATGATTTTTCCCTGGGGGAAAAAAAAAGCAAACCAAATAACACTGTGATATTTTTAGGCCCAGAGATGTCACCTTTCTTTGCAGCCTTCCCCAGCCAGCCGGGAGACTGGGACTTCTCAGTCCCTTCTGTTCTCAAAGGCTGCTTAACCCACTGCTGACTCCTCTGCAGCCCAGGCTAGCAGGAAAGAAAGCAATGTACGTCACTGAAAAAAGGAAGGGAGAACAACTGTGAGCTGATACAAAGTAGTATCCTTGAGATAAATTATGGTTTTTAATCACTTCTGAGGCCCTAATCTCTATTTGTGATTTTTATTTCAAAAGGAGAAAGATTTTTCCAAACAAATTTGATATAAAATACATTTTAGGACAATTTTATTCCATACCATCAGACTTTAGGATAAATTTGCCTATTTAAAAATAATTCTGAGGGGAAAATAGCCTGCTGAGTGTTGCTGCGTTGATATGTATCCTTTGAAAATATTGTCTTTGCACTGGACAGTTTATTTTCATGGGGCGTGAGGATCATAGGAAGTGATAATTAAAGAATGAATTGTAGACAGTGCCTTGTACAGCCCAAGACATTTTTCGTCCAGAGATTTAAAGCTGAGGGTCAGAGATAAAAAAAAATTCACAGCTCTGTCGCTTTCCCCAGACTGGCTTAAATAATCCCACCCCTTCTGGACTCAAAGGGGTGCCTGCCTGTAAAAAAAAAAGAACCCTAAGAAGTCAAGATTCCCTCTGATTTCCTATTATCCAGTAGCTCCAGGCCGGAGCTAAGCCTATTAATTTTTGGACTAAAAATAAATCTGCTTGGAGAACAAGTCATTGTAGTTTTCCTCCCTCTTGCAGCCTCAGAGTATACACCAGGAAGGAAGGAACTGAGCAGAATATTTGTCTGCCCCAAACCTTTCACTGACCAGGCACAGTGAGAGAGGGGGGAGCCCCCCATCTGCCTGTTATTCTCTGACCCCCTTTTCTGTGAAATGTTAGGTGGTGCTCTACGTGAAGGAAGAGATGAAGAGGAATGATCTTCCGGAAACAGCAGTGATTGGACTTCTGTGGACCTGTATAATGAATGCCGTGGAATGGAACAAGAAGGAAGAACTCGTTGCAGAGCAAGCCCTCAAGCACCTGAAGGTACAGGGTCCCAGCGGGGAGCAGTCCTGACAGGATGCCCGATGGGTTCCAACCGCAGTTCACCCAGACCCAGACCCAGCATATGTCTCCTAATGTTTTTCTTTTAAAATTTGCCACTACCTAAAATGTTTCTAGTGTAAGAGCTTAGGAAATCTCTAAGGATAAGTTCTTACCAAAAACAATGTCAGAAAAGCCACAGAATATTCAGCATTGAAAGTTAAAGAGAAACACGATGTGATCGTATTGATTTTCCTTCTGTTCCCCATGACAGAAGTTCTTGATGAATATTCTTAGTCCTTAATGAAGTAAACCACAAATGGGTATTAGAATTTGAACAGTATCTAAGTGATGGAAGAAATGAACTGATTGTGTAAATTGTAAATTCATGTGTAGGGATGTGTATGTTTTTACTTTTATTGCCTTCTCCCTATAAAACCACATTTAGCCATTGGAGGACTTAGAGCCTGCCTTCAGGGCTTACACTTGAACTGGGATATCTAAGACTAGCTAATGTAAACCAGGTAGGGTGTGAATTAAAGATAAGTCTCAGTGTTGAGAACAGAGCAGTAAGTAAACTCTGCAGGTGGAGTTGGTGAGGAAAGGCTCAGAGGAGGAGATGAGTGTTGAGCTGAGTAGGTCTGAGAGAAAACAATAGTTGTACACCAGCATCTGGAAGCCATGGTCATCTAGGACAAAGGATAAAATATGACCAAAACCATAAAGATGACATATGAGGGAGTCTGGGTTGTCCAGGGAAGGAGACCCCCGACTCTTCCAGTGGCAGAACCACACTGCCCAGCAGCCCTAAGAACTTTGCTCCTTGTCTCATTTTCATAATATGCCTTAGACAGACATAGTAGCATGTCAGTTATCATTAACATAGTCAGAATTTCATATTTGGTCTCTTTTAGTGAGTACTGTCAGAGAAATCTGATAAGGTGGTGGGATTAAAAAATTCGCTTTGATTGGACACCATAATATAATCAGATAATCCTAAAAGTGAATGTTTTCTAAGCAAATCTCCAGATTACTGTTGTGATTCAAGTGGGGTCAGCCCTGTGCCTCGCATGAAAGTTAACACTTCACTCCCCACGTCTGTTCTAGCAATACGCTCCACTCCTGGCTGTGTTCAGCTCCCAAGGCCAGTCAGAGCTGATCCTTCTCCAGAAGGTGCAAGAATACTGTTATGACAACATCCATTTCATGAAAGCCTTTCAGAAGATCGTGGTTCTTTTTTACAAAGGTATCTCTCCATGTTCTGCCACTGTGTTTCTGTGTTTTGTTGAAGCTCTCTGAGGGCTGGAGTCAGGGGTGAGGCAGAGGGACGCATGGGTTCATGCTAACCTTCACATTTTTAGTGAGGTGGCCATACTACGTAGAGAGAGGAGGTACCAACGGGGCCTCGAGACCCAGCTTGATTAGGCCCCTGTGAACCTCTCATTGGTGAAGCCTGTAATTTTGGTGGGGAAGAAGGGTAGAAAAGACTGTAATTACAAAAAGTAAGATCTGTTTTTGAATTGGAAGGATTAGCTCTAACAACAGTGGTTACCAAATGTTTACATATAGTTTGTTCAGTCCTTTTCAGCTACCATAAAACTGATTTGAAAATTACTGAAATAGTGGGGAGGGTATAGCTCAGAGGTAGAGCACATGCTTAGCATGCATGAGGTCCTGGGCTCAATCCCTAGTACCTCCATTAAAGGAAAAGAAAAGAAAAAAAAATTACTGAAATAATCAGCTTTTTACATTGTGTTTTAGTTATTTGGTCCAGCCATTCTCCTGTTTTCCAAGGAAATGGCTATTTTTAGATTCACATTTACTGTCTTTTCATTGTATTTGTAAGGATTAGGTTTCCATGACAACTGGCACTGCCAGCTTATTAAAAATGAATGCCGTTAGGATTTTCACTGATCTCCATCTCTGTACATAACAGCGTATATAAAATGATCCCAGACTATTCGTTGGTCCAGATTTATATAGTTTTATGAGGGAAGAAAAGGAGGCCTTAAGAAATGATATATAATGTTTATTAGACGTTATTGAAATCTTAAATGACGTAACACAGGAAAAAAACTAAAGCATAAATTAATACCAGCCATATTTCTTTTTTGATATGTTCTTACATTTATCTATTTTGAATGACAATTTGAGCATTTAGAATGTAAAATGTCATCATTCTACATTCATTGATTGATAGCTATTTTACAAATGTTTAATAGCCCTTCACAAAGAGTTTTAATTGGCCATCCAGACTCTTCAACTGCGTACATCTTGCCTACAATCTTTGGGTAATATGTTACTTTCTCAGCACTAAGATTCAGTACAATTCTTATACCGATAGGAGAATGTGATGACTGCCAAGTCCCATTTGAAGTTCAGTAATAGGTGTTTTTCACTGGCTGGATCTGAATTAGGCCCTGTTGGCTGTGGTCATGAGATAGCAATGTCCTAAAACTAAGGCTTACATGATACCCAAGGTGACCCATCAGAACAAAACCTACAGGTCCAATTGCCAACCGACTTGTGGTACCCAGCAGCCAAGAAGGAGAAGCAGGGCCTACCCCACCAGTGGCTGTTCTGGCCACACAGGTCACAGCTGGCTCCATTTGAAACCAGCAGAGAGGCCCGTGGGATGGGTTTCATATTTGCTTCATGAGTGGTCAATATTTTCCACTACAGAAAAGCAAACTTTATAAACTAGCAGCCTGAGTACACAATTTCTTTTCTTGTTGTTTGATAGCTATCCCAAACTACCAGGGTCTCTTACCAAATCTTTTTTTTTTTTTAACCTGGGACATAGTTGTTTGAGCCTTGTCTGCAGCAACACTTTATTTCATTGTAATACTTCATTCAAAATTAAATAAACTACGTTTTATCAATCATGGCATTTAGGCGGCATATAAGCAACTATTAAAATCCTTCAGATTTCTCATTTTAATCATTAATGTCGACATCCTTCCCCATTATACTTTTTGTAACAACTACTAATAGCTAGCAAAACTGGCTGCTTTGAGTTATTTCCTATTCTTCAGCCCTAAGTGCTAAGGAACCTGAAATTACAAAATCACCAAGAAATGGGCACCATGAAGTGAAAAAAAAAAGACACATTAGCCCTTCCTTAAGCCATTGATTAATAACTAGGTGGTCAGTTTTAAAATAGATTGTTTAAGTTTGTAAGTTCTGTGGCAAGTTTGAGCAGGCCCAAGGGAACACAAGAAAGTAAGTGTCAACATCAGTTTTATTCTGGCTTAGTTATTTTGGGAAATGAAATCAGGAAACGTTTACAAATGGAAATCTAAACTATGGCACTGAAAAGTTAAAACTAAATGTCATTTTCTAGGTAATTTCATAATTTTCAACAAAATTACACCCACACAAACACACACACACGCAATCTGTTTTTCTGTATAGAATAATTGCATTTTTTCTCTTGAGAATGCGAAATCCCCAGGGAATGGTGGTTCCACAACCACAATGAGAGAGTTACTGTGTTTACCTTCTTATCTTCTTTGAATAGCAGCTTTTACTTGGAGCTTTTTTCATCCGACAAACCCTGATGCACCAGGAGACATATATTTCATTTGTTTTCATAGGGATTTTTAGATGCTCTTATTCTTTATTTCGTACGCCTGGGAAGACTTGAGGAACTGCATGTGTTAAAGCACTGCTTTCCCATTGCTAGTGTGCCTGTGAATCATCTGCAGAGCTTGTTAAAACACAGATTCCCCACGGATTCTCATTCAGTGGGTCCGACATTGGGCCCACAAGGTTGCATTATAACGCATTTCCAGGTGATGCTGTGACTTGCTTCCAGACTGCTTGTCTAAAGGATACTGAATGCCAGAAGTGACAAATCCCATGAACTATAGTGATAATAATTAGTTAAGATTATACTCGGCATTAATTCCATGTACACATACACATTTTACAAATATCAAATAGTGTCTTGTTTGCGTCTTCTGTCTAGTGATGTGGATCCCTTTTATTTGTTGTAAGGAACATCTTGCTTTAAAGCAGGTTTTAAAAGATGTAATGGAAATTATTTCTCCTTTTCCATTTTAATGTCTCTATCTCTATTACATACACCCACTTTTCCTATATTCCCAGAACTTAAGGATACCAGAAACAGAGGATGTGATGTCCCATGGCCCCTTTGAAAACCTAATTACTTAAATGAATGCCATTATTAAAAGATTTTTAGTAAGATTTTTTAACATTTTGTAATTTTAAAAAAGTGGAATAAAAAATGAATAAACTTTAAATAATGCTTTTCAGCAGTGAAAGAAAAAAAGTGGTTGTTGATCATTTAGTGAAGATTTATTTTCTGTATTAAAATCTAGATTTGTAAGTTTCTAAGGCAATAAGGAAAAACTGTAAATCCCTCACTACTTTTCAAATATCACATTGTTCACTTTCTAAAATAGTTTTTCTTCCTTTCTTCCTAAAGTTAAGTACCATATGCTCAGCATGTAGGTCTGAAAAATATAAAACTACCTGTCCGTATTTCTATCACGGCTTTTATTGTTTGCAGATATTTCTTAAGTTAAATTCTCTTCCTCATGCACATTTTTCTAAGGTTCTTATTCTCATTCTAAAAAAAGATTAGTGGCCTTCTCACTGTATAGCCCCAACATTCTTAAGGTAAATTATTTTTGACTTATGTCCCTGTGTGACACCTCTAATAAAAGTACTGAATTTCTTAAGTTCCAAGTGACATAATTTTCAATTTAAATATTTAAATAACTAACATTATCCAAAGCTTTGCAATTCTCAAACCACTTTTCCAATATGGTCTCTTTGACCCTTATAAAAGCTCAAATTTTAAATGCTAGCCCTACCAATTGAGACATATTTGCTTTTTTTCTCATTAAGTTAATCAGTCTGTCCATTATACATTTATTGAATGCTGCATGCATTCTAGATGGTGAGTCTTAAGGTTAAATGCTGGGAATGAGATGATGAACTATTAAATAGCCCCTGACTTCCTGAATTTCAGAGCGTAGAATTAAATCAAAAATTCTAAGCATATCACCACCATGTCATTGGCTAAAATAAAGTTTGTACAGATAGATGGGGGTGAGAGGTAGAGCAATGACAGAGGAAGTTGAAGCTGATTTGGAGAAGGAAAAGGGAAGGCTCTCAAGGGACACAAGTATTTGACAAGATATGACGAAGTTGGCCGAATAGAAGGGAGAGAAATGTATTGGAATCTGAGGGCGCTCTGTGCAGTTATATAATGCCTTCCTTTCCTACTATGCTGTTATCAGTACTCCCTCCACATTCCTAGTGAGCATTTCTGGGAGCTCCCACTAAACATTTTGTCATCTTTGTCTCCCAGTTTTAATGAACTCCTCTTCCTACTTTTCCTTAATGGGAAACAAAAGTTCTTTCTCTTCATTTGTCAAGAAGTTCCTTCCTTTTTAGATGAGGCTTTTCACTAGACGAAAGTTGAGTTTTTTTAAAATTTTTGGTGTTCATGTGTTGCCTCCAAGTTGCCGTCTATAGTTACCTCTGTCTTCTCTATGTTATTTATTCCCCTAGTACT